>NW_024543076.1:13310000-13910000 GCF_018167655.1 Microtus oregoni
GTATCTGGCCTGAAACCTAGCTTTGGAAATAAAGCTTAATGAAACCACAACCATGTTCCTGAAGACAGACTTAGCCTATGTTAAATTTTGCAGAACACTGACAGAATGGACTAGTTAAAACAGAGAATTATAGACCAAACCTTAATACTGTGTGGCCTTTTAAAATGTACCACCCTTACTGTAAATCCTACAACCACTTTCTGACTGACATGATTTACTATAACTGGACAAAAAAAAGAAAAAGAAAATTTACCAGACACTCACTTTAAACAGATACTAATTATCAGGAACAAAGATGTAACCATATTCTCCCAGCTAAAGAGGGAACTCAACATGGTCAGATAATAAATTTGTTTGTGACTTAAGAATGAAATTCTGTCATTTTCAATATGGATGGAAATGGAAAACAGCATTTTAAGGGGAACACAGCACAGAAAGGTAAGTACCATAGGACCGCACACACATGTGGAATATAAAAATGTTAGTTCTACAGAAGTCAGAGTACTAATTACCAGAAGATGGGAAGAGGAAAGGGATTCTAAGTTATAATTACAAGGAAGGAAGAACTAAAGGTTTGACCACAGATAACAATAGTGAACTATATTATTTGAAAAGATTAGAAAACAAATAAAACATAAACAAAACCAAACCTAAATGGAGTAGAATGTTCACAAATAGAACTTCTACTTATTTCCCAATTACTGGATATATAATGAAAAATACGTGGCATCTGGAAGGATTTCCACGTTGACTCTCTAACCCTGAGTAAGAGTCATCATTCTAGAAAAGGAAAAATGAAAGTCCTACAACCGACCTGCCCTACAATCACCTGCGCAGAAGTGAAACGGCATCCCCAAGGGAACTGCAGAGATAAGTACCATTATCAGAGGCATTGAATGATCACTGAGTTATCACAATGTAATCAGGTTGTTACACCAACCACATCCAGATGTTATCTTTAGCAAGGCAAATCAACATAGCCTCTTCATTCTTCTATAAAAATATAAATCAGCAAATTCTTGGGATTCTCTATCAACTTGAAGTTACATCCACAGCATACAGGTCTCATACTCTCAGCTATAGCATAATCCAGAGTCATTGTTTTTTAAGAAAAAAATGTATTTATTATGTCACAGGCAACAGTCCAAATGTTGGACATATACTATTTTATAAAACTCCAAAAAGAAGAATTTCAGGATCCAGAGACCCTTTGCTTAAAACAGTTCACAGTACCAGTATTTCCCACAGAAGAGCTGCTTTCTTTATTTGAACCTTCTGATCAGTTGGTGGGCATCAGGATTATTTGGACCCTTTAACTTTTATGAACTATTCTTACAAGATAATTCAAGTCTAGAAAAGCTTTCATTTTATACTCTCATCATCACTTATTACTTTCTTTTTAAACTTTAAAAAAAAAAAACAGTGGTCCCTCCAGTGTTTTGAATGAAAAAAGTACCCAATGGGCTCATGTATTTGAACACTTGGTCCCCAGTTGGTGGCAATGCTTGAGGGGGTTGTAGAAATAAATACATCACTGGAGACAGGCTTGGAGAATGTATAGCCTTGCCTCACTTCCAGTGTGCCGAAGGAGACAGACTCTGGACTCTTACCAGTAAGCCATAGCCTCATGCTGATACACAGATTAATAGAAATGGATTAAATTAATATGTAAGAGTTAGGCAATAAGAAGTTAGAGCTAATGGGCCAAGCAGTGATTTAATTAATAAGATTTCTTTATGGTTATTCCAGGACTAAGCTAGCCGGGAGGACACGACCAACAAGCAGGCCCTCTTTCTTACAGTTTCTGGTCACAGAAAAAGCAAAAGAAAAGTAACTAGCTGGGCGGTGGTGGAGCACGCCTTTAATCCCAGCACTTGGGAGGCAGAGGCAGGCGGATCTCTGTGAGTTCGAGACCAGCCTGGTCTACAAGAGCTAGTTCCAGGACAGGCTCCAAAACCACAGAGAAACCCTGTCTCGAAAAAACCAAAAAAAAAAAAAAAAAGAAAAGAAAAGTAACTAATATAGTCTCTTTCAGAAATTCATAATGGTATGCATTCAAAAAGAAAAACTTAACAAGGACAGGAAGCAAACAAGAAATAGTTCAGCTGGGTGGTGGCGCACGCCTTTAATCCCAGCACTCGGGAGGCAGAGGCAGGCGGATCTCTGGAAGTTAGAGGCCAGCCTGGTCTACAAGAGCTAGTTCCGGGACGGGCACCAAAGCTACAGAGAAACCCTGTCTCGAAAAACCAAAAAAAAAAAAAAAAAAAAAGAAATGGTTCACAGAGACAATGGAATTTAAAAAGTACACCAAGGAACAGTAATTCTACAGGCAAAAAGGGAATATGGTCTTTGAAAGCTATTTATATGAAAACAAGAAAAGCAGTAGCAAACATCTAAATGGATCATGTACCCAGCTCTGTTCTAATTATTTTACTCATTTATTCCTCAAAAAATCCTATGACACCAATTAATTGTTTACCAGTTGTGGCTGTTTGAGTGAGAATGACCCCTTAAAGGTTCATATATTTGAATATTTCAGTCTCCAGATGGTGGAACTGTTTGAGGATTAGAAGGTGTAGCCTTGTTGGAGGAGATAGACTTATTCTCAGTCTCAGCCTTTCTGCTACCTCCACATCCCCAGGCGTGCCTCCCGATGGTCTCAAGGTGTGAGCTCTCAGCTACTTGCTCTAGTGTCATACCTGCCTGACTGTTGTCATAGCCCCAACCATGGTGGTCATGGGGTCTTCAATAACCCTCTAAATCATAAGCCCCAAAGTAAACACTGTCTTTCAAAAGTTACCTGGGTCATAGTGTTTTATCACAGAAAGAGGAAAGTAATTAAGACAGAGATGAGGAATCAGAGGCACAGAAAGAAAATACTATGTCAAAGGCCATGAGTAAAATAATTTCAACCCATTCTGTGTTCTTAACTACTGTGCAATACAATAAATCTATAGCCTTCACTGTAAATCAATGTTATTGCACTCAAGGGTTTACAATTTCTAAAACAGAGACTATCTGTGTAGTTCATGGTTCAACTGTGTATCTGGGCAATAAAGCACTTAATACAAAACCCACAATATTTTCAAAACAATGATTTTTTTTAAAAAAAAAAAAGTTTCTAGAGACAGGGTTTCTCTGTTTAAGAGCCCTAGCTGTACTGGAACTCACTTTGTAACCAGGATGGCCTCAAACTCACAGAGATACGCCTACCTCTGCCTCCCAAGAGCTGGGATGAAAGGTGTGGGCCACCACTGCCAGGGAAAACTTTAAAAGTTATGTTTATAAAATTTAACACTTAAGTTGTTAAGATACACAAAGTTTATTTTAAGCCGTGATGAAATGACATTAGATTAATATAGCTCAAATTTTGAAAAATTCTAAGAATTGGAAAGACCAAGTTCAGATTTTTAGATGCTACCAGTGGGGTAATAAACATAACAATAGATTTTTCTCTTCAGATTGAACTTGAACCTAACAAGAACTAGTATTACTGTATTTTACCAGCTAAATGAAACACAAAGTCATAACAAGAAAACCTAAAAATCTCACTTAAAATAACTCACTGCAGATATTTTCAAAAGCTGATATTATACCTTTTAAAACATACTATTCCATTTTAAATTTCCTAGAAATATCTGGAATCAATTTTTAAAAGATATTAAATTATCTCATGGTGTTTTAATATTTCTGCCTCACTTCACTGTACATGTCCTGTTCCTTTCATTTCAGATGCCACCACTTTTTAAATATTTTTATTTAAAAAGACAGAGACAGAAGAGAGACTGAGTGCATGTCTGTGCACCAAGTATGTGTACAAGCATAAAGTGGTTAAAAAAAAAAAAGAATACTGGATCCCCTAGAACTGTAGTTAGAGACTGTTGTAAGTCACCAAGTGGGTGCTGACAACCAAATCTGGATCCTCTACCAAAAAAAAGTGCCCATAACCACTGAGTCATGTCTTGGGCACATGGACAAAGCTATTATCCCTTCAAAGTGGGCATATTTTTAGCAAATGAGGTAGTATGAAATATTAGACATAACCTCACTTATACAGTTAAAATATTTCACATAACATTCCTTATATGGAAAAAACATTTTGGCTAACAAATATTTCATATAACAGTTACCATACAATAGTTCTCATAATTATTATTTTTAAGATTTATTTATTATGTATACGATGCATGTATCCCTGCAAGCTAGAAGAGGACACCAGATTTCATTACACATAGTTGAAAAACACTATGTAGTTGCTGGGAAGTGAACTCAGAACCTCTGGAAGAATAGTTAGTGTTCTTAACCTCTGAGCCATCTCTCCAGCCAGACCACCCTGAACACGCCCAATCTTGCCATATCATTATTTTTAATTGACACCTGTTTTAAATAAACTAAGTACCTATATTGATGTACCTTAAATCACATTAAAGAGTGACATTTTGATATTTAAAATGTAATACATTTTTGTTTTAAAAAAACATATTTATAAAAGAACAAAAATTTGAAAAAACATGGAAAAAGCATTCGTTAATTTTACTACAACTAATTATAATGGATAATTTCAGGAAAACAGTTAACATGCTTGCAGCTTAAAGAGATGAGCATTCTCTTTCTCTTCAGGTGGCTTTTAACTGCCAGATTGATCTATAAAGACACAACTCAAGATTTTTCAAAATTAGATGAAACAACGAAAATCAGATACAATAGTCAATAGTCACTAACAAAATATTATAAACACAGTATTAGAAAAAAAGAAATTATTAGTAACGAAGCAGTTTAATAAATTTTACTTTCTTGTTAAAATCTTACTTCCCAGTATTCTGGACAGAGGGCTCGGCAGTTAACAAGACTTGCTACTCTTAGCTCCTGCTTCTTATGCAGCAACCCAGGTTCAGTTCCCAACATCCATATGGCAGTCCACAACTACCTGTGACTGCAGTTACAGGGGATTTGATAGCCTCTTCTAACTTCCTCAGTCACTAGGGACACATGTGGCACACATATAGAGATTTAGACACTCACACACATAAAATAACAAGTACATCTTTAAAAAAATCATACGCTGGGAGACGGTGGTGCATGTCTTTAATCATAGCACGATGGAGGCAGAGACATGCAGATCTTTGTGAGTTGCAGGACACTGTGGTCTACAGAGCTAGTTCCAGGACAGCCAGAGCTATTGTTACACAGAGAAACCACGTCCTGAAAAGTCAAAACAAACAAACAAACAAAAAACAAACAAACAAACACGGTGGTTCACACCTAAAATCCCAGCACTGAGGAGTCTGAAAGAGGCTCTCTAGGTTATAGGCCAGCCGAGCTAGAGAGGACTCTACGTTTCAAAAAAGCAAAGCAAAATATAAGTTTCCAAACAATCATAAACATCTCTGCTTTTTGAAAAATGGCCCCACCAGAATAATCTCCATCATGCACTGTTTCTGAAGTGGGATAGTCTTTCATAAGTATACATTCTTGCTTACTGCACTAAGCCTCCACAGCTAGAGAGAATGTTAATACATCAGAAAAATAAACTTGACTCAGTATTAATCAAATATTTAGACAAAATATTTTCATAAACAGCCTCCCAATCATGCATGTGTGTGTTTGTATACAAAATGTATCCCTATAGTTTAAAATTATTTCTATGTGGCTAGCTAGATTGTTCGCCGGGTAAAGGTTCTTGCCACCAACACTTGATAATCTGCAGACCCACATGTTTGAAGAACTAACTTCTACAAGTTGTCCTCTGAAAATTGTACATATACACACAGACACATACATACACATAGACAGACACAAACATAAATAAATAAATACATACATACATACATACATAAATGAACAAATAAATAAAATTATCTATCCATGGATTAGTTACAGACAAAGAGACCTGAATATAATAAACTCAGGAGCCAGAGAAAATTATTCTTTAACAAATTTTTTTTTCTTTTTCCTTTTTGGTTTTTCGAGACAGGGTTTCTCTGTGGTTTTGGAGCCTGTCCTGGAACTAGCTCTTGTAGATCAGGCTGGTCTCGAACTCACAGAGATCCGCTTGCCTCTGCCTCCCGAGTGCTAAAGTTGTTATTATTCTTTAACAAATTTTTGCTATTAAGCACAATAGCAAATTAAGTCACAAAAAGCATAAAATATGAAACACTTTAATTTTAAAAACTAGCATTAATATGCATCACTAATCAAGTACCTTTCTTTACTTAAGATTCACTACATTACACAACACCCCTTTTTGAATATTTATATTCTCTTAAAAGATATTTATATTCTATTAAAAGACTAATATTTAGTCTTCGAGTATGGACTTTTGCAATCTATCATATGCCCTTGCCTCCATTATCTACAAAGGTGCATCTGTACTTTACCTTTGACAGACAAAACAAACTTCAATGGCATGCCCTGAAAATTTAACCCTTTGCTATCATTATCCTATTTACTTCCTCTTTATTATTTTCCTCAATTAAACTTTTCCTATTTTATTGTATTTGCTTTGATAAGCTTTTTAATTTGTAAAAAAAAAAACCAAGGTTTTGAAAATACAATAAATATTCACTCTAAACATTATTACAGTAGAATCAACAGTAAAAATAGTCAGTAAATAAAAAAATGAATATAGGTCAATAATGAAAAACTTCCCCTAATAAAGTATAAACAAATGCCCTTCAAAAGAAAAACCCCACTGATTCAGTACCTGTAGTTTTAAAATCAATGATCTCATATGCAAAATTTGGTTGCTGAGATTATTTATTTTATATTGAAACTTTAAAATTTGAAAAAAGCTTTGTCAACAGTAAATAATGTGTGAAAATGAGATATATATGTAATATGTGGACTATTTTACTTTCTTTTTCATAGTAAAGTAAACTAGCCTATAAACAGTCAAGTCTTATATGAAATATGATTTCATGCAAATCAGACAGGGGGTGGGGTGAAACTTTATGAAGTTAGTCAGGAATGGTAATATAGGCTAATAATCCCAAGACTTGGGAAATAATAAGATCTTGAGTTCAAGACTAGCTGGGGCTGTACAAGGCAAGAACAGATTTCAAAAACTAAACAAAGTCCTTATTCGGGCCTGGAGTGCACACTTACCCTTCTCCTCCCATTCTTGTTATCTTAAGTCGAAAATCCACTGAGTTCAGACTAGGAGGTTTCCATTTCAAAATATCATCGCATCGCCCAGGCTTGTATTTCTAAAGTAAAAACAATAATCAGGAAAAAGGTAAAATTTAGAGTTCAATTCATTAAGCATACATAATTTTTATTAAGCAACATTTCTATTTTTATTTACATTTTTTGTTAATGGTTTATTTATTAATTATATATGCAGCATCTACCTTCATGTATCCCTGCAGGCCAGAAGAGGGCACCAGATCTCATTACAAATGGATGTGAGCCACCATGTGGTTGCTGGGAATTGGACTCAGGACCTCTGAAAGAATAGTCAGTGCTCTTAACCTTTGAGCCATCTCTCAGCCCCTATTTACATTTTTTAAATTACACTTATTATTTGCTTGTTTATGTGTATGTGGGTGGGTGTGTACATACAAAGATTCATGCATGATGGTCAGGCATAAACTTGTGAGATATTAGGGCTCAAGAAACTCCTTTTCCCAAGGTCCAGCATTTAGATAAAAGTCAGCATTCCCTCAGAGGAATAAAAAGATAGTTTTTATTGCTAAAAGGTCTGAGATATGTTAAACATATCAAAGCAGATACTCTCAGCATCAACAATACCTGTTAGAGTCATCTTGGCTAGCAATCCCCACCCTCTAACCTCAACCTCTCAGCCTGAGTGGTGCAGGACAATGGTCTGTATTGTCAATTATATTTTAAATAAACGCTGATTGGCCAGTAGCCAGGCAGGAAGTATAGGCAGGACAACCAGGCAGGGCAACAAGAACAGAATTCTGGGAAGAAGATTCTGCTTTCTGCAGTTGTGACCCAGCCACAGAACAAGCAAGATGTGACTGCCGCACAGATAAAGGTACCGAGCCATGTGGCTAACATAGACAAGAATAATGAGCTAATATAAGTTATAAGAGTTAACAAGAAGCCTGAGCTAATGGGCCAATCAGTTTATAATTAACGTAGACCTCTGTGTGATTTCTTTGGGACTTAACGATTGCAGGAACTGGGCAGGACAGAAACTCAGTCAACACCTGAGCTTCACTCCTCTTCCCTGCAGCTTCCCTTCCCTACCCAAGCATGTTGGCTATGCGGGTTCTTGGCCTCTTGGTTTCCTGGCTCACTAGTGGCCTCTTAGTTTCCCTTTCTCCTCTCTGTTCTTCCTCTCTCACTCCCACTCCTCCTCCACCTCTATGGCCCCATTAAGTCTGGACTCTTCCAGAAGTCTCTGGCTGAATTCTGCCCAATACCTGTAATATTTGTACAATAAACCTCCTATATCACCATACCTCAATTTTTGTTCACCTGGTGCCAAAACCTCAGAATTGGCATATATGATTTCCCTTCAAGGGTCTCAACCACTCCACAGGAAGCTGCTGATCTGACTCTTCTAGGGTATGTATGGATCACTGTTTATGTTGGTTTCTGCTACCCATCAAATTCGACTCCTAATTCTACAGTCTTCATCTGCTTCTTCCCTCAACCTACTCAAAGCATTTGCCTCTCATCTACTTACTACAGCCTGTTACACCTTCCTGGGGCATCTCTTTATGCCCTCCACGTGAACACATCTTTTTTTTAAAGACACTTACCCGTCTCCTTCTATCAGAACCCTCCCTTTTCCCAGAAGGTTCTCCTGGTCCCCATAAGAACTGCCTTCTCCATCTCTTCAGCTGCTTTATCCTCTCTTCCTCTACTGAGTAAGTGTCACCCTGGAGCTGCCTATTATGTCTACTAATACTACAAAAGTCACATTGTTGTGGCAGAAAGCTCCTCTCATTATACTGATCCCCCTGACACCTGGAAAAGGACGCTTCTCCCCTATGATTTGGAGAGATCGAGGGTAGGCAATGGGATATGCGAGCCAGGGTGACTCTATAACAGTTTTGGTGATATTGAGATATCTAGTGGCCAGTGTGTTCTAATTGATGTGCTAAACAGCACCTTAGGCAAAGGTTAATGGAGCAGCCATATGCCCCTTTTGTCAAAGATAAGGAAAACGATTCATTTTAGCAATAGGAACTATCTGCTTAAGTTCCTGAGGGAATGAATGTTTGCTTTTGTCTAAATACCAGACTTCTGAATGACAAATTTCTTGAAACCTAACATTCCAAGCTTTTTGTTGATGATAAAGGGGTGACAAAATCATACAGGATAGTATTATAATTTCAGCTGCTGAACAGGATTGCTTTGGCCTTAGGCTGCAAGATTCAGGAAGTCTGTGAGATTTTCCCATGGAAGAGGAACCTGTGAAAACTGACCTGCTCCGGCAGAGCAGAGCAGTCAACCCAACAGTGTCCACAGTATAGGCAGAGCCCTGGACTCTTCACCAAAGTGTCCAAATAATTTACTCCTAATTGTTTTGGCTATACACCTTATTTTTTGACAGGGTTTCTCAGTGCTTCTGAGTTTACTGAATTGACTGGATATCAAATTCAAGGATATCCCCTTATTTTTATCTTCCTAGTGTTAGGACAAGCATCTGCCACTACACCAAGTTAGTTATTGGTTTGTGGGTTCGGAAGAAACTGAACTTTAATCTTCAAGTATTTACACCAAGTACTTTATTGAATCACCTCTCGATCCTAATGTTGTTGCTCTTGTTTTGAGAACTATCGTAAAGGTGAGTATGGCCTCAAAATTCACTACGCAGTTGCAATGACCTTGAACTCCTGAACCTGCTCCCACCTCCCAAAGTGCAGATCCTGAGCCTTTTTCCTTCTCTGCCCCCCCCTCCGCCCAACATGCTTTTTTTTTCTTTTCTTTTCTTTTCTTTTCTTTTTGGAGGCATCAGGGATAGGAGTGAGACAAGACTGGTGTGGAATTCGTTATGCAGTAAAATTTGGTCTTGAATTGACAATGATACTCTTAGTCCAACTTCCTGAGTGCTGGGATTACAGGATGCACCAACATGCTCACTTTCTTTGTATTATATTAACAATTTATCTTTCTTCCTTTCCTTTCATTTTTCCCTCTTTACTAATTTTTTAGAATACTGGAAATGTTTAAACATGGGGCCTCTTGGATACTAAATCCAAAAATGACCTACCTCCCATAACGCTGTTTATTTTTCATTTTGAGATAAAAAATCCTACTAAATTGACCAAACTGGTCTTGTCTTTGGTGTCTTAGGTTCCAGAGCACCCAAAATTACAGGCCTGTAGCATCTGGTCTGCCCTTAACAATTCATTTTACTGCAGGGCTGTAGAGACAGCTCTGCCTGCTGCTCTTCCAGAGGTCCTGAGTTCAATTCCAAGCAACCATATGCTCACAACCATCTGTAATGAGATCTGGTGCCCTCTTCTGGCCTGCGGGCAGACGTGTAGACACTGCATCCATAATAAATAAATCAAAAAAAATTATTTTGCTGAGCAAACTTTTTTGTTTTAATTAAGTCAAAATTAACCACTTTTAGGGTTGGAGAGATGTCTCAGTCACTAAAGGCTAGGCTCACAAGCAAAAATATTTTTAAAAGCCACTTTAAAATTATGTAATTTGTGGAGTTTATCCCTGTTTAAGAAATATTTTCTTGATCTAAAAATCACTAGAATTTTCTGCCACATATTCTTAAAGAAGTTTCAGTTTTAATTATTTTGGGTAGATGATACATTTCTTATTCTTTTGTATCTACGGAGAGATGTAAAGGAAAACTAGGCGACCAGGGGAGAAGTAAAGGGTAAAGGCCCTTGCCTCTCCAGACCATACAGAGGAAGGAGAGAACTAAACCCACAAGGCTGTCCTCTGACTTCCATGCAGACGTGCCACTCCTATCACATACTATGTATATATAATAATCATAAACATCTTTCAAAAAAGGAAAACTAGATTAACTGCTTGACAGATAAGTACGCTATTAGTCCAATAATGTGTGAGAGATTGCACTTGATAAAGCACCTTTTCCAAAAGGACAGCTGTCTCAGATGTATTTCTGCCCTCCATCATCTGCTGCACTGCCGAACACGCCTTCTATCCTACTAACAATCAGACTCTAGTTCAGAAATACTGCATCTCTACTTACTAGGTCTCCTTGAATGAATCTCAGCAATGCTATAGTTTTCAGTGGACAATTTTTGTTAATTCCTGATACTCTAGTAAAATGTCTAACACAAAGAAATTCAGTTTTGCTTCTATATATCACCAGTAAATTTCTAGATTCCAGAGCTAAAAGAAAACACACTAAAAATACAGCTCAGAATGCATGAAGGCCTGGCTCCCATTACCAACACTGCAACTAGAATAACCCAGAATCAATGTACTCTCAATCAACGGTCTTTTTTTGCAGAAATAGAAAAGCCCACCTTAAATATCATATGAAACTAGAGGCGACCCCAACGAACTAAAATAATATTGGTGTTAGAAAACATATTTTCAAAAAAAAATTAAGTCTAGGTCTCATACATCTTAAACTAGCCTCAATTTTACTATGTTGCCAAGAATGACACTGAATTTCTAAACTTCTGATCCTCTTGGTTCCACCTCCCAAGTACTGGTATCACAGGCATATCACCAAACCCATTTCATTTAGTACTGGGGATCAAACCCAGGGTTTCATGCATGCTAGGCAAAAGCTCCACCAACTAGGCTACCTGAAGCTAATCCATTTTAAAAATTTACTGCAAGGCTACAAATCAAACAGTATGTTACTTTACATAAAGATAAATATACAGGTAAATGGAATAGAATTAAGAGTACAAAAATAAGCTCTATGTGTATAATTGACTGACATTTCACAAGGGCATAAAGTTCATTCAATGGAGAAAGAATATTCTCTTCAAGAAATAGTACTGGGCTACTGGGATGATTCAACAGACAAAGGCGCTTTCTGAACAAGCTTTCTGACCTTTGTTCAAATCCCTGGACCCACAATCCCACAATGTTGTCCTCTTACCTCCACACCCTTCTCCATCTCTCCATCCCACCTCAAACACACACATCATATATACACACAATAATAATAAATAAATTTTAAATAAACAGAAAGGATGCTGCTAACCTTGACTCAGAAAAACAAATATTTTATTTCTTTCATATGCAGACTCTAGATTTAAGTGCAAATATATGAATTATATATGTATGTATATATATATATATATATATATATATATATATATATGGGTCTATGTGAAGAAAGGAATAGGTCCAAAACTTGAAGGTGAAGAAATAGAAAATAAGAGAGTAATAAGAGGGAAAAAACGCCTCATGTTCTTACGTATGAATTCTAGACTTGATTTCATACACAAACACATATGATATAAAAGCAGAAGATTATTTGGAAGGAGGGAAACGAACAGTTATGGAAGGAAGGTGTCTTAGTTACATTTCTATTATTGTGATAAGATGCACACACAAGTAACTGATAAAAACAGGTTTGAGTGAACTTTCAGTTCCATAGGGTTTGAGTCCATGAAGGACCAAGGCATGGCAGCAGAAACAGTTGGGAGCTCACATCTCAAAGGGCAAGAAAAAGACAAAAAGTACACTAGGAATGATACAAGTCTGTGGAAACCTCAAGGCCCAACGCCTGTAACACACCTCCTACAGCAAAAGGCTTTGCCTCCTAATGCTTGCCAAACAGTTCCATCAACTGGGGAAGAACATATGAGGCCCATTCTCAAACTACCACATGAAGTTAACAGGAAAGGTGTGAACAGAGATAGCCATGTAAGCTTGCCAGAGACAGACGCAGAAACTTTGCTGGTAGGCCCCAACCTCATGGTGATGCACATATTAATGGAGATGGGTTTAATTAAGATCTAAGAGTTAGCAAATAAGAAGCTCGAGCTAATGGGCCAAGCAGTGATTTAAATAAGATGGTTCTGTGTGGTCACTTCGGGTCTGAGCTGCCACGCGGCTGGGAAACAAACAGCCTCCAACACCATTGATGTGTACATGAAACATCGAAATTAAAAGCTGAGTATGGGAGACATTGTTATAACAGCAGAATTTGAAAGCAGAGTTACTAGCATCAGGAGTTCAAGGCCAGACTGCCCGGAGACCTAGTCATAAAACAAAACAAAAAACAAGGAGCCATTCATTCTTTTAACTATTTTTCTCACATACTGAGTATATAAAACAGATCTGGGTATGTAAAAAAAGATGTTTTGATCAAGTAAATTAAAGGATATACAAGAGGAAAAAGTAATACTGAGACAATAAGATTTCCACAAACAAAACAATGAGGATTCCCTACCATACATCATAGTCAGAAACCAAATCAAGAATCTAAATATTGAAATTCATGTGGAGAATACTCAAAAAGCTAAAAATAAACCTACCATAAGACCAAGTATATTCCCAAAGGTCTCTGCATCACACTCCAGCTACTTGCTGAACCATGTTCATTGCTTCTCTACTCCTAATAGGTAGGAAATGGGAACAACCTCAATGTTCTACGACTGACAAATAGATAATAAAAATGTGGTATATGTACACCATGCAATACTGCTATTCCACTGTAAGAAAACTGAAATCATGAACTTTGCAGGGTCATGAATGGAAATAGAAAACATCGTACTGAGTGAGATGATACAGATCCAGAAAGACATCAAATGTTCTCTCCTATTGGAGGCTCTTAGCTCCAAACCTGAAGAGAGGTGACTAGAAACAAAGCTCCTCAGACTTGCTCTGCATAGTTTCCTTACTGTTCAAACTGGAAAATGTTTCCAATTATCAACTCATCTCTGAAAAGACTATAATAAAATTTAATTATTGATGACAGAAGTTACAAAATAATCCCACACTAGTTCAAAATTACATATAATAAAGGGTTATTTATTTAGGGAAGACTCACAGATCACTGTCCTAGATCACAGTCCTCTGCATGAATGGGGAACAGGAACCAAAAAAGCAGCCAGGAGCAAAAACCAGAAGCAAGAGAGCAAGCACACACTTTACAACTGCATTTATAATATAAGAGCTCCACACCCAAGTGGGCTGGTATCTTAAAGGCTATCGGCCCCAAAGGAGCTCCCACAGCAACTTACATTTGCTAATTAAGGATATTTGATAGAAATCTCAGAAAGTGAGTCATGACGTAAACAAAGAGAATAAAGAAGAAAAAAGTATCTGCAAAAAAGAATGAGTTGTAATGTCGACAGCAAGTCCCTATGCCTATGCCTAGCCCTCTTGAATCCATCCACAGCCCTGGGCAAGGGAATTCATACTCAGAGACAAGTCATCATTTATTCATGTTTGTTTGTTTGTATTTATGATAAATATTAGGAAAAAAAGAGGCAAATAAATAAATTCTTTTTTCACAGTCTCCAAAGTAAAAGGGCCAAGATATTATATAAAAAAGGTTAAGGTTTTTGAAAGTAAATATATATGACTTACCACATTTGAAATATAAACTTTTGCTTAAGTATACAAGTATATACATACTCTAATACATAATAAGGAGTGATGAATTCACCAGCATACATTCATATTAAAATCATTATCAAAGTTCTAGCTAACTGATAAATATGATACCTATAAATAAACCTGATTTTAACAAGTGAACTGTTTAAAGGAGAAAAACAAGAGAAATACTTGTGTTTGGATACAGCCCAATATAATCTGAGATGTCCACAGTCTTTAAAGAAGCAACAATGCAATCAACATAAATATTAAAAATATCAGACTATGAGAGGGAAATGTAAAACATAGCCAAACCTCTGTTCAAAGTACACTTTAGTGTGGCTATAAAGAAAATACATGAACTAGACAGAGGGAAACTGACAGGTATGTGTAAGGCGGCAGTTTTCAACTAGATGGTGGCCCTGAAGAGGCTGAAAATGATGGAAAGACTGGCATAAGGAAGGTATATTACTGCCATCTAGGGGCACAGCCAGAAACACCACTATAGATACACTGCCCAGAACAGGCCAAAGGAAGAAACCACAAGTCAGTGACAGCAACTGCACAAAAAGTAATGCTTAATTCCTCTTTGACTTTACTAACTTAATAATATCAAGGAAGTTTAAAGTTTTATTTTCCTAAAAACAGGATGTCTAGACCAAAGTTGTATGTTCTTCTTCAAACTCTAGTAGCCATGTTCGGAAAATACTGTATCTCAAGCTTCCCACATGATGGCTTCTCAACGTACCATCTTACCATTTGCTGCAATTCCACTCTTTAAATAAATATGGTCTTCACATATCTAGCCTCACACCTTTTTGTTTTGTTTCTTTTTGAAACTGGTTCTCACTGTAAGTCACTTCTAGAAGACTCCAAATCTACCCACAAAAATTATTTCCAAATCTTCATTTCTTAATTACTCTCAAGGAAACCTAGGTATTCCTTTATGAATATGAGTACATCAAGCACAAATCCAACACCCCTCGGGTCCAGAAAGTTTTAAATCTAAAATGAAATCACTCGTTTTTTAAACAAAAAGCTACCCTTTTCATCTTGAACAGGAACTCCAACCTAGTCAGGTTCACTTTCTATATAGATGACTCGACTCTATCACTCTGCACTCATCACTTACCCCAGGATTTCCCTCACTACTGTGATATCCCAGCTGCTACCCTATAGCCAACAAACCCTGTCAAATCTAACTATTCTCACTCCAGCTGATTGGCTAGCTGATTGAATAGGATTCAAGCTTCTGAAACTAACAGCCACGCCCCCAATCTAGCCTCCTTTGTCTCCTCTAGTTTGCATCTTCTTCTGCAGTCTTTACATGGAGTAATAAAGACAGTAATAATTTCTAATAATTATCATTTACTGTGCATTTTCCTGACCAACCATGGGTGCTGAGTGCCATCAAATCACATGATTTTTAGAATAGTCTATAAATAGGTTAATTCATCATAATCTCCTGTCTTCATGGGTCACCAAAAACAGAAAATAAGCAATGTGTCTAGACAGAGTAAATATTCAAATCTAGATATATTATTCCACATAAAAATGCACACTAACTACTATAATAAACTGGGCCAATGGAAAAACAGGGATTCACATAACACTAACACATACACACACACACACACACACACACACACACCTCAAAGTGATTAAACCTCTAACTGTAAAACCAGGAAAAACCTTAGGGGAAAATATCAAGAGATCTTTAAAATAATTTTCTAGATACAGAACTAAAAGCACAAGCAACAAACATTAACAAGAAAAGTACCACTCCATTACAATAAGAAAAATTTGGACATTAAAGGAAACACAATATAGGGTTAACTACAGGGGAAGGGGGTTAAATATTTGAAAGCTATATGTCTAATAAGGAATTTCATATACAAAAATATATGGTCACATAACTCAAAAATGAAATATAAATGATCCAATTAAAATAGGAACTAAGAACCTGAACAAGGAAGAAACAGATGTTAACAGACGTGTGTAAGAAGATGTCTACCTACTCAGCCATCTCCAGAGACTGGAAACCAAACCTCAATAGGAACTCACCTCACATCTACTCAGATGAATAGTAGCAAACAGACCAAAAAGAGCAAATGTTCTTGTGAAACAGGACAAAAAAGAAAGCATTGAACACCTGCTGAAAACTGGTACAGCACTATGGAAAATAGTGTAGAAATTTCACAATGAAACTACTAAATGAGCCAACAATTCCATTTCTGAGCACATCCAAAGGTACCAAAAGTAGGATCACTGAGAGGAACCTATGCTTCCACGCTCTCTGCAGCACTGCTCACAATACCCAAGTATGGTAACAGTTAAATTCTTTAATAGATCCATGAATTTTTAAAACATAACAAATAAAGGAATTAAAATTACAATGGAAAATTATTCAGCTTTTAAAAAGAAAAATATCCCGCCATTCTCCACTTTACAAGCAGAGCTAGAAGACATTCTGCAAACTAACATACAGAAAGAGAAAGCAAATAGGATCTCCCAAGTGCAATCAAGACTAAGCACTCATGAAAGTAGAAAGAAAGATGGTGTTGCCAGGAACTGTAATCCCGAGAAAGGCATGAAGTTGACCAATGGCACAAAATTAGTAAATTTAGAGATGATTGATGTTGATTATATGGAATGGGCTGATCACTTTATAAACGATTATCAAAACACCAAGGTGTAAACTTTTAAAAACATATAATTTAGGGGATGAAGAGATGGTTATGAGTGCTGCTGCTCTTGTAGAAGACCCAGTTTCAGTTCCCAACATCCACATGCTGGCTCACAGCCACCTCTAACTCCAGTTCCAGGGCATCTAACACTATCTCCTGGCCTCCTAAGGCACCACGCACAAAAAAAGTGGCCAAAACACCCATATTCACGAAATAAAAATACATCTTTTCAGTAATGCATAATTTGTTTAAGTAAAAATGTCACAAAATAAGGAATTTTAAATATATCTTCTAAAGGTCTGTATGTTTACAAATGTATAAAGTGTAAGAATGACCAGAGCTCCCCAAGGCTGCTCGGACTGCTCTGGAGTTCTGCAGCATCCCCCGGCACCAGGACAGCTCAGGGACTTAGCAAGCACATGACCATGTGTTCAATCCCTAATACCAGAGGGAAAGAAGAAAGATTCATGCATTATCAACAAAATATTTATATTTAATTAGCTCCTAAATTGTTGTTACAAGCATGATTGTCAGGCACCCTCTTTTCATTAGAATTCTATATGATCCTATGAATGCTAAAAACCTTATCATTAGCATTATATGTTAGAAGTTTCTGGATAAATACTAAATGCAAAGCATAAAATGATACCAGCTTTGAAAGCTGAGTGGAAGTAAGAATGCATTAATGTACTAATACTTGCTCAGATTTGAATAAAGAAACCATGAAAACATAGGTAAAAGCTTGACTAGAGGTGAGGGCATAAAGGTACATGCCTTTAATTCCAGGACCAAGAAGCAGAGGCAAGCAGATCTCAGCAAGCTTGAAGCTAGTCTAGGTTACACAATGAGACTCTGCCTAAAAATTTAAAATAATAAAAACTAAAAGAGAGGAAAAGCCTGTTCTATATATCACTTTTAGATTCACTGTTATACTTCTGTGAATATATTATCTAGTGAAAAGTTGAAACTAAGTATACTGCCGTAAATTCTTTTAAAAAAAATCTACCATTATGTTTCAACATTTAACAATAAAGTACCAATAATAATAATAATAAAACTATCCTATTCCTTGGGTGTTTAGCTGTCATCTATATGAGAACTGGCTTTCTATGATCTGTATTTTCACCCTCAAAGGCATCACTGATCCTTTCATTTTCTAAACAGATTATATTTACTTTCCCTTTCTCAGCCTCCAACATGTCATCATGACCAATTGTTTTAACCACACAGTTGTACAGAAGAATATATATCTAAATCCAGCTAAGACTGGCTAAAAGTTAATCATATGTAACTGTTTATTTTGTCATCAAAATCCACTAGAAGGCATATATTTATGAATTATGAAACCTAAAAATTGGTGTTTTCCTTTTTCTTCCTTCCACTAAACAGTTAAGAATTGCTACACTCTGAAAACTGAACAAGAAAAAATATTTTAAATGAACAAGGTGTATTTTCTTTCTTAACATTTTACTATTATAATTTCTCAGAAGTGATTATATTTCTCAATTGAAAAAATAGCACAGTTCCAGGGTGGGGGTGGGGAGATGACACTTTTCCAGTCTGCCAGGAAACAGAGCCCTTCTTCAGCTGAAGACCTATCAAAATATGCAAGCAAATGTCATGGAAACACAAGCTCTCACCATGGCAACACCGCCCTGCTAAAGAGAAAAACCACTGTAACTCGTCATGTACTTTAAGACAAGGCATTTAGACTAATAACCAGTTTTCATTTTACAATCTATCTATAACAGTCATTAGACCTAGCAGTAGTAAAAATTTCATTAAAATATTAATATTTTGCAAGAATGAAATATTAAAACTAAATTTGACTCTAAATTTACATGCAAACTGATTAATGCCAGAGACCTAAAATTACGCTGCCCAACTTTGGAAAGAACACATCATAAAATAATTGTATCACTACTAAAGTAAACACTCTAGTCGCCACATAGAAGCAGTTAAGTGTTTTACTAACTGCCGTGTCTCTTCTACACAAGTAGTTTTTCTAAAAGTAAACAAAAGTACTTGTAAGATTTCTATCCTTACAACAACTATACAATCTACTCTATTTTTAATTAGCTACATAAAAATTCTTGTCTAGAAATATTATTTCCACAAGATTAAAGTAAACCAAGCTAGGCTTGGTGGTACATGCCTTTAATCCCAGCACTGAGAAACAGAAGCAGAGGCGGAAGGAGCCCTATGAGTTCAAGGCCATCCTGGCCTGGTCTACAGAGGAATATCCAGGTTAGCCAAGGCTATGTACTTGGATGGATGGATGGATGGATGGATGGTAAAAAAATTGAAGACAGTTTTTAAAAGATCAAATATTAATCAACTTAATTATTATCAAACTTAAAAGAACAGCATATTACATAAATTACCATTAAAATAGTCTTACAAAATCTGGTAAATAAAAAAGATTTAATGTTAACATCAGCTCTGTAAATTAAATGATCTAATAGCTATCAAGTAAAAGACTTACTACTTACATTAAAATGTCAAGTTACTTTTTATGAATAGTCATTCTTCAGTAACAAACCACAAAATAAAATAACAAAAATAATAATTGTCATAATGACAATTATGTACAGAACTAAAGCCATTTAATATTAGCAGTCTAGTAAGAACTGTTTGATTTATGACACAGACTGATAACAGCACAGGAGTTCAATTTGAAAATGGATTTTTAAAAGAATTTCAGTTTAAAGGCCTGAACTTTAAACCCTAGGTGGAAAAATATTGAAAAAAAAAACAGTCATTTTCTTTTAGAGAAAATACAAATTCTTCTCAAAATATTCAAATGTATTCAATGTTTTCTCAAGTATAATTGGCATTTCAAATTTTAAGCTTTATTTTTAATATTATGTGTATATGGGGAGAAAGAATATGACATAAGTGTGGGTGCCTATGGAGTCAGATTCCTGAATAGCTGGAGTCACAGTTACGTCTGAGTTGTCTGACAAGGATGCTGGGAACTGCTCTCAGATCCTCTTTAGGAGCAGTGTGTACTCTTAATCACTGAGACACTCTCCAGTCTGACATCTCAAATGTTCGGAACGGTATTTAAAATTGTTTCTGTCCTCTGTAATTCCTAAAGTAAAACCCTAATCCAACATCACGGCACCTGAAGGCATTAGAAAATGGGACCTTAGGAGAGAGAAGGTCAAGACTCCCCAAAACTGTCCTCTGGCCTCCAGTGCACACTGACTTGTCTTGCCTGAACCCCCACACACACTGAAAAAAAGATAAAGCCTTTTAGATAATTAGACGATGCCATTAGCACTCTTTGTGAATGAACCAGGTCCTCCTCACACCTCAAGGAGTATTGTGAGAAGATAGCCCTCTGTGGACTAAGACAGGGGCCCTCACCCTACACCAGTCAGTCAGTATATTAATCTTGACCTTAGGCTACAAAGAAAAAAATTCTGCATTTTAAAGGCAATTCAGTTTGTTGGATTTTATCACAACACCCAAACCAAGACACGCTGTTGGTTTATAATACAAGACATCTTTAAATTAAAAAAAAAAAATCTTGAATCAATAGCAAAACACATGGAGAAACAAAAAGGTAACTAAAAGAGAGCAAAGAAAGCAAACCTGGGAGGCTAAGGCAGGAGGATCACAAGTCCAAAGCTTGTCTGAGTTATAGAGAGATTTCAGCTAGACAGGCAACTCAGTGAAATCTGTCTCAAAATAAAGAGTAAAAGGGAAGTAAGAATACAGCTTGTGTAGGAAAGTA
Organism: Microtus oregoni; assembly: GCF_018167655.1. NCBI lineage: Eukaryota > Metazoa > Chordata > Mammalia > Rodentia > Cricetidae > Microtus > Microtus oregoni. The sequence goes on from NW_024543076.1 coordinate 13,330,908, forward strand.
CTAGCTTGGCTAAGGAGGCCCCACCTTCTGTCTCTGAGAGCCCCACTCCTCCCAAAAGACTGGCGCTATGTATATTTCAGTGGTAGAGTAATGCTTACTCCATGTGAGGTCTGGGTCCCACCCAAAAAACCCGATCCAGAAAAGAAAAGATAAGCTGGCTCTGCTGTAAGGATGATCGGAAAGCACTAGCAATTAGGAAAATTGATTGCTGTGAATATAAAGACTGAAGGGAGAGACAAGAACAAATATACCAAGACCAGATAGAACATTCCTGTGGTTCTACAAACAAAAGACAATTAACACAAAAAGAACTGCAGCTGTGACAGTGGTGACAGACAAAGAATAATTTTAAAAAACAGTTGGAAGGTAAAACAAGACTTGTGATGGTAAGAAAAGAAAGAGTCAGAGATGACATCTATATTTCTGGTTAAGTTACTGATACACAAAAAGACCAGTTTGTATGTTTGGCCATTAGCGTCTGATTGCATCGAGACACTAATCAGAAAGTAATGTCTGAGAAGACACATAACTAAATCTAGAGTTCAATGGACGTAACTGGCTAATGGAAGGGAACTAAACCCATGAGTGTAGATGCAATTGCTAAACAGAAAGAACAAAGGGCCTCACAACAACAAGCCTCAAGATGATAAATTTTAATGCTGTAAAGGACGAAGAGCTGAATGAGACACAAGAAATGGCAGAATACTAAGAGAAAGCCAGGAGTTTGTGGTGACACCAATGAATACTAAAAGAAACAGCAGAGATATAGACTAACACTAAAGCAAACCCATAGTTCTCCACCTTCCTTATACTGTGACCCTTCAATACAGTCTGTCATGCTGTTCAGACCCCCAACCATAAAGTTATTTTCGTTGCTACTTCATAACTGTAATTTTGCTACTGTCATTAATCGTAATGTAAATATGTAATACGCAGAATATCTAATATGTGACCCCTGTGAAGGGTCGTTTGACCCCATCTTCCAAAGGGGTCTTGACCCACAGGTTGAGAACCATTACACTAGAGGGTGGAGTTAAAAAAACAACTAATTGAAGAGGCATCACTAGCAACCTCTCCAAAGAGCAACCATGAGCTGCACTACACACAGTAAAAAGTCCGAGCTGCTTAGGTACTCGTGGCTTCCTCCTACTGACTCCATGTGGTAAGGCAATTTGCAGACACCTAGAACTTTGAAGGTTTGGGACCAGTTTGGGAACCAGTTGACTAAATAAATAATCCTGAAATTAACTTCTTCAGCTAACTTTCTATAATTTTTCAAAATTTAGCCTACTTTGAATCAGGTCTGTTGTGATGACTAATAACTACTGTGGTTTTATTCAAAATCTGATATTCTCAAATTTCTTTATATAAATGAAGAAATATTCTAAGCTTTTCTTTCTCAATTAAAGTCTGGATTCACCTCTTATAAAAGCAATAAGCAATTCTCCAGATAGCACATAGTCATATTTCTAAAAGTATTGGGCTCCCAAGATGGCTCAGTAAGTAAAAGCAGCTGGTGCCAAAACTGATAACTCAGGGCTCCCCACTATGCAAGGAAAACTAAATCCTGCAAATTGTCCTCTGACTTTCACAAGCATACTATGATATGTGTGCTATATGTACATATGTGTACACACACATACATAAGCACAAATAAGTAAAAAACGGTTAAAATTTCTCTTCAAAATAGAACATTAAATCAAAAATTAAACATTTTTTTCTAAACTCACTTTTGTGCCTTGGCCTGATTAGAATGATTATTTAGATTCATTACCAATGCCTTTAATATTTCATCAAAATTCACAGCAGTGTCTTTCTTACAGCAGAACTTACATCTAACCTATTAAGTGATTCAATACAATAATAATTAATGTAACAGAAGAGAAATAATTCCTTACCACATTTTAAGTAGCTAGCAACAAACATGCTGTAGCCAAGCAATTTTCTTCACGATGGATGGATGGATGGATGGATGATAGGTAGGCAAGACAGACAGACAGACACAGACATATATCACACATTGGTAATATTCATCTTTCAACACTCCTTTGCCTTTGGAATGTCTTTGCGGTACCAGGGAAAATACTGCAGGTAAAACCCAAGCTTCGAGTATTCAGTCCCTGCCATCAGAGGAGAACAGCAAGAAGTACGACTATCTATGCAAACATTCAAGAGTAGAAGCTTCAGTCCAGAAATTCCAGCACAGGAAAACAAACCTGGAGTTTGGAAGAGTTTACCCTCTTAAGAGTAGAACTACATCCCTTTACCTTTCTTAAATATCCTTCATGATTTCATTTTTAATTATATGTATACTGGTATGGTTGTACGCGGATATGTGCCCTCAGAAGCCAAAGGACAGTGCTGGATGTCTGGGAGCTGACTGCAAGAGCAGTGCTCGCTCTTCACTTCTAAGTCATTTCTCTAATCTTTCCTTTGCCTTTTTACTCTTAAAATACTGACAGGAGGGAAATGCCATCAGACAAGAGACTGGAGGAATGGTCTTTAGACAGACAGAAGAAATTCCCAAGAATTGAACCATAGGATCTGACATTTAGGGCATTAACCAACAAAAAACCAAAGGTTAAGATTTGCATGTAACTTAATATTTAAAAAAAAACAATAACTTATGACACTAATTTACCATAATAGTGAATCCCAACCCCTTTTCAATTACTAAAACTAAGTTCATCAAAAAGTTCTAGACGTTTCTGGAAAAAAAAAATCAGGAAGATTGGGAATTTTTATATTTAAAAATTCTTGGTCTGATCAAAGCCCTAAACTTCTCATATAGAACTTGATTTTAATACAGTGCCTAACTAAGGTAATTTACAAATCAAACTAAAACAGAATGAGAAATTATACTGAACATTAGGACTCAGGTCCAATTTTATGACTAATAATTAGAAATGTCATGGTAAACTATAACAGAGAGTGAGGCTAAACATGCCAAGAATCCATGAATTTTATATATTTGGCATCATAATACTTACATTAAGGCTCTTTAGATGGAGAAATAAGACTAGCTCATCTAGGTGAGTCCTGCACACCTAATCCTACGTCAAGAATGCCTCCAACCTCACCAAGTGGCAGTGCTGGTGATATTATCATAAACAAAAGGACTTAGCCCAGGCACACAGGAAAACTATTACCAGATAAACAAGTCTAAAGGCAGTTTCCCTTTACTAGAAAAGCAGTAGGGTAGTTTTTTGTTTTGTTTTGTTTTGTTTTAGGGTTTTTGGTTTTTTTGTTGTTTCCTTGGTTGGTTGGTTTTTCATTTTTTTAATATTTGGTTCGGGTTTTTCTTTCTTTAAAGTTTTTAAAGTAAAGTTAGTTCCTGTTCCCCCCCCCCCCCCCCCCCAATCAACCAGAAAACCACCCTTAATTTTCCAGGAACTACTCTTAGCTGTCCCCTAAAGGTCACCTACCTCAAACAAAAACATCTTATTCTGGTCACTCCCGACAGCCTGTACAACAGTTAGGGTCCCCACCCTCTGACAGAGGCTGACAAAAAGCTGCTTGCTTTTCTTGCTTGTCTTGATATTTCTGACTAGAGCAGCTAGTTCAGTAGGATCTCTGTGATGTTAAATTTTATATTTGGTGCTAAAACCTGGAATGGACACTGGACCATCCCCACAAAGGGCCCCATTCCTCTTAACCAATTTTGACTCCCCCTAGGTGTGGATCACTTAAATTCATCTGCTTCTCTACCTGCTCTGGTCACTCATCTCTAAGCACCTACTCATTCAAGTGTCTGAGCTACCTGTTGTGTCCTCTTGGCTCATCAAGACTGCACCGATGTATTAGTCTCTCTCCTAATGTCTCATGTAGAAAGGAGGCCCCTCGACTGACCCCTGGGCATGTCTCTCACAGGTCTCTAAGTCAGATTAGGAACCACAGATTCTCTGGCCAAGGTACTTACTCCCCCAAGTCTCTCCCATTCTCTTACTCAGCTCCTGGATGCCTCTGTTTGATCTGTCTCTCAGCTACCTCCTGAAGCTTACTCTGTGTCTTAACTATGGCTAACTACTTGTCTCTCCCGCTTCCCCCTAAGGGCTGCTTTGACTCTGTCTCACTCACTGACTTGCTGGAGCCTGTTACTCTGTCTCTCTCAGGTCCTGGAGCCTACTCTGAGAAAGTCCCACAAATATATCAGACAACTTCTCTATGCCTTCCTGGGCTCTGCAGTGTTGGAGATATTCGAATTCTCACTCTGCCACAGTTCCTGTTTCAAATATTTTCCCCCAAGCCTCTCCCACCTCTTCTTCCCTGCTTGTTCTCACAGCTAGCTCCTGACTCTAACCATGGGCTCTTCTCAATCAGAAATAAACCCCTCACCTACATTCCCTAATCTCTTTCCCTCCTCAGACTCAGATTCCATTAAGGTACACTGCTTTACCATGAATGGCATAGCCTAAGTACAAACTAGATAACCTGTCTCAATGGTCAACAAAAAGGGGGGGAGGGGGTGGGCACACTCAGTTTCCAAATTCTCACAGATTGTAACAACTTCTGCCACCACACAGCAAATGATCCAAAAATCCCCTTATCTCTAAACCTTTCTCTACTCTCCACTCTAATATCTTAAGCCTTCTTTGCTCTCAGCTTCCTCTAGCTCTTCACTGTTCACAAAATCCAGTCTTATTCAAATGTGTTTTGAGTGTAAATAACATTAAAATCTGTCAAATGCTGTTGTACTATACTAAAAAATAATAGCTGGCTTTTAAGATTATGGCCTACTCGCTCTAAACTTAAGCATGCTTGTTTTAAAGTTTCCTCCAAAGTCTCTGTCCTAAGTCAGGCAGGCCACCTGTCTCTATAAAATGGAACAGCCCAGGAAAAGACCTTGTGCGCTTTAAAACAGCTAAAAATTAAACTGCTGCCAATGGGGATTATCTCATACTCCTCTTTCTTAGTTGTAACTCCATAAACATGGCCCTCTCTTACATCTCTAAAACTTTTGCTAAAGCATAAATAAAGTTTATCTCAAGATTTCTAAGACCACTGTGCAAACTTTCTGTCTCTCAAGTTCTATACACTCATTGAGTGTGGCTCAGAAAATGAAATCTGTAATAAAAAATTTAGATTAAAAGTTGAAATAAAAAGGATAAACAAATCGATATATAGGTAATCTTTCTGTTGTTTTGTTTTTGTTTTATTTTGTTGTTCGAGACAGGGTTTCTCTGTGTAATAGCTGAGTATCCTAGAATTCGCTCTGTAGACCAGACTGGCCTCAAACTCACAGAGATCCACCTGCCTCTACCTCTAAGTACTGGGATTAAAGGTGTGTACCACCACAGCCCAGCTATACAGGCAATCTTTATTTGCTACAGCATGCTTGTATATAACTTATATTCAACTCTAGTTTAGGAAATGGAAGCTTTGTTTTGTTCACAAAAAGAACAGAAAATAGTGTGTGCCTCATGGGCTCACCTTGAACTAAATAGTAACTGAGTAGTTTGCTGCCATCTTTGCTCATGAAGTAGCAACCATGTGGCTTGCCACCATCTTTGCTGATGATACCACCAGGATGGAAGCAACCATGAGGCTGGCAGCTATCTTTAGTTAGGTTAAAGAGATGGTACACCATGTGATTTCATCACCATCTTACTTAAGATGACCACATGGCACATACAGAAGCACCCATAAAACAGCTAGTCCTATTGAGCCCTATGATATCACTGCATCTCCTCTTATAGATTGAGCAAAAGATTGGAGTCCAAGGGGCAACAGGCCCTGGACCATTATCCTATCTACTTAGTAAAAGAGATGCAACCCACTTGTTGTTCTTGGTCATGCCTAATTGCCCCTATGCCTGTTGGAATGGAATCTTTTACATAAACTGAGAATCATCATCACCTTCTCTGGTGATAAGTTATTAGACTCACCCAGCAAAATATCAGTATCTTGTCCTCTGTCTTGAGTATCTCCTAACTGAAAGCCCTATCCTCAATCAAAAGATACAATTGGACTAGTTCTGAGATTTACAACAAAGATTCTCAGGGATATGAACAACCATACTCCCTGGGACTGATCCAACACCAACTTCTTAAACTAACCAGTCCAGCTAGCCTGTCCAGATTAAACAATACCCAATAACCCTGGGAACAAAAAGGGAAACTGTAGTCTGTATTTTCCAGCTTAGAGAAACAAGCATCCTGCTAGTCACCTTAAAATGTATCTCTCCTGCCTGTGAAGAAACCTGGGACCTCTGATGATAGACCCATCCAAGATCTGAGGAGGTAAATAAGAGGGTCAAGAGCCATAGCCCCAAACCCACAAACTCTCATGTGTTTGACTCACTTAGAGAAACTGATATACACAGTCTTTGAACACGAATGATGCATTCTTTCCCCTCCCAGTGGCAGAGGTAAGTCAGCCTATCTTTGTTTTAGAATGGACAGACTGTGATAGTTTGAATAACCATAGGCGGTATGACCTCATTTGAAGTAGGTTGTGGACTTGTTGTAGGGAGATGGAAAGGAGGTTTCAGAAGCTCAAGTAAGGCCCGGTGTCTCATTGTGTCTTCCTGCAGTCTGATGATCCAGATGTAGAGCTCTCAGCTACCTCTCCAGCACCATCATCTGCCTGTCTGCCACCATGCTTCATGGTGTGATGATAATGAACTAAACCACTGAACTGGAGGCCAGCCCCAATTAGATGTTTTCCTTCATAGGAGTTGCATGGTCATGGTGTCTCTTCACATGAATAGAAACTTAAACTAACACAGAGACCTAAAGGTTGTTCTAAGGATTTAAAAACTCCCCAACCATATTTGAAGAAGACTAAGTCCTGACCTCCTGGGACCATACTCTTAAAATATGTAGATGACCTCCTCCTAACTTCTGAAAGAGAAACAGACTCTAAAAGGGCCACTGAGAGACCACTATAAGGGTTATTAAGAGCTTAGGCTACAGAGCATTAGCAAAGATATCCCAGCTTTGTCTATTAGAGGCTACCTATCTCAGAAAACAGCTGAGGAGAAGTAAAAGGAGCCTGTCTCAAAGTAGGATTGCTGCCATGCTTCAGATCCCAACTCCAAAGGGTAAGAGACAAGGTCAAGCGTTCATAGTGACTTCTGGATACCAGTGTTGAGGGAAGAGCGAGGCCTCCATACACCAGCATAAAGGGGAGCACTGAGCCTCTAATCTGGACTGAGACTGAACAAAAGGTATGTGGGGCTTTAAAAGCAGCTCTGACCTTGGCTTCAGCCCTAGCACTTCCAGAGGTCTCAAACCCTTTTCATCTGTTTGTCCAGGAAACAAACTATATTATAAAAATGGTTTTAACCCAAACTCTGGGTCCGCAGAAATGCCCTGTTGGCATACTTTGATTAGACCCTGTAGCCACAGGATGGTCCACCTGTTCAAGAGCTGTCACAGTGAAAGAGGCAAAGAAGCTAACTCTTATACTCACAGCACTCTATGGGGCTGAGGCCTTCTTCGGATGAACACCAAACCACTGCCTGTCAGATGCCTGTGTGACCCAGTTATCAGGCACTACTCCTGAACCACCCAAGGACACTTTGAGAAACCAACCGCCATCAATCCTGCTACCCTCATGCCTCAGTACAACTGTATATTTAAGGTATAAATGATCCGGTTTTATATGCCTTATGTTCAAAATTACTAGTTCCTTTTCTTTGCTCCAGTTACCTAATTTGACACCTGTGTAACTTCCCAGTAGTTCAAACCCTAATTTCTCAGAACAGATTGAATAAAAACAAAATGGGAGGGTGTTCCCACATGAGATGTAACTTTGTTGAATAGGCAGTGCTTAGTCTTCAACAGTCAGAGAAATTCCAATATCACATTGCAGAACAAGGTACTCAATCCCTACCCAGGTTTTTATTCAGTGCATGTATCTCTACCCATTTCCTCGGGGTGTCAATCCCTTAACACATTTTGGAAATATGGCTGTATAAAGAACTGGTTTTCAAGTGGTGACCAGAACGGGAATGCACTGGCAGTCACTGAGTACTGAGTAGAGAGCGAGAGAACTGCCAATGTTCTCTCCTGGGACTAACAGTACAGCACCAAAGAACTGTCAGACCCACACATTTGTGTTGATGAGGCAGGAAGGCTTGCAGTAGAGCACAGCTTATTCCATGTGTGATCTGACCAGTAACATGGTAAAGATCCATATGGAATAAAGTCTCAAAACAGCAGCTTTTCTTTATCTTCTTCCATAATCCTTTGAATTTTTCTCAATGATAGCAAATGGAAAGTTTGAGATACTAATAGTTAAAGGTATAAGAAGCCTTGGTAGAAAATAAGTGTTTATTAAATGTCACTGGTAGATTTCTAGCACAGAAAGGTAAAATATTATAAGAAAACACTGAAAAAAAAACCTTTAAAACTAATGATGAGGAGCTGGACAAATGGCTCAGAGGTTAATAGCAGTGGCTGCTCTTCCAAGGTCCTGAGTTCAATTCCCAGCAACCACATGATGGCTCGTTACCACCTATATATGATGAAAATAGACGCCCTCTTCTGGTGTCCCAGAAAACATGCAGACAGAACACTGTATATATAATAAATAAATCTTTTTAAAAAATAAATAAAATCATTGATGAAAATGTTTACACACACACATACACACACATGCATGCATCAACGCACATGAACTTACTCCAGTAGGCTGAAAAATAAGTCCATCCATTTCATGGCTGACTTCTTTGGCAAAATTCCCTTCCAGGAGCTATAAAATAAGAATATATATTTAGAAATAAAATGATAATTTAAAAATCATTTTAACTTCTTTTTAATAAGATTTATAAAATTTTCTGTAACATAAAAGTGATGTGGGAGTGTCATATATCAATCTGTTGATTTCATTGGTTAAGCAATAAAGAAACTGCTAGGCCCATTTGATAGGCCCACCCTTAGGTGGGTGGAGTAAACAGAACAGAAGGCTGGGAGAAAGAAGCTGAGTCAGTGAGTCACAGTGATTCTCACACTCCAGACAGAGGCATGTTAAGATCATTCCTGGTAAGCCAGCTCGTGGGCTACAGCAGATTATTAGAAATGGGCTAGTCCAGGTGCGAGAGCTAGCCTAGAAGAGGCTAGATAGAAATGGGCCAAGGAGTGTTTAAAAGAATACAGTTTCCGTGTAATTATTTCGGGTAAAGCTAGCCGTGGGGGCGGCCGGGTGCCGGGGACGCAGCCCGCCGCTTCTTATTTCAACAGATTGGCGCCCAGACGTAATGAACTAAATCCACTTAAAAACCTGAGAAGGCTTAAAAATGAGGGAGAAAGAGTTTGATACAGATATTTGCTGTTTGTTGGTGGCATGCTGTAGAGAGATTTCCTGATTCGGCATCAGCAGCAGAAAAAACGCTGCGTCATTTTAAAGTGCGGCTTCCTAAGACTGTGCCGCCATTGCAATCTCTGTCTGGCTCTTGCGGGAGACAGAGCTTTTAAATGGAGCATTTAGAGTAATGTGCTATAGCTTGGTTGATGGCAATGTGGACTGCTGTATGCCTGGAACTCTGTGTGGCTCAGGGGCACCAAATGGCTCTGAGACAGGAGCTGCTCGGCTCCGCCATGATGAACTGTGCTGGTCTCAGGCAGGAACTACCATAATTACTGTAAAAACAGCACAGTTAAGGTTTAGACTGGGCAGGAAACAGGCTGTACCTTATTACCGTATTACTTGTACATGTTGCAACTTAAGTTTTTAAGAACTGCTTAACATTTTAAGAAATGCTCCTGGATAGTAAAAAAATGTTACAGATTCACAATAAAACAGATTCAGACATGAAAGACCACACTGTTGGATGAATGTACGTAGGCTTGAAAGAGAGAAGAAAAAGAATATAGAGAATAAAGTTAATGGTTTAAAAAAAAAGTGAAGTCTTTAAAGAGACAGAGTACAGATAGTTAAGAGATTAAAAGAAATAAAAAAAATAAGCCACGTAAGAATGAAAAATTCACAGAGAGTCTGGATTATGTACATTGTGTTTTCTTTAAAATTTTTGACTGTGAAGGAGCTAAGTACAGAGAGACATTTCATTACATGGGCTGCCAAGCTAAACCAGAATGGATATAAGGGTATTACAATTTCAAAATTTGGGTCTAAGGATATGATGCTTTGGAGAGGGTCTTCTTTTGTTTTCACAGAGGACCAGACCCTGTGGATTGCATCTATCTGATATGGTATGATAGACCACGACCTCCTGAAAAGTTTCTGTGAACATCTTCAGAAAATTGCTTCACTCAACTACCAACTGAGATGAAACTAGCACACAGGTTATACCATGAAGACCTCATTAACAACGCCCCCATTCAGCAGGAAGCAGTTTGGAGAGAAAAAACTGCGCCCATGTTCCCAAAATATTGTTTATAAATGTTCTTTTACATTTAAAGGGGGAATGATATAGGTATAAATAATTTGCATTGGTATGGATTTTAAGGTCAATTTTGTTATATGTATATGTATTTCTCATATTGATTAAGGTATTGTGATTGTGTAATTCATTAAAAAATGTAATGTATAATTAAGAAATATAGGTTAATGGATAATCATCAGTAATAGTCAAGCTTGTAGTCATGTCACTTAGATTTTCTAGATATATATAGATATATTTCAGATAGGCATTCTTCATATCTTTCAAAGACTGCAGAATATGGCATTTTAAATGTTTTAATAACTTAGGACTTTTCGTGACAATGAGACACTCTGCTCCTGGCAGCACCAATCTACTTCAAGAAGAAGATGGGCATCGAAGAGGATCCTTATGGAGTTTGATAGCCATTTGGGCAAGAAACTGTTCTTGCCTGGACTGTTGCATAAACTGGACAAAGAGAACCCGCAGAGAGAGGACTGCTGAATTTGCCTAAAGGTGAGATGGTCTTTCGGGGTTTCTGACTCATGAAAGAGTCTGCGAGACATTCTGCAGGATACAGCAGAAAATGACTAAACTGTCTTTGGAATTTCCTGCTTGATGAAAATGTCTGCTGGATACTTTGGGCCTGAAGGCTGAAGATGGATGCCCCAACGGTACAAAAGAACTTTGGGTGACTGTCCAGGCAGCAAGATGTCTCTGTCATTTCTAGAGTTTTCTTATTTCTTGTTAGGTAGTATTATATCCTTCTGGAGTCTTTGATGGAGTTGAAGAATGAGTAGATAGTTATAGTTTTCCTTAGTTATGATAAAAGATAAAATAGATATAAATATTGTAACTGTAATTCTTGCTTGATAACTTTTTGTTATATGTAATTTTACTATGTTAGTTAAAGCCTTTTTTGTTTAAACAGAAAAAGGGGAAGTGATGTGGGAGTGTCATATATCAATCTGTTGATTTCATTGGTTAAGCAATAAAGAAACTGCTAGGCCCATTTGATAGGCCCACCCTTAGGTGGGTGGAGTAAACAGAACAGAAGGCTGGGAGAAAGAAGCTGAGTCAGTGAGTCACTGTGATTCTCACACTCCAGACAGAGGCAGGTTAAGATCATTCCTGGTAAGCCAGCTCGTGGGCTACAGCAGATTATTAGAAATGGGCTAGTCCAGGTGCGAGAGCTAGCCTAGAAGAGGCTAGATAGAAATGGGCCAAGCAGTGTTTAAAAGAATACAGTTTCCGTGTAATTATTTCGGGTAAAGCTAGCCGTGGGGGCGGCCGGGTGCCAGGGACGCAGCCCGCCGCTTCTTATTTCAACATATAAGAACTGAGAAACAGAAGAGAAGTAGAAACACTGGGATGCAGATATTGGATCTCTGTGATTTGGGGTCCTAATTTTGACTTCATCTTTGCTGGCATCTCATTTTCCAACATAATTTCTTCAACGTGAAAGCAATTTATATTAGAGTTTGAACATGCTTATTTCCTTTAATGTTAATAATAAAGCCTTTTGCTATACTCAGTGACAGATAATCTAAGGAGGGTTAAGATGATACACAGCAGTTTAAGAGTTTAATTAAGTTTCAGAGTTGTTTCCTTTTGCTGGTGGTCTTGGTTTGTTGAGGCAGGACCCCATGAATCTCAGACTGACCTCAAACTTCTATTGCTCCTTCATCCCGGTCAATGCTGAGATTAGAGGAGCACTCCATGACACCCTGCTGAGCTTCAATGCAGGGAGATGGAGAAGTTCTGCAGACAGACAGCTGGTAATGACTACGCAATAATGCAAACGCACTTCCTGTGACTGGACTTAATAGTTATAATATTAAGAAGGCAAATGTTACTACAATGTTCTTGACTTTCCCCCTGGCTGTCGTTTGTTTTCTTTCTCCACCATCAGCAAGTGAACAAACTGAAATTCTCAGGCCAATATTACACAGTGTGGCCAAATTTTAGGGCTGTTCAAAATTTATATATTTCTCCACAATTCTCTCACAGGTTTAGTGACATGAGGAGAAAATTCACCTAAATAAAAACTTAATCTGTTTGAAAATCTTTAACTTCCTATAAATAAAAGGGAAAAAAGCTCTGATGTGCCAAATAACTACTTAACTTTCATTCTGGATATTAAAAAAAAAAATCACAATTTTTTTAAGTACATATGACATTCACGTTAGAGAAAAAATGAAAGTCATTTTCACACTAATCAACACTAGGTAGTAAACACATTGAATGATTTATCAAAAATATTTATAAATTAATGATGAGAAAAAGCTAAAACAAAAGTAAATATATAATTTTGCTAATCCCTATATCAAACCATGAGAAGTTGTCAATGTTCAGAACCTAATGAACTTCTATGATTCTATGAATAAAAAAAATCAAAAGAAACATTTTAAAGCACTTAGAAATGAATAAGTACAAAACCATGGTAGAATATTTGGCAGATTACATATCTACTTAGAAAGAAAGAGGGAGAGGAAGTGTCATGTAACAGTTTCCTTGAGATTAAAACATCCATTCTGCAGAAGTTCCTTAAGCAGGATGCTAAGTAACTCAAAATAGCTTCAGGAAGTCTCTGAAACTAACCAGATTCATTAGGCCCCGTCCTGTCACAGTACACAATAAGAATCAAAGTAATGTCCTGGCCCCCACACCCACCCTACCAACCCCCAGCCAGGACAGAAACGGAAGCTGAGCTGCAAAGAAGACTCCTCAGACCAGATCAGCAGCCTGGAAGAAGCAGAAAGCAGCCAGGCTGCCTAGGTTTAAACTGAGCCAGCCACCTGGAAAGGACACTCCCCACCCTGCAGGCTGTGCAGTGCACTACAGGTTTACCAGGCTTCATGAGCCGCATCCATGCTAGAGATGGCTTCAGTGAGACAGTTGTCTTTTGAGTCATTTCTCCTCAAAAGACTCACACATGCACACATGCAGGCAGTCACTGTAACAAAAGCTTCAAACTGGAGAAGATAGGTCAGACCAAACAGGATGAAGATACGTTCACTAAGGATGATGGGTGGTCTTTCAGAGTCAGGCAATCTCCACAAAAAGTGCCAAAATTAATAATGAAAAGCCAAACAATTCTTGTTCTGCTAATAACTGTGGGGGTTTTTTTGGAGGGGGGGTTCGAGACAGGGTTTCTCTGTGGCTTTGGAGCCTGTCCTGGAACTAGCTCTTGTAGACCAGGCTGACCTCGAACTCACAGAGATCCACCTGCCTCTGCCTCCCGAGTGCTTGGGATTAAAGGCGTGCACCACGACCGCCTGGCTAATAATTTAAATGACCGACATGATTTAAAGCTACCTTTGTAATTTTTTTCTGACATTACATTCCTAAATGTCTTTAAGGTTTTAAGCTACACATCCTCTCTCCTTATCTACATTTTAAGTCAAACCTATTCATGAGTTATAATTGATGTGGGAGTGTCATATATCAATCTGTTGCTTTCTTTGGTTAATTAATAAAGAAACTGCTTGGCCTGATAGGTTAGAACATAGGTGGGTGTAGTAAACAGAACAGAATGCTGGGAGGAAGTGGGGCAGACGCCATGCCTCCCCTCTCCAGAGCAGACGCGATGAAGCTCCAGCCCAAGATGAACATACGCTAGAATCTTCCTGGTAAGATGGGTTAGTCAAGATATGAGAGTTAGCCAGTAAGAGGCTAGAGCTAATGGGCCAAGCAGTGTTTAAATGAATACAATTTGTGAGTTGTTATTTCGGGTATAAAGCTAGCCGGTGGCCAGGAGCTGGGAGGCAGGAAGCAGACCACAGCTCCTTCTACATATGATGGTATCCAAACATAAAGCATACTAAGTTTTTGTGTGCATGCATGTGCATGCACGTACTTGATTTGATGTGCCTATGGAGGTCAAAGATCAACTTTATGAGGTATGTTCTCCTTTTCCATCTTCATAAGAGTTCTGGGATCCATGTCAGGTTGTCAGCAAGTACTTTACTGTCTGAGTCAAATCAATCCTTGTTTAGCTATTGATCAGACTAGGAGACAGAGTATCCTAGTCTCCTAGTAACATCAGAAGCTACATCAAAAAGTTTCACCAACATGACTGCCTAATCATGAATTGAACAAGAAAAATACCAACAAATACGCCAGACTGCATGGGGGAGGGAGAGAGCACAAGGCCTCAGCCCTACACAAAAAAAACTATAGGCAACTGAGTAAACCTGCCAGTGGGAGAGGTGGTGCTCCCCAGGGAGGAGCACACCCATTGGCTGTCCAGTACCAAATGGTCAGCCCCAAAAACATACATATAAGTTACATTACATGGACTCATCAAGTTATTTTTAAGAGCTTATGTGGGTGTATACACACACACAAATACATATATGCATTCAATAACAACTGATGAAAAGAGTTATGAGTTTGAAGAAGGGGGAAAGGATATACGGAATGGTTCAGAGGGAGAAAAGGGGAGGAAAGATTTTGCAATTAAAATACAATCCCAAAAATAAAATAAAACTTTAATAAAGAATAATAGCCAAAGTATAACATCTCTCACCTAGAGTGAGAGGAATCAAGATAGACAGTGAGACTGAAAATTAAATAATAAAAATAAGAAGTACCTAATAGTGTATAAAGAATCACCTCTTGATTAGGCATGGCACGACTATGAATAGTACATGTGTTTATATTTATACAGTATAACAGAATTCTTTTCCCCCAACCTAGTATTTTTATTATTTGTTTAGAAATTTCATACAATGCACCCCCATCACATTCACTTCCCATTCCTCCCAGGACCACCCTTCCACCCTTATGCCACCCTCCATTCCCCACTCCCACCAAAAACAAAAAAATTATGTTGACCATATGTTGCAGGAAGTCCTTCCGCTCCTCCAGCCAATAGCCGCTGAGATACCAGCCCATTGGGGCATGGTCTCTCTCTTTTAAAAAAGGGGCCACTTCCCTCCTCATGCTCTCTTTGCTTCCTGCTCCGTTTCCTGCGACTAGACTCCTTCCTGATTGCACAGAGGGCTGTTGTCTGGGACGGTGATCTGTAAGTTTTTTCCCTTTAAATAAACACCACCCTATTAATCATAATTCCAAACTGGTGTGGGATTGTTTATGACTTACACCTTCATCGGACGCCCAACGTGGAGATTATTGTAATTTTTACTTGATAACTGTTTTGTTATATGTAATTTTGCTATGTTAAGTTAAAGCCTTCCTTTTTTTTTTTTGTTTAAACAGAAAAAGGGGAAATGATGGAGGAAGGTCATTGGTTAATTATAATAAAGAAACTGCTTGGCCCTCATAGGTTAAAACATAGGTGGAAGGAGAAGCCTTCAATATCTCTCATTCTCAGTTATAAGTCTGCAGTCATTGATAGCACTGCAAAAGCTGCCTTGCCCATAGCAGCTGGCAACAGCACAGATAGATCATGGACTTCCACATGGTTTCCAGAATTCTAAATACACTAAAAACTAAAAGGAGCTGTTACTTTTCTGACTCAATGCAAAAATGAGTAGAGATATTTCAACTAAACTTTTTGCTGTATGCTTTTAAAATTTTGTCAACTATATTTAATCAATCCAAATAATTCCATTTAAATTAGCCTTCAAACTGAAATGTAACTAGAATTACAGAACTCTCTACTTGTTATTACTGTCATGAAAGTTATTTCTAACTACGTATATGAATCTAAATCCTGAACAGCTCATCATTCCTTAACTGTCTTGGCTGTATTAGATTAAACAGCATGAAGAGACTGTTAAAATAACAAGGTTAAATTCTCCCTTCCTTTTTTCTTCTTCCTCTTCCTCTCCTTTCTTTTTCCTTGTCTTTTTTTTTCTCCTCTCTTCTTCCTGGGTTCATTCTAAGTGACTTCGTGTGAGCTGATGAGAATACAAACGAATGATCACTAATCACATCTTTACTCAACCTATACGTAATATCTTTTGTTTGAGGAGCTCCTCACAGTCTTTTCATTAATGATAGACGCAGGGGCCCAATGATGGGAGTTAGTGTGGATCCTCGCCTGAACAGCACACCATACAGAGTTTGTAGAAACCAGCTCAACATGGCATGGTGCCAGGCACGAGGAGTGCCCCCCACATGGCCTAAGACAGGGTGCCCTGTGATCTGCTTACTTTAAATCTTGCTAGATACCTTTTATTTGAGGAGCTCCAAGGACGGGTGACTTGTGGCAGGACATCCCCCAACCTAAGACAGGGTCCTGGGAACCCTAGGATGAGTAAAGGGGAAAAAAGACCTGGTCCTCACTCGACCTAAGAATCATAAGGCACCCCTCTGTTCCCAAGAGAGGTAAATTGCTTCACCATTCGAGAGGAGGGTCTCTCCTTGTCCCAGTCCCTTCTCCTTTAGATCTGACACCATGGTTGGACTCTGACCTGGTGCCCTCCACTTAATAGCTGCCTGTCTTTATAAAAGAAAGGGGGATCTGTCAGGAGCCAATTTTCTCCTAAAATCATTACAGGAACCATCACCCTGGGGAATCTACAGATCTGTCAGGAGCCAATTTCCTCCTAAAATCATTGCAGGAACCATTACCCTGGGGAGTCTGCAGAGAACCCCACACCCCTAATTGTGTTAGGAATCGTTCTATTGACAGAGCCTACCCCATACCCAAATTGGCTGTTAATGGAAAGCTATCTGTTAGCGGAACCCACCCCACATTCCAAACTATCTAGAGAACTAGGTGTGTCAACTTGTGAACTCCTGGCCTACGTGACCTGACTGAACGTGAATCACGTGACCAACGTGAACCATGCGGCTAGAGCCCAGGCCCCTGTGCCCAACCCCCAACTCCTTACCCTATATAAGCTGTACCCCATCTATAATAAACGGAGGCTCTGACAAACCTAGCATGGCCTCCTTCCTCTCTCTCAGCTCATATCTTCCAGATAGCGTCTCTCTGGGACCATGGAATAACTGACTGCAGGGTGGGTTACAACCCCTAGACTGAGTAGCCCACCCAAAGCGGTTTACAGTGTTGTATCCACACTGAGAACACCGCTGAAGAAGAAACCCTGAGCATCACCCTGGGAAAGATATCATCCCTGTTCCTCTCACAAGCTGAGCAATGGAACTTGAATTAACAACTAAAACAAACAAACAAAAAAAAAAAACTTTACCTTTCTTGAAATGTTGATGTCAAAAAATGGTTTAGGTCTGACACTAAATGGTTCTTGTGTTTTGTCAATGAGCCCAGTCTTCATTTTTTCATGTCGTGGACTTATGATTTCACGCTCAATACACTGCAGTCGAATATTAAAATCACAATCTCCAACTGGTTGTGCCTGAATGAGAGAACATTTTTTATCTGAACACTTATAGCTACATTATCAGCATTATTGCCAAGGCTGCAATACTATACACAAACTATGCACTGTACAAATAGGAATCTTTGGAGATGTCTAGTGAACAACTTACACACAATACATGTTCATTCCAATAATTAGGATAACAATTGCTATTTTTAAATTGTAATTACAGCAGCAGAATAAAATGGCATATACCTATTATAAGCTGGCTCAGATTTCAAAGCAGTAGAAGCACTGAGAATAGCAAGACTCATTCAAAGCACTGTGTTGGGCTCCTTTTCAGCAGTCTCTCCTCATTTCCAAATACTGCCCACACTGGCAATGAAGTCCTTTCAAAGGAGTAAAAATGCTACCCCACCATCACCATACCTGAAACCCTCAAGTGATAACAGCCTGTTACATTAAAATCTAAGTTCAAATACCTTATTTAAGTAACCTGCCACCTTCCCCAACCTACTATGTGATCCACTCCTCAGCACACATCAAGCATGAAGACAACCGTCTAATGTTCCTGACTCATCCTTCAAGGACTCAATAACAGCCAGGGAGGATGAAGTGTGCCCATCCCACCAGCTCCATTCTACCTCTGACAAACCTTCTTGTGCTACTTTGAGCACTACCATGCTATTTCTGTTTCTTTACTTTAAAAACAAAAAACAAAAATAAATAAATAAACAAACAGGGTCTCACTGTATAGCTCTGGCTGGCCAGGAACCTGCTATAAAGACCAGACTGGCTCTGTCTTTCAAGTGTGAGGTTTAAAACTATAAGCCACCATGCCCAGGCAGATTTCTTTACTTTTCTATTCACCTCTACAGATAAGCAGTCTGCAAGTTGATTTCAATATTAAATCCAATCTAAACACATATTCCAACATGTAAACAATGTATGCCATTACTACTATCAACTTATATGCAGGTACAACTGTATAAGGCAAACTAAACAGAATAAATGCATT
The DNA here is from genome assembly GCF_018167655.1 of Microtus oregoni. Lineage (NCBI taxonomy): Eukaryota > Metazoa > Chordata > Mammalia > Rodentia > Cricetidae > Microtus > Microtus oregoni. The sequence goes on from NW_024543076.1 coordinate 13,349,506, forward strand.
AAGAATAATTTTCCTCAGCTAGACGGTGGTGGTGCACACCATCCCAGCACTCGGAGGCAGAGGCAGGTGGATCTCTGTGAGTTTGAGGCCAGCCTGGTCTACAGAGCTAGTTCCAGGACGGCTAGAACTGTTACACAGAGAAACCCCGTCTCAAAAAATCAAAATAATAATAATAATTTTCCTCTGTTGTTCTCAAATTCAATGAACTGTTATGAACTGATATAAAGGTAAGAAATCAGAAATCAGTTTCTTTATATTCAGTAACTACAGAATCTAGCATAAATAAAATGATCAGTTAAATTCTTTCTGAAGAAAATAATAAACAAAAAAACCAAAATGATTTTAATTAAGACTCCGGCTTTCTAACCATCATAACCGGAGCCAAACTTACTGACATTACAAATCATCCAGCCTCAGGTATTTGGAGGCTAGCAATATAAATGAAGACTAATAAAGCAGGGAAAGTTCTATAGTGATTAAATAGTAGAACATGTAGTAAGTATGTGAAAAATATGAGACTTTAAATCATGAGGTACAGTAATAGGCATACAATTCCAAAATCAAAAAATACTCTCAGTATGGTTTAAGTAATGACTATATGATTTTTGTTTCTTCAAGACAGGTGGCATCATGAGCGAGGCACCAAACTCCTGTTCCTCCTTGCTCCCTCCTCTAGGCTCTGTGTCACCATATCTGACTTAAATAATTTTTTGTTTATTAAAAACATTTGTAATTTTATTAGTGCAAGTGTAGCTCAATGGTAGAGTACTTGCCTAGCACATGTGAATCTATGAATTCAATCCCTAGAACTACAAAAGCTATTAATATATATAAACATACACATATCTCAGTGACATTTCTAATAATTTCATAAATTAGAAAAAATACTTACATTGAATTTAATTATGTCATATATCAGATATCTTGGAACAGCCTGTCCATTTACTTTGTCAATGATCATTTCCTTGAAAGAAACAAAGATTAATCTTTACTTTAATAGCAAATTCTTTAATTTTGAGAATATAATACAAAAAGAATCTAACTCTTCAATACATGTCTTACTGAGATTTCAAAGGTACCCTTGTACTCACATCAAATCATCCCAGTTTTCATCATGTCAAAAATCTTAACTATGTATTATAATATATGTTGAAATTATCTCGTGTTTTGGGTTGGGGTGTGTAGATCTGTTTGCAGACAGGTTCCTTCTATGTAGCCCCTGGCTAGGCTACAGCTCATAAGTAGTCAGGGCTAGTCTAGAACTCTCAGAAAGCCTCTGCCCCAGCCTTCAAAGCACTAAATTATACACTTGCACCATCACAACCAGTTATATGTCTTTCTACACTTGAATGGCTACAACACACTCTGTTTTATGTTTGAATTACCAACAATATTTAAGAGTAAATAACAAAGTTTGAAATTCAGCATCATTTTGTAGTGCTTTGGATAAAATCAGGCAGGGTCGTGCTCATGATAAACAAGTATTCTACAGCCCCAGTCTCAAATTTGTTGTTTTAACTGAACTGAGTTTATTTAACCAGTTGCATTTGAATGCCTGGTGCAATAACAAGGTGGCACCAAGATTTCAGTTAAAGATTCTTTTCAAAAACTAGGACTAGAAAAAGTGAATTTTTAAGTTGGATAGCAAGGAATTCCCCCTTCCAAATTATCTGATAAAATGAGGAAAAAAAATAAATGCTTTCCTTTAAACATTGGTTTAAAAAGCCAAAATGAAAGTATATTATCAACAAACAAAATGTAATAAACAAATGAGCAAGTGTTTTTTGTCTATTTCTTTAATGACAGTTCAAAATACATAATACATTCTGGTAATAGCACAGGGAAAACTTAAGATAACTGACATTCAAACACATTACCAGGCATGCAATATAAGCCAAACAAAACAGACTCAAAGCTGGCAGAGGTAATAAAAGTTAGTAGATCAAAACACTAAGTCAACTTCATTCATATATAGCTGTTCTGCCATTTAGGATTAGAGAGATGATTAGAAAGGTATAACACAAATAATTAAAGAAATTCAACAGGAAAACAGTACAAATATATGGTTAGGATTAATAGCAACTTGGCGAAGAAAACTCACTAAACTTGAAAATATAGAAAGAGACTATACAGACCAGAGACCTGGGGGTGGGGAGGGGACAATGAAACAATTCCTAATGATATTCGACTATACACATAAATCAATGCCTTTTCTAGTCATCAGAGAGGCTTCCTCCAGCAGCAGAGGGGTGTGCGTGCAGAAACCCACAGTCAGACATGTGGAAAGAGTATAAACTGGAGATCTCTAAGGAGTCTCTTTCTGGGGAAGAACAGGAGAAAAGACTGAAGGAGTCAGAGGGAATAGGGAATGCCAGGAGAACATGGGGCTCTGAATCTAAGTAAGACTCTAAGTAAGACTCATATAAAATATGATCTCTCACTGAACTGTAGCTAGGTCAGCTGCCAGCAAGCAAGCCCTAGTAATCTTTCTGTCCCTGCTCTCCACAGCCCTATAGTTTATAAGCACTCAGTCACAGCTAGCTTCACATGGGTATTTGAGATACAGACTCAGGTCTTTAATCCTGCACAGCAAGCATCTCTCTAGGCCCCACATCGTCCATCTTTAATCCAAACTCCTATATAAAGAATATCCACTCCACATCATTAAATGAGAATCATTTCTCCTCCAAATGACCACAGGACTTGTTTTAAGTATATCTTAGGGCTACAGTTTTAATTAAAGGTACCCCCGACTATTACCAATCTTTGTCTATCCTTCCCAATAGTTTCCAGAAAGAGGAGGCTTCCACACTCTAAGCAATGCCTGCACTCATAAGAGATACTCAACAAATACTAAATATAAACTACCCCAACCTATAAGAAATACTCTTTTAATTTAAAAATATTTCATCCTCTTTATCCTGCACTGCCCTGTGCAGGAGATCAACATTAGGAACAGTAGCACCCAAGAAAGTAAAAGGTCTGAATATAACCCTCACAGAATTTTTCTGAACAAAAAAAGCTTAGGCTTACTGCCACCTAGACCAGCACACAGTGTTTAACAAAGCAGTCTAGTCTCTTTGTTATGCATAGTTGGTTCACTCAAAAAACAAAGAAAGGAGTAAAATCTCAGTAGCCAACAGGAGTACATCCAGAAGTACGTTAGGCTTCTCCAGTCCTGAGATAAACTCTCAGGATTAAAAGAATCTACAACTATCACTAGATGAATCAAAAATTAATAGAATAAGGAAATGAATCAAGAATGCTACAACGATAGCCAGGTATTGAAGACAGAGGCAGGATCTCAGATTTGAAGGCAGCCTGGGCTACAGAGCAAGACCCTGTGAAAGGAAGGAAGGAAAAAATAGAAGGGAGAAAGGGGGGAGATGTTCGGGTAACAGTGGGATCTAGCATATAAAAACTTATACTTCCAACCAAAAGGGGGAAACAGAGCAGTTAAGTGGTTTTGACAGTCTAGACATTTAAAAGTAAGAAAATGGCACCTGCACCTTACTATCAAGAGATATTTGGGCTGGATAAAATATCCAAATATGTAAAGAAAACACTAAAAGAAATACAGGTATTGTGATCATCCTGAGATGAACGGTGTCTTGAAATGTGAAAAGGCTGAGAGTAAGCACCAAGATCTTTATATTTAATCTACATATATTTAAACTTTTGTATAGTACCTGAAATGACAAAAAAAAAAAAGAAACATAACCTTCAACTATGTAACAAAATATGCCCCAGTAAGACAAAAGACCTCATAAGCTGATAGGAGAGAAATGAATACCCAAAAGGAAACAGTAGAGAGGTTCTGAACAGGGGCTCTCAGAATCAAAATCCTAACTCATGAAGAAGTGAGACGTTAAGCCTCATAATGACTCACATAAAGGAGGAGTAAGTATCACACACTACCAAATCACCTTACAAACTTTCCCAATCTTCTCCAGGTCACCACAGAGAAGAGAACCTAGTGAACAGTGCAGGTCACTCAGAATAACTGATGAAGCCAGGGAGGCAGCTGCAGTGAAGGTTTCATTGCTATTCACACTATTTTTAAATACAGAAATCACTCTGACCCTCTTAAGTGAGAAAATCTCAAATCAAACTTCAGTGTTAACACAGTGTGACAATGCCTAGAGCTAATCTAGACAACCTGAATTCAATTTCTGTGACCCAAATGAAAGGGTAACCAACTCCTATTTGTCTTCGACTTCCATTCACAAGCCATGAAATGCACATACCTACACACACACACACACACACACACAAATAGATAAAAAGCAATTAAAGGGGGCTGGAGAGATGGCTCAGAGGTTAAGAGCATTGTCTGCTCTTCCAAAGGTCCTGAGTTCAATTCCCAGCAACCACATGGTGGCTCACAACCATCTGTAATGGGGTCTGGCGCCCTCTTCTGGCCTGCAGGCATACACAGACAGAATATTGTATACATAATAAATAAATAAATAAATATTTAGAAAAAACTCTGTGTTTAAAAAAAGCAATTAAAATGTACTATTAGAAAAAGGACTCTATCATAAAACCATACAATTTTGAACATACAAGATATACATTTATGATTAGAAAAAAATCTAAAACAAAAACTGTAATGTCCACCAAAATCTCTTGGTCACTTATATAGATCCTTTCACTTTGGAGACTGCAATTTAGGACATCTAGAACCAGCTGTTAGAATAGAGAGGTTTGTTTAAGTGTGTGTGTGTGTGTTTAATTATATTCATTTTTATGTGGGGAGGATTGCATGCATGCTATGCCACATGTGTGGAGGTCAGAACAAACTGCATGAGTCAGTTCCCTCCAACCAAATGGAGGAAAACAACTCATCAAACTTGCAGCAAGAGTCTTTATTCACTGGCAATCAACAACAACCCTCGGTTTGATACTTTTCAGACAGGTTCACTACGTAGCCCAGGCTGGTCTTGAAGTTAACAATCTCTTGACTAAGCTTGTTGAGTTTTGGGATTAAAGGTATCCACACCATACCTAGCTGGAAAGAACCATATACTTTCTTGTTGCTGCTGCTACTGTTGTTTACATAATATATAAACATACTAAAATATGTACAAGACTTAAATATTATCACAAGAAAGCCTACTGTAGTCAATAAGAAATACAAACACCAATTGATCTAAATAATCAAATAAATTTATAGGAAAATATTTTTTAAAATTCAACCTAGAATTTGTCTAAATTATTAGTTCTTAACAAAAACTTTTTCATTTTGCATCTTATTTTATTTCTGTTATTATTGTGTATGTGCATGATGTGCATGTGAGAGCTCATGGGCCACAGTATCCGAGGACGGCTTTGTACAGGAAGTTGTCTCCTTCCACCTTCCATAGGTTTGGGGATTAAACTCAGGTCACTAGACCTACACAAAAAGCACCCACTAAGCAGTCTTGCCCACCAATTACTAAGTAATTTTTAACCCTATGATTTCTGCCATTAAAACAGTTTGGAATAACTGAACAGCAGATTCAGCGTTGAAGAGCACAGATTGTTCTTTCAGAAGATCCCAAATTGGCCTCCAGCATTCAATATGTTAGCTCACAATCATCTGGGACTCCAGTCCCACAGAATCTAAAAAGAGTTTGGAAATCCAAATTTATGATATATATATATGTACACCACTCAGACCTTTATATAAAATAATAAGCCCAAAACATACTGCAAGTAAAAATTACTTTAAAAATCATGTACAGCATTTAGTTCTTTGTGAAGATGAAGCAATCAAAGAATGATCTACAGGCGCACATACTTGATCAGAGCACTCCTTTTTCCAGCCAAGGTAAAGATTTTGTTGAATATTCAAACTCTGAGACTTAATTAGGCCCCTAGCTTCCCTAAAGCTTCAAACAAACTGTTTAAGAGTCTATTCCCTAGCTGGCAGTGATGATGCAAGCCTTTAATCACAGCACTCAAGAGGCAGAAGCAGGCAGATCTCTGAGTTTGAGGCTAGCCTGGTCGACAGAATAAGTTCTGGGACAATCAGAGCTACACAGAGAAACTCTGTCTTGGAAGAAAAAAAAAAGAATCTATACTCTAAAAACCAGCTGTGGTGGTACACATGCATAATCCCACCACTTGCAGGCACAGGGGGTTCTTGAACTCACAAACCTTAAATACTAAAAACTATCTATAAAACAGCCAATCTTAAAAAAAAAAGAAGAGAGAGAAAGGAAGGAAGGAAGGAAGGAAGGAAGGAAAGTTCAGTTCTCAAAGCTGATGTTACTCATATGAATGTGCTCTATTTTTTCAACACTGAACAAAGGACACAGTTAAAGCCATCAAAATAGCAGCATAAATTATCCCACCATTAGAAGCTTCAGTGGTCTTTTATTTTTATTTGCTTTTCCTTTGTTTGGCTTATTTGCTTTTGATTTTTTAGAGACAGTCTTACTATGAAACCAGACTGGCCTGGAACTTAATATAAAACCCAGGCTAACCTTGCATTCATACAGCCCTGTCTCAGCTTTCCAAGTGCTGAGATTAAAGTATGTGCCACCATGTTCAGCTTTTATTACCAGGTTTTTTGTTGTGTTATGCATTATTTTTATTTTTATTTAAAGTATGTTTTCTTTTCCTAAGAACTGAGTTGGAGAAAGCTATTTGCAGGAAGAAAGTGAAAAATCACTTGATAATTACCAAAAAATAAATAACAACCATTTTTTAATAATAAAACAAAGATTTTATTTTGTCCCTTTAAGATTAATGCCAGATTTATTAATTGATTTCCCATATCATGAACATTTTTTTCTACTAAAAAAATATTGGAAAAACGGTATTTAATCTCCAAGATGAATATTTGAGGTCTGTTTGTTTTGTTTTTGAGACCAGGATCTCATTATGCTAGCCTCTGATAACCTTGAATTTGCTGCTGCAATCCTTCTGCTTCTGCCACCCACGTGCAGGGATCATACAAGTGCACTACCATTCTCAGGTAAATACATCTTTTTTTTTTTTCTCCCCTGATTTTTTCGAGACAGGGGTTCTCGGTAGCTTTGGAGCCTGTCCTGGAACTCACTCTGTAGATCAGGATGAGCTCAAACTCTGAGAGATCCTCCTGTCTCTGCCTCCCAAATGCTGGGATTAAAGTCATGCACCACCACCCAGCTCTAGATCCATCTGTTAAGGAATTCGTTTACTTTACGTACAGGTAAGAAATAAAATTGAAACATTCAAATAAAAATTACATTTGATTCTAAATCAAACATACTAATAATGACTGCATTAGTCAATTTTAAAAAATACACAAAAGTAAATTACTTACCCCATCTAAAAGTGTATTTGATAAATGCATGCGAAGATCTTTACGAAATGGAAATTCCAGATTTGAAACATGAAACACTGAATTATCTCTGTCAATCATGAAAACTTCATTTGTGCCATCGATCAACATCATATAACTATAATAAAACATTTTTTTAAAAAGTATTAACATATGGTTTCAAGAACAAGGTTATCAGAACAGTTGAACTTTTTTTCCCTAGGCTGACAACATTTTCATAGAATGATTACTACAGTCCCTCTCTTGATCATGAAAATTAAAAGAATCACATTATTTTTGTTTTAATTTCTATAGAAAACATAAAAACAAGGAAATCTGATTTTTATGAAGACAATATGGTATCATATGCATATGCATTCTTGATACCATCATAATGCATATATGATGTATAAGAAGAAATGTTTCTCTAATTTTGATTAGATTATTATATCAAAAAATTTCAAAGTTTAAAAATACACAAACATATGTACTGTATTTTACAAATTAGATACTACCTTTTCCATATCAAAGGTGATAAAACACTGAGTTCAAATTATTTAATATTCTTTCTACCATACCAACTGCACAAGTATTTCTCTTTGAATCAATACTGTGATAAGCAAAATACTAGAATGTTAGAATTCTTCTCATTTATAACTACAAAATTAAAATATTCAGCTACAACTTTTCATTGACTTTTATCTCCAATCAATATATGGGGAAATTTATGTACTGAATAAAGCAGTCATACTTCATAAGTCAGGTTAAATCTATGGTATCTGCATGTCAAGCATGGAGCTCCAACATAGGCATGGAGCTCACACTTAAAATCCCATGATTCAGCCACGCATAGTGATCCCAGCACTCGGGAGGCAGAGACAGGCAGATCTCTGAGTTCGAGGCAGCCTGGTTTACAGAGCAAGTTCCAGGACAGCCAGCATAAAGAGTAAGGCCCTGCCTTGAAGGGGGGAAAGGTGAAACCAGTCTCTCTTTTAAAAAAAATAATAATAATAGTGGAAAGTTTACTATGAAAGCCTGAATAACTAAGTTTGCTCTGTAGTACCTATGGTAACCTAAATAAAAACAGCCACACATGGGCTCTTGTTTAAATACTTGATCCCCAGTTAATGGAACTGTTTAGAAAGGATGTGAAGGTGTGGCCTTGTTGGAGGAGGTATGTCAATGGAGGGTAGACTTTGAGGTTTCGGATGCTGTGTCATGTCCATGGCTCTCTGCCTCCTGCTTGAGGCTCTCAGGGTCTGCTCTAAACACATACTTCATGTTTTGCATCATGAACTCTAATTCTGTGAAATTAACTCCTTCGTTCATAAGTTGCTTTGCTCTTTATTAGAGCAACAGAAAAGTAACTAATATAGTACCCACATAAAAAAAAAAAAACAAAAACCGGTGTTAAGGCACACACTGGTAATCTCAATGCTAGGAAGGCAGAAATAGGTGGAACCCTGGGACTAACTATCCAGCCAAGCTAGTTCTATCAGTGAGTGCTACGTCACAGTGACAGAACCTGTCTACAAAAACAGAAAAACAATCCTCCACATACATCACAAATAAACACTTGTACATACAAATAAGAACAGTGCTCAAATTTCACATCACAGAAAAATAGTCCAGGAGGAGGAAGTAGGAGGATCAAGAGTTGAAGGTTTCTCTAAGTTACATACCAATATCCTGGCAAAAACAAAGTTCAGTCAAGCTATTTGTGTATGATGTCAGAAAGGGTAGAACTAGAGAGTGCAGCTCAGTTGGTAGAATGTTTGCTTGGAATACCCAAAGTCCTAGCACAGAAACCCTGAATGGTGGCAGGGTCTTGTAATCTGAGCACATGGAAGATGAAGGGAAGCAAGATGATCAGACGTTTAAGGTCAACTTTGGTTGCAAAGTGATTTCCAGGAGACACAGATGTGGAAGAATATTCAAGATAGACACTTAAAGTGGGAGAAAACAACGATCCACACAACCACCTCCCCAGAGGATACAGTGTGTCGGCAACAAGTAAAAGATGGAGGGCAAGCAGACTAAAATCAGGTGACAGAAGAGACATTAAATGAACAGATAGCAGCTAACACAATAATTTGTCTATCATATGTAGAAAGAGACTAAAGTGAAAGGACGCAAACAATAGGGAAAAGAGCAGCAGTGAACATCCAAGGGGCTTCTATCTGAGGGCTAACATGGTATCCCTTGCTGCTCCTAAAGTAAGTATTCCAGCTGGCCCTAAGACAGACTGTTCAGGCCCATGTCTCATTTGGAAGTAATGGCAGCCCTAATAGACGAAAAGGGCAGAAACTCAGTTTCACTAAGAAAAAAAATCAATTAGTCTGGAAAGAAAACTCATGGACCAAATACTAATCCAGCAGGCTCAAAAGTAACAGGAATACTTAAAACCCAAGGCACTCTTGCATATGCTTCCAGATATATATGAAAATACTAGGCTTCTTGCAAGAAATAAGAAATGTTCTGGACTATGTTCCATAAGAAATTTAAATCAACATATAATGTCAAATAAAAAGCAATTATGACACTTCTACAGTGTTATATAAGATAAACAATCCATTGTCTTTGAGGACTTGAGCCAGTATTTAATAAAAGGTGTTTATGGAAAACACAAGTAAGGAAAACTCTTAGAAGTCAAGATACGCATACATATTAGGGTATTTTAAATCATAGGTAAGGTGTAGTAATATGTAGTACCAGCCCTCAGAGATATTGCAGGAGCAGAAGATTCTGAAGTTCCAGGCAAGCTTCAGTTATATAGCCTAAGAGTCAGTATCAAAAAATAAAACAGGCAGAGAGATAGCGCAAAGGTTTAGAGCACTTGTTGCTCTGGCAGAGAACAGGGGTTTGATTCTCAAACCCAGATGATAGCTCACTACCATCTGCAACATTCAATACCAGGGAACCCAATGCCCTCTTCTGAACTCCCTAGATGCCAGGTAATATTATACATAAACGTAAGCAAAACAAACATATAATACATACAAAATAAAAATTTTAAATCTAAAAACAAAAATCTTTTTAAAAGAAATTAAAATCATGAGAAAACATATAAGTGTATCTGTCTTATTGAGCCTCAGATTTCTAAACCTGACACCAATATGAATTCAAACTTCAAGAACAAACTGGCTTACATTGATACATTTTCAAATTTGAGAAAGAAATAGTTTGCCTGTTCTGAGTATAAGACAGACACTGTATTTCTCTTTACTTGCTAATCAGAAATTAAGACCTGAATTAATATAAAATAAACATTAATTTCTAGAGTAGTGATATATTAACTTCCAAATACACAAACACACACACACACACAAAGTTATGTATCTATCTTATGAGCTCATCAATTTAAAAAAATACTACAGGGGCTTAAGAGATGGCTCAGTGATTAAAAACACTGACTTGTTCTTCCAAAAAACAAGGGTTCAAATACAATGCCCACATGGTGGCTCATAACCATCTGGAACTGTAATTCCAAGGGATCCCCAATGATTCTTCTGATCTCCATAGACACTGCAGGAATATAGTGCACACACATGATATAAGCAAAAAGATAAAAAAATAAAAATATCATATACATAAAATAAAATACTCTGTGCCCATGCATATTAATAGGTTTAAAAGACCAAAAACAAAAAGGCTTTGGAGGATAGAATTTACTACATAGTACTGCTTATGTGAAAAACAACTGTATCTAGAGAGTTAGCAAAAAAAAAAAAAAAAAAAAATTACTCATTGCTATCCGGGGATTCCTCTACATGTATTATTAGCACTTGGGTTTTGAAACAAATTGCTGAAGTACAATTTCTGGCCTATATCCTAATCATTTCAAATGATACATTCTTCTATTATGTGGTAGTTATTGGAGGAAATGACCAGGGCTAAGATAGCACCAAAAATAAGTAAGTGAATAATGAGTTGTCTCATGTCAGGAACAAAGGGTAAAGATGACAGAAAGAATTCTCACACATGAAAGTAAACCAGATTATTTCTGAAAGAGACAACTACCTCACACACTGCTAGATTTTGGCTCAGTACCTAAGTACAAATCTTCCTTTACTGACAATGAACCACTAGGGTAATATAATTTCTCTTTAGAAGATTACACCAATTACAAATATAATATTCAGAATTATTCGTGTTCATATGCATTCTCATTAAGGCATAAAATTTCACTGAAACCTTTTCATTTCCTGCCAAGCTTTTTGTTGCTTGTTTGTTGTTTAACAGATCTTACTGTGTAGCCCAGGCTGAGCTCAGGCTCAAGATTTCCAAATTGCATTATCACAAGAAAGCCTCCCCGCCCATGATTGGGACCACAAACATTCATCACCACAACTAGACCTGAAGTGTTCCTTCTATAAAGGTACACGCAGTTATTATAGATTATAGGAAAGCCAGATTGATACAATGTTTTACCATAAATGTAAGCTTTCCAGCTGACCTAGAAACAATCCAATTTTATCTTTTTCATCATTGAGGTTATATGGTCAAGTAAAATCCGCAAAATATGCTTTAGTAAAAATGAGGAAGTATAGAGAAGAGGACCAACAGACAAAATTGTAAGCAATAGAACATGTCTTAATTCACATTCCAACCAGTGCTTTAAAGGGAAAATAACGCTGACTTTCATATCACCAATTCACAACACTGATGATAAATTCACATTTCAAAAACTTATTTTAGGTTTTGAATGCAAAAATCTATCTATTTGTTCTTTATAGACCAGGTCTATTTAAATCACACAGGACACTCAATAAATGCTCAAGCAATTATATACAAGGAAGTTCACCAAACTACTTTGTACTGACGAAAAATCAATATCCATCCCTGAACAAATATAGTATCCCATTATTTTAAAACATAAAAGCATCCATTAATATGGAAATGCCCTCCCTTGTAGAACTCTACCCATGTCCTCTTTAACCCAAAATTTTTTAGATTCTTCCCAACTTTTAAAATGAACTGAAACTTTAAGTATAATTTATACATTTCTTATTCCTTCCTCCTCACCCTTTATTTAGTTCCAGTGATGAGTCAAACTAGTAATATATATCTGCATCAAACCAAATCTCAAGTATTAAGAGCTGAAGCTAGTGATGTTGCATTATTCCCCACTCAGGAGCTAGAACATCTGAGAGGGAGAACAAGACTAGTAATAAAGTTGTCAACAGACAACATCTTAAGATTACTTCTCCTGGGGCTGGAGAGATGAAAGCAGTTAAGAACACCCACTGTTCTTCCAGTGGTCCTGAGTTCAATTCCCAGCAACGACATGGTGGCTCACAACCATCTGCAGTGGGATCTGATGCCCTCTTTCTGGCATAGGTCATACATGGAGATAGAGCACTCACGTATTAAATAAATCTTTAAAAAAAATTATTTCTCCCAAGAGGCTTCCAAGACATTCTTTAGATAAGTTAGTCAAAACTGATTTGCACCATCAAGAATGCTAATAAGTATATTTGTTCCCCACCCCATACTAGTTTTGTGTGGTTGTCTTTTCTCAACTCTCTTCAGCCAAGTGGAAATTAGGTGTGCCTATGATTTAATACCCGTGCTATGTCCCCAGCATATCCTCAATACCAAGGGTTGCATAATACTAGCTATTTATATAGAATAACCTCATACCAAGAGGCAAGACACCTACATCTCATCGTTTGCAGAGACAAGTGCATAAGGCTAACCTTCCCTGTGGATTTCTGCCCTCACAAGACTCCATTACCTAACCACTGCTATCATTCCACTCACTTCTAATCCCAGTAAACTTACATGGCATCTTAAAAGAAAATGCACAGCTTAGAGCTATTTTTAAAAAAACAATTTAGAAACTTTCCTGACATAAGAAAAGCTAGGCAGACCTTACCATTACTCACCAATACCCTTCTCGCATTTTGTTCTAAAAATAATACAAAAACAACTGATTTACCAGCTTCCGGCTTCCTTTCTTCCCCATGGGATGTATGCAAAGTGGGCTTCTGTATCTCTCACTAGATCACTGTTCAGTCAACTCCATCCCTGATCACCTCTATTGTAAAAAAATTATATCCTGTCCTCTTTAACCCTAACTTTTTTAGATTTTCCCAGCTTTTTAAAAGACAGTGAAACCTTAATCACTTTTTATTTGTTTGTTCTTGTTTGTCAAGACAGTGTTTCTCTGCGTTAACAGCCTTGGCTGTCCTGGAACTCAGAGACCCACCTGCCCCTGCCTCCTGAGTGCTGGGATTAAACGCGTGTACCACCACCAATACCACCACCCGCACATTTTATATTTTTTTTAATTTCTTCCTTCTTATCTTCTTTACATAGTTCCATTCATGAACCAAAGCCAGCAATATTTGCATCAAACATAATTACAAATACTAACTTTTATCCCCTATAGATGCCAGAGTTACTAACCTCCATGGGAAATGCCTCTTCATTTCATAAAATAATATTTGCCCTAAGAGTATTTAAAGTATCCAATATAATGTTTTATAAACTTCTAACGCTGCAATTATGTTATTTACTTAACAGCACAATTATAATAAGCTTTACTATCTTTCTGGCAGATATACAAAGTAGGTAAATTAGCTTACCTTAGGAATTAAGAAAAGTTTATAGGCTAATTCGGATATTTAATCGCTACTTAAGCCAAAATTCTATAAAATGCAATTTAAAATTAAGAAAACAAAGGAAAAGAAACCAAGGTAATTCAAAATCTTGTTTCAGATATTTCCACAAAAGAAAATTGATGAAACAACTTAATTCAACAGGTGAGTTTAAAATCAAACCTATGACTACTGTGCTTACCTGCACATATAACATATTTCAGCACTTTAAAAAAGAAATCTATCATTTGAACTCCTAAAAATTCAAAAGTTCACATGAAGGTCTTCATTTTTACAACAAGAAAACATACACAATACACTAACACCACAGTCTACATGCATGCTCCAGAAAAGGACATGGGTGAGCATCTTGCTCTCTCATTCACTCTGTCTGACTCCCTTGTGACAGGCAGGGTCTCTCACTAAACCTGGAGTTGGGCTCAGTCAGCAAGCCCTAGCAGTCCTCCTGCCCCCAAACCACAAGCTGAAGTTACAGGTATTTTCAACCATACCCAGCTTTATGCCTGGGTGCTAGGATCCAACTCAGGTCTTCATGCTTGTGCAAATGAGCCATCTCTCATCTCTCCAGTCCAACCACTTTTTTATTGCTGCTATTAACAATCACTGACAAAGACACAATTTAAACACTTTATATTCCACATAAACTATCCAAGTTTTCATTGAACATTATTAAAATACTCCAATTATAAAGGTATTTAATTTTAATATAGAGTCTATACACATAGCAAAATACTTTACAAGTATTAGCTTTCCTTCAATTCTCAAATCACATTTTTAGTCATGAAACAGATGTGATCTTAAATTCACTACAAGTCGTCAGCTTCATTCTATTATAGGATGACTTGCATGCACACTGATTAAACAGACAGCATGTACTATTTAATTATAATTGCAAAGCCCATTACCTCCTCGCTAATTGAAATATCAATTCTTTCTAATCAAGTTCTTATTTTAGAATGAACTGTATATTAAATGGAAGGCTAGCAACAGTTGGATAATTTGCCAATGTTTCAATTCAATATTTCAAATCATTTTACTTCATATGTTGTTTATAAAACAAATGGTCTTACTATATCTTGGTAAACTTTGTCTATAGAAAAGTCACTAGACAAAAAAAGTAACTTTTTTACATTTTAATTAATTTACAGCTAAATAGTGAAGAGCTCAAGATGCCTACAGTATCTTAACAGGTAAATCTCCAAGCATTCTCAAATGTCTTGAGTATTCTTCTGTCAAGAAAACTTGATCATTTTCAAAATAATTGATGTTTCTATTTCAAGAAAGTTCTTTTAACCAGAAATAAAATTAGACAAAGCATAAAAATAAATGTGCATACACAAAAGACAAACAAATAAAACCCCCACACACCATTAGCAGAGAGCTTGCCTGAGGATAGGACCCAGCATCAGATTCTAGACTCCTCCACACTACCTCATAAACAAATGACAGGAAATAGCAACAA
Source organism: Microtus oregoni (assembly GCF_018167655.1). NCBI lineage: Eukaryota > Metazoa > Chordata > Mammalia > Rodentia > Cricetidae > Microtus > Microtus oregoni. The sequence continues at coordinate 13,364,882 of NW_024543076.1, forward strand.
TGAAGTATACAATAAGACAGAAAAAAATTTACTCTAAACCACTCAATTTTAAAACTATCTAAAAAAATAAATACCATCATCAGTTAAAAGACATTTTGTTCTTGCATAGGCACTGGGTTCAGTTCCCAGAACCCACATCAAGCAACTCACAATAGCCTGTTAACTCCAGTTTCAGGAGGAATCCAACACATCTGGCCTCTTTTTTAACCTATACTTACTTGCAAAAACCCATATGTAGGAGGCATACAGGTACTGTGCTCACAGACAAGCATAAGAAACCAGGAATGTTAAACACACAGGGCTGTCTCTTCAAAGGGAGCGCTATATAACCTGTTTTCCACCTAGAATGCTGGGAGTGGACGTGGTCAACAGCCTGATGATCTCTGTGCTACACTGGCTCCCAAACCCCTCCTAACTTGAGCTGCCTTATTTCAATCTAAGGTGCTGTCCTCCCCTCAGACCCTTATGTTGAGCTTGTTCATCTTGACCCTGTTTCCCCAGTTAATCTATAGAAACTATCTTTATGGAAAATATCACAAGAGTTTCTCTACATAGTCATGACTTCAGCTTTGTTGTGCAAATGGCACGGAGTTAATAATCATCTGGAAATTTTTTTACAACTTGTGCCAGGCTTAAATATGCCTAAAATAGTACCCAGTGTCATACTCTCAAAGTTTGAACCAACACCAGCTACTAAACTGGCTTTGCTTCTTGTCTCCCCAAGATCGACACTCTGCTGGCCGAAGTATCTGCAAAGACCCCTACACACACACACACACACACACGCACACACACACACGCACGCACACACATGCATGCACACGCACACGCATCATCAAGTCTGACAACTTGATTTTGAATCCTGGGACTACTACACAGTAGAACTGACTCCTACAAGGTGTCCTCTTGACTTTCACATGTATGTGTGCACATACACATGAACACTTAGACAGATACATACTATAAAAATAATTAAAATGTAATCAAATTATTTTTAAATAGGCAAGAAAAATTAAAGTCTAACATAACTGATTAATAACTGGCCCTGAACAAGCCACTTACTCTCTCATCTTTGCTCTAATCATCTCTAGCTTGGGACAATGAAGCCCATTATTGCTATTTTAGGTCCCAGATGTACACTGGCCTGTCATCATTTTAAGATGTGTCATATTTGTTTATGCTGTGGAATATTTCTTTCAATGATGCATTCTTCTCTGCTGCATTTGTTTACTTCTGTGAAGCTGTGTTACTGTGCCTGTCTATTAAACACCTGACGGTCTAATAAAGAGCTGAGTGGTCAACAGCCTGGCAGGAAAGGAGAGGCAGGGCTGGCAGGCAGAGAGAATAAACAGAAGGAAAAATCTGGGAAGAAGGAGCAAAAGAGATCCAACAGCAAGCAAAGAAGGGTCCAGCCAGCCATGGAGTCAGAGTGAAAGTAAGATTACAGAAGAAAAGGAAGAAGTCCAGAGGAAAGGGTAGATGGGATAATTTAAGTTAAGAAAAGCTGGACAGAAAGCCAAGCTAAGGCCGGGTATTTGTAAGAAAGAGTAAGATTCCGTGTATGATTCATTCCTCCCTATAGACTAAGCATCTGAGTGTCTAAAGACCAGAATTCACGGAAATGTACACCAACCAGCAAGCCAATCCCAGCTTCCTTCTTCCTGATGCTGCCATTTAACAACCTTTACTAACCTCTTCCTAAGCCTCCTACATTATGAGAGTATGTGTCAAGCCTTTTAAGACAATTATACTTCATTTTGTTGTCTGTATCTTCTCTTTTTAAAGCATCAATTTGACTTTGACCCATTCAAGGACATAAGCCATGTTTAATTTCATTTAATTCTAAATACATGCAAAATGACTTTTATACCAAAAAAATCACTACTGTACATCTAAATATTTTATCACATCACAATATTGTGCTAAGTGGCTCTGAATGGGCTGTCCAAATAACCTTCTAAAACTTGTCAGATACTGAATGTTTTCTTTAAATTAATCAGTCTCTCCATATTTTTTGTAATTTTTACTCAAAATTTCCAAGAAATATTTTATTGAAAAGATCGACTCTATAAAAAAAAACTTAAGATACCACGTTTAACATACTATACTTATAAGTGTTTTACAACAACTATCCTCCATTATTTGTTATAAACTCAGAAGCAAAAGTTTTTGAGCTTTGGGTGGCCAGCTGTTCTCCTGTACTATTCTCATCTTTTCTACTGCTTGCTTTAAATAAACTTCCCTACTACTTTGCAAAAGAAATAAAAATTCAAAATGAGCTGAGTGTTGATGGCACAAGTCTTTAATCCCAGGACTCATAAGGCAGAGGCAGGTGGATCTCTGAGTTCAAGGACAGCCTGGTTACAAAGTAAGTTCCAGGACAGTCAAAGCTACACAGAGAAACCTTGTCTCAAAAAAACAAAAATTAGAAATAAACTAGCTAACAATGAAACTATGGTATTTTTTAAGAAAGACAATTAAAAGCATGAAAGTATTAAATGTGCTGGTAAATGCCTGTGTTCCCAGCACTTGGGAGAAGGATGCAGACAGCATAAGGTCAACTTGGGCTACATGAGACCCTATTTCAAAATTATTAAAACTTAAAAAATAGTGGGAAATACTTGGTTTAAGTTTATGCACATAGAAAAAAATAGAATAAATAGCATAATGCTGACGTTCACCCTGTTTTTCATTTTCGTATCTTATGTGTGTTTTGTCTGCACGTATGTCGGTATGCCACATACTTCCCAGTGTCCTCAAAGGCCAAAAGAAAGTGACTGGATTCTCTTGGACTAAAATTACAGAGCTTATGAGCCACTGTTTGGGTGCTGGGAATCAAACCTGGTTTTTCTGGAAGAGTGGTAATACTCTTAACCACTAAGATATTTTTTTAATGAGTTTTAGTATTTTTCCATTTGCCAATGTCAAAAATCAAATGCTATCAGATTGAGGAAGAGTTTTAAAACTTTTCTGTTGTGTAAGGTATGTGTGTGGTTAAGAAGCCTGCCCAATACTGAGTGACAGTAGTGTGCAGCACACACGTATGAAGCATTTCACCACTTCTGTGGCTGGCTATTATGCCTGAAGAATTCTTCTCAGGCAAGCAGGTCTGTGTAATATAATCTATCTATAACTCCGGTTTGATTTCACTGAGTCATGTTGACAAGGACTAACATTTGTTTTGTGCCTCTTTTATGCATACATATAGCACTGGAAAAATCAAAATGATGTCTACTTGGCTTAAAAGGTTGTAAGTACTGGTCTGGGGTAGAGCTAATAAACTGTGACTTCCATTTTCGTTTTTTTAACATTACTGAATACTATTTAATGGATTACACTATTAGAAATGAACTGCTTTGGTCGCTCAGTGACTCTCTTTCTGCTCTTCCAGAGGATCTCAGTTCCATTACTAGCACGTACGTCCACCTGTAACTCCAGCTGGCCTGAGAGTGCCTCGGCACAAACAGCACATACTAATACAGAAATGCACATACAGATAATCTATTTTTAAACACTGAGTGCCACATTGTTCACACTGACAGGAACAGTGCCATGAGACATTCTAGATGAATCAGTCTAACAGCTAAAAACAAATATTTATAACACTATCAGGAATATAACACTATCAGGAATACAAGGGGGGGGGCAACTAGGAAGGCCAGGTCTCAAAGAATTCTGTGTTGTTATTTCGGGGCATAAGCTAGCCGGGCAGGCGGCTGGGGTGTTGGGGACGCAGCCCCACCGCCGCCCTTATTACTTCAGATGGTGCCCAACGTGATGGACTAAATCCACTTAAAAAACCTGAGAAGGCTTAAAAATAAGGGAAAGAGAGTTTAACACAGATTCTTGCTGTTTGTTGGTGGCGTGCTGTAGAGAGATTTCCTGATTCGGCAACAGTAGCAGAAAAAACGCTGTGTCATTTTAAAGCACGACTTCCTTGGGCTGTGCCGACATTGCTATCTCTGTCTGGCTCCTGCAGGAGACAGAGCTTTTGAATAGAGCATTTGGAGTAAAGTGCTATGATTTGTTTGATGGCAACTACACTCGCTGTGTTCTCGGGTCTGCTCTGCTTGCTAGAGGCAAGCAAGCGCCTCATCTAAGAGAGGCTTCCTGACTCAGCTTCAGCTGCAAAATCCTGCAGCTCATTAAGAGGTCCTGCCACGAAACACTTAAATGGTGTTGACGAAAAGCTGAATGCATGCTTTTCGGTTTTCAGCCGTAGCAGGAAAAAAGCTGCGCCGTTTAAAAATGCCAGCTTTCTGGGCTGTCCTGCCAGAACAAACTCTGACTCTTTTACGCAGGCGGTTTGTGCGGTTTGCAAGCACAAGCTGCTGAAGCTCGCTTGCTGGCTACAGCCAGTACCTCAGCCATGAGGCTGGAAAGCTAAGGAATGGGCTGGATCCAGCCGGCAAAGCCACGCCTTTAATCCTACTGATATTGCTTGGTAAATTAAAGACTTGTGTGGTCAGAAAAAGAGAGATAAACAGTAAAGAGAGATTCAAAGACAAAGAAAATTTCTAAATGGTTTAAAGTGTGTTAAAAATATATGAAGACTAAAAGTTGAAGTTCTTAAAGTAAAAAACAAAAAAAGGAAGAGAGTTGTTGTGTGTAGTAACACACGCCTTTAATCCCAGTGCCTAGAAGGCAGAGACAAACAGATCTCTGTGAGTTCAAGGTGTAGTAGTGTACACCTTTAATCCCGAATGCCTGGGAGGCAGAGACAGGCAGATCTCTGAGAGTTCAAGGACAGCCTGGTCTACAGAGTTACTTCAGGTCAAAGATACAGAGAACCTATCTCAAAAAGCAAAGAGTTAAAAGTAAAAATAAACAAAATAGAGGTTAAAACAAAGCTGTACAAAGATGGAAAATACACAGAGAATTTTGATACTGTATGCTATTATGCTCTCTTTGAATTATTTGAATGCTGAGGAAGGAGCAACAGCTGCTAAAAGATATTTGTTTATAAATGCTGCTGAACTAATCCAACATAGATATTTTGAATTTGGATCTAAGGATATGATACTTTGGAAAAGAGATTCTTATTTTGTTTTCACAGAGGATGAGACGCTGTTCATTTCTTCTATTCCGATTTCGTATGATGAACCATGCCCTCCTGAAGGGTTGGTGTAAACATCTTCAGAAAATTGCTTCGCTCAACTGCCAACTGAGAAGAAACTAGCACACAGATTATACCATGAAAGACCTAATTAACGACGCCCCCATTCAGCAGGAAGCAGTTTGGAGAGAAATAACTGCGCCCATATTCCCAAATATGGTTTATAAATGTTCTTTTACATTTAAAGGGGGAAATGATATAGATATGAATAATTTACATTAGTATAGATTTTGCTTTATTGATAGAGATTTAAGGTCAATTTTGTTATATGTATAAGTGTTTCTGATTTTGATTAAGGTATTGTGATTGTGTAGTTCATTTAAATATGTACTGTATAATTAAGAAATATAGGTTGTTAATGGATAATCATCGATAATAGTAAAGCTTGTAGTCATGTTAATTAGATTTTCTAGATATATAGAGATATATTTTAGATAGACATTCTTCATGTCTTTCAAAGATTACAGAATAGGACATTTAATGTTTTAATAACTGAGGACTTTTCATGACAATGAGACACTCTGCTCCTGGCAGCACCAATGTACTTCAAGAGGAAGATGGGCATCGAAGAGGCACCTTATGGAGTTTGATAGCCACTTGGGCAAGTAACTGCTCTTGCCTGGACTATTGCATAAACTGGACACAGAGAACCCACAGAGAGAGGACTACTGAACTTGCCTAAGGTGAGATGATCTTTTGGGGTTCCTGATTCATGAAAGAGTCTGAGACATTCTGCAGGACACAACAGATAGTGACTGAACTGACTTTGAATTTTCCTGCTTTATGGAAATGTCTGCTGGATAGCATGGGCCTGAAGGCTGAAGATGGATGCCCCAACGGTACAGAGGAACTTTGGGTGACTGTCCAGGCAACAAGATGTCTCTGTCATTTCTAGAGTTTTAAAAGTTGCTTTTTTCTTGTTTGCTTAGTAGTATTGTATCTTTCTGGAGTCTTTGATGGAGTTAAGAATAGTTAGTTATAGTTATAGTTTTCCTTAGTTATGATAAAGATTATTGTAATTTTTACTTGATAACTGTTTTGTTATATGTAATTTTGCTATGTTAAAGTTAAAGCCTTTTTTTTTTTTTTTTTTGGTTTAAACCGAAAAAGGGGAAATGATGGAGGAAAATCATTGGCTAATAAAGGAACTGCCCTGGCCCATTTTATTGGTTAGAGGATAGGAGGGAGGAGTAAACAGAACAGAACGCTGGGAGGAAGAGGAAGTGAGCTCAGAGTCTCAACAGCTCTCCTCTCAGGAGCAGACGCCTGAGAGAGACGCCATGCCCCGCTCCCGGGATGAAGCTCCGACCCAGGATGGACATAGGCTAGAATCTTCCTGGTAAGTGCACCTTGGGGTGCCATACACAGATGATTAGAAATGGGCTAAATTAATATGTGAGAATTAGCCTAGAAGAGAATGGGCCAAGCAGTGTTTAAATGAATACAGTTTGTGTGTTGTTATTTCGGGGCATAAGCTAGCCGAGCAGGAGGCCGGGGTGCTGGGAACGCAGCCCTGCCGCCCCTATTTACAACAGAATTCTAATATACAGATACTTAAATTTTATAATGTAAGCAGCAATATATTTTGTTCTAATTATATTCTATATTCCGTAACTCCAGGAATTTACGTTTTATCAGGCAAAGCTAACACACACTAAGCTTAAATGTCATTCAACATAATTAAAAAATAACAAAGTTTAATTCTCTATCACACAAGAGTATTTTTTAAATTGTTTCCTAAATTCTAAAATGTTATTAAAACCAGTGCAAGAAAGCTCACCTGACAGCAAAATTATCAGCAATAGCTATGTTAAAGCTAGGCTAAAAGCCAGTGACACACTGTACTCTAAGTCAGATTGCACATTTGAAAAGGAGCTGCCATTCAGTTCCCCACTTCTTTACTAATCTCACAGACAGCAGTTCCTTTTGGGAACCAAACTACTATCAAACAAAAGAAATCTGATTTAATTCCTTACGGTAGTTTAAAAAGAAAGGGTCACAGGTATCCAGGGAGATGTCCCCAGCTAGTACCTTGGGCAACTGAGGAGAGGGAACCTGAAATGACCCTATCCTATAGCCATACTGATGAATATCTTGCGTATCACCTTAGAACCTTCATCTGGCGAAGGATGGAGATAGAGACAGAGACCCACATTGGAGCACCGGACTGAGCTCCCAAGGTCTAAATGAGGAGCAGAAGGAGGGAGAACATGAGCAAGGAAGTCAGGACCGCGAGGGGTGCACCCACCCACTGTGACAGTGGGGCTGATCTATTGGGAGCTCACCAAGGCCAGCTGGACTGGGACTGAATAATTATGGGATGTGACCGGAGTCTCTGAACATGGTGGACAATGAAGGCTGATGAGAAGCCAAGGACAATGGCACTAGGTTTCGATCCTACTGCATGAACTGGCTTTGTGGGAGCCTAGCCTGTTTGGATGCTCACCTTCCTGGACCTGGATGGAGGGGGGGAGGACCTTGGACTTCCCACAGGGCAGGGAATCTGGACTGCTCTTCAGACTGGAGAGGGAGGGCGAATGGAGTGGGGGGAGGGGAAGAAGAGTGGGGGGAGGGGAAAAAGAATGGGGGAGGAGAGAGGAGTGGGAGGAGGGGGAGGGAAATGGGAGGCGGGGAGGAGGCGGATATTTTTTTCAACTTAATTAATTAATTAATTTTAAAAAAGGGAGGGAAGGAGGGAGGGAGGGAGGGAGGGAGGGAGGGAGGGAGGGAGGGAGGGAAGCTCAGTTTTAAAATGCAGGGTTAAAGAGCTTCCCAAGCTTTATTATAAAGAAGGGCTTGTTCTCAGAATTACTGTTCTTCCTAAACCAACGCCAATATATTGACCTTACAGATGCTGACCTTCATATCTAAAACAGAAAAGCTACCTGCCAACACCTGTTTTTCTGTTAAATTTCTTCACTCCCAACACAGTAAGAGAAAATAAACATGAGATGAAAAGAGAATCCTCACATTACTTATCTCCTTCCCGTAGTTCACTGAGGAAGCTCTATTTCCTTAGGCTAAGAATTCCTAAGAACTTTAATATGACTCAAAAAATATCAGATCCACTCTCACTGTGTAAGTCCCTCTGGTCTAAATCCTGCTGTAGCTCAAGCAGACCTGGATTTCATTCCCACCCACCTGCCTTAGTCTAGGAAGTGTGCAGAACCATACCTAGCCATGGGGCAATTTTTTTTTTAACAAAGACAATTGCAATGCACAAGAGAATATATCAGTATTGTCGAAAGAGCTAGACTTTCCATGCGTACAGAACCCACCTGATCTTTGCTAAATTCTTAACCACAAGATAGATACTATTCTGTGATGTATAATATATAACTACCATTAAGATTCTACTGTTTTACAAAGGCAACAAATTAAAGCTGGTCCTCTACTGCCATCTGGTTGAGATCATAAAATACCAACCCTAAATCAGAAAGTTTTCAGCAATAAAACTCCTTAATAAATTATTAAAATAAAAGATTTAAGAATATCAGCACTTGAGAGTCAAAGGCAAACAGACATACCTCTGTGTACAGAAAACATTCTCTGTAACAAAAACAACAGAGTTCTCAAGAAGCCCAGGTTTGCCTTGAATTTGATATATGGCCAAGATTTTACCTTGAACCCTTATCCTCCTGCCTTTGCCGCCCAAGCACAGGATTAGAGGCATGTTCTAACACTCGAGTTTTTGCTTCCAAGTTTTTAACTCTGGAATAGCATGGAATAGCATGCCTGGTTGAATTTCTGTTTGTAAATTGCAAAGTGAAGCTGAAAGACTCCCTTCTGTATCTGTTGACTCTGACATGACCTTCATACTAAAACTCCAGGTTGCAGCTGAACTGCACAGACCCTGAGTATCCTCATCATGTGTTGGCCACTTTAAACCCAAGCAGTCAGAACAGGACATCCTTTACAAGAAGTGGACTCCTTCCACAGCCTAACAGTGCTCACCTCCTACCATCTTTGATGGAAGCATTAGACTATCTATGAACATGCTTTTCCAATGTTGTTGATTTTTTTAAACTACCAGATACTACTTTAAAAAAAAAGAAAAAAGGAAAGAAAAAAAAAACCTTTGCTATCTATCATTTTGATGGTCTTAAGAGCCAGCAGAATCATTTTGGATCCTTATTCCACTATGTGAAACTACTGTACTTCAACAATTTATGTGTATTTCCAAATTTATAATGTTTAGAAATTTTTAAGTCTGCTGTTGTCAGGGGGCAAGATAGGGAGATTAATAATATAGAGCCTTGCTGTTTTGCTTAGGCTTGTCTTCAGCTCATGAGTTCAAGAAATCCTGCTTCCTGAGTAACAAGGACCTCAGGCCTCAGTGTCTGACCTGAAAGTTTTGGTTTTATAACAGTACAAGTGTACATCTGGTTTACTCAATAGCCAATAAGAAATGGAGGTCTACCATCAATCATATAAATAATTCTGGAAGAAGGTTTGATACACAGAAGCTTTGAGTAACTTCAATGTCATGAAAAACACTGAGTCAGAACCACCCAACTAAACTGTTCTCAGAAACAGTGAGATAATAAGTTTTGATGTTTTAAAATGCTAAGTATTGGATAACTTTGACAAAGTAATAAAAACAGTAAGGAAAGGGGGAAATATAAACAAGTATACCATTTCAATAACCTTCTGGGTTACAAAATGTAAGGGCCATGAAGCATGCACAGGGGCAAAAATAATCTCCACAGATGGAGCTGCCATTTTACACAACCCAGTAAGATGCAGACCCCAGACCCAACAGCAACTGAAAAATGACAGGACATTTGTACTAAAAAAAAAAAAAAAAAAAGAAATGTATTTTTAAACCAAAATTCATAAGACATGCATGTAATCAAAGTGATAGAAAAAGAGGGTCCTCCAACACAATCAGCTGTGTCAAGTTCAGTCAGAAGCCTATAGTCCAAAAGCTTCCAAGAGAGTTTTTGTCTCATAGCTTTGTAATCTGAGTTTTGCTGGGGGAGGGTGGAAGTGGTTATTTAGCACAAGTTGACCTTGACTTTGCAGCAGTGTGGGTTCCAGTTCCGCAGTGGAAGGTCTGAGTGGCCACTGCCTTACTGCCCCAAAGAACACACTTCTAGTAAAAGCCCTCCTTCAGCAAACAAACAATCCATATGCTAGAAGAGCAGTAATAACAGTTCATGATCTCACTGGGACCCTTAGTATCTTTGACTTTCAAAAGTCTTTATAAATCCCTGTATCTTTGAAATATTAAAGTGAGTTTACTTCCTGCCACTAAAAAAAGGAATGTAATCCATCCCACTAATCTAAAACTATTTCCAGTAGGAATAAAAAATTGTTTTCACTATTTAACTTCAACCACAAAGCTGAGCATGGCCTATAATCCCAGTACTTGGGAAGTGGAGGCAAGAGAATTAGTAGTTCAAGTTCAACTTCTGCTATGCAGTAAGCTCCAGGCTGGCTTAGCAGTGGTGAGACCTTGACTCTCTCAAATAATAATAATAACAACAACAAAAACAACAATAAAATAATTTTCAACCATAGAATTGTTTTTAAGAGGCTAGAGAGATGGCTCAGCAGTTAAAAGCACTTGTTCTTCTTCCAAAGAACTTGATTAGATCCCCAGCACTTATAACTACTTGTAACTCTAGCTCCAAAGGTTCTGGCGCCATCTTCTGGCCTCCATGAGCACCTACCACACACACACACACACACACACACACAATCTTTTTTTTTAATGTTTTTAAAAGATGTTTACCAGGGCTGGAGAGACGGCTCAGTGGTTAAAAGCACTCAGTGCTCTTGCAGAGGACCCAGGTTCAATTCCCAGCACCCACATAAAGAATAACAACTGCCTATAATTCCATATCTAATGATTCAGACTTCTGTCAGCTCTTATACACAAGTGGTGCACAGAAATATACTGGTCTACATAGTAAGTTCCAGACCAGTCAAAACTATAGAGCTCCTATCTTAGTGGGAAAAAGTCTTTTAAGAAGAACATATTCAGTCATGGGTTGGCAAACTATGACTCCAAAGAAAATAGTGCCTACTGCTGTGCAATAAAGTAAGTTAGTTAGTGAGTTTGTGTCAGAGTCTCCTGTACCTTGCACTGACCTTGAAATTGTTATGTAGTTGAGGATGATCTTGAACTTTTAATCCTCTAGCCACCATCTCACAAATGTTGGGAATACAAGCTTACGCCACTACTGCCCAGTTTTACTCAGTGTCAGGGACTAAACTCAGGCCCTACCCCTGCTAGTCAGGCACTGTAACAACTACATCCCTGACCCCAAAATTAAGTTTTCCTGAAATACATTTACATAAAGATACTAGAATAGAAGGCCAGCGGTGGTGCACGCCTTTAATCCCAGCACTCAGGAGGCAGAGGCAGAGGCAGGTGGATCTCTGTGAGTTCGAGATCAGCCTGGTCTACAAGAGCTAGTTCCAGGACAGGCAACAAAGCTACAGAGAAACCCTGTCTCAAACAAACAAACGATACTAGAATATCTGGCAACTAAATTATGAAATAAGGATAACAAAAAGAGATCCCAAATGCGCTCATGGTGCCACATGCCTATAATCCCAACACTCAGGAGACAGAGGTAAGAGGATCGTATTAAATCAGGTATGATGGCTCACACCTATAATCCCAGCACTGGGGAGGATAAGAAGATTGCTGTAGGTTCACCAGGTGTTTAAGGCTAGCCCAGGTTAAAGTAAAATTCTGTCTCAAAAAATTAAAATAGAAAACTTTTTCACAAAAACAAACAGAATTCTGCTGCCAAAATTCAGCAGAATGAACTAAAACTTTATACAACTTAAAATATCAACAGATAAAAGCTATATAATTTCTGAAACACATTTATTTCGCTGTTCAAATCAGAAACTCACACCCTGAGAAGTATACACTTTCCCTAACAATATAATATTCTTCAAGCATGAGAGTTATTTGTGTAATTGATTTTGAGTAGTCAAACTTACCGAGTACCATCTGCTTTCCAGCTTACTTTATATAGCTTCTGCTCTAAAAGTCTAATATTTTGCTTGTCCATGGAAACAGGTTGTGCTCCAGGGAACCCAGACCTTAAAGAAAAAACATTATTCTGTCATAGCTACAACCCATATAATGTTATCATTGTGTTAAACCAATCTCTAATGGCTCACAGGTTGATCACAATATTCTTCCTATCACGAGATTAATTTCAAATGGAATAGCATCAATCTCAGCCAGGAATAGTTGCATATTACTTTAAAATCAGCACTCAGAAGGCAGAGGCATGTGGATTTCTGTGAGTTTAAAGCCAACCTGGTCTACATAGTGAGTTCCAGGACAGCCAAAGCTACACTCTCTCTTGACATTTTAAAATACAAGTTTAAAGGGTACTAAATGGCCACTGCTATAATATAAATATTGGGCTAATTTAAAAATATTATTATGCAGGACTGAAGAGAGAGAGAGTCAGGGGCTAAAATGATTCCTATGAAAGTATGAGCACCTGCATTGGGATCCCCAGATCCCAATCAAAAGCCAAGCCTGGCAGGCATATGCTATAATCCCAGAAATGGGGGGGGGGGGGGAGGAAACAGGCAGATACTGGGGTCTAGTATTGTTAAGGTAATTAAGCTAAAATTCAAGTGTTTCCCTCAAGTTTAGATCATGCACAATAAATGATGGGGAGGGGAGCACCCAGCCCACAGGTGCAGTGGAGGCAGAGGGTGACACGAGGAGTCCTCCTCATCATTAGCCAGCAGAAACAAGGAGATCAACGAAAACAACTCTGGTGACAACAATAATGTTGTATTCTTGAGAATGATGTATATCAACTAATCCTGATTCAACTCAACTGTTACAGATTACCTTGAAAAACACCTGACATCCTCTTACGCACTCAATGTACACACTAACTTTAAGAAGCAAAAAGTCAAGTTAATGCTTTTATTAATTTTAAGTATTAAATAAAGAATAAATTTTATTTAAAACTTGAAAATATGCCTTACCCTTCCCAGCCACAGAACTGATGACATTTCTGCTGTACCTCTCCTAACTTTGGTTGAGTTGTTACTTGAGTTACACCTTTAACAGTTATACCTTCCAAGAAAATAGCACCCTTTAAAGGAAAGAGAAAATAAAATGATAATATATATATATGTACTATATACACGCACACATATATATAAAGGATAAATGTATTTACAAATTAATGAGCTAGTTAACCTAAGAAAACTCATATTACATAGAAACGATTGGTTCTGCCTGCTGCACGAGTGGCATTTACACTCCACCAGACACGGGGCAAAAGGACTCTAAGGTCTCCATAGGCTATAGCAAGATCCCATCTCAAAGCCAAAGAAAAGAAAAGGTGTACTCCAGGAAAGTCTATAAAATTTTCTGTGCTTCTGTTTTCATACTTTTTAAAACTAAAACATTAGTCTAAGTGTATACTAAATCAGTTTCAGCCACATCAGAGAGCTTCTGCATCACTTTCAAGTAAAATTATGTAACAACTCTAGCTGACAATGTCATTAAAGAATAAAAAAACCTGGTCTACAAGTTGCAAAGTTCAACCTTCTGGCCAAGATCTGGCAAGCAATGCCCTTGGGAAGAGGAATAAAAAATTCAGAGTTCATCCACATATCCACTCTGTCAGGTCCTCAGGAGTCCTAAGTCTTTCTAGCAGACAGCACTCTTACACTGTCTCAAACCCAGAATGAGATGTATCATCATCTAAGAAATCTTCAATTCTGACTGTCTTAAAATAATGATAATGTTGGGATCCCATGACCTAAGGATAAAGATGACCAATGCTTTCCTGTTATACCATTACCTTGACCCAACAACAAAACTCCAGTCCCAGGTGATCCAACACATTTTATACCCCTATGGGCCCCAGACAAACACACACACACACACACACACACACACACACACACGAAACACTAATACACATAAAATAATAAATCTTAAAAATGAAAACACTTCTGATGCCAGCTGTGGTGATGCATGAGTATCATTCCAGCACTATGGAAGTTGAGGAAGGAATCCTACAAGTTCAAGGCCAGTTTGGCCACACAATAAGTTTGAGGCCAGCTAGGCTATATATTGACAACCTTATTTAAAAAAACACTTTAAAAATAGGCCATTTCTATTAATAAATACTACTAACTAATGAAAATAAATTCTGAAAGCAAAACTCTAAGACTTGTAATACAATGACTAAGAATACCCAAGTGGTGTCAATATCCCTATAAACTATCATCTTAAATATGCCCAGCTGTGCCTTGTACCTGAGCGCCTCTCTTTTCTTAACCAGCATGCTTAAAGTCAGTATTAAAAATGTCTCTAATAAAATCCCAAATCTGCTTTAAAAAAGAAAAGGGAAGAAATGTACCCAAGGGCACAAATGCTAAGTAAGCACTCTACCAATTCTTTGGTGTAACTTTAAGATTTTTTTCCACTGGAAAGGCATGAAAAATAAACCTTTAAATTGTATCTCATTATAACTATTAAAATCAAAAAAATCAAGTAATATTTTCAAAAATGTATTAAGCATATATGCTCAAGATTAATGTTGTTTTTTAAAAGTATATTTGAAAAGCCAGACATGGTGGTACAAGGCTATAGTCTAAGTCGTCTATGTATTTCAATTTCCTTATAAAAATTTATCATAAAGCCCTTTGTTCGCGAGCTAACCAAGCAGCGCGGAGTTTCGATCTGGGCACCAAGTGAAACATCATTGTGGAGAAACATCTCTGGGGAGTGACATCACTGGGAAGGTACATCAGTGGGCAAGAAGACCTGATCCTGTAAAAGAAGATCCAAAGGGGAGTATTGGGAGGAAGAGATGGGCAGACGCCAATGCAGGAATTCTCCCAACAATCTGAAAAACAACACGAAACCACCAGAAGCCAGTGACCCCACAACAGGAGGACATGAACACCTTAATCAAGAAGTAGAAAAAACTGACTTCATGAAAGTGATTGACACCCTTAAACAGCATATAAAAAACGCCCTTATAGAAATGGATGAGAAGTATAATAGAAAGTTCGAGGAATTGAGTAAATCAGTGAATGATACCCTAGGAAACCAAGGAAAAACAATCAAGCAGATAAAGGAAACAGTTCATGACTTGAAAACTGAAATGGAGGCAAAGAAGAAAACACAAACAGAGGGCCGGCTGGACATGGAAAATCTAGGTAAACGAATAGAGACTACAGAATCAAGTATAACCAGCAGAATACAAGAGATAGAAGAAAGAATCTCAGATTCTGAGGATAACATAGAGAAAATAAACACTCTGATCAAAGAAAACAGCAAGTCCAACAAACTCTCATCACAAAACATTCAGGAAATATGGGACACAATAAAAAGACCAAACCTAAGAATAATTGGAGTAGAAGAAGAAGAAGGGCAGCTCAACGGTACAGAAAATATACTTAATAAAATTATAGAAGAAAACTTTCCCAACCTGAAGACAGATATACCTATGAAGGTTCAAGAAGCATACAGAACATCAAATAGGCTGGATCAAAAGAAAACATCCCCTCGCCATATAATAATCAAAACACAAAATATACAGAATAAAGAAAGAATATTAAGAGCCGCAAAGGAAAAAGGCCAAGTTACTTATAAAGGTAAACCTATCAGACTTACACCTGACTTCTCTATGGAAACCATGAAAGCCAGAAGGTCCTGGATAGATGTTCTCCAAAAACTAAGAGACCACGGATGCAAGCCCAGACTACTATATCCAGCCAAACTTTCATTCACTATAAATGGAGAAAACAAAATTTTCCAAGATAAAAACAAATTTAAACAATACGTAGCCACAAATCCAGCCTTACAGAAAATAATAGAAGGAAAATCACTAACCAAGGAGTCCAACAATGACCACAATAACTCAGACATCTAGAGACTCTTCACCAGCGCAAATCAAAGAAGGAAAACACACAAACCCTACTACTAAAAAAGTGACCGGAGTTAACAACCACTGGTCATTAATATCACTTAATATCAATGGGCTCAACTCACCTATAAAAAGGCACAGGCTAAGAGATTGGATAAGAAAACAGGATCCAACATTCTGCTGTCTACAAGAAACACACCTCAACCACAAAGACAGGCACCTACTCAGAGTAAAGGGCTGGGAAAAGGCTTATCAAGCAAATGGACCTAAGAAACAAGCAGGTGTGGCCATACTAATTTCTAACAAAGTTGACTTCAAACTTAAATCAATCAGAAGAGATGGAGAGGGGCATTTTATACTCATAACAGGAACAATTCATCAGGAAGAAGTCTCAATCCTGAATATCTATGCCCCTAATATAAAAGCACCCACGAACGTAAAAGAAACATTACTAAAACTCAAGGCAGCCATCAAACCGCACACACTAATAGTAGGAGACTTCAACACTCCTCTCTCACCAATGGACAGGTCAATCAGACAGAAACCTAACAGAGAAATTAGAGAATTAATGGAGGTAATGAAGCAAATGGACTTAACAGACATCTATAGATTATTCCACCCAAAGAGGAAAGAATAAACCTTCTTCTCTGCAGCTCATGGAACCTTCTCGAAAATTGACCACATACTTGGTAACAAAGCTAACTTACACAGTTACAAAAAAATATTAGTAACCACCTGTGTCTTATCAGATCACCATGGATTAAAGTTAGAATTCAACAGCAATGCTACCCCCAGAAAGCCTACAAACTCATGGAAACTGAACAGTCAACTACTGAACCATACCTGGATTAAGGAAGAAATAAAGAAAGAAATTAAAGTCTTCCTTGAATTCAATGAAAATAAAGAAACAACATACTCGAACTTATGGGACACTATGAAAGAAGTCCTGAGAGGAAAGTTCATAGCACTAAGTGCCCACCTAAAGAAAACAGAGAAAGCACATATTGGAGACTTAACAGCCCACATGAAAGCTCTAGAAAAAAAAGAAGCAGACTCACCTAGGAGGAGTAGAAGACTGGAAATAATCAAATTGAGGGCTGAAATCAACAAAATAGAAACACAGAAAACAATCCAAAGAATCAATGAAACAAAAAGCTGGTTCCTGGAGAAAATCAACAAGATTGATAAACCCCTATCCAAACTAATCAAACGACAGAGAGAGAACACGCAAATTAATAAGATCAGAAATGAAAAGGGGGACATAACCACAAACACAGAGGAAATTCAGAGAGTCATTAGATCTTACTACAAAAGCCTGTATGCCACAAAACTGGAAAATGTAAAAGAAATGGACGCTTTTTTAGATAAATACCATTTACCAAAACTAAACCAGGACCAGGTGAACAATCTAAACAGACCTGTAAGTCGCGAAGAATTAGAAGCTGTTATCAAAAACCTCCCTACCAAAAAAAGCCCAGGACCAGATGGTTTCAATGCAGAATTCTACCAGAACTTCCAAGAAGACCTAATACCTATACTCCTTAATGTATTACACAATATAGAAACAGAAGGGTCATTACCAAATTCCTTTTATGAAGCCACAATTACTCTGATACCAAAACCACTCAAAGACTCAACCAGGAAAGAGAACTACAGGCCAATCTCACTCATGAATATCGACGCAAAAATCCTCAACAAAATACTGGCAAATCGAATCCAAGAACACATCCGAAAAATTATCCATTATGATCAAGTAGGCTTCATTCCTGAGATGCAGGGCTGGTTCAACATACGAAAATCTATCAATGTAATCCAGCATATAAATAAACTGAAAGAAAAAAACCCTATGATCATTTCATTAGATGCTGAAAAAGCATTTGACAAAATTCAACATCCATTTATGTTAAAAGTCTTGGAGAGATTAGGGATACAAGGGTCATACCTAAATATAATAAAAGCTATATACAGCAAGCCGACAGCTAACATCAAATTAAACGGAGAGAAACTCAAAGCCATCCCACTTAACTCAGGAACACGGCAAGGCTGTCCACTCTCGCCATACCTCTTCAATATAGTGCTTGAAGTTCTAGCAATAGCAATAAGACAACATAATGGGATCAAGGGGATTCGAATTGGAAAGGAAGAAGTTAAACTTTCGTTATTTGCAGATGATATGATAGTGTACATAAGCGACCCCCAAAACTCCACCAAAGAACTTATACAGCTGATAAACACCTTTAGTAATGTGGCAGGATACAAGACCAACTCCAAAAAATCAGTCGCCCTCTTATACACAAAGGATATGGAAGCAGAGAGGGAAATCAGAGAAGCTTCACCATTCACGATAGCCACAAACAGCATAAAATATCTTGGGGTAAATCTAACCAAGGAAGTGAAAGATCTATTTGACAAGAACTTTAAGGCATTGAAGAAAGAAATTGAAGAGGATACCAAAAAATGGATGGACCTCCCTTGCTCTTGGATTGGGAGGATCAACATAGTAAAAATGGCAATTCTACCAAAGGCAATTTATAGATTCAATGCAATCCCCATCAAGATCCCATCAAAATTCTTCACAGATCTGGAGAAGACAATAATCAACTTTATATGGAAAAACAAAAAACCCAGGATAGCCAAAACAATCCTATACAATAAAGGATCTTCTGGAGGCATTACCATCCCTGACTTCAAACTCTATTACAGAGCTACAGTAATGAAAACAGTGTGGTACTGGCATAAAAACAGAGAAGTCGACCAATGGAATTGTATAGAAGACCCGGATTTTATCCCACAAACCTATGAACACCTCATTTTCGATAAAGGAGCTAAAAGTATACAATGGAAGAAAGAAAGCATCTTCAACAAATGGTGCTGGCACAACTGGATGTCAACCTGTAGAAGAATGAAAATAGACCCATATCTCTCACCGTGCACAAAACTCAAGTCCAAATGGATTAAAGACCTCAATATCAGCCCGAACACACTGAACCTGATAGAAGAGAAAGTGGGAAATACCCTACAACAGATGGGCACAGGAGATTGCTTCCTATGTATAACCCCAGAAGCACAGACATTAAGAGCAACATTGAATAAATGGGACCTACTAAAACTGAGAAGCTTCTGCAAAGCAAAGGACACTGTCACTAAAACACAAAGGCAACCTACTGACTGGGAGAAGATCTTCACCAACCCCGCAACAGACAAAGGTCTGATCTCCAAAATATATAGAGAACTCAAGAAACTCGACTTTAAAATGCTAATTAACCCAATTAAAAAATGGGGCACTGAACTGAACAGAGAATTCTCAACAGAAGAAGTTCAAATGGCCAAAAGACACTTAAGGTCGTGCTCAACTTCCTTAGCAATCAGGGAAATGCAAATCAAAACAACTTTGAGATATCATCTTACACCTGTCAGAATGGCTAAAGTCAAAAACACCAAGGATAACCTTTGCTGGAGAGGCTGTGGAGGAACGGGTACCCTCATCCATTGCTGGTGGGAATGCAATCTTGTGCAACCACTGTGGAAGTCAGTGTTTCGGTTTCTCAGGAAATTCGGGATCAACTTACCCTTGGACCCAGCAATACCACTCCTGGGAATATACCCAAGAGATGCTCTATCAAATGACAAAAGCATTTGTTCAACTATGTTCATAGCAGTATTATTTGTAATAGCCAGAATCTGGAAACAACCTAGATGCCCTTCAATGGAAGAATGGATGAAGAAAGTATGGAATATATACACATTAGAGTACTACTCAGCGGTAAAAAACAATGACTTTTTAAGGACTCCATCAGGCTCAGGATGTTAGGAGTTTCTTAATGGGTTTCATGTAGAACCAAAATTAATTTCACAATATCAGAAACCATTATTATGCTCTTTTTTGTTGTTGTTGTTGTTGTTGTTGTTGTTGTTTTTGTTTTTCGAGACAAGGTTTCTCTGTGGTTTTGGAGCCTGTCCTGGAACTAGCTCTTGTAGACCAGGCTGGTCTCAAACTCACAGAGATCCGCCTGTCTCTGCCTCCCGAGTGCTGGGATTAAAGGCGTGCGCCACCACCACCCGGCCCATTATTATGCTCTTTAACAGAGAGAAAAACAGAGAGTGTGAAATAACAGAAACCTAGCCAATATCCCACAATAGGTTTAAACAAAAATATAAATTATGGCTCAGCAGGTAAGGGCCCCTGCAGTTAGCCTGACAACCTGAGTTTGACCCCCAGGACCCATACATAGTATGAAAAGAGAACTGACTCCCACGAGTTGCCCTCTGACCTCCACATGCATACTGTGCCATTCCCACACCAAGGCACACACATTCAAGCATGCACATACAAAATACACAAAATAACTAATAAATAAATGTAATTTAAAATAATTTTAAAAAAACAGCACAGTATTTGTGAACATTACCAGTTTTAACCGTTCTTTTCTTCTTTTACCAAAGGAAGCACTTGACCCAGGTTCTGAGTCCTTTTTCCCATCCTCATCCTCATCTTCTTCATCATCATCCTCAAAACACCAATCCGGCAATACAGGTGGTGGTGGTGCTTCTTCTATATCACCATAGCGACGAAAAAGTTCCTTCAAATAATCACCCTTATAGATTCCTGGTGGTCTGGCTTGGGCAAATGTAGCAACTGCTGCTTCAATACTATGGAAAATAAGCAATGCAATTTTCTCACTAGTGTCCATTTATGTGGAATTGTCAATAATTAACTCATACTCAAAATACCACAAAAAGTATAACAGGCATATAAAACAGAAAAACCAAAGTCTTTCTTTATCAGCAAAGTTTTCAATGATAAACTAATTCTTAAAGTACATACACATGGTATACTGCAACATATGGTACACATCGATTACCCACCTATAATACATGGGCACTATAATATATCATACATTATATATAATACATAGACTGCTATAATATATGGTACTAACAAATAATACATTATACATGTCTAAAACACATTGCTGTGAGTGCTTATGACAAACACGGATAGCCAAGGAAAAGAAATTTTAATAAAACATTAAAGGTCAGGGTCTCAAAGAAAAAGAGCCGTCAAAAGAACGTGAACAGAAAAGTGAACAAGCAACAGTAATGTTTAAGAAATCTTTTTACCAAAAGACCCAGAGCCAGTCACAAAGAATACACATTTTGAGAAAGAGTTAACCACTGGCTGAGTCTGGCATAGGAGTCTGATGTTATTGTGTACAGTGTTCTAAATGACAAGAGCTGAAAAATACACAAAGTAGAAAACCACTGAGTGTAAAAGAAATAGAAAACAATTGCATCCGTGTTTTGCTTGACTGTATTCCAAAAAAGGATCTGCTGGGTAAAAGGATTTAGAAACACTAACTGTGAACCTAGAGAAGTAAAAGGAAAGCTCAGTCAGCAATACCCTATTCTCATAAGAATTTCAGGTAACTAGGTTCTAATCTCTCAAAATCTAAAAATGTACTTCACAAGTAACATGCTCAATAAAGACAAGATTGTTTAAAGGGTAATGACATCCTAAAATGCTTCCTTCACATAGCACTATGTTTTCCTAGTAATTAACAGCTATAAAAGATAAATTTCAAAGGAAAAAAACGGGACATTTCCAAAGCTGAATACAAACACAAACAATGATGACCCAACTTCTCCAACTTTTTTCTTTATTTATTTATTATGTATACAATATTCTGTCTGTATGTATGTATGTCTGCAGGCCAGAAGAGGGCACCAGACCTCATTCCAGATGGTTGTGAGCCACCATGTGGTTGCTGGGAATTGAACTCAGGACCTTTGGAAGAGCAGACAATGCTCTTAACCACTGAGCCATCTCTCCAGCCCCCATGCAACTTTTAAAATACAAGAAAAACATGGAAAAATAAGTACACCGTTTATAAGATTCTTAATCATCATGAATTGTCACATACATCTTCTTCCAATATAATAAACCTATATACCTCCAATCCATTTTCTCCACCAAAAAGGCACATATGAGGAAACCGGTCCGGTTGAAGCCATGGGTGCAGTGAACACCTAGAAGAAAAAGCAGTTTGGGTTAAACTGAACCACTCCAAAGGTGACATTCTGTTTTAAATGACAACCTGATTTCCAAACAGTTCAGTTAGTTACTTAATTACATTATGTATTTGTATATTCTAAAAACTCAAAATACTCCTTTAACTTAATAGCTTGTCAATTTAAGTTCTTTAGGGCCTAATTTAGAACACTAGATAGAAATTTAATAATAAAACACTGGTTCATTAGTTTAAAATGCTTTACTGTCTAAAATTTGTCATTAAAAATTTTCAAGAATAGGCCAGGTGGTAGTGACTGACGCCTTTAATCCCAGCACTCGGGAGGCAGAGACAGGTGAATCCCTGTGAGTTAGAGGCCAGCCTGGTCTACAAGAGCTGGTTCCAGGACACAGGGAAACCCTATCTCGAAAAACCAAAAAATAAATAAAAAAATAAATTCAAGAATTGAGGCTGCTCCACCACCATCCCTACCCACTGGACACTGTAACCTACAATACACACTCTGCACCCAAACACACTGAAACCTTCACCCTCTCCCTGGTCAAACATTCCACTCAAAATCAGTAGCCCCTAGAGATACAAGCACTGCCTACATCAAGTAGAAGAAGAAGAAGCAGATTAAGAACACATTCAACAACATCAAGAACAATATGACACCACCAAAACCTAGTGGTTCTGCAACAGCAAGACCTGAACATCCCAACACAGATGAAGCAGAAGAAACCGTGTAAGATGATAGAGGCCCTTAAAGAGGAAAAGAAATTCTTTTAAAGAAATAGAGGAAAAGACAAACAAAAAATCAGAAGAATTAATCGCTTAAAAAAAAAAAAAAAACAAGAAAGCCAAGAAAAAAATGATCATACAGGTGAAGGAAATAGCTCAAGTCTTGAAAATTGAAATAGAGGCAATAAGGAAAACACACAGAGGGAATTCTGGAAATGGAAAATCTGAATAAACGAATAGGATCTATAGATACAAGAATAACCCGCAGAATACAAGAGATGGAAGAGAGACTCTTAAGGCACTAAAGATACAATACAAAAAATAGATTCAAAGAAAATGTTAAATCCAACAAATTCTTACAACAATCTAGAAAATCTGGGACACCATGAAAAGATCAAACCTAAGAAAAATAAGTATAGAAAAAGGAGAAGAATTCTAGCCCAAAGTCACAGAAAATATATTTAACAAAATCATAGAAAAAAGCCTTTCCCAACCTGAAGAAGGAAATGCCTATGAAGATACAAGAAACTTATAGAACACCAAATAGACTGGGCCAAAAGAAAGAAAAAGAAAAACCCAGTCCCCTCACCATATAATAATCAAAACAATAAACATACAGAATCCTTTAATCCCAGCACCCGGGAGGCAGAG
Source organism: Microtus oregoni (assembly GCF_018167655.1). Lineage (NCBI taxonomy): Eukaryota > Metazoa > Chordata > Mammalia > Rodentia > Cricetidae > Microtus > Microtus oregoni. The sequence goes on from NW_024543076.1 coordinate 13,388,287, forward strand.
GCAGGTGGATCTCTGTGAGTTCGAGGCCAGCCTGGGTCTACAAAAGCTAGTTCCAGGACAGGCTCCAAAACCACAGAGAAACCCTGTCTTGAAAAACCAAATAAATAAATAAATAAATACTAAGTGTTGCAAAGGAAAAAGGCCAAGTAACATATAAAGGCAGACCTATTGGAATTACACCTGACTTCTCAATGGAGACTATGAAAGCACAGACATTTAGCAGACACTAAGATACCACGGATGCCAGTCCATACTTACTATACCCAGCGAAACTTTTAATTACAATAGATAGAAAAAACAAGATACTCCATGACAAAACCAGATTTAAATAATATGTATCTACAAATCCAAACCTATAGAAAATACTAGAAGGAAAACTCCAACCCAAGTAAGTTAGCTGCACCCACGAAAACACAGGCAATAGATAATCCCATACCAATGAATCCCTAAAAAGGGAAACACACAAACACACTACCAAAACAACAACAAAACCAAGAAACTAAGAATCACTGGCCATTATTATCTCTTAATATCAACGGACTCAATTCACCTATAAAAAGACATACTAACAGAATAAATACAAAAACAGGATCCATCCTTCTGCTACATACAAGAAACACAACTCAACTTCAAAGACAGACACTACCTCAGAGTAAAGGGTTGGGAAAAGATTTTCCAATCAAACGGTCCTAAGAAGTGCTGGTGATGCTATCCTGATATCTAACAAATAAACTTGAAACTAAAATTAACCAAAAGAGATGAAGAGCCGGGCAGTGATGGTGCATGTCTTTAATCCTAGCACTTGGGAGATAGAGGCGGGTAGATCTCTGTGAGTTCGAGGCCAGCCTGGTCTACACAATAAGTTCCAGGACAGGCTCCATAGCAACAGAGAACCCTCTCTCAAAGAACCAAGAAAGACGGAGGGAGGGAGGGAGGGAGGGAGGGAGGGAGGGAGGAGGAGGAGGAGGGAGGAGGAGAGGAAGGAGGGGGGGAGGGAGGGGAGGAAGAGGGGAGGGAGGGAGATGAAAAAGGAAATTTCATATTCATCACAAGAACAAAATTCATCAAGATGAAGTCTCAATTCTGAACATGTATTCCCCAAATACAAAGGCACCCACATTGGTAAAAGAAACATCACTAAAGCTTGAATCATATATCAAACCCCACACATTAATAGTGGGAGACTTCAACACCCCACTCTTACCAATGGACAGGTCTCTCAGACAGAAAATTAACCTAGAAATAAGGGAACTAACAGAGGTTATGACTCAATTAGACCTAACAGACATCTATAGAACATTTCACCCAAACACAAAAAAACTGTACTTTCTCAGTACCTCATGGAACCTTCTCTAAAACTGATCACATACTCGGTCACAAAGCAAATCTCAACAGATACACAAAGAACTGGAATAAAGCCCTGTATATTATTGAATCAGCATGGGTTAAAGTTAGAGTTCAACAACAACACAAACTACAGAAAGCCTACAAACCCATGGAAACTAAACAATTCTCATGTGAATTACCACTGGATCAAAGAAGAGATAAAGAAAGAAATTAAAGACTTCCTAGATTTTAATGAAAATGAAAGCACACATACCCAAACTTATGAAACACTATGAAAGCAGTGTCAAGAGACAAGTTCATGCACTAAGTGCCCACATAAAGAACATGGAAATTTCACAGTGACTTAACAGCACACCTGAAAGCTCTCAAACAGAAAGAAGCAAACTCACCCGAGGAGAAGATGACAGGAAATAATCAAACTCAGGGCTGAAATTAAAATAGAAACAAAAAGAATACAGAGAATCAATAAAGCAAAGAGTTGGTTCTTAGAGAAAAAAACAAGACTGACAAATCCTTATCCAAACTAACCAAAAGGCAGAGAGAACATCCAAATTAACAAAATCAGAAATGAAAAGGGGACATAACAACAGACACTGAAGAAATTCAGAGAATCATTAGGTCATACTTCAAAAACCTATATGCCACAAAAATTGGAAAATCTAAAAGAAATGGACAATTTTCTGGATAAGTACCTAATACCAAAATTAAATCAAGACCAGATAAACAATTTAAATAGACCTATTACCCCTGAGAAAACAGAAGTAGTCATTAAGCTTTCCAACCAAAAAAAGCCCAGGGCCAGTAGGTTTCAGTGGAGAATTCTACCACAATTTCAAAGAGCTAATACCAATACTCCTCAAATTAATTGTTCCATGTAATAGAAACAAAAGAAACAAAATTCTTTTTATAAGGCTACAGTTACCCTAATACTGAAACCACACAAAGATGCAACAAAAAAAGAGAATTACAGACCAATCTCCCTCATGAACATTAATGCAAAAATACTCAATAAAATACTGGCAAACCAAATCCAAGAACACATTTAAAAAAAAAAAATCACACAACATGACCAAGAAGGTTTCATCCCAGAGATGCAGGGTTGGTTCAACATATGAAAAGCTGTCAATGTAATCCACCATATAAACAAACAAAGAAAAAAACCACATGATTATCTCAAGATGCTCAAAAAGCCTTTGATTAAATCCATCACCCCTTCATGATAAAGGTTTTGGAGAGATCAGGGATACAGGGAACATATTTATACATAATAAAGGCAATTTACAGCAAGCCAACAGACAACATTAAATTAAATAAAGAGAAACTCAAGCAGATTCTGTTAATATAAGGAACAAGACAAGGCTGTCCACTCTCTCCAAATCTATTCAACTACATCTTATTAGAGCCATCACCATCCCTGACTTCAAGCTCTACAGTAATGAAAACAACTTGGTATTGGCACAAAAACAGACAAGTGAACCAAAGACCTGAATATTAATCCATACACCTATGAACACCTAATTTTTGACAAAGAAGCTTTTACCATAGTTTCCATTGACAAACTGTACAATGGAAAAAAGAAACCATCTTCAATAAATGGTGCTGGCATAACTGGGTAGCAACATGTAGAAGAATGTAAATAGATCCATATCTATCCCTATGCACAAAATTCAAATGCAAATGGATCAAAGACTTCAATATACATCCAGCCACACTGAACTCATAGAAGAGGAATTGAGAAGTAGTCTTGAACACATGGGCACAGGAGACTACTTCCTAAATAAAATCTCAGTAGCACAGACACTGAAAGCAACTATTAACAACGAAACCTCCTGAAACTAAGAAGTTTCTGTAAGGCAAAGAACATAGTAAGACAAAAAGGCAGCCTACAGAATGGGAGAAGATCTTCACCAACCCATCTGACAAAGGGCTGATCTCCAAAATATATAAAGAACTCAAGAAGCTAAATATCAAAATACCAAATGATCCAATTAAAAAATAGGGTACAGATCCAGGCAGAGAGTTTTCAACAGAAGAATCTCAAATGACCGAAAGACACTTTAAAGAACTGCTCAACATCCTTAGCCATCAGGGAAATGCAAATCAAAACAACTCTGAGATGCCATCTTACATCTGTCAGAATGGCTAAAATCAAAAACACTGCTGACAGCTTATGCTGGAAAGAATGCAAAGTAAAGGGAACACTCCTCCACTGCCTGTGGGAGTCAAACTTGAAGAGCCAGCCACTTTGGAAATTGGTATGGCAGTTTCTTAAAATATTGGGAATCAATCTACCTCAAGACCCAGCTATGCCAATTTTAGGCATATACCCAAAGGATGCACAATCATATCACAAGGACATGTGCTCAGCTGTGTTCATAACAGCATTATTCATAATAGCCAGAACCTGGATACAACCTAGATGGCCCTCAACCAAAGAATGGATAAGGAAATGTGGTACATTTACACAATGAAGTACTACTTGGCTGTTAAAAAAAAAAAAAAAAAAAATCATGAAATTTGCAGACAAATGGATGAAACTAGCAAAAAAAAAAAAATCATTCTGAATAAGGTAACTCCGACCCAGAAAGATAAACATGGTATGTACTCACTCACAGGTGGCTATTAAGAATAAAGTACAGCATTACCAACCTACAATCCACAGCCCTAGAGTGGCTAGATAACAAGGAGGGCCCAAAGAGGGAAGCATGGATTTCCCTCAGAAGTTAAAGAAGAAAAGATCTCCTGGGTAAACTGACAGCAGGGGTTGGGGGATGGAGAAATGGGAACTAGAGGAAGTGGGTTGGGTGGGTTGGGGACTGGAGGTGGGTTGGAGGCAGGATGGAGGGGAAGATTAATAAAAGAAATGTCCTGATGGGGGATTCATTTGGGGGACAGGGATTAAACCTAGTACCAGGGAAACCCCCAGGAATACATAAAGATGACCCCAACTAAGACTCCTAGCAATGGTGGAGAGGGCATCTATGATAGGCAGATTGGTGACTTCCCTAACTATCATCAGAGATACTTTATCCAGTAACTGATGGAAGCAGAGGCAAAGATCCAAAGACAAGCACTGCTCTGAGCTCCCAGTCTTGTGGAAGAAAGGGAGGAGGTGGAGGTCAAGGGGTCATGATGGGAGAACCCACAAAGACAGCTGACCTGAGCTCATGGGGCTCATGGACGCTGGACCAACAGTCTGGGAACCTGGATGGGATCAACCTAGGCTGTGTGTGACAAACGTGTAGCTTGGTCTCTTAGGAAAGCTTCTAACAATGAGAGCAGGACCTCTCCCTAGGGCTTAGCTGTCTTTTGGTACCCTGTTCTCCATGCTCGATTGCCTGGCCCCTGCCTCATCTTGATGTGCCATGCTTTGTGCAAGCCCATGGGAAGCCTGTCCCTTTCTGAACACAGATGGAGAAATGGATGGGGGGGGGGGGGTATTGAGGATTATTACTTTTCAGGTATGTGACTTTTGTTTACACTATATTTATTTAACTCTGTGAAGCTGTGTTACTGTGCCTATCTAAAACACGTGATGGTCTAATAAAGAGCTAAATAGCCAATAGCCAGAAAGGAGAAAAGACAGGCGGGACTGGCAGGCAGAGAGTACAAAAGGAGAAACAAGGAGAACAAGGAGCAAGAGAATGAGGAGAAGAGGACAGCAGGGGCCAGTCACCCAGCTACACAGCAAGCCATGGAGAAAGAAGTAAAGTAAGGTATACAGAAATAGAGAAAGATAAAAGCCCACTGGCAAAAAGTAGTTGAGATAATTTAACATAAAAGAAGCTGGCAATAAACAATTCACGCTAAGGTCCGGCATTCACAAGTAATAATAAGCCTCCGTGTGATTTATTTGGGAGCTGGGTGGTGGGCCTCTCAAAAAGCCAAGAGTAAAACAAACACAATATTTTGGCATTCCAATGTGAGGCCATATTTTCATGTAGGGCCTGAGAAAGCTGAAAGAAAAAGTATTCGGTTCCTTTAAGCGTTTACACGTGCTAGTGAGCCCTTGAGCAGCCAGTTCATCTAAGAGAAACCAAAAAAAAAAGTAAAAATGCCTGTCACAGTGCAAGCATCAGCATTCTAGAGCTCTAGAAAGGCTGAAAGCAGTTTCTGGTCATGCACCTCCTACTAGGGTGCAAGTTTAGCTTTCACAACCCAACCTGAGGGTGGGCGAAGCCCACAGAGGATAAGGTGTAGTCGCTTAACAGTCTAAAGTTTTAAAAGGACTGAAAGATATGCAGTGAAAGAGGTCCAGACAGGGAAAAAAAAATCTAAGCAAGTTTCAGAGTGCTTTACAATGTGTATAGGCTGAAGAAAGAAAGAAAATGGATATAGGTAGTCATAGAAAGAAATAAAATGATTAAAAATAATAAAGTAAAGCTTTAAAGAAACAGTAAAAGTAAGGTAAACCAAAAAAGTCACATAAAGATGGGAAACACACGTGGAGTCTGAACTCTGTATACTATTGTTGGCTTTGAATTCTTTGATTGCTGAAAAACAAAGGGCAGCTGCTAAGAGACCTGGAATTGAAAGAGGGACTTTGAAATAAGCCAACCTAGATATTTTAAGAATGCCTTAACTTTTAAAAGCCAAAAAATGTTATTTGCCAAATGGAAATCAAAAATGCTCTGGAGAAGAGATTTTGCTTTTGTTTCCAGAGGAAAAAAGAGGCTGTGGATTCCTTCTAGGTTGACTTGGATCTGGTTTGATGAAGGGAGACCTCCTGCACCTTGATAGGTGATATCTATCAACAAAGGTTATAACTGGTCTTCCCAGGACTTAGCCATTATCTCAAATTTTCTCTCTGGAATCCTAAAAATAGTTTACCCACATTCAGGAAGCAGTCTAGAAAACACAAAGTCCACATTCCCAAGAGAAAACGGGGTGTGGGTGGTCTTTGATTATTATGTAGGTTATGGATGTTTGTTATAATTCAGGGGAATACAAAAATACAGGAGAAAACGACAACTATTAATCTCAGGTATTTTGCATTGGCATAAATTTTAGTATATGAACACAAATTGAAAGTCAATTTTGTTACAACATATATATGTTTTCACTCTTGTATACTGATGCAAATTTAAGGTAATTTTTGTTACAACGCACTATATACATATGTATCTACTCTTTTTTTTAAAGGATTTTTATATACTGATACCAATTTAAGGTTATTTTGTTACAACCTATTGTATATATGTTTTTGCCTATTTAAGGTATTGTACCTATGCAGTTCACTTTAAAAATGTAAGGTAAAATTCTAGCTTTTGAAAACTATTATTATGAACTATTTAGGATAATCAAGAAACACAGGCCAGTAGTCATCTATAACAATCAAATTTATAGATAAGCTAGGTATATTTTCCAGATCATATGGATATATTTTAGATAGATGGTCTTCAAATACTTCAAAGACTTATAGACTATGGCACTTAAAATGTTCTGTTAAAGTTTTCATGACAATGAGACATAATCTGATCCTAGCAGCACCAATTTACTTCAAAGAAGCTATCGGCAATAAAGAAACTCCTTTTTGGAGTTTGCTTTCATTGTGGCAAGGTTAGTCACTGAACAAAGAAACTGCTCTTGCCTTTGACTGCTGACTATGTGCTGTGCAGACTGGACATGCAAGACCCACAATAAAGTGACTGCTGCAAACTTTGCCAAAATAAGGCAGGATGGTCATTCAGGGTTCCTGCTTCACAGAAGAAATTGCCAGACATTATGCAGGGCACAGAGGAAAGTGACTGACAAATGACCAATATAGGCAAGACACTCTTTCAAATTTCCTGCTTCGTTGAAAAGTCTGCCAGATTCTATGGGCCTATAGGCTGAAGATGGATTTCCCAATGTTGCAAAGGAAGTTTGGGTGACTGTCCAAGCAGTCAGATATCTCTGTCATTCATAGAGTTTTTGGGAGTTGTTTGCAAAGGACTTTTTGTTTAGTCAAAAAATGTTACCCTTCTGGGGTCTTTGATGGAGTTGAAGACCAGACAGTTATAGTTGCAGTTTTCCTTAGTTATGACAGAGAGTAAATTAGGTATAAAACTATAGATTCAGTAAGATAGGGCAGATAATGAGGTGTTTTAATTTGCTAGACACAAATGAACTGGAATTCATTATATTGTGAATGTAATCTTTACTTGATAATTGTTCTTACTGCATAGTCTTACTATGTTAAAGTTAAAATTTTTCATTTTGTTTAGAAAGAAAAAGGGAGATGTTGGGGAATATTATTTTCAGGTGTGTGACTTTTGTCTACACTACATTTATTCAACTCTGTGAAGTTGTGTTACTGTGCCTGTCTAAAACACCTGATGGTCCTAATAAAGAGATGAACAGCCAACAGCGAGGCAGGAGCAAGGATAGGTGGGGCTGGCAGGCGGAGAGTATAAAAGGAAAAACAAGAAGCAAAAGAATAAGGAGAGGACATTAAGGGCCACCCACCCAGCTACACAGCAAGCCATGGTGGAAAAAAGTAAAGTAAGGTATACAGAAATAGAGAAAGAAAAAGCCCAGAGGCAAAAGGTAGTTGGGATAATTTAATAAAAGAAAAGCTGGCAAGAAACAATCTACACTAAAACCGGGCATTCACAATAGTAAGCCTCGCCGGTTGTGGTGGCGCACGCCGGTAGGATTTGCTGAAGGAGGCAGAGGCAGGAGGATCACGAGTTCGAGGCCAGCCTGGGCTACACAATAGTAAGCCTCCCTGTGATTTATTTGGGAGCTGGGTGGTGAGCCCCTTAAAAAGTCAAAAGAGTAAAGCACCCACAATAGGGGGGATAGATGGGAAAGGGAAGGGAATGGGAGCAGAGGAAGGAGGGTAAACTGGTTGGTGCGTAAAATAAATGAAAAAAAATGATATTTAAATAAAAAGATAAAAGTCTTTTAAAAGAACAGAAAAAGGTATCAAAATTTATTTCAAGAATTTAAGTTTTGGGGACTGGAGAGATGGCTCAGTGGTTAAGAGCATTGCCTGCTCTTCCAAAGGTCCTGAGTTCAATTCCCAGCAACCACATGGTGGCTCACAACCATCTGTAATAAGGTCTGGCGCCCTCTTCTGGCCTTCGGCATACACACAAATAGACTATTGTATACATAATAAATAATAAATAAATATTTAAAAAAAAAACAATTTAAGTTTTAAACACACAAGTCAGAAGAACACACACAAAAACAAGACACCTATATTCCACAACTATGATCCAGTTTTTCCAGCCTCCCTTATGATCAATGTGAAAGATGGTCAAACTATACTGGTAAAGAAAGTCAAAATAAGACACACACACACACACACACACACACCCAAAAAAAGGAATATAAAATCATCTGGGGATTAACAATAGTTGAGGGTAATCAACTGAAGTGAATGGCTTCTATAGTGCTTTAAATAAAATTGGCCCCGACAGGCTCACAGGGAGTAGCATTATTTGAAAGGATTAGGACATATAGCCTTGTTAGAGTAGACGTGGCATGGTTGGAGGAAGTGTGTCACTGGGGGTGGGGGGGTGGGTTTTGAGGTTTTAGAAGGTCAACGCAATCCAGTATCACTATCTTCCTGTTGCCTGTCATTCCAGATACAGAACTCTCAGCTACCTCTCCAGTACCAGGTCTGCCTATATGCCTCTACACTCCCTGCCATGACAATGGACTAAACCTCTGAAACGGTAGGCCAGCACCAACTAAATATTTTCCTTTACAAGAGCTGTCAAGCGGGGTGGTGGTGGCGCACACCTTTAATCCCAGCACTCGGGAGGCAGAGGCAGGCGGATCTCTGTGAGTTCGAGACCAGCCTGGTCTACAAGAGCTAGTTCCAGGACAGGCTCCAAAACCACAGAGAAACCCTGTCTCGAAAAAAAACAAAAAAAAAAAAAACAAACAAACAAAAAAAAGAGCTGTCAATGGTCATGGTGTCTCTTCATAGCAATAGGACAATGACAAAGAAGCTGCAGATAACTGGTTGACTCAGTATAGTAAACCTATACTATTTTAAAGTGCTTAATAAACCAACTGAGTGTATCTTCACATTGGGGCTTATGCTACTTTAAAATGAATGTTTACAAGAAAGAAACACTTGAAGAAAATAAATTTACTTTTCTTAAGCCCTCTTCAGAATATTATTTAAGATCACTTTCCTGGGCATGGTAGTATACTCTGTAATCAAAGCACTTAGGAAAATATGGAAGAGGATCAGAAGTTCACGGTCATTTCAGCAAGCTAATGCTAAAGTAGACTACAGAAGACCCCATCTCCAAAGGGAGGGGGGATAAAGGGGATCATTTTAACAGTTTTGAGCTTTCATTCCTCTTTTCATTCTAGCACTTAAGAGCCTGAAAGCAGAAAGATTAGTCCATAAGTGATCTGGGCTACATAGTACAACTCTGTCTCAAAGCACAAAAGAGTTTGGAAATAGTAATTAAAGCCAGGCAGTGGTAGCACAGGTCTTTAATCCCAGCTCTCAGGAGGCAAAACAAGCAGATCTCTGAGTTCAAGGCCAGTCAGGTCTACAGAATGAGTTCCAGGACAGCCAAGGCTACACAGAGAAACACTGTCTCTAAAAAAAACAAAAGGGGGGAGGGAGGGAGGGAGGGAGGGAGGGAGGAAGGAAGGAAGGAAGGAAGGAAATAGTAATTAAGAATTCTATGGGGGCTGAAGAGAGGGCTCAGCTAAGAGCACTGGTTGTTCTTCCAGAGATCCTGAGTTCAATTCCCAGAAACTACATGGTGGCTCACAGCCACCTGTAATAAGATTTGGTGCCAACTTCTAGCCTTCAGGGACACATGCAGGCAGACAGAATATTGTATGCATAATAAATAATTTAATCTTTTTAAAAAAAGTTCTATGTCATTACTAACATAATATTATTGCCAGATCAACTGACTCTCCTGCAGACTCAAAATGAACTCTCACAGAAGCCAGGTGTGGTACCACATAACAGAAATCCCACTATTCAAGAGAATGAAGCAGGAATTTGGTGAGTTTGAGGCCAGCCTAGGTTATCATAAAGTCACATTCTAATTAAAAAATATAGAGTATACAAACAAGATGGCTCAGCAGGTAAAGGTGTTTGCCATAAAGCCTAACAACCTGAGGTTAATCCCCAGAATCTGCATGGTAAAAGGAGAGAACCAACTCCTGTAAATTGCCCTTTAACCTTCCACAGATGTGCACCCACAGATTCACACACACATTCACACACAGACACACATACAAACACACAAAATGTAAAAAAAAAATGTCTGAATAACAACTGTGGTACATTTCCATAAACCCAGTTCTCGGGAGGTAGAAAGATGCTGAGTTCCAGGTCAGCATGGTCTACAAAGAGCCTATCTCAAAAACTGAATTAAGTAAATATCATTTTCATCTCATTTCTACATGTAAGACTTCTTTACAAAAGTGCTTTTGTTACTTAAATTGGCAGTTTTGAAAATGACTATTTGCTGAGCCAAATCAATTATTTCCACCTCCACAGCATAAAAATGACCACTAATACTAAAAATAAAACCTTTCACATGAACAATCCTCATAACCTAGGATACAAAGAAAGTACAGATAGTTAAAAAATATGTTCAAATGTAAATACAGTAATCAAAATATAGCAAAGTATAAATCAATCAGTGGCTAGAGCATGGGATATCCTAAGAGAGAAATGCCAAACGCAGTTCAACAAGACCCTCTGAGGCCAGTAAGATAACTCAGCAGGTAAAAAGGCTTGCTTGGCAAGCCTGATAGCCTATTTGTACTTATAGTTATTTTCTTTTTTTCTTCTTTTGAGACCAGGTCTCTTTATGTAGCCTTGGCTGCCCTAGAATTTGCTACATAATGTACTGCGAAGGATTAAAGGAGAACATCGCCACAACCAGGCCAGCAATGCCTTCCTAAGTTAGTTTCTCAAAATACAATCTAACAACATTCACATTAAAACTTTGTTGTCTCTCTAGTTTCTCTCTTTTTAAGCCATTAAAAGTTTCTTAAAGAAACAAGTCATTTTCTTGTAAAAATATTCTATATTCTAAATTCCTCTGTTTATTTTCCCATGCTATTTATCACAGTTTATACAAAAAGCTTCATACCAGAGATGGTTTAGGTCTTGAAATTTTTTCAGTTTTGGAAAATTTATTTTGGGAACTGAATTTATGTCTAAATATGAAACTGATTTATGCTTTATACAAACCTAGCCTGAAACTAATATTGTAGAACTACTCTTAACAAAACTTTAAGCGAAGTTTCATGGGCTGGAATTTGTTATTTGTGATGTCATAACTATATTCAAAAGTTTATGGTTTAAAAGAATTTGAATTTTGGATGTTCAGATTATGGATTTTCAAACTATAAATTGTTTCTTTATCTATAATATAGCCTATGAATTTAGTTGAATTTAGTCTAAAAACATAATTAAATTTATTTCCAGATGCATTCTAGCACTTCAGACGGGAATATTGTATAGATGGCTCTGTGTGCTTCATAGTATACAGGAAATAAACAGCTGTTACAGTTTTTTTGTCTTTTTCTGTGTGTATATATATATATATGGAGTCCAGAGGTCATTCCACACTCTGTCCCAAAACAATAAAATTTAAAAACAAAGTTTAGATTAGTAAGGAAAATTGAAAGTAGACTGGTTTTAGATGACATTAAGGAATTTGTAACTATTCTGTTTGGTATACTAATTGTGTAGTCATTATAGAAAAACCAAAATCCCCGAACAATTAGAGATACATACTAAAATATTCTTAATGAAATGGCATGGCATCTACGATTTCCTTTAAAATACACAAAAAAAGGTCAGGGAAGATGAATCAGTCAGAAAATACCCTGCCACACGAACATAAGGACCTCAGTGCAGATCTCCAGCACCAGTGTAAAAAGCTGGGTACAGCATACATCTCTAACCCAGCACCATGGGATATGAACAGGCAGACCCCTGCTCACTGGCCAGCAAGCAATCCTAGCCAAATTCATATGCTCCAAGACAGGAGACCCTGTCTTGACCTACACAAACACACACATATAAACATGTACATACAATACACACCAATTAATTAATTAAAAAATAGCAAAATTAAATACTAAAATAAACTAGTGGGAAGACGAAAATATCAGCAAATGGTAATTACTGAGTATATGGAGTCCTATTTGTTTGTAAATATCCACAGAAAGCAGGAGGACTGTCCTAAGGAAGTCAAGCATACCTATAAGTTCAGGTGGGCTTCTTTCATTAAACCTCTCACACAGGCGAATAAACGTCTCGGTATTCTCAGTCGTGGGGCATTCACCATGTCTGAGAACACAAAAAGAAGTTGCTTGGAAAAGAGATTACAAACCTCAATAAAAGCTTTCAATGTTTATAACTTACAACTTACCCTTTACACTGAAGTTTGATATACTTGATTCCTTCTTTTTCTATGTCATTTCTGTCATAGAACCTTGAAGTATTTGTCAGATCCACCAACAAGCTCATTTTAACCTTTAATAAATATATAAAGAGTCAGATTTGCTAGTTACTACATTTATTCCAAACAAGATGAGTAGGTGACAGGACTAGAACTCATCTACTCCACTGAGCAGGATTACATGCTCACTGCTACCAAGCAGCTGACAGTGCTTGCTACTGACTACCTTCTAAATGAAGAATCCAACCATTCCAGAAATAAGAACTAAGGGGGCACTGGAAAATAATTCTAAACTAAGGAGGACAAAAAGTATAAGCAAAACAGACTCCACTGCCAACAATGTGAATTCAAGGAGGCAAACACTGTCACTGTTTCTGTATCTACCTGTGGTCCTCAGAAGCCTGAAGCTTACAACAGCAGGACAGCTCTAGCGCCTGGCACACATCACTCAGGTTCGAGGTAGCCACCACAACCGCTACTTCTATCCACTACACTGTATCCAGCCTTAAAGCATGTAAGAAGCCATTTATGCAACAAATGTGTGTTCCTTTTCTATTTAATTTATTCTTCTATTTTAGTGCATTTTCTAAAAATACACTAATGCCTAGAACTATATTCCTTTTGAAGAAGCACAGTAAAAACTAAAAACAGAAGCCCGGTGTGGTGGTACACACCTTTATCCCAGAGGCAGGCAGAGCTCTGAGTTTGAAGCCAGCCTGTTCTACAGATAGTTCTAGGACAGCCAAAGCTACACACAGGGAGTAAAAAAAAAAAAAAAAAAAAAAAAAATGAAAGCTGAGGAGATGGCTTAGTGGGCAAAGTGCTTGCTATGCAAGCATGAGAACCTGAGTTCGGATCCCCAGCACCCACATAAAAAGGCAGGTGTGGTAACACACACCTGTGATTCCCGAGCTGGGAGGTGGAGACAGGATGATCCTCTGGGCTTTGTTGTCCGGCTAGTCTAGCCAAATCACCAAGCTCCAGGTTCAGTGAAGGACCTTGTCTCAAAAAAATAAGTTGGAGAATAACAGAGGAAGACATCAGACATCAACCTCTGGCCTCTGCACGTGTATTTCTCTTCCTGGATATCAGAAAGAAACAAGATAAGGGTATGAAAATAAATTAAAATCTTAATTTTATTTTCAATAAAAATAAGAGACATAGATAATATAAACAGCTATTTTTAAAATGTAGTTCCCAAGCCTAGTATAGTGGCTCATGCCTAGTACATGGGAGGTAGACACAGAAGAAACAGAACTTCAAAGTCATTTTCAGCTATACAGCAACTTTAAGCACATTCTGAGTTACATGAGACTCTATCCAAATACCCATAAAATAAAATAAAATAAAATAAAATAAAATAAAATAAAATAAAATAGAGGGGAAAGAGAAAGAGAGAAGTATATGCCTGAACTGAGCTCCAGAAAGAGTCAGTGCACAAATCCTGCACAACATTCTATCATACATAGTTTGGAAGAATGCAAAGAAAATATAACCAATAAAACTAAAACTGAACTGAGTTACCTACCAAAGACTTTACATTACCTATGAGTGTAAATCCCCCACATAAACAGATGGAAAGACAAAAACCACATGATCATCTCATCAGATGCAGAGAAGGCCTTTCACAAAATCCAGCATTCCTTCAAGATAAAAGTCCACAATGGACTAGTGATACAAAGGACAAGCAGGCCAACAGTAAAGATCAACATAAATGGAGAAAAATTCAACACATTTCCACTAAAATCAGGAACAGGATAAGGATTTTCACTCTCTCCATACAGATTCCATATAGTATTTGAAGTCTTAGGTAGACCACTAAGACAACTGAAGGGAATATACATAGGAAAAGGAAAAGTTAAAGTATTCTTTTTTGCAAAGAGTTTATATACAAAGACCCTAACATTCTACCAGGAAGCTTTCACAGCTGATAAACACTTTCAGAAAAGTAGGAAGATACAAAATCAACTAATAAAAAAATCAGTAACCTTTCTATATACAAATGACAGACCTACTAAGAAAAACTACGGAAATAATACCTTTCACTGTAGCCTCAAAAAAAGAAACTATCTTGGGATAACTCCAAGCAAGTGAAAGACTTGTATAATTAAAATTTTAAAACATTGAAGACAAAAATTGAAGAAGATATCAGAGGATGGAAAGATCTCCTATGTTCAAGAATCAGTAGAATTGATATTGTGAAAGTGGCCATCCTACCAAAAGCAGTCTACAGATTCAATTCACTCCTCACCAAAATTCCAACACAGTTCTTCACAGAAATTGAGAAAACAACCTTCAGTTTTATTTGGAAATACACACACACACACACACACACACAAACTAAAATAAACAATCCTGAACAACTGAATATTAAAAACACACTGAGGTTATTACTATTGTCTATCTCAAACTGTAATAAAAGCAATCAATGGAATTAAAGACCCAGAAGTATTTCCATACACCTTTGGACACCTGATTTTTGATGAAGAAGTCAAAAATACACACTGGAGAAAAGACAGCATCTTCAACAAATGATACTGCTCAAAGTTCATGGCTTTGTAGAAGTAGAAGGGGGAATGCAAACAGTACCTATCAAGTCCAAATGGATCAAGATCTCAACATAAGACCTGATACTCTGAATCTGATAGAGACAAAGCAGGGAACAGACTTGAACTCACTGGCATGGGAAAGGACTTTCTAAACAGGACACCAATAGCACAAGTACTAGAAACAACAATTATTAAATAGAACCTCATGAACCTGAGAAGTTCTGTAATGGCAAAAGACACCATCATTCAGAACATAGTAGGCTATGGAATGAGATAAGATCTTTACCAATTATGCATCTGATAGATCAGTATCTAGAAAACATGAAGAACTTAAAAAACTAAACATCAAGAAAATAAACTAATTTAAAAATGAGGTATAGAACTAAGCATAAAGTTCTCAAAAGGTGAAATACAAATGGCTGAGAAACAAAAAAAAATGTTCAATATCCTGAGACATCAGGGAAATGCAAATTAGAATGACTTTGAGATTTTATATTATACAAGTCAGAATGGCCAAGAACAATAAAGCAATGATAGCAAATGCTGACAAGGATGCTGGGAAAGGGGGATACTTCTTCATTGCTGGGGAATGTGCAAACTGGTACAATCATTGTAGAAACCAGTGTTGCAGTTCCTCAAGAAGCTGGGAATTGATCTACCTTAAGATCCAGCTATAATACCCTTGCACATAAAACCAAGGAATTCCACATCCTACTGTGGACATACTTACTCATCCATGTCCAGTGCTGCTCTATTCATAATAGCCAGAAACTGGAAACTGCCTAGATATCCATCAACTGATGGATAATAGAAATGTGATACTTTTACACAATGGAATATGAGTCAGATATTTAAAAAATGAAATTTGCAGGTAAATGGGTAGAGTTAGAATAATTCATCTTGAGAGAGGTAATATGGACCCAAAAAGACAAATACCGTATGCTGTTCTCTTTCATGTGGATATTAGCTTAGGCTTTCAATATGTGTACTACAATTTGAACAGTCACAGAGATTAGGTACCTAGGAAGGGACCAGTGAGGAGGAGAAGCTCTCTCAAGGAATGGGAACTAGAATACAGTGTTGATGGAGGAAGGTCATTGGCTAATAAAGGAACTGCCTTGACCCATTTTATTGGTTAGAGGATAGGTGGGAGGAGTAAACAGAACAGAACGCTGGGAGGAAGAGGAAGTGAGCTCAGACTCTCGACAGCTCTCCTCTCTGGAGCAGACGCCTGAGAGAGACGCCATGCCCCGCTCCCGGGATGAAGCTCCGACCCAGGATGGACTAGGCTAGAATCTCCCCGGTAAGTGCACCTTGGGGTGCTACACACAGATGATTAGAAATGGGCTAAATTAATATGTGAGAATTAGCCTAGAAGAGAATGGGCTAAGCAGTGATTAAATGAATACAGTTTCCGTGTAATTATTTCGGGCATAAGCTAGCCGTGCGGGCGGCTGGGGTGCTGGGGACGCAGCCCTGCTGCTCTTACTACTACACAGTGTTAGGAAGAAACAAAGGGAAACTAGAATAGTAGGATTAAATGAGGGCGGGGGGAGGAGAGGAAGAGTAAGGGAGGAAAAAAGGGAATATGGGGAGGGACAACTAACACTAAAGGCCATTTAAGTCATATGGAAACCTACTACTGCAGAGCTTCTGAAAATAAACACGCATATGAAAGGAATCTACCAATGAGATAGTATTCCTTGAGAAATACTATCTCAAGAACAGAAACGTGAACAGCACCTGAAAACCATACCCATGGCTGTCTTCTGGCCTCTATACCCATGTGTAAGCACATATCCCTCACTGAAAACGCTTGAAGATGAAGCAGGGAAGGAAGACTACATTAGTAGCAAAGAGCTTTGCTTCTTACCTTCAGACTCTTTAGGTAATTTGAGAGCATACTAGGATGGAAGCGGTTTTCTTCAGCAACTTGACTATCATATCGTGGCCCCAGCATCGTCTTCAGAGGTAAGAATCTTCCTAAACATCAAGGTGAATAATAATTTTCATTATTTAAAGAAAGGACTAAAATTCTATAATTTGCTTTTTCAAACCTGCCTTCTTAAAATAACATTTTGTCTTTGTTTTTTATTGAAGTAGAGTCTCATATGCCAGGCTGGCACGAGACTCACTGTGTAGTTGAGGATCACCCTGATTTTCTGATTCTGGCCTACCACTTGCCTGGCTTTATGTAGTGCTGAGTATAGAACCTATGGCTTCCTGGTAGTAAGCAAGCATTATACTAAATGAACTACATCCCAACCCCACTTTGTTAATACCTTAAAATGAAATACAAAATTATAAACGCAATTACCCATAATGTTCTTTCACTCTAAATGCAGATTAATTAATTGAATTTATTCTAGAATTTGATGATATAAACAAAGAAAAATTACCAATGAGTGAAACATCCGTAAAGAATCTAAACTTGGAGCTGGAGAGACGACTCAGCTGTTAAGAGCACTTATTGCTCTTGCAGAGGATCTGGGTTCAATTCCCAGCACCCATACGGTGGTTCCCAACCACATGTGACTCCAGTTCCAAAGGATCCGATTCCTTCTTCTATCCTCCAAACTCCTGCACGCACATGGTGCACATAAACTTACACAGGCTCACACACGTATATGTAAATAAAACATAAATAAATCCTTTTTTTAGGAATCTATACCACGAAAGTCATCTGCTTCTATGAGCAAGAACCCCAAAAAACTCATTTGCTCACCAAGTTGAACTTTGGTAAATATCCTTACTTCTTGTTTACTGTCATTTCCCTATCTGGGGTAAGAATAAGAATAGATGTTCACATTTACCCAGAAATAGCACCTCACACAATATCTCCAAAAGCTGGAGTTGTAAGTATATACCAACACTCCAGTTTAACTCAATTTATTTCAAGTTCCTGATTACATGGCATTGGTAAGGGGGGGGGGGGGGGTGCTGTTGCTGTTTATTTGTTATTTAAAGCAGGGATATCAAGTTTAGCCTCAATGTGTAGCAGGGGATAACCTTGACCTCCTGATTCTCCTACCTCAATTTTCAGAGTGATGGTTTTATGTAATGCTGGAGATCAAAAGCAGGACTTTGTGCATGTTAGGCAACTAATCTACTAACTAAAGGATTTCCCCAGCCTTGGCTGTATGTGAAGGTTGTTAAGTATTTCCATCTTTGAACCTCATCCACATCTCAGCAAAAAGATCATGGAGGATGTTATAGTGTTAAAATGGTATTAACCAGAATCAGCTGCTAAAGACTTACTGTTTGTTTGGTACCTTTTTTTTAACAGTGTAAACCCAGGCTGGGTTTGAGCTCCCTGCCTCTCCATGCCAAGTGCTGGAATTACAAATGTGTGCCACCACAGCTAGCTACTATTAGTAACTAAAATTTTTAATCGGTAACAGTATAATTTTAATTTTGTTACATATATTTGTGTGCGTGCATACAGCTTGCATGTGGAGGTCATATGACAATTTGCTGGAGACGCTGTCCTTTCTTTCTACCATGTAAACCCTGGTGTTGAACTCAAGTGCCAGGTTTAGTTAGTGGTAAGCACCTTTACCGGCTGATCTCATCAGCCCATTATCAATTTTTAACTCCTATTTTCATATTTACTGGTGGTGTATACTGTCTTACTGATTTTTGTTGTGTCTTGCCTACATGTATTTATGTAGATCATATGTATGCCTAGTGCCTGAGGAGACCAGAAGACATTATTCCCTGGAACTAAGACCACAGACAGCTGTAAACTGCCACGTAAGTGCTGGGAACTGAACGTGAGGCCTCTAGAAGAGCAACAAGAGCCATTTCTTCAGGACCCGAACTCAACGATGCAATGGAACCAATAAAAAGCGCAAGGGAAAGTATCATAACAAACTAAGTGGAAGAAAGAATATCAATGAATGAAGACAAGGCTAAGGAATTATTATATCCAGATAATAAAGAAATGAATGATCACAACCACAGCGTTCAAGATAAACAACAGAAGACACCAAACCTAGGAATCTGTGCTGTAAAACAAGGAAATAAGATGCAGACTAAAGCCGGATGTGGTGGTGCACGCCTTTAAACCCAGCATTCGGGAGGCAGAGGCAGGTGGATCTCTGTGAGTTAGAGGCCAGCCTGGTCTACAAGAGCTAGTTCCAGGACAGGAACCAAAAAGCTACAGAGAAACCCTGCCTCAAAAAAATCCAAAAAAAGAAAAAAGAAAAAAAAAGATGCAGACTAAAGGCACAGGAAACATTCAATACAATCCTGGCAGACTATTTTCCAAAACTAGGAAAAGAAATGGCATTCAAACACTGACACATTTAGAATCCTGAACAGACATGACCAGAAAAGAACAGGACTCAAACAAACTCTCGCAGACTGTGCATAATTTTCATTCCTCACTTCTTCTTTTTTCCTCTCTTATATGCTAGGCAACGTTCTACTGAGCCACATCTCCAGCCCACCAGACATAGTGGTTCACTCCTTTAATCCCAGCACTCAAGAGGCTGAGGCAAGCAGATTTCTGTAAATTCTAAATATTGAATACTAAGTTTCATGCTAACCTGAGCTAAATATTGAAACCCTAACTCTAAAAAAAAAGAAAGAAAATGAATACAAATACTTATTTGTACATGTAGTCAAAACAGCAATGACTTCACCTGTCCGTAACTACACCTAATTCACACTAATTTTGAGTTCTCATGCAGTCTATTAGAATTCTCTCTCCACTCCTTTAAATCCCTCTCCTTCCAAAGGTGATTACATCCTAGGAGGAAGAAAAACACTTCTCACACTTGTCAACAACTACCAGTACCTTAACAACTCAGCAGCACTTCATGCACCCAGCAGCACCCTTCCTGAAAAACTTCCCTGCCTTCCATACACAAGACTTGGGGAGTTTGGGCTTCTATCTCCCCCCAAACACACACACACACAACTAAGATTTACACTGATGATTCTCAAATATACATTTCCAATTCATATAAAATTATAACTTACAGAAATCTTTGGGGGGCATTTTGCCTACCATGCACTGGTTTGCTAGCCTAGCACCACACAGAACCAGGAGTGTTGGCACGTGACTGCAACAGCACAAGGAAAGGATGAGCTCAGGGTCGCCTCATTCTCAGCTACACCGTGAGTCTGGGGCCAGCATAGACTGAGACCTTCTCTCAAAAAAAAAAAAAAAGAATCTTTGGGGATGGGGCACATGAAACTCCTCCCCATGCTGAAAAGCTTGATCCATGCTCAGTAAAGCTGAGTTAATTTCAGTTTCCTTAGGGGTGTGTATTATGCATCAGTGGATGGCCCCACATCCATCTGTATATGGATAACAGGGTCACTGGGACTTGCTGGCTCCCAAACTAGCTTTAGGCGCAAGGAGAGACCCTTTCTCAAGGGAGTAAAGACAACATCTTTCACTGAGTACAGACCTATACATGTCTATCACACACACAAATGCACAAAGGATGGAAATATAGGTCAGTGGCACAAATGCCTAGTATGTATGAGGCTCGAAATTCAATCCAAAACATTACTGCATTACTAAGTAAACAATTGTTACCTTTTTTTTCTGCCTGTTTGGTTTGGATTTGTTGTTGTTATTGTTTTGGTTTTTTTGAGACAAGGTTTCTCTGGCTATCCTGAAACTTACAGACCCCCTGTCTCTGCCTCCCAAGTGCTGGGGTTAAAGTCATGTGCCACAGCTGTAAATAAATATTTCTCTGTCTGTCTCTCTCTCTCTCTCTCTCTTTTTTTTTTTTTTTTTTTTTTTTTTTTTTTTTTTTTTGGTTTTTCAAGACACAGTTTATGGTTTCTCTGTGTAGCCTTGGTGTCCTGGAACTGAATCTGAATCTATAGACAAGCTTGCCTCAAACTCAAGAGATCCACCTGCCTCTGCATCCAGAGTGCTGCATCCAGAGTGCTGGGATTAAAAGTGTGTGCTACCACAGCCTGGTGTAAAGAAATACTTCTTAAAAGACTCAGAATGAAGATAATAGGACTATCAAAGAGTATCATTATAAACAAAAATACATATGTAAGTATGGTGACAACAAAAAGAGTTGCTTTTTTTTAATTTCTTCACACTACAACTTGCTTAAATTATCTTTCTTTTCTATTCAAGAAATAGAGCTATTTAAGAGCTTTTTTTATTTCTGAGACAGGGTCTATGTAACCCAGAATGGCCTCAAAGATTTGACCTTCCTGCCCCATCCTCCTAAATGTTAAAATTATAGGTGTATGCTACCACATCTGGCTTTAAATTATTTCTCTCTCTTTCTTTTATCCTTTTTTTCCCCAACAGTCTTACCCAGGCTGGCCTTGAACTCAAAGCAATCCTTCTTCCTCAGTTGTAAATGCTGGGATTGCATACATCTCCCATCATCTCTATTTAAAATCTTTCAGATCACTTTTATCAATTGTTTATATGGTTTTATTGACTGAGGACTTCATATAAAATCTTAAACACAAAACAGAAGAATCAACATGAACAAGTAATAATGGTATCTCTGATTCTAAAAATTTCATATAGTTAGATAATGTTGTAAAATATGTGCTTAATATTAGCACACATAAGATTCTGCCATCATTTAAAAAAAAAGTAAGTCTTTAATCCCAGCACTTGGAAAGCAGAGGCAGGTGGGTCTCAAAACACACACACACGCACAAAAATAAGTTGTAAATTAGTTAAAATTTTAAACTTTCACTTTTCTATTTTTGAGCTAGGGTCTAATTATGCAGCCCTGGCTGGCCTGGAACTCAGTCTTGAGACCAGGCTGCCTCTGCCTCCCTAGTGCTGGCATTAAAGGTCTGTAGCACCACACCCAGCAAATGCATTAACTGTTAGAATAAAAAAGCAGGCGACAAAATGGAGTTGACA
Source organism: Microtus oregoni (assembly GCF_018167655.1). NCBI lineage: Eukaryota > Metazoa > Chordata > Mammalia > Rodentia > Cricetidae > Microtus > Microtus oregoni. The sequence continues at coordinate 13,410,447 of NW_024543076.1, forward strand.
AATGTAAGGAACTCCTCTAACAACTCAAACTCTGATTAAAAACTGACAGCAGGGTATGGGAGACAGGAGATATACCTAATCCCACCATTTGGGGAACAGCTGGAGATGAGCGTGGCAGCAGAGCACTTCCCATTCACGCGTCACCACATGGATGGCCTTGACTGGGATGTCCTGAAAGGGGGTACTTAAGCACAGTAACAGAAAAAAGTGAGAGAACTTTGAACGTGGCAAAAATTCTGAGATGCCGGGGGCTGGAGAGATGGCTCAAGTGGTTAAGGGAGCGGATCCTGCTCCCTTGAAGACCCTAGGGGAGAATCCATCCTTTGCCCTCCCAGCACCCTGCACCTCCAGCAGTTCCTTTGAGACTGCTGCACTCTAATTTCTGCCTCCGTGGTCCCCTTGCCTTCTCTTCTCTGTATCTCTTATATCTTAAGAATACTTGTGGGGGGGGGGGGCTGGAGAGATGGCTCAGCGGTTAAGAGCACTTACTGCTCTTCCAAAGGTCCTGAGTTCAATTCCCAGCAACCACATGGTGGCTCACAACCATCTGTAATGAGTTCTGGTGCCCTCTTCTGGCCTGCAGACATACACACAGACAGAATATTGTATACATAATAAATAAATATTAAAAAAAATTCTGAGATGCCGTAAGATGCTGTAAATTTAATTCTCAATGCCAGATGGTGCCAGAAAAGATACTCAGTTACCACCAGATCCTGACCTTTATTTAACAAAACTGTCGTTCCCTGGATAGATGCTAAAATCCTCACCTAAGCGCCATCCTAAAACTTGTCTACTTTGGGTTTGGCTTTGTTCTGAAGCACCGTTGTAGCTTAATGAAGATATTTTAGTACAGATTTGAGCTCAAGAGTTCAGGGAAAGAGAGTCGCTCAAAAGAATGACAACAGAAAGCAAGGGTATGGGCTTCTCCAAGAAAATGCAACAAGTAGAGGTACCAGCTCCTCAATGGAGAGCCATCGCTCACTGTATTTCTGATGCTATTCAAAGAGCATCCAAAGAGGGAAAGAAACGGTAAAGTTCGCCTGAGAACTCATAAACGAAGGCTTAGCAGTAAAGATCTGCAAACAACTGTCCGATGATTATTCTATAACGGTAAATCTGCCGGGTGGTGGTGGCGCACGTCTTTAATCCCAGCACTCGGGAAGCAGAGGCAGGCGATCTCTCTGAATTCGAGGCCAGCCTGGTCTGAAAGAGCTAGTTCTGTAGCTCCAAAGCTACTGAGAGAAACCCTGTCTCAAAACAACCAAAAAAAAAAAAAAAAAGAGTAAATCCAGTGTAAACAGTTTGTGTGTTCCTTCCTCAATTTCAGCCTAAAAATTGCTTTTGGCTCCTACGTCCAGTCGACAAAGTTCCAAACTGCTATCTAACCTTGTTGCTGGTTAACTATGGTCCCCCTTACAACTACCATCTGCAATGTCTCCCCAAATTCAGAGAACTGTGTCTCAGCTATTTCAGGGGTAGTCCCTGGGATATATGTGTGTGATCCAAATTCATCAAACCGTACACTGTTAAGTCCTTATCCCTTAGTCAAGCAGTGACACGGGCCTAGAAGCCCAGGTATTCTGGAGGCTAGAAAAAGCATCTCCCAAGTTCCAGAGCAAAGCTACTCTACGTCAAACTCAAGATGGAAACATTCCACGAAAGTCCGTTTGAAAGAAAAACCAAAACTCCCCCCGCTTCCCAGGCTCCTTTCTCTTGAAGTCTTCCTCAATCTCAAGACTCAGCACTCCGCTCCTGTCCTCGTTCCGAGAACAAGTGTCTCCAGACAGCGAGACCCAGTCTCCAAATCACCCAGAGAGAAGTTCACCAACTTCAAGCTCCGGAAGCCTCCTGTCCACCTCCCGTTCCCGCTCCCCAGCCCTGCGGGAGCCCGGACTGGCCGCCGCCGAGCGCGCGGTTCCCAGGCCCGGCTGGAGGAGTGGGATTCGAACCCGCCCGCAGCCCCGTCCCCGGTACCTGCTACCGGCTGGCCGCGCCGCGGACAGTTCAGCCACCGCGGCGGGATCTTGTTGTAAGCCATGTCGGCGCCGCACACCGCCACCTAGCCGACCGCTCGGGAGCGAGCGGCCCGGGACCCTAGCCCGGCAACCCCACCCAGCTCCTCAGCGGCGCGCCACTTTCATTCAGGTTCGACTCCGAGGCTCCCGGCGAGCCCACAATGCATCGCAACTTCCGCCCCAAAGGGCCCGCCCCCTTCCTTCCGAGGTCAAGCAAAGAGGAAGCCCCGCCCTGGTGAGTGGCTGGAAGCTGCCACGAAGTGGAGGGGCGGTTCCACCTGACCCCGCCCCTCCGGCCCCGCCCCTCCAGCCCCGCCCCCTGGGTCTCAGGCTCCCGCCTCTGTCTGCCAAGCCCAAGCCTGTTTTGACTCAGTGCGTAAGCCAATGACACGCGTCCTTTTATTTCCCATCCAAACAAGAGAAACCCCCAGATAGAAAGAATCCAAGCTTATCTCCCATTATGGACTGACATGTCACTTTCAAAAGGGTATCTTTGACACGTGAAAGTGTTTTTCTGATAATCACAGCTCAAGTTGGGTGTCCCTACAGGATCTGGGTTTGAAGCGGCCTTTGGGAATCCTCCCTTACCCGGATCAGAATTCTTAAAACCAGAGACTAGGTTATTACAAATGAGGAAATTCTTTCTCTGTGAGGGCTAGGGAACACGCTCCAGAGGACCCATGAAACATCAAAAATTAGTACCTAAGACTTTGTCATTTCTGGGACAGGCAGTTTTAGCTGGGCGGTGGTGGCACGCACACCTTTAATCCCAGCACTCAGGAGGCAAAGGAATTTGGATCTCTGAGAGTTCAAGGCCAGCCTGGTCTACAGGAGTTAATTCCCGGACAGGCTCCAAAGCTACAGAGAAATGCTATCTCAAAAAAACAAAAAGGATGGGGGAAAAAAAGATTATCATTTCTGGGGCAGGCAGTTTTGATGTGTTTTTTGTTGTTTTTTTGTTGTTTAATCTTTTTTTTTTGTTTTCTCTATCGCAAACATTTAGCAGTTTTGGAAAGTCTCTGTCTCGAAGGGGTCAGTAATCATGTATAATTGGCAGAGAGATAGAAATTGACCACTTGGCTACTACTAGGTCAGTGTAGACCAGGAAGCCTTGCGTTTTCCCCTTGAGATTTAAAACACCGTTTGAAAAGGTGGAGCCAGCAGGACTTTACTGTGGCTGTGGCCCGCTAGGGCCGAGCTGGTTCTTCCCTGTAATAGCTTCAGTTGTCTACCGGACACGCCTAGGAGAGGAAACCTCAATCCAGGAATTGATTGGCCTGTGACCATGCTCGTTGGGCATTTTCTTGATTGCTAATTGACGGGAGAGCTCCAAACGCACTGTGGGCAGTGCCCTTCCTGAGCCAAGTGGGGGGGGGGTCTCAGCCTTTCTAATGCTGCTACCCTTTAGTGCAGTTCCTCGTGCTGTGGTGACCCCAGATGTTATTTTCGCTGCCACTTCTTCGCTGTAATTTTGCTCCTGTCAGGAATCATAGTGTAAATATTTTTTGCGAATACAGGTTTGTTAAGAGTTTCGTGATTCACGGATTGAAAACCACTGGCTGGCTGTATAGGAAAGCTGGCTGAGCAAGCCAGGGACACCAGCCATTAAGCAGTGTCCCTCAGTGGCTTTGCTCAGTTCCTGCCTTCAGGTTCCTGGTTGAGTTCCTGCCCTTGTTTACTTTCTTGATGAACCAGTAAGGCAGATAAACCATTTCCTCCCCACAAGATGCTTTTAGCCAGTGTTTTATTTATGAAAACAAATAAACAAACTAGAACACTCTTGCTCAAAGGAATAAATTCTACCTTTGGCCTTAGGTGAAGAGAGACATATATAATCTCTGCCCCAAAATCTATAATTTTTTTGTACTATTGTTCCCTCCCTTTAGAGTCAATGATGTGATTCTGTGGGCGAGAGACCTCGGTGGGTGAGAGACAGACACACTTACATGGGAAGTTTTATTAAGATAAGGGTGTGGGAAAGGGAGAGAAGGAAGGAAAAGACCAACCTCAGGGGATAGGAGCAGTCCAAGAGAAGAGGGAGAGGGAGGTAGAAGTAGGTAGAGTTTCACCTTTTAAAGGGACAGCATACTGCCTGCCCTGTATGAGGCACAGGTCCCCTCAAGGTGTATGAGGCACAGGTCCCCTCTGCAAGGTCCTCTCAAGGTGCCGGGCCAGGTGTGCCAGGCAGTTAATCCTACTAAGTCTGTCAGTCATATGATTCCAGACCCAAGCTAATTTGCCTAAAGACATGCTAAGGAGATGGAAAGAATAATTATCTCCTTAATGAGATAATGCACTAACACACCCCAAGTCCTTCCCCCAGAGGAGTTACTTACAGATGTTCACTAATTCTGTTCTGCTTTCTGTGGTTTAAATTTTAAAAAGCAGATGATTAGTTTCTGCCAACACAAAAGGCCAGATCAGACCAGATTTAAAACAGATAAATGCAGGTTTATTGGGCATGGTTTCCAGGGTGAGTTAACCAGTACCAAAGAACAGAGCCAGAGAAACCACAGGGCCAGGATAAGGTAGGGAGGTTCTTTAGCCCTTAGGTGAGAAACCATGGACCCAGGATAAGGTAGAGAGCTTCTTTAGCCCTTCGGTGAGAAACCACAGGGCCAGGATAAGGTAGGGAGCTTCTTTAGACCTTCGGTGAGAAGTGATGACGTGCCAGCAAGGAGCTGGGACTGTGCCCAAGTATGGTCGAAAGCTAGATTCCTGGGTGGGCACTTGGGTGCCATTCCTTTGTTCAGAGTTTCCTCAGCACAGGCGGGGTTGGGGAAAGTGGGGCAGATGGTGTCTTCCAGCTTGTGCAAGGGGAAGCAGGAGTTCCTACAGAACGACATAACTTTTCTCTCTGTCTGCCTTTTATTATTGGCCAAAATCCTACACATGCTAGCCGGTACATTATGGACAATCTCATTCCCTCTGTGAGGCCCCCTCTGGTGAGGCAGGTTCCTCACAACCTGCAACATTCCCTGCAAACTGAAACATTTGCGCCGAGGAGAAAGGGAAGGCCCTTGAGCCTCAGGAGGCAAACACAGGGCGATGTGAAAACAGGAAATTGGAAGCTTTCTGAGGGCTGCTACCCAGGCGGATAAAGAGGAGAAAACTATGACCAAGAGGGGGAAAGTGGCGGAAAAAGAGATAGTTCTGGAGTGAGCCACATAGAAAGCTCCAGAGTTGTAGATTTCCTTAATCGTTACCCATATAGAGTAGGCTCTCTGGCCCTGAAGCTGCATGACAAGGAAAGTTAGCCCTCCTCGTCGTCAGTAGCCCTCCCCTACACTCCTGTTAAGAACCCCAATAAAGCCAGGTGGTGGTGGCGCACACCTTTTATCCCAGCACTTGGGAGGCAGAGGGAGGCAGATCTCTGTGAGCTCAAGGCCAGTCTGGTCTACAAGAGCTAGTTCCAGGACAGGCTCCAAAGCTACAGAGAAACCCTGTCTTGAAAAACAAAAAACAAAATAAAAAGGACCCCAATAAAACCCTCATTGGCTCACTAAGTTGGAAAACAGTATAGTCATTATTCTGTTGTGAGCTCCCTTTCTGGAGTGAATAGATCCATGTGTTGTTGTGTCTCCCCATCAAATGTCCATCACACACACACACACACACACACACACACGACCCATGAAGCTGCTTTACAACCTCCATGGCCTAACCTTAGTGCTGCTTGCTTTTTTGCTCTCTGTTATACCCAAATTCGTGGGGTCCCCACAAAAGCCAACAAAGGAGACTGAGTACCATATATAAAAGCAAAGAGCCTTTATTTTACTCAAGTTAGCAAACTCGGTCTCTTCGCATGTCCAACGTATTGGAATAAACGGAGAGCCCCGAGCTCAGTTAGAATTGGGTTTTTATAGTAGTAAAGGTGGGGGTGAGAGGTTTCTGAGGTTCAGTACCTCTGATTGGCTGACATCTGTCTAGGGGTGACCTGTTGAGGTGAGCTGGTAGGTGATCCTATCTACAGCAGTTGGAATGCCAGGTATTTCCTCTGAATGGTCTGCTCTTGGGGGGGGGGGGGGTCATATTGGTAGGAAGCAAAGAACTTCCTTTGGGTGACCTGCCCAGACTTAGCTATTATGGCTGCCACCCACACTCTCCTTCTCGATGTTTTCCTGCCCTCTCTTCCCAGCAGCTACTAGTGTTCACAGATCGCCCGCTTGGTTAGTTTTCTCTGAAATGGTCCCTTGGCTTCCCTCAGTGTCATTTGGGTAGCTTCCATTTTGTTTGTGTCTTTGTTTCTTTGTGTGTTTGTTTGTTTTTAGTTTGGTTTTTTGTTGTTGTTGTTGGGGGGGGGCGGGGCTGGGGAGACTTAAAGACAGGGTTTCTTTGTGTAACATCTCTGTCTGTCCTGGAACTGGCTTTGTAGACCAGGCTGGCCTCAAACTCACAGAGACCTGAAACTATGTAACAGGACTGTTGAGAGCTGGAGCCACCCACGGTTTTCTCCAGAACACCTATGATGGACTAAAGGAACCTAATTCTATTGTTTTTCTTTTTTTTCTTTTTTTTTTTTTTTTTTTTTTTTTTTTGGTTTTTCGAGACAGGGTTTCTCTGTTGCTTTGGTGCCTGTCCTGGAACTAACTCTTGTAGACCAGGCTGGCCTCGAACTCCCAGAGATCCGCCTGCCTCTGAGGAACCTAATTCTAGGTCCTTGGTGCAGGAGCAGACTTGGCAAAGTCTGGGCTGGCATGGTCTCAAAGAAGTTAAGTTTCAGTACCCGGGAACTTGGCTTTTCCTCCGAAGAGACTGGCTTGGCCAGTCCCCAAAGCTCTGTGCTCAATCTCTGATGCCGTTGAGATATCCTGTGTTGCCCTTCATACAGTATTGCTTGATCAGCTTCTTGCTGACTTTCTCCTGTTTCTCCCCTACAAACTGTATGTAAGGAGTTGTATTTCTTCATAAATCATTTGCAAAAGCCATCAGCTTATGTAAAGCCTGCTAACCCCAAACCTTCCTGTCTTTTTTTATCTTCTCTTCTTCAGCTCATCTCCCCCCCAAGTACCCTGTCACTGAAGAAAGACCTGCTGGTCAAGATCACAGGACCACCTCAATCTGACATCTCTCATTATCTACAAGAAGAGTATCAACTCAGGCAGTGCTGCCACCTTGGGCTGTGCCAAACTGTGCGCTGACTCTGGGGAAACACGTCACTGAGCAGGGGACCCCTTCGCCTTAGAATTTCTTTTTTTCAGATGAATTCTGATCGCTGTATGCTGGAGCCTCTGCTGAGTCCCGAGAGCATTCCTATTGTCCTGATGCTGTGTGGAAGGTTCTGCTTCCAGGGTGTTATATCCTCTCTCCAAATTCTTATCCTCCAAGCACCTACCAAAATGACCCCTTACTCTCTACTTATTTTCTACCCCAAGGTATCTAACTGTTCTGTGTTCTGGCCATGATCCCCAGGCCTGAGGACTGCATAGTATTGTTTATCACATCAAGAGCTCCGTTTCTCAGCTTTTTGTATCAGCGTTCCTGCTGCTGTGGTAAGACAGAAACAATTGCAGAGGGAAAGGCTTGGCTTTGGCTTCCAGCTGAGAGCTCCAGCACAGCTTGGCATGGGAGACACAGCATCAAGAGCTTGAAGCAGCAGCTCACAGCGAATCCAGCGTGGACAAACAGGGAGCAAAGCAGGCTGGCGTTCTGCTCGCTTTCCTCTTTGTAGGTAGTAGTCTGACCACCTCAGCCTAACCAGGATAACCCCCACGGGTGTTTCCAGGGGCCCGACTTCCAGGCACTTCTATATCTCCAGTTGACAATTGAAGTTAGCCATCATAGCAAAGGGGAAAAAGCTTTGCAACAGGCCTCAGAGGCTGCAATGACTTTTTTTTTTTTTAAATCAAATGACATTTTTAGCTTTTTGGTTAGTGGAAGCTGTTGGGTTAGCATATCCCCAAAGGCTTCCTGTGGTAGTCTTAACTGTTAGGTCAGACACAGAGGTGGGCAATGAATGACTATTCAAGGATCTGAAGATAGATGGAGATAAATGGGCCGAGAAAGAAATCAGAGAAACATCATGCTTCACAATAGCCACAAACAGCATAAAATACCTCGCAGTAACTCTAACCAAACAAGCAGAAGACTTGTATGACAAGAACTTTAAGTCTTTGAAGAAAGAAATTGAAGAAGACACCAGAAAGTGGAAAGATCTCCTATGATCTTGGGTAGGTAGAATTAACATAGTAAAAATGGCAATCTTACCAAAAGCAATCTACAGATTCAATGAGATGCCCATCAAAATCCCAGCAAAATTCTTCACAGACCTCAAAAAAAATGGTACTCAACTTCATATGGAAAAGCAAAAAAACCAGGATAGCCAAAACAATCCTGTACAATAAAAGAACTTCTGGAGGCATCACAATCCCTGACTTCAAATTCTACTACAGAGCTACAGTACTGAAAACAGCCTGATATTGGCATAAAAACAGACAGGAGGACCAATGGAACCAAATTGAAGACCTAAATATCAATCCACACACCTTCAAACACCTGATTTTTAACACAGAAGCAAAAAATATAAAATGGAAAAAGAAAGCATATTTAACAAATGGTGCTGGCATAATTGGATATCAACATGTAGAAGAATGAAAATAGACCCATATCTATCACCATGCACAAAACTCAATTCCAAATGGATCAAAGACCTCAGCATAAAGCCAGCCACACTGAACCTTATAGAAGAGAAAGTGGGAAGTACACTTGAATGCATTGGCACAGGGAACCACTTCCTAAATATAACCCAGTAGCACAGACACTGAGGGAAATATTTAATAAATGGGACCTCCTGAAACTGAAAAGCCTCTGTAAAGCAAAGGACATGGTCAACAAGACAAAATGACAGCTTACAGAATAGGAAAAATTTTCACCAACCCCACATCAGACAGAGGTCTGATCTCCAAAATACACAAAGAACTCAAGAAATTGGTCATGAAAAGAATAAATAATCCAATAAAAAAAAATGGAGTACAGACCTAAACAGAGAACTCTCAACAGAGGAATCTAAAATGGCTGAAAGACACTTAAGAAAATGCTCAGCATCCTTAGTCATCAGAGAAATGCAAATCAAAACAACTCTGAGAGTCCATCTTACACCTGTAAGAATGGCCAAGATCAAAAACAACTTATGCTGGAGAGGATGTGGGGTAAATGAATTGCTACATTGCTGGTGGGAGTACAAACTGGTACAGCCCCTTTGGATGTCAGTGTGGCGATTTCTCAGAAAATTAGGAAACAACCTTCCTCAAGACCCAGCAATACCACTTTTGAGTATGTAGCCAAAGGATACTCAATCATGCCACAAGGACATGTGCTCAACTATGTTCATAGCAGCTTTGTTTGTCATATCCAGAACCTGGAAACAACCTAAATGCCCTGCAACCAAAGAATGGATAAGGAAAATGTGGTACTTTTACACAATGGAGTACTACACAGCAGAAAGAAAAATAACGACATCTTCAAATTCGCAGGCAAATGGATGGATCTAGAAAACATCATATTGAGTGTGGTAACCCAGACCCAGAAGGACTATTATCATATGTACTCATTCATAAGTGGTTTTTAAACATAAAGCAAAGAAATCCAGCCTACAAATCACAATCCCTGAGAACCTAGACAACAATGAGGACTCTAAGAGAGACATACATGGATCTAATCTACATGGGAAGTAGAAAAAGACAAGATCTCCTGAATAAATTGGGAGCATGGGAGAGGGTTGAAGGGGAGGGGAGAGGCAGGGAGGGAAACAGAGAAAAATATAGAGCTCAGTAAAATCAATAAAAAAGATAGATGGAGACAATTTGGCACTAGATCTTCAAAATCAACCACTCCACACGCACTGAAGGTGAATTAGCCAGGGCCTGTCCACCTTCCTAACACCTTGACCCTTTAACACAGCTCCTCATGTGTGGTGACCCCAACCATAAAACTATTCTCCTTACTAAGTCATAACTGTAATTTTGTTACTGTTATGAATCATAATGTAAATATTTTTGGAGAGAGAGGTTTACCAAAGGGGTTGTGACCCACAGGGTGAGAACCACTGAATTAGTCAGCCTTTGTGACATGCTCAGTGTACGTGTAACTTGTTTCCGGGAGGCTTAGTTCAAAGACCCTCCTCCAGCGTCCCAGTTGGCACTTGTTATTTTGAATATTAGTTCGAGGCCCCCATTACTAGGAAAGCTTATTCCTCGGATCTGATACAGATGAGACTACATCATAGGCAGGGAAGAGGTCTTTGAGAAAGAGAACAAGCTGGTAAAGCCATTATGGAAGAAACTCCTGGCTCAGGTCAAGTCTATGTGCAATCATGATCCAGGCCTGTTTTGTGATGGGGTACTAAATAAACAAACAGTCGTAGCAAAAATACAATTAACGGGAGGAGAGGAGATCGTCCTCACTTGCCGGTTTTTCTAGAATCAAGATTAGCATTATTTTTATCACTTAAGCAGATACCAAGCAAAATACTAAGTAGATTAGACAAGTGTCCATATCTAAATATAGTTAGAAATATTTAGTTACTTGGCACACTTAGTTGTTGGTATTGTTGAAGGTGATTGCCGTCCAGCACTTCTGAGGTCTATGTGGTCATGTTCTCAGAAGAAACTGAAACACGTTTGAGGTGAGAAGTAAAATCTGAGAGTCTATGTCCTGAAGTTTGGCTGCTCTGGCCCCGGCGGCTAGTTAGCTGTTGGTTGGTGCCTGAGAGAACCCTCTCTCCTGCCAAAGGGAATCTTGGATGCACAGTCTCTGGTTTCGGTTGAGGAAATCTCCTCTTTGGTTGGGGGTGGATGTTTTTTCATCTCTTAGAGCTCCCTGCGCAAAGACTAGGACCAGTACTGCTATTTTAGTTATATTTAAAAGTCCATTATAATAGTGTGGGATTCCCTTTGATGCAGCTCATTTAATTTCAAATTAACTTTTATAAGACACCGAGTACTTATTTTATAAGGAGATAATGAATGTTTTCCAAAAGGGGCAGAGATTTAGAAGTCTCTTAGGCTACAAAAGCCAAAGGCTTTAACTTTGCTAGTAGGTTTTTGTTTTTGTGTTTTGTTTTCTCATAGTACCGTCTGCTCACTCAACCATCCCAGAGGATTGAGGATCATAAACCCAGTGTAAAGAAATAATAGGTCAAATTTTACTGATAGATTCAGGTGCTTATGCAGTCAAACAAGTTCTGTGAGTATCAAGACCCAGCCCTCCTAACAGAATGGTTTACTGCCTAGGGGTGGCTTTCTGAAGGGGAAAGTTCTAACCCAGGGAGAGAACACGTGAATTAGCATTTGAATGAAACCTCCATCACAAGCTTTAAATGTTTTACTTAGTGTAAGGATAAAACAACATCCATGAGGGTTTTTGTTTGTTTGTTTAAAAATATCCTTTCAAACTGTTTACTTCTTTTATTGACGTGTGTGTGTGTGTGTGTGTGTGTGTGTGTCTGTGTCTGTGTGTGGGTGTCTGTGTGTGTCTGTGTGTGTCTGTGTGTGTGTCTGTGTGTGTGTCTGTGTGTGTGTGTGTCTGTGTGTGTCTGTGTCTGTGTGTCTGTGTGTGTCTGTGTCTGTGTGTCTGTGTCTGTGTGTCTGTGTGTGTGTCTGTGTGTGTTTCTGTGTGTGTGTCTGTGTGTGTGTGTCTGTGTGTGTCTGTGTGTGTGTGTCTGTGTGTGTGTGTGTCTGTGTGTGTGTGTCTGTGTGTGGTGTGTCTGTGTGTGTGTGTGTCTGTGTGTGTCTGTGTGTGTGTCTGTGTGTGTCTGTGTATGTGTCTGTGTGTGTGTCTGTGTGTCTGTGTGTCTGTCTGTGTGTGTGTCTGTGTGTGTCTGTGTGTCTGTCTGTGTGTGTCTGTGTGCGCGCTCACATGTGTGACAATAGTGTGGAGATTGCAGGAGTCAGTTCTTCTCCCCTCTGTAGGTCCCAGTGTTCATCAGGCTTGGCAGCAAGCACCTTGACCCACTGAGTCCTCTTTCTCACCCACCAAGTCTTTTTTTTTTTTTAAGCCAGTTGTTTGTGTTGAAGAAACGTTACTAAAAGATCAATGTTCATGAAAATCTCGTTGTTATACACAGGAAATCAGGCACCAGTTTTATCTCAGTGCTTTGAGCTTTACCTTTAGGAATGTAACGTCCATTTGTATGGATGTCACCTGCTTCATGTTTTAACTCTCACATAAAACATACTTAAACCTTCTAGTCTCGTCTTAGCTAGTTCAGCCTTTATTCAGCTAGAGTCTCACTGTGTAGTCCTGGCTGGCCTAGACTCCTTATGTAGATCAGCCTGTCGTGGATCTCTGAGATCTGCCTTCCTCTGCCTCCTGGGTTCTAGGAAAGGAAGGCACCACCACACCTGACCTTATTCAACAATCGGTACAACAAGCCCTCCGTTAAAGCCTCCCTCATCTAAAAGCCTAAACATTTATCCCCTTCCTTTAGCCTTCTCTAGCAAAAAATACATTTTTGTTAAAATACATTATATCTATATAACTTGTGCATTTTTTGTTGTTGTTTTTTTGTTGTTGTTGTTGTTGTTGTTGTTTTCCAAGACAGAGTTTCTCTGTTACCTGGCTGTCCAGGAACTCACTTTGTAGACCAGGCTGACCTTGAACTCACAAAGATCCACTTGCCTCTGCCTACCAAGTGCTGGGATTAAAGGCTTGTGCCACCACTGCCTGGCTGTACTTTTTTTCCTTACTTGATGGTTTTTGTCTTATTTTTCTTTACAATATTTAGAAAGCACTCTTTCATTGTCAATGAACACTGTTTTAAGTGGAAACACAGACCTGGCCAGTTGGTCTCCTAGCCTGGCCACCATCCCTTGCCTGCTGCGATGGACCCGACCCCTGGAACTATACAGTGGGAACAGCTTTTCTGCTGCCACGATGGACGGTGTCTCCTTGGAACTGTATAAACAATCATGAATGGATGTTAAATTTAGTCAAAGACCTCGTCTGCACCTGATAAGACGGTTTTGTGGTTTTGTGTTTCCTTCTGCTTGTGTGTTGGATTATGTCTATTGGTTTCCGTATGTTGAACCACCCCCACATATTCAATATGGATGTTTTGTGCTTGTATATTTTTAGGACTTAACATTTTCTTTGACTGGGCTATCTATTTCTTCTGCCTTGTCTTCAACAATTGAGGTTCTCTCGTCCATATCTTTTAATCTATTGGTGAGGCTTAACTCTAAGGTTTTGCTTTATTCCCTAAATTTTTTTTATTTTTAGTTTTTTTTAACTTGGTGTTTCCTTTAGTGATTCTATTTCTTTGCTATATTCTACTTTTGTGTCCTGAAATATTTTCATTGTTTTAGTCAACTTTTTGTGTTTGTTTTCACAGTCTCCATTAAGGCATTTATTCATATAAGGCTTTTAAGGTTCTTGAACGTGTATTGGTGTTTTTGAAGTCAGTGTCTTGTGCTTTTGCTAAATTGCATTTCTCAGTGTCTGTTGCAGTAGGGTTTCTGACTTCTGGAGGAGGCATATTGTCTTGGTTGTTCCTATTCTGTATACACAAACTGTTTCTAACAAACAAGGGAAGGTTAGCCCTTGTCTCTGCCATCTGGTCACGTGTGTGGCACTGACATATTACATTACGTGTGCCTACTGCTCGCTTTTCAGCCATCTTTTAAGGGCATTTGATGAGGTTCAAAATCCTGCTGGTTCAGCCTTCCCTTGCTGGATGCACCAAGAGACTCCTCTCTCATAGGGCAGACACAGGATGCTCCAAAAGATGCTCAGCAATTAAGAGCATTTGCTGGTTTCCCAGAGGACCAGAGTTCGAGTCCTGGTATGAATGTCAGATGGGCACCTACACACATACACATAAACAAAAACAAAACCTTTTAACAACAACAGCAAAGCCTAAACAGGAAAATGCAAGGGCAACATTAAATTAGTACAAATGACCTGATCTTCTGAGAAATTCATTCTCTTAGGACTTGATGAAAGAATAGATTCAACAATGTTATTATTGTTTTCTTTTTAAACACAGGCTTCTATGTATCCCAGACTGACTTCAAATTATCTAAGTATCCTGAAGATGCCCTTGAACTTCTCTCCCTGCCTCTGCCTCCCACGTAGGCCACCACGTCTGGTTTATGCGGTGCCGTAAACATACCCAAGACGCCATGCATTTGAGGCAAGTCCCCTCAACTAGCTCCATCCTCAGCCCGGTTATTGCCTTAAGTACCACAAGAAGAACCAAACTTTATACACGGAACGCTGAGAAGCAGGATATAATCACACGGAAAGATAAAAACCCCGCCATTCCTCTACTATGAACACTGAGTAGTAGTCCTCATGGAACTCCACCAGATGGCGCTACAACCCAGCGAATACAAATTTCATTGCTTTGGCAATCAAAACAAATGAGGTCAGCAAGTCAGGTTCTTGAATTTAGTTCCATTCCAAATGTTGAATTTGGCCCCAGCCCCGAATTCCGAGTGAAAGAGGTCAGCCTAACCTACCTCGATTAAGTAGCCATGACTATTCCCGTACTCTGCTGTCCAGCTCATGTCGGTCACTTCAGCGCGATTGTGGGGGAGGGGCCTTTCTAAACACTGCTGCCAAGGCTTTCAGAGATAGGAATTACTTGCGTCCGTGAGTCATAAAAAAATTAGCTCAACTGCTTTCAATAATATGGGAAGCTATTTGCCGTTTCATTTGAGAAGAACACAGTTTTTGCACGAACTATTGATTCTGAGGTTATCAGACACGAGCTGGTGGGCACAGCTATGTGTAGTAGGTGTGTGGCCATATGGACTTTGTGAGGAGCAGGCTGCGCAGGCTGGAAAGGATATGCAAAACTGGAAACTGCCAGGAAGCCTCCATCCAACCTAAGCTCTGCCATGAATGTGTTTTCTTTTCTTTTGAGAAAGGACCTGGCTCTGTCAGCAAGCTGACCTGGAGCTCCTGATCCTCCTGCCTCCGCCTTCTAAGAAACAGGATTACAGACATTCTCCACAAGGCCCAGGTGGGTTTTATTTTGAGACAACCTCAGATATGCCAGGTTGGCCTTGAGTGTGGAGTTGAGGCCACCCTTGGGCTCCTTATCCTCCACTCTTAAGTGTTATGTAGTGTTATGTAGGTGTGGGCCACCATACATAACTTTAACAACAACAACAAATTTTTTGGTCCTCAACCAGGGTTTATTTTTCAATTTGCTGGGTTTATGGTTTGGTAGTTCTGTGTTTGTTTGAGACCAAGTCTCACGTACCCCTGCGTGGTCTCAAATGTGTGGTCTCAAATGTGTGGTCTCAAATGCCTTGGGTACCCAAGGGTGATCCTCCGTATGCCCCCTCTGAGTGTGAGAATTACAGGCTCGCTCCACACTTCATATTATGCAGTTCTGGGGCTTGAACTCAGAACTTGGTGCATTATAGGCAAGCACTCTATCACTGACTACCCGGAAAACCTATATATTTACTTACTTGTGTGGTTTTGAGACTTAGACTCACTGTATAGCCCAGCCTGGCCTGGAACTGGAGATTTTCCAGTGCCAGCCTCATCCACAGCATGCTGTTACCATAACACCTACACAGCACAAACGTTCTGCAGATCCTCTGTCATAAACAGTTGAAAACTTTTGCAGTGATCTCAACAGTTCAAAGGTTGAAACAGGAAGACCTGAAGTCCAGGGCTGGCTTGGGCTCCATCTGTGTGTTGTGCTTTAAAGGGAAAAATATCCTGTCAGGGCGCAAGGTTTTATGTAGGAGCCCGCTCATTCATTCTCAGTTTCTCAGAATTGAAATAATCACTCAGAAACTATATTAATTAAATCACTCCTTAGCCTATTAGCTCTAGCTTCTTATTGGCTAGCTCTTACATCTTAATTTAACCCATCTCTATTAATCTGTGTATCACCACGTGACTGGCTTACTGGCAAGGTTCTGGCTAGTCTGTTCCTGACGGTGTCTACATGGTGTCTACTTGACTCCGCCTTCTTCCAGCATTCAGTTTCGTTTTCCCACCTAGCTCTACTCTGCCAAGCCACTGGAAGGAACAGATTCCCTATTCCTTATCCAATAAAAGCAACACATATACAGAGGGACTTCCCACACTGTTTTAGCTTTGCCCCTGAAACTTAAATGCACAAAATCACCTGGCAATCTCATTAAATATAAAATCGAATTCAATAGGTCAGATGTGGACCTGAAATTCTGCATTTTATTTATTTATTTATTTATCATGAGACAGTCTCGTACCGACCAGGCTGGTTTCAAACTCCCTTTATATAGCCAAGCAGGACCCAGAAATCCTAATCCTTCGCCCTCAACCTCCCAAATCCTGTAGCTCTCTTATGTAGGAATTTAGTGACCAATAACCACAATGGAAAATGTTTTTTCCAAACTAAGAATTGGATAAACTGTCTCTACATTAGTGCTTGCAATTTGATCTCGTCACTGATTAAAAACTCCGGTCCCCAGGCTCGCATGGAAAGTCCTTTTTACCCACTGTGCTGTCCTTTCAACCCTGATTTTTGTTTTTTTTGAGACAAGTTTTATGCAGCCCAGGCTAAAGTTGGCTGCACACCGGAGACTGGCCTTGCATTTCTCATTTTCTGTCTCTACTTCCTAAGTGCTGGGATTACAGTCTTACATTACCACACCCAATCTTCAGTTCCAGGCGCTGTTTCCTTCCCGTGTTAAAGTACGAATGGCTTCAGGTACTTGAGAAGTAGAAGAAAAAGCTAGGAAGCACTTAACCTACACTCTGTGGCTTTGTAAAGGCCCCAGTTTACTATGGGATAGCTTGAGCCATTCCTTGAGTTGTGAAAAACTCATTAGGAAGCTTCTGCTTCAGCGTCTCTTCCTGTCCCTTAGGGAAGGTGCATTTTAAAAAAGAGGGGGGGAGGGCGGAGCTCCTAGGAGGCATTCTGTAGTACTAACATTTTCTTCAATAAGCTTTTGTAATGGGGAAAATTATAATTCCAAAACACAAGCTTTAGGGACCTGTTAGCACATTGTGGATTGAGTAACCCTTGGAGACCAAGCAATCTACTGGCTAGACAGCCTGGAAACAGCTAGTGGACCAATCAACTGCCTGGAAACAGTTCTTGGTCCAATCAGCTTCCTAGAAACAGTACCCCAACCAATCAGCTGTTTTCTAAGAATTCTTTTCCCCTAAAATCTGCCCCTGTTGTCTGACAAACCGAAACCAGAACAATAAAATGTACCTGAATTTGCTTCTACACTGACTTCCTCAGCCAGCCCCAGATGGGCTGTGGCCAGCTTGACAGACCAGAACTCTGCCTTTGGTGGGATTCCTGCTGCAACAAGTAATTTTTTTTTTCATTTAGACCACTTCATATCATTTTGGGATGAGGTAAGACCTAGATTTCAAAATCTATCATTGTAGCTGTTCCAATGTGGGTTCATGTGAGGAAGTTTGTGTGTGGGGTGCAGTCTTGGCTGTCCGTGAGAAATTCCCAATACCCGGACCGACCAAGTCAGTTCCATCTCCTTCAGTGCTAACTTCTGCAGGTGATTCTGTGTGGATGCAATCAGTAAAGCATCACTTTAAGCCTTCGCAAGAGCAGCAGGCACCTGGAAGGTTCTTCCTGCTTTCTTAGCTCCCCAGTGTTCTGTGTGTCACACAGTCAGTTTGCAGAATGCCCGTGGACTGTAAATATGAAGGAAGTTACAGAAAGGCACCGGGACTTGACGAAGGCCAGGACTGGGTCGCCCTGAGCTCACTGAGGGGATGACGTAGTGGTGAGAGGCGACAATTGTAGTGTCGCAGTGATGTTTACCCTTTCCTCAGTTTTTAATGTGATGGCACCATCGTTTTTACACCGTTTGTTGGGGAAACCGGGGTCTGTGTTTGAAGTTCAACTCTTACCTTTCACCTAAAGTCAATTATAATGGGGGAGTGAGTATGTGTTTGGTGAGGTATCCGGGGTAATGCAGTTAGCTAGGTCCTTGGTATGTTCACTATAGACAGCAAGCTAAGAGTTAATGCAAAATGGTTGGGGTGACCCAATTGCAGAAGCAGGCATTGCGAAGAGGTGCTTCCTA
Source organism: Microtus oregoni (assembly GCF_018167655.1). Lineage (NCBI taxonomy): Eukaryota > Metazoa > Chordata > Mammalia > Rodentia > Cricetidae > Microtus > Microtus oregoni. The sequence continues at coordinate 13,428,472 of NW_024543076.1, forward strand.
AGGTTTAGAGGGGAGCCTGCGGCAGGGTGTTCGAAAGACTCTTCAGTCCTGTTACGCAACTAAAGAGACTGTAGTCTGATCACTTCTGTAATCTGAGCATTTCAGGAACCACCGTAGTCATGGAAGGTGTTGCTGGTTGCATAGGCTGGGAAGTGAAACTCCGGAGACAGGGCAGAAAGTGTCTCTGCATTTCTGGCACCATATGAAAGAAAGAACACATCTCTAAGGGGGCTTCTCTCAGAGGGGGAACGTCCCTGAATTATTGAGATGATCCAAAGGAAAATGCCTCTGTATTTACCCCACCCGGTGGTATCTCCGGGCCCTTTTGGAAATAGGAACTCCTTGGGGAGTATCAAGCTGGATCCAGTCACAATCTGGCTCTGGGGGTTACAATCGTGGAGCAGCCTGGTCCTTAAAACACTTTCATTAGCCAGGCACCATAGTGCGTAACCTGTGATGACGAAGCAGGAGGATCAGTGTGAGCTACAGGCCAGTCAGGGCTGCATAACAAGATCCGGTCTCAAAAACCAAAACAGGGCTGCTGAGATGGCTCTGCCGAGATTGTAAGGACACTTGTCTCTAAGCCTGGCAACTTGAGTTCAATCCCTATAGTCACTTAATGGAAGGAGACAGTCTACTCCCCCAAATTGCCCTGTGACCTGCATAAGCACTGCGGCATGCACCCCAGACTGTATGCACACACACATATACACACGCTTGCATGCACACACACACACACACACACACACACACATACACACATGTTTAAAAAATTAAAAAGAGGGGGCTGGAGAGGTGGCTCAGCGGTTAAGAGCATTGCGTGCTCTTCTAAAGGACCCGAGTTCGATTCCCAGCAACCAACCACATGGTGGCTCACAACCATCTGTAATGAGGTCTGGTGTCCTCTTCTAGCCTGCAGGCATATATGTAAACAGAATATTGTATCCATAATAAATAATATTTAAAAAAATTAAAAAGAAAACAAGAATAAACTCTCAAAGCACAATATACAGTAGGAAAAGATTTTTTTAATAGTTTTATTTTTTGAGATTATAATTGCATCCTTTTTCCCTTCCCTTTCTGCTTCCAAACCCTCCCATGTACCAACCCCCCATTGCTCTCTTTCAAATTTATGGTCTTTTTCTGTAATTGTTGTTACACACCTGCATGTGCCTGTGAACACACACTTAAATACACAAACTGCCTAGGCTCCCACAAAGCCAGTACGTGCAGTAGGATCAAAAACCCATTGCCATTGTTCTTGAGTTCTCAGTAGTCCTCATTGTCCGCTATGTTCAACAAGTCCGGTTTTATCCCATGCTTTTTCAGACCTAGGCCAGCTGGCCTTGGTTTTGCCCCCTCTTTGCGGTTGATCCCCAGCAGGGGTGGTGTTGTAGATGCACCCATTGTACTGGGCTCCACTCTGCATTTTGATTGGTTGTAACTTTTTTTATGTCATGCTCTGTGTCTGTTGTAAGAAGTTTCCCTGATGGAGGTGATCTTTATTTGGCTAGATCCCAGGGAAAGATCAGCATTTTTTAAAAATTGATATAGTGTCTTTTGTAGCCCAGGTTAGCTTTAAGCTCTCCATGTACCTGAAGATGACCTTAACTACTGAGCCTTCTGCCTCTACTCCTAAAGTCCTGGAATTACAGGCTGGGACCACAGTGCCCTGTTTATGCTACAAGGGGCAAGCCCTCAGCCAGCTGAGCTACAACCCCATGCCTAGGAAAAGGTTTCAAAACGTAATTACATTTACATTTTATTTTGATTGGTGTGAGTTTTGGCTTGCATGTCTGTCTGTATGTCACATGCATCCCTGGTACCTTTGAAGACCAGAGTCATGGGCCATGGTAAGCTGCCATATGGTACTGGGAACCAATCCCAGGTCCTCATGTTCATAACCACCCAGCGTCTCTGGCCTTACGTTTACAGTTTAGTTAGTTAAAGCAGCCTTTTCTTGATTCCCCTCCAGTAATCACAGTAATAAGAGCAGGTCCCAGGTACATGGAGGACACACAGCGAATTTTAGTTTTTCTGTTATTTAAAAGGTACCTTTAAACTATACTCTAGGGCTGAGGAGGTAACAGCAGGCATGAAACCTTGGCTTCTGTGCACAGCATTGAACAGACCAGGCACGGTGACACGTGGCCGTGATTCCAGTTTGTGGGAGGTAGGAGCGGGAGGCAGGAGGATCAGGTGTTCAAGGTCATCCTTGGCTACAAAGGGAATTTGTGGCCAGCCTGAGCTAAGTCAAACCTTGTCTCCAAGCAAACAAAACCATTTAAATAGACCTATTAACTCTTTCAAGCTGTTCAGCTATTTGTGAGATTCCTTTTTTTTTTTTTTTTCTTGAAAGGAGGTAGCACTCCTTGAAGTGATTCTTTTTACTGTTGGTTTATTTGTGGTAGACAGGGTCTCCCATAGCTCTAACTGCCTCGGGCTTCTTATGTAACTGGGTCTGACCCTGGAATCCTGCTCTTCCTGCCTCCTCCTCCTGAGTACTGGCAACCAGGGGTTTATACAGCCATGGCCACAACCAGTCTTTTTTTTACCTTGGCTTTTTGAGAATTCTCATAGTAAAAATGTTGAGAAAGACATACTTCTAATTTGACATAGCAAAGTTTGAATTTTATCAATGTCAATTGTATAAAGAAAATAACGCCACAAAGCTCGCAGTTAAAATCTGTCCTGCTTCTTGTCTGAATGCTCACCTACGTGACACCTCGCTCCTGGCCCTGGCCAGACTCCTGGCTCTTCTCTCTGAAGGCTGTAGTTCTCACCAGGTTTCAGTCCCACCCGGATCCCCTTTCCTCCTCACTCGGCAAACCACTTCCTCATATCCCTGCACGGTCTGACCTACATGTCAGCTCTCCTAACCCGACCTTCTTCTGGAAAATCCCATCTACTTGTCAGGCCTCTGCTCGATGTCAGTCCCTAGGGAAGCAATCCCTTGCCTCCCGAGTTAGTTTCTTGCCCTAGAGGAACTGAGGGAAGCACCTCACGAAAGCGGAAAACCCCCAGAGTCAGAGCGCAACCATAGGATTTCCCGTTCTGAGAAAGCAGCCGTCAGCCACAGGCTGTGACCTTTGTAATTATTCTGAGAAGGCGTGTTCCCTCTCAGAGACAAGGAGAGGCATGCATATCCGAAAATCAGAAATGAAAAGCCTGTTTCGAGCCACAACCAACCGGCAGCACCTGGCTGTAATCCCAATGCTTGAGACTAGAAACAGGAAAATTAGGAATTCAAAGTCATCCTCAGGTACATAAGAGAATTTGAGGCTAGGCTGGACTACATGAGACCCTGTAGTGCTATTTGGGTCTAGAAAAATCTCATTTATTTGTGTGTTGTGTAAAAAGATAAATATGCTTCCTCAATGTCCTACAAGTGGTAAAAGAAGCTGGGTGTGGTGTCTCACGCCTATAATCTCACACCTGTAATCTGACACTTGTGAGGGAAAGAGGAAGATAACAGGAAGTGCAAGGCCAGTCTGGTCTACTGGTGAGTTCTAGGTTAGCCAAACAAGACAAAGCAAAAATAAGACAACATGAGATTAAGGAATTCTGACCCTACATTACCTGGACTCATGACTGCCTCGGGAAAACAGGATGGCAAGTCAGCACACACACAGACACACAGACACACACTGACAAGTCAGCACACACACACACACACACACACAGACATGCTGACAAGTCAGCACACACACAGACACACACTGACAAGTCAGCACACACACACACAGACACGCTGACAAGTCAGCACACACACACACACTGACAAGTCAGCACACACACACACACACTGACAAGTCAGCACACACACAGACACACACACACTGACAAGTCAGCACACACACACACACACTGACAAGTCAGCACACACACACACACACACTGACAAGTCAGCACACACACACACACACACTGACAAGTCAGCACACACACAGACACACACACACACTGACAAGTCAGCACACACACACACACTGACAAGTCAGCACACACACAGACACACAGAGACACATTGACAAGTCAGCATACACACACACACACACTGACAAGTCAGCACACACACAGACACACACACACACACACTGGCAAGTCAGCACACACACACACACACTGACAAGTCAGCACACACACACACACACAGAGACACATTGACAAGTCAGCACACACACACACACACAGAGACACATTGACAAGTCAGCACACACACACACACACAGAGACACATTGACAAGTCAGCACACACACACACACACACTGACAAGTCAGCACACACACAGACACACACACACTGACAAGTCAGCACACTCACACACACACAGAGACACACTGACAAGTCAGCATACACACACACACACTGACAAGTCAGCACACACACACACACACACACACACACACGCATGCACCCGATAGCCATGGTAAAACTTCCATAGCCTGTCTCAGCCTCAATGTCTGGCTTTCAAATGCAGAACTGCGGAGTCTGGTCAGCAGTGAACACAGTATGGAAACAGAGCTTTGTACCTAGATGCTGGCAGACTGGATTTACGCAAAGCAAGAGCAGGTGAAATCTGGTTTGGTCCCTGCCTTTTTGCTGCCTGGGTTGTCCTCATGGTAGACTCAGGATTTCGGGTAAGATCTGCTTCAGGGGCTGGAGAGACGGCTCAGTGGTTAAGAGCACTGGTTGGTGTTGCAGAGGACCTGAGTTCAATTTCCAGCATCCACATGGTGGCTCACAACCATCTGCAGCTCCAGTTCCAGAGGGCCAGCACCTTCTGACTTCCGTGGGCACGCAGTACACATACATACATGTAGGCAAAACATCCAAAACACAGAAATAAATACACTATTTTTTAAAAGAGATCTGCTTCTGATCAAAAGAATAGAAGCACCTCCAAGTTAATAAAGAGCATAATACTTCGGCTACTTTTCTCCATTACTCCCCGAACTGCCCATGGTAAAACAGATGTGCGGCCATCTTTCTTCAGTGTTCATGGCCCCATCAGATATAAACCCTAGGAAGGAAGGAACACAGAAACGCCCATTATCCCAGCACTCAGAAGACAGAGACGAGGATCATCTGTACAAATTCAACGCCAGTATGGTCAACATGGTGGATTCCAGGCCAGTTGGGGCTTACCTAGCAAAACCCTGTCTCAACAAAGCAGAGCGAGGTGGCTAAAGATGTAGTTCAGTTAGCAGAGTGTTTGCCTAGCCTGCACAAAGCCCTGGGCCCTATCCCTAACATTGTAGCACATACCTATGACCTCAGTATTGGAAAGGTAAGGTAGGAAGATCAGGAGTTCAAGGTCATTCTCAGCAACGTAGTGAGTTCAAGACCAGTCTGTGGTACATGAGATCCTATCTTTAAAAAATGCATCAAAGGCAAACTTAGATGATTCCATTGAAAGGAGACAGTGATTCTGGAAAGCAGGGAGTGGGGTGTGCAGTCTCTGGGGGAGACAGCTCCGAGAAGAAGCCTCAGGGTCCCACGGGTGGTGGCAAAGCCATGGAAGCCGTGGAAAAGTTCAAGACTGAAATGATAGGCGGTGAAGATCAATCCAGGCGAGGACATGGTTTGGGGTGGGTGTCCATAGTGGGACCATTTCAAGAAGAGGCATTTGCTTTGTCTGTGAGTGGATTAGATAAGCCCGAGTTTACAGCCCTACCACAGGATAAAAAATAAAGACTAGAAGAACTCAGGGTGTTGTATTATTATAGTTGAAAGTAGAAAATAAAATTATATGGAAGACTAGAAAAACAATATTTGAGAATAAAACAAAAGTAGCAAACAAAAAATGTCTGTCCTGATTTCTGTGGTCATCCATAGAAGGGCTTTTTGTTTTATTTTATTTTTTTATTTTAGGCAAGGTTTCAGCCCACACTGGCCTTGAATTTACCAGGTATTAGAGGATGGTCTTGAACTTTTAATTTTTCTACTTCTACCTATCAAATGCTGGGATTACAGAAATGTGCCCACATTTCTGGCTAACAGGGTTTGTTTTTTTTTATTTTTTTGGGGGGGTTTATTTTTTTTGTATTTTTTTTTTCATTTGGTTTTTCGAGACAGGATTTCTCAGTAGCTTTGGAGCCTGTCCTAGAACTAGCTCTTGTAGACCAGGCTGGCCTTGAGCTCACAGAGATCTGCCTACCTCTGCCTCCCAAGTGTTGGGATTAAAGGCATGCGCCACCACCGCCTGCTGCTAACAGGGTTTTCTAAGAGGTTCTATTATACTTGAGACTCCTTTTTATCCTTCTTTTCTTGTTCTGAGACTCTATTTCACTATGAAGTCTCAGCTGGCCTGGAACTCAGAGATCTGTCTTCCTCTATGCCTTCCAAGTGCTGGAATTAAAGGCATTTACCGCCATGGGGTTTATAAAAGGTATACAAATAAAACATTTAATGAAAAAATCATCGAGAAATTCATTTAATTGTGTGTGTGTGTGTGTGTGTGTGTGTGTGTGTGTGTGTACACTAGTATTGGGATTTCTCTTATTGTAAAATAAAACTTGGGGACAAATATAAAGATAAGAACCAGTGACAATGCCCTCGACGTAGTACCACCATTAGCTTCCTGGCTTGAAAGGACCCTCTCAACCGTCTAGCCTCGCCTCCTCTTCCCCACAGGCCTTTCTTGAGTCTAGGGAAACTCTGTGATCCCTTGATCCCTTCTGATCAGTTGACTAAGGATTCCCCTCCCCTCCCCCCTCGCCTGACCCAACGCCTGACTCTGATTAGACGTCAGGACACAACATAGACAAGATGCCCGCAGCACAGCAGAGGTCAGAGGACAACATCCACTGTGTGGTTCCTGGGGATCAAACTCTGTTGCTGAGTTTGGCGTCAAGAAACTTTTCCCAATGAGCCATCTCGTAGGTTTGTTTTTGTTTTCAGTTGTTTTTCTTTCCTTTGTTTGGTTTCTTTTTCTTTTTTTCTCACTCCTTTTTGAGCATACTGTCTGTGCTGACTGGTCTTATGTCAAACGAACACAGGTGAGAGTCATTTGGGAAGACGGAACGTCAGTTGAGAAGTGTCTCCACTAGATTGGCCTGTGGCACATTTCTTGATTCATGGGGGAGAACCAGGTGTGTGGCATCCCCAGGCTGGTGGTCCCGAGTGCCTTAAGAAAGAGGGCTGAGCAAGCCAGCAAGCAGCACTCTCCATGGCCTCTGCTCCAGTTCCTGCTTCCAGGTTCCTACTCAGCCTTGAGATGTGTCCTGTGGTCCCTTAGTGGACCTGTGGCCCAGGAAATGCAAGCCAAACAAACCCTTTCCTGTCCGAGTTGCTTTTGGTTGTATGTTTTATCACAGCAATAGAAACTCTAGGTAAGACACTCTCTCACTGAACCTGGGGCTCCTGGGCTAGCTGGCCAGGGAGCCTGGAGACTCTTCCTCTGTGCTTCCCAGTGCTGGGGTTATAGGCTCTGCATGGCTATGCCTAGAGTTTCACAGTAGCTGTTGGGGACGTGACTCATGTTCTCAGGGTCAGCAAACACTATACCCACTACGTCTTCTAGTCAGAGCCAAGACATATATTTTTCTATTGCTTACATATAATTTTAGCATTTACTAAAAAACAAAGGAAGATTTGCACACTAATAAGATGAGTGCTTATTTATTTTTACACAGAGGAGTAACTCTCTGATGAGTGTTTGAGTCTGCAGGACACAAAGCATCTTCAGTGGGTTTTTTTTTTTTAGAACTGTTTGCTGTATTTTTTTAAGATTCATAATTTTATTCTGTATTTGTACTGGTATTGTATTACTGGTAATATGAAGTCCTATGAAGTTTGCTATGCTACCATATATAAGAAGTTAAAGAAACCACTAAATATTTAAGACCATTCAACATAAAAAGCTTTAAATGTAACTGTACATAGTAGCCCCTCAAAAAGGTACAAAGTGCATTTTGCTGTTTGTTTGTTTGTTTGTTTGTTTTTAGAAGGGGTTTCTCTATTAGTCCTAGCTGTCCTGGAACTCACTCTAGACAAAGCTGGCCTCAAACTTGGAGATCCGCCTGCCTCTGCTTCTAGAGTGCTGGGATTACAGGTGTTCCACACCACAGTCAGACTCTAAGTGCATTTTACAAAGTATTTTCTCTATAAAGAATCTTATTAGCTATACGAAAATCTGTACAGTTCCTATACTGAAGATAATGTTGAGCTAGACTTGAGTTTTCACGTGCTTAGCAAAACAATTGCCTGAACTCATGGCTCGCGCGCGTGCGCGCACACACACGCACACACACACGCACACACACTCCAGTATACAGGACAGCCATCTATTCTTCATCCTCATCTTGCTCCTCATCTTCAGCTTCCTTCTCTTCATCCCTGCTTCACTTTTGCCCTTGGTATGTATGCAGCAGTACCCTTCCAAGCATCTCCTCTACGGTAACCGTCTGCCCATGGGGTTGCTTATCTTTGGCTGACAGTTCAGACCACGTCTCACCCAGCTTTCACACAGTATCTCCAATAGACAGACCTGGACAGTCACTCTTCGTTTGGGGTGATGTTCAGAACAAATCAGGAAGGTGGCAGGAAGCAGGTGGTAGTCTTTCAAGAACATAGCTGCCTTTTGTCTTTTCTTTCTTGTCACCTTTCAGAGGAATACAATTCTTCATCTCCCTGTCATATTGAGCTTAGCCCATCTTGGCCAAACTTCAACTTTCTTTGCAGACACAATTTTTCCAACTCTCAAGGATTATTTTTTTCCTAAAGTGACCAAGGGGCCAGGGTGCTGCTTCTCGTGCTTTTCCCAAAATCCTCACAGAAGGTCTATGAGGAGTTGAATCCCTGGCCCAGTGGGATCTCCCTGCTCATGCTCACCCGGCAGTGCCTGCCTGCGGGTGCCAGCATGTCCTGCAGAGCCAGGCGAGTCTTCCGAAGCTCAGAAGAACCTGGTTATCATGCAGGCAGTCCCCAGCCTCTTCTTTTGCTTATCAATATTTTGAATTTATAAACATCGATACTGAGAACACTGCTGGAATATGTAATACAAAACTGACCGTGTGATTCGGTTCAGAAACCTGTAATAGAAGGAAAGAACCAGTTCCCACCTAGCCTCTGACCTCTGTATTGTGGCATGTGTGTGCCCTCCCACACCCACACACATACAAATAAAATGTAATTTAAAAAGAAAAAGGGGCTAGGCATGGCGGCTCGTGCCTTTGCTCCCAGCACTCAAGAGGAAGAAGCATGTGGATCTCTGTGAGTTTGAGGGCAGCCTAGTCTCATAGTGAGGTCCAGACCAGTCACACCTCTACAGTGACATTCTGTCCCAAAAACAAACAAGTAACAAAACCAAAATCAGACATGTCTATGTGAGTTTAGGGCAAGCCTGGTCTATATAGCAACTTCTAGGCTAACCACTATTACAGAATGAGATCTTGTCTCAAAAATAAAAGAAACACACACACACCACACACACTAAATTTATTGAAAAATTTAAATCCATAGAAGTAACCTTCATAAGAAATCTCCTATGCTGGGCTGGGGAGATGGCTAAGCAGTTAAGAGCACTGACTGCTCTTCCTGAGGAATGGGGTTCAATTTTCAGCACCCACATGAAATCAATCACAGGAAACCTAACAGATTCTTCTGGTGTCCCCAGACACTTGCACTGACATGCACATATTCCTATACATGTAATTGAAAATATATTGCTTTTTGTATTTTCAAGACCAGGTTTCTCTGTGTAGCTTTGGCTGTCTTAGAACTGTCTTAGACCAGGCTGGCCTCAAACTCATGGTGATCCTCCTGCCTCTGCCTTCCGAATGCTGGGATTGAAGACATGTGCCACCACCACCATTGCCCAGCAATAAAATATTTAGAAAAATCTCCTGTGCCCACTTCAAAACAGAAGCACAAACTAGGAACAATTTCTCAGAAAGCACCAATTTCTATCACATCAGAAATCTGTTCTTCTGATGTTAGTCGAGGTAGCCATTTAGAAACAATGAATTTTTTTTTAAATATTTATTTACTTATTATGTATACAATATTCAGTTTGTGTGTATGCCTGCAGGCCAGAAGAGGGCACCAGACCTCATTACAGATGGTTGTGAGCCACCATGTGGTTGCTGGGAATTGAACTCAGGACCTTTGGAAGAGCAGGCAGTGCTCTTAACCGCTGAGCCATCTCTCCAGCCCCGAAACAATGAATTTTTAAAGGAACACAGAGTACTGTTTATTACTGATACAGATTTCCTTTTTTAACTTAATGACTCACCAGCAAAATCCTCTAAAACTGGAAGTCTTTGTACTGTGCAAGATAGCCAGTTAGTAGCTGCTCTGTTCCCCTGAATGTAATTTGAAGAAGCTGCTGTGTCAGCCTGTGAACTAGGAATCTTGAATGTACCTAGTCATGAGTTGGGAGCTGAGCTGTGGGGCCCCAGGACCTCTCCTGTGCTAAACATATAGACTCAGCCTACATCATGGGGAGTAGCAGGGGGCCGAGCAGGAGTGGGAACAGTGAACTGGACCCTTGAATGGCAAGCCTAATTCTGTTACCAGAGCAACAAGGGCCGATGCATGCAGGCGTGTGAGTACTGCTAGAATTCTTGTGTTTATCACAAAAAAGAAACTCTGGAAAAGAAAAACCATTATTTATTTATTAATAATTACTATTACTTGTTCTTGTGAGGTGGGCACTCATGCAGCCAGGTTCACCTTGAACTCCTGAGTCTCCTGCCTCAACCTCTCAACTGTTAGAATTACAGACACCTGCCACCACACCCTTATCTACCCACCTGTCTGTCTATCCATCCATTCATCTATCCACCTCCCCCTGCTTACCTAGCTGCCTATCCCTCTGTCTGCCTGTCTGTCTATTTTGACAAAGTCTCCTAGAGCCCGTGCTGGCCTCTACACTTGTTGTTGTACCCAAGGCTGGCCCTGAACTCCCGAGTCTCCTTCCTGCTCCGGCTCTGGAGTGCCAGGATCACAGATATGTACCCTCACACCCAGCTAGAGGAGTTTTCTTAAGGTACCCTTACAAAGTTGCGTGTTTTCTTATGATATTTTCATATATACTTAGTTTTGGTTAATCCTACCCTCACTTCCTCCTTTCCCCATTTCTTTGCACCCAACCCCTGCTGATGGAAGCCCTCCTCTCCCTCCCTCCTGTCCCTCTCTTTGCACCCAACCCCTGCTGAAGCCCCTCCCTCATGCCCTCCTGCCCCTCTCTCTGCACCCAACCCCTGCTGAAGTCCTTCCCTCCCTCCCTCCTGTCCCTCTTTCTGGCCTCGCAATCTTCCCCTTCCACTTTCATATTACATTTTCTAATAGTTTCCTGCTCCTTTTTATTAAAGCCTCTTTCCCCTTCTCCTGGTCCTATTCTAGTTCTCTGACCTCTGCGCGCGTGCACACACGCGCACACACGCGCAGAGAGAGAGAGAGAGAGAGAGAGAGAGGGAATGAACTAGGATCTGAATGAATGTAATATTTTTCTGGAACTGAATTATCTCACTTGATATAGTATTGTCTGTCCAGTTCCACCCTCTTGTCAGCAAATTTCATTTTTTAAAAATATTTTATGTATGTAAGTTCATGTCTACATGCAGGTATGTGTACCATGTGCATGTCTGTGCTCACAGAGGCCAGAAGATGTCAGATCCCCTGGAACTGGAGTTACAGATGGTTGTGAGCTACACGTGGGTGACGGGAGCCAAACTTAGGTCGTCTGTAAGAGCAATAAGTGCTCTTAATCACTGAGCTATCCCTCTAGTCCCGCACCTTTCTTTATGGTGTATGCGTACCACGTTTTCATTTTCCGCTCTACCGATGGCCGTCTAGACTGATTCCATCGGCGATGCGCCACAATGAGCGTGGATGTGCAAGAGTCTGCAGTTGGATGTGGAGCCCTTGGGCGTGTGCCCAGGAGTGGCGCAGCTGAGCACGTTTGCTCTAGTGTTAGTTTTCTGAAGAACATCTGCACGGATTTCTGTGGTAGTCGTACCAGTTTGCACTCTCACCAACAGGGGACAGGTCCTCCCCATCCTCCCATCTTCTCTACAGGGGACAGGTCCTCCCCATCCTCCCATCTTCTCTACAGGGGACAGGTCCTCCCCATCCTCCCATCTTCTCTACAGGGGACAGGTCCTCCCCATCCTCCCATCTTCTCTACAGGGGACAGGTCCTCTCCATTCTCCCATCTTCTCTACAGGGGACAGGTCCTCTCCATCCTCCCATCTTCTCTAGCACCTGTTCTCATTCGTCTTCGAGATAATGGTCACTCTGATGGGTAAAATGAAATTTCGAATTAGTTTATTTTGCATTTCTGTGATGACTAATCCTGTTGAAGACTTTAGAAATATGTATTGGACATTTGTATGCCTTTGTTTGGGGACTCTCTGGTAAGTTATTTAACCCATTTTTAAAATTGGTTTGTTGTTGTTTTCTTAAGCTTTGTTTATGTCTACGAGTACTTTGGCTCTGGATATGTGTGTACACACCATGTATGGTACCTGGTGATCTCAGAGGTCAGGGGAAGGCATTGGATCTCCTTGCAACTGGACTTACAGATAACTGTGAGCTGCCCTGTGGCTGCTGGGAAGTGAAGCTGGGTCCTCTGTAAGAACAATAGAGTTCTTAACCACCGAATCAACTCCCTAATCCTGGTTCTTTGATTTCTTAATCAGTGTTCATGTTTTTATATATTCTGGATATTAATCCTTTGTCTGATGTATGTATACTTCTCTGTGGGCTGCTTATCTTCTTGATAACAGTTCCCTTTGCTGGTAGAGATGCTTTTATATTTCACAAGGTTCCATTTGCCAGTCATTGGCCTTACTTGCTGATAGAATCTCTTAAAGAGGTGCTATTGATGCGTAAGAAATTACTTCCAAAAAAAAAAAAAAAAACCCATGGCTAATGGGGACAAAAGGCCGGAAGTAGAGCGATTCCTTAGTCTCAGAGCTCCCCACACTTATGACCTTAGTCTGGGACCTTCTGCTCTGTCTCTGGGCATGCCAGGGGCCAGTCATGTGGCTCAGAGCTCAGACTCTCTTCTGGTCACTTCAGCAGGACAATAATTATTTTGTGGATTGGCTCAAGTTTTCCAAGACTTCAAAAGCACAAAGTCCTCGACTTTCATAAGGCGTTGACCTGAACTAGCACAGCCTCTTGTTGGCTGAATTCTGTTGACTGGGAGACGTGGGAGCCAGGCGAGGCGGCTCATACCTGCAATCCCAGCACATTTGGGGCTAAATGAGAGAATTGCCTGGGTTACATTTCCTGATCCTCATTCCATTATTTCACCTAAACTTTCCTTACTCGTGAGAGTATAAAGAAAGTTATTTAGAAAGAAAATTGATACTGACTAGAAGGCAGAGCAGCATGCTTTCTTAGCCCTGGAAAGTCCAGCCTGCCTAGGACGTCCCATCCCCCATCCTGCCCTGCACCACCCCACCTCTGCTGGAAGGTGCCCCCACATCCACATCTGGTCTTTCTCCTTCCCTGGTTTCATTTTCACTTCTGTATACAACCGGGACATTTCCCATTTACTTTAAGCCCAGCACTCAGGTGGTTGAGGCAGGAGGCTTGCCATGAGTTTCAAGCAAATAGACTACAGAGAAAATTCAAGTTAGTCTGGCTTACAGAGCAAAACTGACACAAAGGTTTTTGTTTGTTTGTTTTTTCTAAATTTTAAAATGTGTGATTTATTAGATTCAAATTTTTATTAGATTCAGATTTTTTTATTATTATTAAATTCATTTTTTAAAAACAATCTTTTCTCATTTTACATGCCCATTCCAGTTCCCAGTCCCTCTTCTCCTCCTGCTTCCCCCACCTTCCTCATACCCCATCCACTCCTCAGAGAGTGTAAGGCTTCCAAAGTGGAGTCAACAAAGTCTGACACATCACTTTGAGGTAGGACTGAGGCCCTCCCTGCTGTATCTAGGCTGAGCAAGGTATCCCTCCAAAAACAATGGGCTCCAAAAAGCCAATTCAAGCTCTAAGGATAAATTCTGGTCCCACTGCCGATGCCCCACAGACTGCCCAAGCCACGCAACTGTCCCCCACATTCAGTGGGCTTAGTTTGGTTCTATGCAGGTTCCCCCACTATCAGCCCAGAGTCCGTGAGCTCTCACTAGCTCAGGTCAGCTGTTTCTGTGGGTAATCCCATTAGGGTTATGTTTGCATCTGTAGTTCCTATTCGTTTACTCAGATTCTCCATTTCCAGAATTCCCTCTGCTTGTGTTTTCTTTATTGACTCTTTATTTCAATTTTCAAGTATTGAACTGTTTGCTTCACCTGTTTGATTGTTTTTTTCTTGGTTTTCCTGGCTTTCTTTAAGAGAGTTATTGATTTCTTCCAACCTTTTGTTTGTCTTTTCCTCCATTTCTTTAAGGGAATTTTTCATTTTCTCCCTAGGGGTCTCTATCATCTTCATAAAGTTATATTTAAGGTCATTTTCTTCTACTTCTTCTGGATTAGGATGTTCAGGTCCTCCTGTTGTGGGACCACCAGGTTCTGGTGGTGCCATATTGCTCTTTATGCTGCTGAATGTGTTCTTACACTGCCGTCTGCCCATCTCTTCCTCCAGTAGGTGCAGGCGAGACTTGTGCTTCAGGAGGTCCCTCTTCTTCCAGTTGGTAAAGATGGGACCTGTGGCTTAGGTGGTCACTCTTCCTCCAAGTGCAGGCAGGTCCACGCCTCTAGTGGATGCTGGGAGGGTTCTGGGGCTCCTCCAGGTGTAGGCGGGGCCAAGGCTCTCTCTATAGGTTGTCAGGGCCAAGACTCCAGTGGTCTCAGATGTTCTCCAGGGGCAGTGGGGGTAGTTGCATTGTGTGGAGGCTGCTCCAGAGTCTCTGGGGTTTGGTGGCTGAGTGTGGTACACGGGATATGCCTCCTGGGGTTAGGGCCCAGGGCCTAGAGAACAGAGCCCTCCAGCCAGGAACCCAGACACTTACTTCTCCAGGAGCAGTCTCAACTCAGAAATTTTTTTTTTTTTAATCCCATTTATAGCCCAGCAGTGGTAGTACACTCCTTTAATCCCAGCACTCAAGACAGATGGATCTCTTGTGAGTTCCAGGACAGCCATATCTACAGAGTGAATTCCAGGACAGGCTTCAAAGCTGCACAGAGAAACCCTGTCTCAAAAAACCAAAAACCAAAACAAAACAAAACAAAAACCAGCTCCCATTTATTAATTCCGAGTATGTAAAATCAAAATATTTGAAAAGGGCTGACCCATAATCCTAGTAGGGGTATCAGGCATTCAGGTTATCCTAAACTACATATGGTACTGAAGGCCAGCCTGGGCTACATGAAACTATCTGTGATTTATAGGCACACACCCTCCATCAACTTCACCAATGAACTCACACACACACACACACACACACTCACACACACACACACTCACACACACACACACTCACACACACACACACTCACACACACACACACTCACACACACACACTCACACACACACACACTCACACACACACACTCACACACACACACACTCACACACACACACTCACACACACCACACACACACACACTCACACACACACACACCACACTCACACACACACCACACACACTCACACACACACCACACACACACACACACTCACACACACACACACACACTCACACACACTCACACACACACACTCACACACACACACTCACACACACCACACACACACACACTCACACACACACACACTCACACACACACACTCACACACACACTCACACACACCACACACACACACCACACTCACACACACACCACACACACACACACTCACACACACACCACACACACACACTCACACACACACACCACACACACACACTCACACACACACACTCACACACACCACACACACACTCACACACACCACACACACACACACACACACTCACACACACCACACTCACACACACACCACACACACACTCACACACACCACACACACACACACTCACACACACCACACACACACACACTCACACACACACACTCACACACACACACACTCACACACACACTCACACACACACCACACACACACACACACCACACTCACACACACACCACACACACACACACTCACACACACACCACACACACACACTCACACACACACACACTCACACACACACACTCACACACACACACTCACACACACCACACACACACTCACACACACACACTCACACACACCACACACACACTCACACACACCACACACACACACACACACACTCACACACACCACACACACACACTCACACTCACACACACCACACACACACACACGCACTTTTTTTTTTTTTGCACTTTTTTATTTATGGGTGAGGAGGTGTTTTTTTGAGACAGCAGCTGACGTAGCTCAGGCTGGTCTCAAAGTCCTGTGATGGCTGTGTTTGCTGGCACCTTGATAGGCTTTCTAGTCACCTAGAAGATAAGGCTCCTAGCACGACTGTGGGGGATTTTTTAATTCTGTTAATTATGTGGGGAAACACATGTTAGTGTGGCTGGGACTGTTCCCTGGATGGGATCCTGGACTGTGTGGAGAGGGGGCTGGGCAGTAGCAAGCATTGCTCTCTTCTGCCTGAGACTTAATGTGAGCAGCTGCTTCAAGTTCCGGCTGCCTGAATTCCCCTGCGTGGCAGGTCCGACCTTCGACCTTCAACCCTTACTTCCTTAAGCTGAGCTCTCAGAGTCCCTTAGCACAGCAATGGAACAGACACTAACACAGTCTGTGGATCAGGATGTGTGCTCTCAGCTGCTGCCCCCGCATCATGCCTGCCTGCTTCCCTGTTCCCTGCCACAATGGGCACGGACTCCTATTCCTCTGGAGCCATAAGACCCAAATGCACCTTTCTTTCTAAAAGTTCACAGCAATCGAAAAGAAATTAATACAGTTTCTTATTAGGAAGTGACCTTATTAAACTCCTGATTTTCCTTCCTCTACCCAAGAGCAGACATTTCGGGCATGCCTGTCAAACTAGCTTTTCTTTATGTTTTCAATAAAAAAAAAAATACTTTAGGTGGGTGGTAGTGGCACAGGGCTTTAATCCCAGCACTCAGGAGGCAGAAGCAGGCGAATTTCTGAGCTCAAGGCCAGTCTGGTCTATAGAGCGAGTTCCAGGATGGCCAGGGATGCATAGAGAAACCCTATCTTGAAAAACAAAACAAAACAAAATTTGTTTTATTATTATCATGTGCATGAACATTTGTCTGTATGTGTACCATGTGTATGACTGGTTTCTGAAGGAGCCAGAAGAGGGTGTCCAGTCCCCTGGAACTGAGGAACAACTGAACCCAGATCCTCTGCAAGAGCAGCAAGTACTCTCTTAACTGATGAACCATCTCTCCAGGGGCTCTCTCTTTCTTTCTCTCTCGTAATCCATAGTTAATCTTATCTTTTTGCAGCTTGAATCATTTAAAGATTTACCTTTTTCTAAAAAAAGATTAAAAAAAAAGATTGAAGCCAGGCAGTGGTGGCACATGCCGTTAATCCCAGCACTGGGGAGGCAGAGGCAGGTGGATCTCTGTGAGTTCGAGACCAGCCTGGTATACAAGAGCTAGTTCCAGGACAGGCTCTAAAACTACAAAGAAACCCTGTCTCGAAAAACAAACAAACAAAAAAAGATTGATTTATATTTTATGTGTGAGTGTTTACCTGCTTGTATGTATGTACACCACATGCCTGCAGTGCCTGAAGCAGTCAGGAGGGGGCATCAGATCCCCTGGGACTGAAACCACTATGTTGGTGCTAGAAATTGAACCTGTGTCCTCTAGAGGAACAGCCCATGCTCTTAACTGCTAAGCCATCTTTCCAGCTACTGCCTTTTATTTTTAACTATGTATATGTTGTGTTGATTATGTGAGGGTTTGTGCACATCTATACAGGTGCCTTGTGAGGACACTGGATATTGGAGACACGAGTTTTAGAAGGTTGTTCGGAACCAAACTCTGGTCTTCTGGAAGAGCAAACTGTGTTCTCTCAACTGCTGAGCCATCTGAGATTCTGGATCTTTTTTATTTTTACTACCAAATAATTTTCTCTGTCCTTGATAATGATTAGTGTCATTCTTTAGCTTTTTCTAGCTTTTTTTAAAAAATATTTTCAAGGAGCAAAGACCCATGAAATATTCATCATATAAAACATTCAGGTGGAGGCAGGGCTGTGTAGATAATGCAGCAGTTAAGAGAACCCGGGTTTGGTTCCCAGCACCCATGTTGGATGGCTCAGAACCACCTACAACTTCAGCTCTAAGGGGGCTCTGATGCCTCTAGCCTCCTCAATCATCTACTTTACACATGCATTCACAGGCACACACAGACACACACACACTATCCAGGGGCCTCTGCGAATATAGCTAAGTTGGTAGAGTGCTTGCCTAGTGTCCTAGTTAGGTTTCTATGGCTTTGATAAACACTACAACTGAAAGCAGTTCATTATAAAGAGAAGTTAGAGTAGGAACCCGGAAGCAGGAACTGGAGCAGAGGCCATGAAGGAGTGCTGCTTACTGGGTTGCTCCTGGCTTGCTCAGCCTGCTTTCTTATATGTCTATCTTAGTCTATAGAGACACCATGATCACAGCAACTCTTATAAAGGAAAACATTTAATTGAGACTGGCTTACAGGTTCAGAGGTTTAGTCCATTATCATCATGGCAGGGAGCATGGTGGCATGCATGCAGACATGGTGCTGAGGGTAGCTGAGAGTTCTCCATTCAGATCCCTAGGCAACAGGAAGAGAGAGACACTGAGCGTGGCTTGGGCTTTTGAAACATCAACGCCCACCTCCCAATGATACACCTCCTCAACGAGGCCACACCTACTCACTCAAGGCCATGCCTCCTAATCCTTCTTAAATAGTGACACTCTCTGATGACTAAGCCTTCAAATATATGAGCAAGGGTTAGGGGAGGGTGTAGTGTACACCTTTAATCCCAGCACTTAGGAAATAGAGGCAGGCAGATTTCTGTGAATTTGAGCCCAGCTTGGTCTACAGACCAAGTTCCAGGATAGCCAGAGCTGTTACACAGAGAAGCCCTGTCTCAAAAAACATATACATTTGTATGTGTATGTGTATACACACACACACACACACACACACACACACACATATATATATATATACACACACACACATATATATATATGCCTATGGGGGACATTTTTGTTGTTGTTTTGTTTTTCGAGACAGGGTTTCTCTGTGTAGCCTTGGCTGTCCTAGAACAGAACCCACTTTGTAGACCAGGCTGGCCTCAAACTCACAGAGATCCCCCTACCTCTGCCTCCTAAGTACTGGGATTAAAGGCGTGTGCCACCACAGCACAGTTATAGGGACCATTCTTATTCAAACCAACACAAAGTTCCAGAACCACCCAGAAATGGCATTGCTCCCAGTGGTCTGCCCCCCCACATCAATCATTAGTCAAGAAAATGCCCCCACAGACTTGCCTACAGGCTTCTCTAATGGATCTGGGAGAGAGAAGAAGGAGAATCAGGAGCTCAAGTAATCTTCAGCTATTTTGAGCCAACCTGGGATACATGAGACCCTGTCTCAAAATAAAATAATTCAATGTTTTGGGACCAGGTGCTTCTTCAATGACAGTAACCCTGCCTTTTTATAAAATTATTTTATAAGCATATAAAATAATGAGTTTTAGATGACATTTTCAAGTGTATTGTACTTTGCTTGTGTCAGCTCTCATATTCTATAATTATCCTCAAACATGTTTCCAGTCAGTTCCCCTGACACATTTCCCAGAGAAGTGCTTGCCAGAGACTGAACCTTATTTGATTTCAGAATCCACATATGCTGTGAGGCGATGGTCTTTTATCCTGTCACTTGTATTATTTTTAATAAAACGCTGATTGGCCAGTAGCCAGACAGGAAGTAGGGGCAGGGTGACGAGAACAGGAGAATTCTGGGAAGAAGAACGGTCAACCTGCAGTTGTCACCCAGACGTAGCGGACATAGATGAGAATGCCTCGCTGATGAAAGGTACCAGGCCACGTGGCTAACACAGACAAGAATTATGGGTTAAGATGTAAGAATTAATTAATAAGAAGCCTGAGCTAATAGGCCAACCAGTTTATGATTAGACATCTGTGTGTTTCTTTGGGACTGAACAACTGCGGGATCTGGTGGTGGGACAGAAACCTCTGTCAACACACATATGGCTCCTGTTTCGTTTTTCTTTTAAAACATTTTTTCACATTCATTTGTGTGTGAGCATGCATGTGCTTGAGAGTATGCACACACGTGTGTCACGGTATCCATGTGAAGGTCAGAGCACTCCCTACCCCACCTGAGTCTCAGGGATTGAACTGTGGTCACCAGGCTTATGAGCAAGTGCCCTTTTGTTGGGTCACTTCACTGCTCCAGTTCCTCTGTTTTCACAAGACTAGAATCCAAACAAGACAGGATCACGTAATCTTACAATCTTTCGTTTTTTGAATATTTAGTGGACTTTGAGAAAGTGTTAGGCACTGTGCGAGGTATATGGAGGAGCAACCAGAAGGTGGTTTCTAATGTTAAGGAGCAGCAGACAATAAAAAAACACATTCTGAGCTCCTGGCATGATGACACACACTTGTAATCCCAACACTGGGATGAAGTGTTTATCTAATTATTCATTTATCAATAAAAATTCAGGAGTCAGATATGGGGGTAAGAACCTGATTGATCACTGAAGCATCAGAAAAGTGATCCGTGACCTCCTCTCTTTCTCCTTCCTCGATCCAAAAGGGCCTAGAATCTTTCTAAGTCCTCCCGTCTAGTTTCTGTATCTCTCTGTCCAAAACCCCTATGGCTAATTTTCGTCAGCTAGTAGCTGGATCTGCTCTCTGACTCAAGGTAAACTTTACTCAAGAGTGTGTCAGACTGTGACAAAATATCCTGCAACAATGGGAGGTGGAGCAGGGAGACTGGGCTACGTAGAAAGAGGCTTCCTCCCGAAGAATCAGTCGATTGATTTCTCAAGAAACAAACAAAAATTTAAAAGTAAAGAGAGCCCCCTTTTTTTTTTTTACTTTTAAGGCTTTATTTTTAATTTTTAATCTTTTGAGAATTTAAGAGCACTATATTCACAATATTTACCCCCCAACTCCTCCTGTGCCCTCAAATCCATATCTTCTTCTCTTTTATTATTGTTACACATGCATAACTTACTGAGTTTAGCCGGGCGGTGGTGGCGCACGCCTTTAATCCCAGCACTTGGGAGGCAGAGGCAGGCGGATCTCTGTGAGTTCGAGACCAGCCTGGTCTACAAGAGCTAGTTCCAGGACAGGCTCCAAAACCACAGAGAAACCCTGTCTCGAAAAACCAAAAAAAAAAAAAAAAAAAAAAAAAAAAAAAAAAAAACTTACTGAGTTCATTTAGTGTTGCTTGAATGGACATGTGTTCGAGACGGACCGCGTGGATTGGATAACCCATCAGGAAACTCATTCATGAAAAATACCTGATTCTTCCTCCCTTAACAGCCACTGATTGTCATTGGGGATGTCTTGTTGAGCCAGCCATCATTACGGTTCCTAGGCTTTACAGCTAGGAAGGATGACAGGCTCTTCCTTTTCCTCCCAGCCATCATTACGCTTCCTAGGCTTTACAGCTAGGAAGGATGACAGGTTCTTCCTTTCCCTTGGCAGTTTGCATAGTGTCTTCAGAAGGGAACTCCTAGGTCAGTTCTAGTTCAATTCCTCCAAGTCCTGTGTCAGAAATATGTGGTATCTTCAGTAATAGGGTCTTACCTTCGAGTTTTGGGAGGCAAGCAAGGGCAACAGCAACAGGCTATATTGTTTGGAAGTCTCTTGGATTCCTGTGACTGACAATATGAAGGGACATTTCCCATGTCTGGCACTGGGGTTTTTGTTAGTCTATGGCTCTTTAGGGGAGTATTACCACTCCCGTGGAGTAACTCCATTTAAAGTACATATTTCAGCCGGAGAGATGTCCCAGAGGTGTAGAGACTTGCTGCTCTTCCAGAGGACCTGAGTTGGGTTCCCAGCACCCATGTAAGGTGACTCACAACTCCAGAAACCAGACATCGCAAGTTTCTCAGGTAGCTGCACTCACCTGCACATAACCACACACCCATATATATTTAGAACAATAGCAGCAAATCTGCTAGAGTACATGCACATGTGTGCGTACACGCTCATATGTAATTTTAAGTAAGTTTATAAAATAATGTTTCCCTATGGGCTTAAAAATATCCTTAATGCCATTTGTCCCTCCTCTCTGTCTCTCTCCCTCTGCCTTATGCCTTTCCCCACCCCCACTAAAGTCCCCATTTTCCCATTACAGCACCTGTGCCCAAGTGCCCCCTTTTGAAACTTGTTCTGTGGTCTTTTCTATTTCCCTGGCTTCTACAGCTACTTCAGGTTTTGAACTCAAATCTAAAGGCTCAGAGGAAAGATTCCTCAAGTATAGTGTTTGTCTTTCTGGGTCTGATTCCCTCGCTATTATATTATCTAGTTCCATCCAGTTACCTGAAAATGTCCTGATTTTATTTTCCTTTAGAGCCAGAGTATTCCATTGTGTATATGAACCACATTTTCATTTTCCATTCATCGGTTGATGGGTGGTGTTGGGTATTCACCAGAGACGACTGCTCAGACTTGGCTTTAAACCAACAGAAAGTTTTTATTAGCTGACCAGCAACTACACTGGGTGCTTGGGATCCAGTTGCAGCCCCGAGCCTTTCTCGGGGTGAGGTTTGAAGCACAAAAGCATGTTCTGGGTTGACATGCTTCAGTTCCCAAGAACAGTGAGCCAGAAGCAGAACTACAGAAGCCAAAAAAGCAAGACTTGTACATTTTGAGACTTTCCCATAACTAGGGACTTCGATGGATTAGGTCTTTGCTTTCAAAAGCAATCTGGGAGGGAAGGGATTATTTGGTTTACACTTCCACTTTGCTGTTCATCACTGAAGGAAGTCAGGACAGGAATTCAAACAGGGCAGGATCCTGGAGACAGGAGCTGTTGAACAGGCCATGGAGGAGTGCTGCTTATTGGCTTGCTCAACATGGTTTGCTTAGTCTGCTTTCTTATAGAACCCAGCACCACCAGCCCAAGGATGGTACCATCTACCATGGGCTGGACCCGCTTCCATCAACCACTAATTAAGAAAATGCCCTACAGCCAGATCTTATGGAGGCATTTTCTCAGCTGAGGTTCCCTCCTATCAGGCGACTCTAGCTTTGTCACGTTGTCCTCAACCAGCCAGCACATTATGGAATGTATAATGTCAAACCTGGAGCTCCCTATGTAGACCAGGCTGGCCTTGAACTCCCAGAGATCCACTTGCCTCTGCTTCCCAGGTGTTGAGAATAAAGGTGAGCGTCCCCATGCTCCGCCATAAAAAGGAGAGGGTTAAGGGCTGACAAGATGACTCAGTAGGTAAAAGCAGTTGTGGGGGAACCTGAGTTTGATCCCTGGAACCCACATATTTGAGAGGGCACTGACTCCTCCAAGTTGTCCTCTGACCTCCACACAGGTTCCTTGGTAGTCATGCCCAAACACAAGCAAACAAACAAATAAATAATTTGGTTTTTTGTTTGTTGGGTTTGTTTTGTTGATTTTTGAAACAGGGTTTCTTTGTGTTGCCCTGGCTGTCCTGGAACTCACTCTGTAGACCAGGCTGGCCTAGAACTCAGAGATTCACCTGCTTCTGCCCCTCAAGTGCTGGGATTAAAGGAGTATGCCACCACTACCCAACTTGTGTTGCAGGGAGAGTGGGCCTGCTTTTCGTCCCACCCAGCTAGCTTACACTCGAAATAATCACACAGAAACTGTATTCATTTAAACACTGCCTGGCTCATTATCTCTAGTCTCTTATTGGCTAACTCTCCCATATTACTTTAACCCATCTCTATTAATGTGTATCGCCACTTGACTGTGGCTGACTGGCATAACTCTAACCAGCGTCTGTCTCGGGCAGGAAATCCATGGCATCTGCCACACTGCCCTTCTTCCCAGCATGCAGTTCTCTTTTCCACGCCTATCTAAGTTCTGCCCTATCGAAAGGCCAAGACAGTTTCTTTATTCAACCAATGAAAGCAACACATAGACAGAAGAACCTCCTACACCAAACTTGTAACAATTTTTTAATGGGGTTAATAAAAATACAGCCCAGACACGGCAGTGCATACCTGTAATACTAGCACTTGAAAAATGAGACAAAAGAGTCAAAAATTCAAAACCAACCTGGACTACATCAGAACCTGTCTCAAAACAAAACAAATCCCCCAAATAAATTTAAATTAAAATTTTAAAATAGTAAATAGAGCTGGGCACCATGTGCAAACTTGTAGTCCTAGTGTTTGAGAGGCAGAGGCAAAAGAACTGGCATGAGTTCGAGGCCATCACGGTGTACCTATCAAGTCCTTAACCACATGTTAATAGCCTATCTCAAAACAAACAGACAAACAGTAAAATATAAATCACAGACACATACTGAAGGGGGCTCTAAAGCCCCTGGTGAGATGCTGTGGAAGCCCAAAGGCAAAGGTTGTTTGTGATTGGGAAAGAGGGACAAACTGAGTGAGCCACCATGTCCAGCTCTTAGGAAAGATACTTCAATTGACTATCTACAGCCAGACACCCTAGAAAAATTCCCACTTCGTGGGGGACATTGGGAAGAGCCAGGGGATGAGGGAGGGATTCTCAGAGGCAGAGCTCCAGGAAGACATAGATAGGTTCAGAATTTCGTGGGAGTCAGGTAGGGTGGTTCATCTTATATAACTTGAGGGGCTGAGTGAGAGGATTGCCACAAGTTGAGGCCATCCTGAACTACAGAGTGAGACCCGAGTCTAAGAAAAGGTGGGCAATGCATGAAGCAGGTGGATTAGAGAGAGCCTCAGGATAGAACAGGCCCGAGAATGGCTGGCAGCATCCTCCCTGTCTCAGGCAGGACCCATTCTGAGAGGGCCTTGGGGTTGGCCTGTCACTGCCGTGTTCTAAAAGCAAAGCCTGGCAGCCAACACGGTGTAAGGCTGGAATATTCGGCGGCTGCTCACCATCATGAATGATGACAGAATAACTGCTGAGCAGGGACCGTGACTCAGCCGGGCTCACCCCAGTCCACTCACGGACTTTCAAGGATCCACGAAAAGCCTGCCAGCAGGGCATTCCCGTCACTGCTCGGCTGAAGTCATACCCCAGATTCACAGTGTTACTGATGCAAGTGATGACCCAGTGTGACAGTCTGACGAGATGGCTCACGTGCAAATCCAACCCCGCCTCCCCCTCCCCCAGCCTATGCTAGTATTAAAAACAGCCACACCCTAGCGGTAAAGGGAATCCAGCTGGCTGGCGAAGGCTAAGAAGTGAGTAACACTGGACTTCGCCAGGGAGGGAAAGGGCAGGTGCTGGCCAAGAAGTGTTGCAATCCAGGAAATGTCTGGCCTTGTGCAAGCTGCAGTCATCCCCAGCAATGCTGTCATCTCGCCTCCGGTTTGTACTAACTCACACTAGAGACGTGTAATGAGTGACCCAGCTCTATCTCAGTGGATTTTCTTTCATCAGTGTGCCCTCAGGGGCTTCCTGATATCTAAAAATCACTCCTCACTGCTACTTTGAGCTTCCCTTGGACTTTAATTTCAAATACGTCATTTCGATTTAATAAAAGCAGATTCCATTTTTGGTGTATTTTCCTCCCCCCTTCCCTCCTTTTCTCCCTTCCTTCCCATCTTTCCTCTTAAGCAGAGTTGCGGTTTGGTAGGAAGAACGTTTAGCTAGGCATTGTGGCACATGCCTGTAATCCCAGCATTTGAGAGGAAGAGCAAGAAATCAACATTATCATCTGCTACTGTGGGATCTGAGGCTGGCCTGGGCAACATGAGGAGGAGGGAGGAGGAGGAAGAGAAGGAAAAAAGGAGAAGGAAAAAAGGCAGCAGAAAAAAACACCAGGGTGGCCGGGCGGTGGTGGCGCACGCCTTTAATTCCAGCACTCGGGAGGCAGAGGCAGGTGGATCTCTGTGAGTTCGAGGCCAGCCTGGTCTACAAAGGGAGTTCCAGGACAGGCTCCAAAGCTACAGAGAAACCCTGTCTCGAAAAACCAAAAAAAAAAAAAAAAAAAAAAAACACCAGGGTGAGATGGCTTAGCAGGTGAGGGCGCCTGGTGGTACTAAGTTCAGTCCCCCACACCCACAGAACACACATTGCACACACTGAATAAATGTTTAAATATGAATTAAAGGTTAATAGAGGAGCTTAGGGAAAGGAGAGTGCACTTCCAGGTATGGTTATAGGCTTCTCAAGGAGGAGTCAGCATTTTTTGTTGTATTTGGGGAAGGGGAATTTAATTCTTGCTGTTTAAAAGATTTATTTTTTTTAAATTTATTTATTTTTTAAGATTTCTGTCTCTTCCCAGCCACCGCCTCCCATTTCCCTCCCCCCCCCCCAATTAAGTCCCCCCCCCCATCAGCCCGAAAAGCAATCAGGGTTCCTTGTCCTGTGGGAAGTCCAAGGAACCTCCCACCTCCATCCAGGTCTAGTAAGTTGAGCATCCAAACTGCCTAGGCTCCCACAAAGCCAGTACGTGCAGTAGGATCAGAAACCCAGTGCCATTGTTCTTGAGTTCTCAGTAGTCCTCATTGTCTGCTATGTTCAGAGAGTCCGGTTTTATCCCAGGCTTTTCCAGACCCAGGCCAGCTGGTCTTGGTGAGTTCCCAGTAGAACATCCCCATTGTCTCAGTGTGTGGGTGCACCCCTCACGGTCCTGAGTTCCTTGCTCGTGCTCTCTCTCCTTCTGCTCCTGATTTGGACCTTGAGAATTCAGTCCTGTGCTCCAATGTGGGTCTCTGTCTCTGTCTCCTTTCATCGCTTGCTGAAGGTTAATATTCAGGAGGATGCCTATATGTTTTTCTTTGGGTTCTCCTTATTTAGCTTCTCTAGGATCACTAATTATAGGCTCAATGTCCTTGGTTTATGGCTAGAAACCAAATATGAGTGAGTACATCCCATGTTCCTCTTTTTGTGTCTGGCTTACCTCACTCAGGATAGTGTTTTCTATTTCCTTCCATTTGTATGCAAAATTCAAGAAGTCCTTGTTTCTTACTGCTGAGTAATACTCTAATATGTATATATTCCATACTTTCTTCATCCATTCTTCCATTGAAGGGCATCTAGGTTGTTTCCAAGTTCTGGCTATCACAAACAATGCTGCTATGAACATAGTAGAGCATATACTTTTGTTGTATGATAAGGCCTCTCTTGGGTATATTCCCAAGAGTGGTATTGCGGGGTCCAGGGGTAAGTTGATCCCGAATTTCCTGAGAAACCGCCATACTGCTTTCCATAGTGGTTGCACAAGTTTGCATTCCCACCAGCAATGGATGAGTGTACCCCTTTCTCCACAACCTCTCCAAAAAGGCTATCATTGGTGTTTTTGATTTTCGCCATTCTGACAGGTGTAAGATGGTATCTTAAAGTTGTCTTGATTTGCATTTCCCTGATCGCTAAGGAAGTTGAGCAAGACCTTAAGTGTCTTTTGGCCATTTGAACTTCTTCTGTTGAGAATTCTCTGTTCAACTCAATGCCCCATTTTATAATTGGGTTTGTTAGCCTTTTACGTTCTAGTTTCTTGAGTTCTTTATATATTTTGGAGATCAGACCTTTGTCAGTTGCGGGGTTGGTGAAGATCTTCTCCCAGTTAGTGGGTTGCCTTTGTGTCTTAGCGACAGTGTCCTTTGCTTTACAGAAGCTTCTCAGCCTCAGGAAGTCCCATTTATTCAATGAGGTCCTTAATGTCTGTGCTGCTGGGGTTGTATGTAAGAAGTGGTCTCCTGTGCCCATGTGTTGTAGAGTACTTCCCACTTTCTCTTCTATCAGGTTCAGTGTGTTCAGACTGATATTGAGGTCTTTAATCCATTTGGACTTGAGTTTTGTGCATGGTGATAGATATGGATCTATTTTCATTCTTCTACAGGTTGACATCCAGTTTTGCCAGCACAATTTGTTGAAGATGCTCTCTTTTTTCCATTGTATACTTTTAGCTCCTTTACCGAAAATCAGGTGTTCATAGGTTTGTGGGTTAATGTCAGGGTCTTCTATTCGATTCCATTGGTCGACTTCTCTGTTTTTATGCCAATACCAAGCTGTTTTCAATACTGTAGCTCTGTAGTAGAGTTTGAAGTCAGGGATGGTAATGCCTCCAGACGCTCCTTTGTTGTATAAGATTGTTTTGGCTATCCTGGGTTTTTTGTTTTTCCATATAAAGTTGATTATTGTCTTCTCCAGATCTGTGAAGAATTTTGATGGGATTTTGATGGGGACTGCATTGAATCTATAGATTGCTTTTGGTAGAATTGCCATTTTTACTATGTTGATCCTCCCAATCCAGGAGCAAGGAAGATCTTTCCATTTTCTGGTGTCCTCTTCAATTTCTTTCTTCAAAGACTTAAAGTTCTTGTCAAATAGATCTTTCACATCCTTGGTCAGAGTTACCCCAAGATATTTTATGCTATTTGTGGCTATCGTGAAAGGTGATGCTTCTCTAATTTCCCTCTCTGTTTCTTTATCCTTAGTGTATAGGAAGGCCACTGATTTTTTGGAGTTGATCTTGTATCCTGCCACATTACTAAAGTGTTTATCAGCTGTAGGAGTTCTTTGGTAGAGTTTTTGGGGTCGCTTATGTATACTATCATATCATCTGCAAATAACGAGAGCTTAACTTCTTCTTTTCCGATACGAATCCCCTTGATCCCTTTATGTTGTCTTATTGCTATTGCTAGAACTTCAAGCACTATATTGAAGAGGTATGGAGAGAGTGGACATCCTTGTCGTGTTCCTGATTTTAGTGGGATGGCTTTGAGTTTTTCTCCATTTAATTTAATGTTAGCTGACGGCTTGCTGTAAATAGCTTTTATTATATTTAGGTATGACCCTTGTATCCCTAATCTCTCCAAGACTTTTATCATAAAGGGGTGTTGAATTTTGTCAAATGCTTTTTCAGCATCTAATGAAATGATCATATGGTTTTTTTCTTTCAGTTGATTTATATGCTGGATTACATTGATAGATTTTCGTATGTTGAACCAGCCCTGCATCTCTGAGATGAAGCCTACTTGATCATAATGGATAATTTTTCTAATGTGTTCTTGGATTCGGTTTGCCAGTATTTTATTGAGAATTTTTGCATCGATATTCATGAGTGAGATAGGCCTGTAATCTTCTTTCTTGGTTGGGTCTTTGTGTGGTTTTGGTATCAGGGTAACTGTAGCTTCATAAAAGGAATTTGGCAATGACTCTTCTGTTTCTATATTGTGAAATACATTAAGGAGTATAGGTATTAGCTCTTCTTGGGAGTTCTGGTAGAATTCTGCATTGAAACCATCTGGTCCTGGGCTTTTTTTGGAAGGTAGATTTTTGATAACGGTTTCTAGTTCTTCGCGACTAACAGGTCTATTTAGATCGTTCACCTGGTTTTGGTTTAGCTTTGGTATGTGGCACTTATCTAAAAACATGTCCATTTCTTTTGCATTTTCTAGTTTTGTGGCATACAGGCTTTTGTAGTAAGATCTAATGAGTCTCTGAATTTCCTCTGTATCTGTGGTTATGTCCCCCTTTTCATTTCTGATCTTATTTATTTGCGTGTTCTCTCTCTGTCGTTTAATTAGTTTGGATAGGGGTTTAAAAGATTTATTTTTAATTATGTGTGAATCTGTGTGTGGATATGTACAGGTACCTGCAGAGACCAGAAACTGGAGTGATAGGCAGTTGTTTTGTGCCCAAAACAGATGCTAGGAAACAAACTCAAGGCCTGTGAGAGCAGCAAGGGGTCCTACCCAGTGTCCCAGAGTGGAGTGGAGGGCCCCCCCGAGTGTCCCAGACTAGAGCTGGGGGCCCCGAGTGTCTCAGAGTGAAGCTAGGGGCCCCCGAGTGTCCTAGACTGGAGCAATCTGAAAGGCTTGGAGTGAGTGGTTCTACTCAGAGGCCTTGGGCACACGTTCAATGTCTCTTCCACAGAAAGGGAATCATAAATACTTTGTCATAGAAAATATGGTCCAAGCCGGCACCACTTGGTGGCGCACGCCTTTAATCCCAGCACTCGGGAGGCAGAGGCAGGTGGATCTCTGTGAGTTCGAGGCCAGCCTGGTCTACAAGAGCTAGTTCCAGGACAGGAACCAAAAGCTACGGAGAAACCCTGTCTCGAAAATAAAAAAAAAAATATGGTCCAGATTAAATAAGAATTTCTTAATTCTTTGAGATTTGTGTTTTGTTATTTTGTTTGTTTTGAGATTGGGTCTCAATGTATAGCTCAGGCTGGCCTTGAACTCGAGATCCCTGCCTCAGCCTCCCAGTTGCTGGAACCACGTGTATACAGCACCATTCCTAAAGCATATTCTCTCTCTCTCTCTCTCTCTCTCTCTCTCTCTGTGTGTGTGTGTGTGTGTGTGTGTGTGTGTATGTGCAAAGGTCAGAGAACATTGTTGGGTGTTGGTGCTTGACTTACCTTTAGACAGGATCTCACTGTTGTGG
This sequence comes from Microtus oregoni, assembly GCF_018167655.1. NCBI lineage: Eukaryota > Metazoa > Chordata > Mammalia > Rodentia > Cricetidae > Microtus > Microtus oregoni. The sequence goes on from NW_024543076.1 coordinate 13,458,949, forward strand.
TTGCTCCTTCATATGCCAGACTATCTGGCCCATGAGCTTCTGCGGATTCTTCTGCCTTCACCGCCCATCTCCAAAGGAGCCTTATCATTATAAACACACACTCTTCAGCTTTAAATTCTGGGAGTCCCAACTCATGTCTTCACACTTGCTCAGCAAGTCTTTACCCACAGAAACAATTCTCCCTATTATTGTTTTTTTAATCTTAATTATTTGGCATTGCTGGGGATTGAACCTCAGTCTTTGCACATGATAGACAAAGACTCTACTACTGAGCCCTAAAAATTATTACTGTTATTGTTATTATTTTGGATTCTTTTTGTTTGTTTGTGTTTTGTTTATAGAGACAGAGTTTTTCTGTGGAACAATCCTGGCTGTTACTTTGAGTTCTTAAGGAGATTTATTTTCACCTTTATTTGTGTCTGTTTGTGTGAACATATACCACAAGAGAGGTCTTCAGAGAGGGAAATAGAAAGCCTAAACTGGAAGGGGATTTTTTTTAAATATTTGTGCTAAATTCAAAAACTCATTATTCAAAAATACTGAAACAAAAATAGACATTTGTGCTCAGAAGTACATCGGCCTCAAACAGTGATTCCAGATCTGGTTTATGGGAGTTCCCCTCCCGAGTCTGTGTGAGAGAGGACCACTTTAATGATAGAGCACAGCCAGGCATTCACCTGTACGCCCAGCATCAGCACTGAGGCAGAGCTGGGAAGATGAAGGTCTGTTTCACAGACGGAATCCCAGGCCAGCCTGGAAATTAGAGACAAGCCCTTGCAGCAGCTGGAAAAGGCCTTACTTCGGTTTCCAGGGGCACCCAGCTGCCCGGAACTGCAGTGCCTGGGGATCCGCACCCTCTTCCGACTTTTTGGCACCCCTGCTTGATCCCGGGCACTTAAAAGTAGGCTAGAATCCCCGTTTCTCACTCAACTTCCGGTTTCTGCCCAGACTATGCAAGTACTCAGTAACGCATAGAGCAGCAGACACCTGGAGCTCCCAGCCCAGGACAAGAAGTAAATTCCTGACAGGAGGGTGGTCTTGGGTGACAGGAAGATTTGACATCCTAGCGAAGAGGATGTGAGAAGTCAGAGGTAAGAAGTCTCGGAGGATGTTGGGGCCAGGACCTCTCTGTAGTCAGCGACTGTGAAGTAAAAGCTTGTTAATGAAGAATCAGAAAATCAGGCCTGAATCATCTGGCTATGGAAGGAAAAGCAGCCTCCAGGCTGACGTGCCTGAGATAACCATTGACCCAGGCTCCACCTAGCTCTCTCTGAACCTCCTAAGACTGCCGCATAGCAGGAGGCCTTCTGGTCAAACATTAGTCCATGAGGAGCCTCACTGAGCTCCTTTCTGTAAAAGCCAAGGCCAGGCAGACCAAACAGCTGTAGCAATCACTTGGCTAGGACTCTGACCTGACAGGGAGGTTCTTTTTTCGTTAGCAGAGCAGCTAGAGCAGACCCGATCTAACGTGGTGCTTGGGTCAGTGTGGTCTCTTTGGCCACTGCCACTGTTATCTTTGAGAGTGGACTGTACTTGCTTTTCGGTGACCTCTGCCTGTCTCCCTTGTCACATTCTGTGCCTGAATTCTTTCCAGAGATTACAAGGGAGACAGGGGCTGAACCAGGAACAAAATCACATCACTCATTATCAGCAGGCAGAGAAGACAGGCTAAAGAAGTGCAGGGACCGGGCAGAGCCACTCAGGGGTACAGGACTTGCCAATTTGTGAGAGGTCCCGCTACCAGCCCTCCCAACCCCCCCACACCCTCCACCACCCCACCCCCCGCCATCCACACACAAGTTAAAGTCAACAAATCTGCGTCAGTGCCCGTGTTTGCACTGAACAAAGAAAACAGGTAAGGAAGATCAACCAGTCCCGTGTCCTGAAGGAGCCAGTCCTCAGCCTTGGGAGTGTCTCAGTAAATAGACAGAAACAGCCTTTGTCCTTGGAAGCTTCTGAGGCTCTCTCCTGAATGCTAATAGATTGTAGCTACTGCCTTTGATACTGATTCTGATGCTCTCTACATAGCCCAAAGCTGGAGAGATGGGCTGGCTCAATGGTTAAGAGCACTTACTGCTCTTCCAGAGGACTTGAGTTTGATTTCGAACCCATACCAGGAGTGAAATATAAAAATAAAATTTAAAAAAAAAAGTGTCTTGGGGACATGAATACCTGTTTAACCCAGCAAATCTCAACTATGTTATAATGAAGATTTTAGTGAACATTTGTAAAATGGCAGTGTGTGCCTTTAATCCCAGCACTCAGAACACAGATGTGAGCAGATCTCTGTGAATTCAAGGGTTGCCTGATCTACAAAGCAAGTTTCAGGCTAGCCTAGCCAGTGCTACACTGCGAGACCCTGTCTCAAAACAAAACAGACAAAGAAAGAAAAGGAAGGAAGGAAGGAAGGAAGGAAAGATTGGTTCTGGGGCTTTTACTAAATGTGTAAGAAAGCCAGGCAGTGGTGGCACACACCTTTGATCCCAGCACTTGGGAGGCAGAGGCAGGCGGATCTCTATGAGTTCGAGGCCAGCGTGGTCTACAAGAGCTAGTTCCAGGACAGGCTCCAAAGGTACAGAGAAACCTTGTCTCAAAAAAACAAAATAAATAAATGTGTAAGAAATGCATGTGCGTTTTTTCCTCCACTACCCCCTTTAATTGACCTGTTCATATAAGGCTGGATCCCCAAAGCTTGAAGCAGAGAATACATGTGAAGCTTTTGCTTTGTTTCATTTTGTTTGGAAGACTGTCTACTTACCACCTTATTACACCTTATATCCACTTACTTTATGATAATGATCCCCAACCTGAGTGTTGTTTGCCTGCATGTATGTGCACCGTGTGCATGCATGGTACCTGCAGAGTTCAGAAGAGAGGGCATTGGATCTTCTGGAACAGGAGCTACAGGTGGTTGTGAGCCACATGTGGATGCTTGGGAACCAAACCTACACACAGGTCCTCTGCAAGAACAGCAAGTACTCTAAAACACTAAGCCATCTCTCCAACTTTGTCCCCTCTCAAATCCCTTCAAAGACAAATACTTGTTTGTTTACATTCTTTTCTTTTTTTCCCCTTCTTTTATTCTTTCTTTTTTCTAAGAGAAGGTCTCCCTATATAGGCTTGGCTATCCTAGAACTCCCCTGTAACCCAGGCTAGTCTGCAATTCATGAACAATCTTCCTTTTTCAGCCTGCCAAATGTTAGGCTTCCAAGTTTGTACCACCATACCCTACAAGATACATCTTTTTAGTGAAATAATTTTTTGCTACAAAACAGAACTTGGTTATTATTTTTTCACATGTATGTGTGTGGTTTGTATGTATACGTGCTTGCATGTATACAGTGTATATATGCATGTTTATATGCATGTGCGTGTGGGCATGCATGTTAACATGTATGTGGGTGCCTTAAGTATGCATGTTGATACGTATGTTTACGTGTGTGAGGGTACATGTAGGTATGCATGTTTAGGCCTGAGGTTGGTGTCAGGAGTCTTCTTCAGTCGTCTCTACTTTATCCTTTGAGGCAGAGTTTCTCCAGTGAACCCAAGAGCCTGTCAGTACAGCTGTCAATATGCTTCTCCGCCTTCTGGGATCTGGAATTACTGGCAGGCCACCACACTCACCCTGGCCGGCATTTAGATGAGTTCTGGGTATGCAAACTTCTATCCTCAATATTCAGTACTTTATCCACCAAGCCATCTCTCCAGACCCTGTTTTAGTCTTTCTTTTAATTCCCTCTATTGGCTTTCTGGTATAGGAAGTTGTTTGGGCTTCTAGTCTAGCATATTTGTTGAATATCATTCAGCGAAAGGCCCCAATTAATGCTTTGCTTGACTACGATGTAACCGAGTGAGAATACACATTAAAGCACAGAAGCAGCAGGCCAGGCTCCACATCCCTTTCAGCCAGAGGACTTCTGTTCAAAGAGGACCTTACCTATTCAAAATTCAAAAGATTCCACAGCTTTTTACCTCAATCAGGAAAGTGGTTCTGAGGGAAGATATGTGGAATTTAAAGGGGAAATCGTGTTGTTAAAATGATGGATAAAGGCAGCCGGCGGGGACCAACTGGGACAGGCTGGAACCGGCGGGGACCGGAGTGGCAGCAGAGGACACAGGCTGCTGGTGGCGGGAACCATCCCAGCAGCAGAAGCAGGCTGCAGGGACCGCGCGAAACACCGAGAACAGATTGCCCCACTACAATTAAACCAAAGAGGTAGGCATTCGGTTGGGGAGGTCCCTGGCAGAGGAGGAGCCCGGTCCTATTCTTGAAGACCCTTCTGAGGGGTGAGAGGGATCTTGGCCCCCCCCCCCCCCCCCCCCCCCCCCCCCCCCCCCGGCAGGAACCAGGAAACAGAGCAAGGGCATTTTGTAAGAGGAGCCCCTGGCCAGCAGGGAAACCTGAACCAGTTTTAACAGACCCCTTAGATAGCATCGATAGGAGGAGATGGGCAGGGTCAAGGAAAGAATTCACCCAATAATCTGAAAATCAGCATGAAAACACCAGAACCCAATGATCTTACAACAGAAGGTCTCCAACACCCTAACACAGAAGAAGTGGAAAAAATTGACTTTTTGAAAGCAGTAGAGTCCCTTAAACAACATGTGAAAAATGCCCTTATAGAAATGGATGAGAAGTATAACCAAAAATTTGAGGAAATGAGTAAATACGTACATAATACCCTGGGAAACCAAGAAAGAACGATCAAACAGGTAATGGAAACAGTTCAAGAATTGAAAACTGAAATGGAAGCAAGGAAGAAAACACAAACTGAGGACCAGCTGGATATGGAAAATCTAGGTCAACGAGCACAGCCTACAGAAACAAGCATAATCAATAGAATACAAGAAATAGAAGAAAGAATCTCAGATTCTGAGGACACCATAGAGAAAATAAATGCTCTGATCAAAGAAAACTGCAAAGCCAACAAATTCTCATCACAAAACATTCAGGAATTATGGGACACAATAAAAAGACCAAATATAAGAATAATAGGAATAGAAGAAGGAGAAGAGTCACAGCCCAAAGGCCCAGAAAATATTTTGAACAAAATTATGGAAGAAAACTTTCCCAACTTAAAGAAAGATATTCCTTTGAATATTCAAGAAGCATACAGAACACCAAACAGACTGGATCAAAGGAAAACATCCCCTCGCCATATAATAATCAAAACACAAAATATACAAGTTAAAGAAAGAATACTAAGAGCTGCAAAGGAAAAAGGCCAAGTAACTTATAAAGGTAAACCGATCAGACTTACACCTGATTTCTCTATGGAAACCATGAAAGCCAGAAGGTCCTGGATAGAAGTACTGCAGAAGCTAAGAGACCATGGATGCAAGCCCAGACTACTATACCCAGCCAAGCTTTCGTTCACTATCAATGGAGAAACCAAGACATTCCAGGATAAGAACAAATTTAAGCAATACGTAGCCACGAATCCAGCCCTACAGAAAGTAATAGAAGGAAAACCGCAACCCAAGGAATCCAACATTGCCAACACTGCCTACAATAACTCAGGCATCTAGCGACCCTTCACTAGCACAACTCAAAGAAGGGAAACACACAAATTCTACTTCCAAAAACAACAAGAATATCCGGCATGAACAACCACTGGTCATTAATATCACTTAATATTAATGGTCTCAACTCACCTATAAAAAGGCACAGGCTAAGAGATTGGATTCGAAAACAGGATCCAACATTCTGCTGTTTGCAAGAAACACATCTCAACCACAAAGACAGGCATCTACTCAGAGTAAAGGGTTGGGAAAAGGTCTTTCAAGCAAATGGTCCTAAGAAAAAAGCAGGTGTGGCCATATTAATTTCTAACAAAACTGACTTCAAACTAAAATCAATCAGAAGAGATCGAGATGGACACTTTATACTCATAACAGGAACAATTTGTCAGGATGAGGTCTCAATCCTGAATATTTATGCCCCTAATATAAAAGCACCCATGTATGTAAAAGAAATATTACTAAAACTCAAGGCAGATATCAAACCACACACACTAGTAGTAGGAGACTTCAATACACCTCTCTCAGCAATGGACAGGTCAATCAGACAGAAACCTAATAGAGAAGTAAGAGAACTACTGGAGGTAATGAAGCAAATGGACTTAACAGACATCTATAGAACATTCCACCCAAATAGGAAAGAATATACCTTCTTCTCTGCAGCCCATGGAACCTTCTCGAAAATTGACCACATACTCGGAAACAAAGGAAACCTCCACAGATACAAAAAAATATCAGTGTCCACCTGCGTCTTATCAGATCACCACGGATTAAAGTTAGAATTCAACAACAATCCTACCTCCAGAAAGCCGACAAACTCATGGAAACTGAACAGTCAACTACTGAACCACACCTGGGTTAAGGAAGAAATCAAGAAGGAAATTAAAGTCTTCCTGGAATTCAATGAAAATAGAGAAACAACATACTCGAACCTATGGGACACTATGAAAGCAGTGCTAAGAGGAAAGTTCATAGCACTAAGTGCCCACTTAAAGAAAACAGAGAAAGCATACATCGGAGACTTAACAGCACACCTGAAAGCTTTAGAAAAAAAAGAAGCAGACACGCCCAGGAGGAGCAGAAGACTGGAAATAATCAAACTGAGGGCGGAAATCAACAAAATAGAAACGCAGAAAACAGTCCAAAGAATCAATGAAACAAAAAGTTGGTTCTTGGAGAAAATCAACAAGATCGACAAACCCCTATCCAAACTAATTAAACGACAGAGAGAGAACACACAAATAAATAAGATCAGAAATGAAAAGGGGGACATAACCACAGACACAGAGGAAATTCAGAGACTCATTAGATCTTACTACAAAAGCCTGTATGCCACAAAACTAGAAAATGCAAAAGAAATGGACATGTTTTTAGATAAGTGCCACATACCAAAGCTAAACCAAAACCAGGTGAACGATCTAAATAGACCTGTTAGTCGCGAAGAACTAGAAACCGTTATCAAAAATCTACCTTCCAAAAAAAGCCCAGGACCAGATGGTTTCAATGCAGAATTCTACCAGAACTCCCAAGAAGAGCTAATACCTATACTCCTTAATGTATTTCACAATATAGAAACAGAAGAGTCATTGCCAAATTCCTTTTATGAAGCTACAGTTACCCTGATACCAAAACCACACAAAGACCCAACCAAGAAAGAAGATTACAGGCCTATCTCACTCATGAATATCGATGCAAAAATTCTCAATAAAATACTGGCAAACCGAATCCAAGAACACATTAGAAAAATTATCCATTATGATCAAGTAGGCTTCATCTCAGAGATGCAGGGCTGGTTCAACATACGAAAATCTATCAATGTAATCCAGCATATAAATCAACTGAAAGAAAAAAACCATATGATCATTTCATTAGATGCTGAAAAAGCATTTGACAAAATTCAACACCCCTTTATGATAAAAGTCTTGGAGAGATTAGGGATACAAGGGTCATACCTAAATATAATAAAAGCTATTTACAGCAAGCCGTCAGCTAACATTAAATTAAATGGAGAAAAACTCAAAGCCATCCCACTAAAATCAGGAACACGACAAGGATGTCCACTCTCTCCATACCTCTTCAATATAGTGCTTGAAGTTCTAGCAATAGCAATAAGACAACATAAAGGGATCAAGGGGATTCGTATCGGAAAAGAAGAAGTTAAGCTCTCGTTATTTGCAGATGATATGATAGTATACATAAGCGACCCCAAAAACTCTACCAAAGAACTCCTACAGCTGATAAACACTTTAGTAATGTGGCAGGATACAAGATCAACTCCAAAAAATCAGTGGCCTTCCTATACACTAAGGATAAAGAAACAGAGAGGGAAATTAGAGAAGCATCACCTTTCACGATAGCCACAAATAGCATAAAATATCTTGGGGTAACTCTGACCAAGGATGTGAAAGATCTATTTGACAAGAACTTTAAGTCTTTGAAGAAAGAAATTGAAGAGGACACCAGAAAATGGAAAGATCTTCCTTGCTCCTGGATTGGGAGGATCAACATAGTAAAAATGGCAATTCTACCAAAAGCAATCTATAGATTCAATGCAATCCCCATCAAAATCCCATCAAAATTCTTCACAGATCTGGAGAAGACAATAATCAACTTTATATGGAAAAACAAAAAACCCAGGATAGCCAAAACAATCTTATACAACAAAGGAGCGTCTGGAGGCATTACCATCCCTGACTTCAAACTCTACTACAGAGCTACAGTATTGAAAACAGCTTGGTATTGGCATAAAAACAGAGAAGTCGACCAATGGAATCGAATAGAAGACCCTGACATTAACCCACAAACCTATGAACACCTGATTTTTGATAAAGGAGCTAAAAGTATACAATGGAAAAAAGAGAGCATCTTCAACAAATTGTGCTGGCAAAACTGGATGTCAACCTGTAGAAGAATGAAAATAGATCCATATCTATCACCATGCACAAAACTCAAGTCCAAATGGATTAAAGACCTCAATATCAATCTGAACACACTAAACCTGATAGAAGAGAAAGTGGGAAGTACTCTACAACACATGGGCACAGGAGACCACTTCTTACATACAACCCCAGCAGCACAGACATTAAGGACCTCATTGAATAAATGGGACCTCCTGAGACTGAGAAGCTTCTGTAAAGCAAAGGACACTGTCGCTAAGACACAAAGGCAACCCACTAACTGGGAGAAGATCTTCACCAACCCCGCAACTGACAAAGGTCTGATCTCCAAAATATATAAAGAACTCAAGAAACTAGACCGTAAAAGGCTAACAAACCCAATTATAAAATGGGGCATTGAGTTGAACAGAGAATTCTCAACAGAAGAAGTTCAAATGGCCAAAAGACACTTAAGGTCATGCTCAACTTCCTTAGCGATCAGGGAAATGCAAATCAAGACAACTTTAAGATACCATCTTACACCTGTCAGAATGGCGAAAATCAAAAACACCAATGATAGCCTTTTTGGAGAGGTTGTGGAGAAAGGGGTACACTCATCCATTGCTGGTGGGAATGCAAACTTGTGCAACCACTTTGGAAAGCAGTGTGGCGGTTTCTCAGGAAATTCGGGATCAACTTACCCCTGGACCCCGCAATACCACTCTTGGGAATATACCCAAGAGAGGCCTTATCATACAACAAAAGTATATGCTCTACTATGTTCATAGCAGCATTGTTTGTCATAGCCAGAACCTGGAAACAACCTAGATGCCCTTCAATGGAAGAATGGATGAAGAAAGTATGGAATATATACATATTAGAGTATTACTCAGCAGTAAGAAACAAGGACTTCTTGAATTTTGCATACAAATGGAAGGAAATAGAAAACACTATCCTGAGTGAGGTAAGCCAGACACAAAAAGAGGAACATGGGATGTACTCACTCATATTTGGTTTCTAGCCATAAACCAAGGACATTGAGCCTATAATTAGTGATCCTAGAGAAGCTAAATAAGGAGAACCCAAAGAAAAACATATAGGCATCCTCCTGAATATTAACCTTCAGCAAGCGATGAAAGGAGACAGAGACAGAGACCCACATTGGAGCACAGGACTGAATTCTCAAGGTCCAAATCAGGAGCAGAAGGAGAGAGAGCACGAGCAAGGAACTCAGGACCGTGAGGGGTGCACCCACACACTGAGACAATGGGGATGTTCTACTGGGAACTCACCAAGACCAGCTGGCCTGGGTCTGGAAAAGCCTGGGATAAAACCGGACTCTCTGAACATAGCAGACAATGAGGACTACTGAGAACTCAAGAACAATGGCACTGGGTTTCTGATCCTACTGCACGTACTGGCTTTGTGGGAGCCTAGGCAGTTTGGATGCTAAACTTACTAGACCTGGATGGAGGTGGGGGGTTCCTTGGACTTCCCACAGGACAAGGAACCCTGATTGCTTTTCGGGCTGAGGGGGGGGGGGAACTTAATTGGGGGGGGAGGGGGAGGGAAATGGGAGGCGGTGGCTGGGAAGAGACAGAAATCTTTAATAAATAAATAAATTAAAAAAAATGATGGATAAAGCAGACATGGTGCACTTACCTGTAATCCCAGGACTCAAGAGACCAAGATGGAATTTCTGCATGGCTAAGGCAGCCTGGGCCACATACACATTTCAGGCCAGGCTTCCCAGGACTCGCTGTTACCGCATATGACAGCATTCCCTTTCTTTCTGTAGCCAAATACGGTTAGCTGTACCGGATATACCATATCATGGGTGTCCATTCATTCTGTGGTAAACATTGGGTCTCTCTGTTTTTTCTTGTGTTTGTTTTGTTTTACTATTGAGAATAATACAGCTATGAACACCATAACAGGCTGAGATTCGGGAGTAGACTGTATCCTACCGCTAACCTTGATCTCACTATGAAACTAAGGATGGAATTCCTGGTCTTCCTCCCAAATATTGAAATTACAGATGTTGGCTACTAGGTCAAGCTCTTGGAATATATTTTTAAATTTATTTTTATTATTTTTAATTATGTATATGTGTCTACGCATGGCTATGCCAGAGGTGGGTGCCTAAGGAGGCCAACAACATCAAATCCTCCTAGAACTTGAGTCACAAGTGTTTGTGAGCTGCTTGATGTGGGTGCAGGAATTGAACTTGAGGGTTTTTTTTTTATGCATGTGGAGTTTTGCCAGCATGTTTGTCTACACACCATGTGCATGTCTAGTGCCAATGGAAGGCAGAAGAGGGTGTCAGATTTCCTAAAATGTAGTTAAGGAGGGTTGTTAGCTGCCATGTGGGTGCTGGGAAGAGCAGCCAGTGCTCTTAACTGCTGAGCCATCTCTTCACCAGTGGGTCGGTTTTTAGAAACCACAGGTGAATGGGAATTTCCATAGTGGTTGCCATGCACACCTAATACAAGTGCTCTTTTTTCCCTTTGTGTAGCTTTGGAGCCTCCTGGAACTTGCTCTGTAGAACAGGCTGGCCTCAAACTTACAGAGGTCCGCCTGCCTCTGCCTCCCAAATGCTGGGATTAAAGGTGTGTGCCATCACTGCCTGGCCCACAAATGGTCTTAACCACTGAACCATCTCTCCAATCCTTTGGAACATTTTTGTTTGTCTTTTTCAAGACAGGGCTTCTCTGTGTGGCCCTGTCTGTCCTGGAACTGGGTCTATAGACCAGGCCAGCCTCGAACTGCCTGCCTCTGCCTCCTGAGTTCTGGGACTAAAGGTGGGCACCACCACTGCCTGGCCCTTGGAACATATTTTTAAATAAAATGCTTAAAATGCTATATTTTTCACCAATGGGGACTCAGGTGGCAAAACATCTGCTTAGAGAATGTATAATATGTATATTTATTTTGTTTTGCTGTTCATTTAGCAATAAAGATCAACTCTAGGACCCTGCCCATACTAAAAGTACACTCTATTGCTTAGCCATCCCTTCAGCTGAAGATTTGGCTCCTTTGATCTGTCAGTACCCAGAATCCCATACACAGACAGACGTCTACATATACGCACGTATTCCCTTCCCACTTTTCCTAGTAAGGGTATGTCAACTTTAAGATCTCTTGACGTCTGTTTCTTGTGCTTCTGCGCTTCTTTCAGATGAATAAGCGTGGCCACAGATGTAGTGCTGTTGATAAGAGCCTTGACCTAGAATGTGCGAGGCTCTGGGTTCGATCCCCAGGAGTGCATAAAGCATGTGTGCTAATTCACCAGGCCAGTAATCCTGGCACTTGGACAGTAGAGACAGGAAGATCAGGGACTCAAGGGGACCCTCAGCTACACAGTAGGTTTGAGGCCAATCTGGGCTATGTGAAACCCTGTCTTAAACAGCAATAATCTTCCCACTCCTTTCCTTGACTTCATCTTTTATTTACCCATCATTTCTTTATCCCAGAACTCTCTGGTAGAATAGTACATCTCTTCTCAATTCCTACAGACATACTGCAGATCCTATTAGTTTAAGCTTTCTTTGACCCCGCCCCCAGCAACCATCTTTACCACTGCAGCCTGGCCTGGTTGCTCTTTAGTCCACCCGCACAGCTGTGACACTTAGGTCACTGCTCTCTCTCTTCCCCAGAAACCTTCATGCTCATTTCCTGAATGGAACATCGTCCTTTCTCTTTCTGGATCGGTCTCTGAGAAGAGTAGCTTCATAAGAACGACAGGATGAGAGCAAGTTTCTTGGGTCTTATGTGCTTGAAGAATTTAGATTCTGCCCGTGTTTGATAGTTTGGAGAAACAGGCTTCTGTGCTGGGATTCCCCTCCCTTGGGAATGCTGGAGTCATTTGTGCATTGTCTTCTAATTTCAGTTCCTGCGATCAGATGCTACTCAGGTTTTCCAGCTTCGTGTGAGAGCTGTTTCTCTCTGGAGGGGTTCAATGATCATCTCTTTTCCGATCATGCTTCTTGGTGCAGGAATATTTCCAACTAGTGTGCTGAACGATGTGTGAGCTCTCTGCCTGGAGGTTCGTGTTTCTCATTCACTGAATTCTTGATGCTCACAGATAATTGAGGGCTTCATAGTTAGGATCCCGAATGTCCCCCAGAGACCTGTGCATTGAGGGCTTGGTCCTCAGCCTGTTGTGCTTTGGGGAAGTGGAACCTCTAGGGATAGGGCCCCATTGGAAAGAAGATAGGCTGTGGAGGCATGATCTTAAGAGGGCATGGGACCCTTTTCTAGGTTCCATTGGAAACCTTTCCATTGGATAGAAGATAGGCTGTGGGGGCATGCTCTTAAGAGGGCATCGGACTGGGGCCCCTTCCTCGCTTTCTTCTGCTGTCAGACATTCATGTCCTCTTGCTCTGTGCATTGTGTGTCACCACAGGTCCAAAGCAAGTGACCAGGGACTGAAACCATGGGCCAAATGAACCTCTCCTCCTTACAGGTGAATTTTCTCGGGGCATATATTTTGTCACAGAACTAAACACAATGGTGGCCCTGGAAATTTTTTCTTCTCTGTTTCTATGTCATTCAAATTCCTGTTTGTTGTCTGAGGTTTCTGTCCTGCCCAGTTCCTGCACTCATTAAGTCCCAAAGAAATCACACAGAGGTCTACATTAGTTATAAACTGATTGACCCATTAGCTCAGGCTTCTTATTAACTCTTATAACTTAAATTAGTCCATTATTCTTATCTGTGTTCTCCACATAGCTGAGTACCTTTTTCAGAGACGTAGTCACATCTTACTTCTTCTGTGTCTGGACAGGAATGCAGAGGGAGCTTCCCTCTTCCCAGAATTCTCCTGTTCTCATTGACCCGCCTCTACTTCCTGTCTGGTTGTCCTGCCTATACTTCCTGCCTGGCTACTGGCCAATCAGCATTTATTTAAAACATAATTGACAGAAAATAGACAATTGTCTCGCACCACCTGTTGTTAACTATTCAGTCCTCAAAAACCTCATGATGTAGCTGGGCATGGTAAAGTATACCTATAATGCCAAAAACTGGGGGTGCTGAGGGAAAAGGATCACGAGTCTGAGATCAGCCTGGGCTATGCAGTGAATTCTAGGCAAGCTGGGCAACATAAAAAAAAAAATTGTCTTTAAAAAAAGAGAAAGAGAGAGACAGACAGACAGGCAGGCAGAGGCAGAGACTCTGATTGTAGACTTTGGATATAAAGCATGGATTATAGTCAGAAAAGGAGTAACAATTCGACAAGGCTTAGAGAACCAGGGCATTATAACTCAGAGAACATTGTAATTAAAGGAAAGAAGAAATAAAGGAAATATACTCAGGGATGGTGGTGCGCCCGAAATCCCAGCACTTGGAAGGCTGAGGCAAGAGGATTAAGCAATCCAGGACAGCCTGAGCTAGACTCTGTTTCAAAAATACATAGGTAGGTAGGTAATAGATGTAGATCTATTAATAGGGGGGTCTCATATCAAAGAAAATATGAGCATCAATATGTAAACTAATTGCATCTGGCGTACCTGTACATATCAAGAATAGCTGTAACATGCTAACTTACTAGTTAGGTTTAACTTTAGTTATTCTCTCCCGAAACTCGAAGTGATAATTACATCATTTTAGATACTGCATTTATAGCCATGAGTCATCATCAACGCTGACATATGACCTGGCAGAATGCTAACATGAGCAGCTCCTTCTGTGAGTCTCTTGACAGAGGTTTCATTTGGTCTTCAGCTCTCTAAGCCACGTGGTTGGCCTTTCTGTGTTCAGTTGGTTTGTTGTTGTTGTTGTTGTTGTTGTTGGAGACAGGGTTTTATGTAACAAAGGCTGGTCTTGAATTCATTATGTAGCCAAGCATGACCTAGAAATTCTGATTCTCCTGCTTTTGTCTCCCAAGTGGCTATGATTACAGGTATGTGCCGTCATACCCGGTTCCTGTATTTAGTTTATTTTTTAATAACTTATAAATTTTATTAATTTTATTTTATTTATTGTATTTTATGTTCATGTCATGCTGCAACCATGTAGGTCAGAGGGCAATTTTGTGGCCATAGGTTCTCTCCTTCTACCTTCACATGCGGTTCCAGGGATGGAACTCAAGTTGTTAGGGGTGCAGTATCAGGAAGCAGGCACTTTAACCACTGAGCCATCTCACTGGCCCTATTCATGTTGTCCGAGTTATTTTCCTTACAGATTTTAGCTAATTAGGAGAAAAGATAGAAGTGAATATTCTAAGACCTGAAAAATAAACAAAGTTGGCAGGGAGTTTTTAATCCATTTTCCTTAACTTGCTTTATTTTAATTTTTCTGATATTAGAGACTGAATCCAGGTATTCACACAGGTCAGGCAATCACTTCACTACTTAAACCCACAGCCATAGTTTTCAATTGTTTGAGACAGTCTCATATAGTCCATACTGTCTGTAAATTTGTCTAGTCGAGGCTGGCCTTGAACTCCTGATCTTCTCGTCCCTGCCTCTCTAGCAGTAAAATTGGCACATTTGCTCTGCTTATCTTACAGTGCTTTGAGACAGTTTCTCATTAAACCCAAACTGCCCTTGAACTCACTTCTGAGCCCCCGCCTCCTCTTCCCAAATGCTGGAATTGCAGTTATGCCCAGGTTACACAGTGCTGGCATTCACGCTAGGCAAGTTCTCTACTGCAGAACTACAATTCCTGACCCTCTTTTTATTTTGATAGTGGGTTTCACTAAGTTGTTCAGGCAGGCCTGGAACTCATTATGTAGCCCAGCTAGCTTTAAACTCATGGCAATCCTCCTGCTTCCTGGTTGCTGGGATTACAGGTGTGTTTCACTACACTCATCTCTCTTAATTTAATTTAAACTTCTGGGAAATAATTGAATCTCATTTTTTAAGATATCAGGTGGAATCAGAAAATATGACTGTAAGCATTAAGTCTTTCAGTAAGGGCAATCTACTCTTTAGAGGTCATAGACAAAAAAAAAAAAAACCCAAGTTTATTATTTTGGAGATTCTTCTGTTTTTGAAAAAGAAAACATAAAAATATTAAGCAAGAAACCCTGTCTCGAAAAACAAAAAGAAAAAAAGAATATTAAGCAAGGAATGTTAAGCACACATCTATAACCCCAGCATTAGGGAGGCAGAGACAGGAGGATCAGAAATTTCAAGGCTAGTCTGAGCTACATGAGCACCTATCTTAAAAAACAAAAACAGAAAGTTCAGTTCATTTGGCTTTAAAGGAAAAAGGAAACCACCCTGAACAGCTGTGCTACCCCAGTCTGGGTGCTCTTCTCTAGAGATGCTTGCTTCCTGCCCAGCGCTGAGACCCCACAACCAGGCCGGTCATCCTCGTCTGTTACCTTTCTAGCTTATTTGCCTCGGACTGGCTCACAAGGAGGACAGTGAACGGACCTTGACTCCAGCCAATATTTTTCTTAATTAAGTGATACAGTCTGAGGTGTCCCCTCACTTTTATGTGTTGTGATTGAATCCCAGTTGTGAAATTTTATGTGGGTAGAAGCTTAATATGGCTTCGGCGCTTATAAGTGAGGCCCTGAAGCTAGGTGTAATGGTTCAAGTCTGTAATTTGGGAAGGAGGTGGAGGGAGGCGATTGCTACTAGTTTGGGACCAGCCTGGGCTACATACTGAGTTCCTAGCAAGCCTGAGATATAGTAAGATCCTAAGATACAGTAAGTACAAGGTTAGCCTTAGTTACATGGTGAGTTTGAGGTCAGTCCAGGCTACCCCAAACCCTGTCTCAAGAAACCAAACCAAACAAACAAACAAAAAACAAAAACAAATAAGAGGATTTTGATAATCTTGAGTCATTAGATGAAGTCCATGATTAAATCATGGTGGGAGTATAAGAGAACGAGAGCTGGGTGTGGCAGGAAACATCTCTGATCATAGCACTTCAAAGGCAGGAGCAGATCTCAAAGAGTTCAAGACCAGCTTGATGTACACAGCAAGTTCCAGGCCACCCAGGACCACGTAGTGAGATCCTGCCCCTGTCAAAAGAGACCAAAAGAGACAGGCACACACACGTGCATCCCAGTCTCTCGGATCACAGCAGGGCTATGCTAGCAAGGCTACAAGATACAGCCCCGTGGGCTGGAGAGATGGCTCAGAGGTTAAGAGCATTGCTTGCTCTTCCAAAGGTCCTGAGTTCAATTCCCAGCAACCACATGGTGGCTCACAACCATCTGTAATGGGGTCTGGTGTCCTCTTCTGGCCTGCAAGCATACACACAGACAGAATGTTGTATACATAATAAATAAATATTTAAAAAAAAAAGATACAGCCCCGTGACTTTCCCTTCCCAAAGCATGAGCCAAAATAAACCTGTTTTCTTTATATAAATAACCCACCTTACATATTTTGTTATAGTAGTAAAAAATGAACTACTGTACCAGGGTTGATGATGCAGTGTTTCTAGAAATATATTTTTCTAAAAGGAATCAGAGTTCCTCAAAGTTTCTCTAAGGTTCTTTTTTTTTTTTTTCTTCCCCTACACTGGTAGAGATCAAAGATCCAAGATGGTATTCCCAGGCTGGACGCAAGGTCCAGCAACATACTGGTGCCCTTTTGTGCCAGAACAACAGGATTCCTACCTCGTGCTGTTCATAGCTAACACAGACTTGCCTTCTAGACTTCTGGGGGCTGGAAGCCCAAGGCCAGGTGTCAGCTTTCTTCATAAGTCATGGACTCCGGCCTTGCAGTGTTCTCACACAGCACCAAGAGTCTGTCTAGGCTCTCTACCTGCTCATGAGGGCTCCCATGTAACAAATCATGTCCCGGAGGACCCACCTCCTCATGTTATTCCCTGGAGAGTTAGGGCTGGGTGACAGTGTATTAGTCAGGGTTCTCTAGAGTAACAGAAACAAATCTCCTTATAGAGAGAGAGGAGATTTATTAGCATGACTTACAGGCTACGGTCCAGATAATCCAACAATGGCTAGCTGGGAATGGAAGGCCCAAGAACCAATAGTTGCTCCTTCCTTGAGGCTGGATGTCTCAGTGGATCTCAGCATATGCTGGAATCCTAAGGAAGGAGGCTCCAGTGCAGTGGAGGAATAGACTTGATAGCAAGGGGAGGGCAAGCAGGCAGAGGGCAGAAGCTTCCATTAGAGCAAAGCTTCCTTCAGAAAGTACAGCCCAGATCGAAGGTGTCTTCCTCCCTCAAAGATCTGGATTAAAAATGGATCTACCTACTTCAAATTAGGCAGAAATCCCTAACAGGTGGATTTTTTGGGTTTTAGTTCATTCCAGGTGTAATCAAGTTGACAAGCAAGAACAGCCACCACAGACTACGAACAGCCTGTCAACTTGACTACATCTGGACTCAACCAAAACCCAAGCAGCTGGGCCTTCCCAGTGAGGGATTTTCATGACTGGACCACTTGAGATGGGAAGATTCATCCTCTCTCTGGGCAACACTTTCTGGTGGCAGCCCACACCAAAGAACAAGGAAGAAGGAAGCTTTGGTCCTTTGCCTTTTTGCCCTCACTCTCACAGACAAGCTCATCCATCCTGCCACACAGCAAGACCCTCAAAAAAGTAATAACAGAAGAAAACCCGATAATCAAAGATGGCAGAAAATACAGACGATGATCACCAACGATTAGCTTTTTTGTTGATTTGTTTTTGTTTTTTCTCACTATGTGGCTCTGGTTGTCCTGGAACTCAGTGTAGATCAGGCCTGCCTCTGCCTCCCAAGTGCTAGGATTAAAGGCTTGTCCATTACCTCCACCCCGGGCCCCACCTTTTCACACCTTTAATCCCGGCACCAGTGAGGCACAGGTAGGCGGATCTCCTTTGGGATCAAGGGCAGTCTGGTTTATACAATGAATTCCAGGCCAATGAGGGCTATACTGCAAGACTCTGTAAAATTAAAAACAATTTTTACTTGTTACTGGAAATTTTGAGGAGTCCCTTTCGGGGTCTTGTGACAACTTGCTACCAGGAAAATTGGAGTCCCCTCTCAGGGTTCTTAGTCTCAATAAGAAGTTAATTTAGAACAGATTCAACAGAAGCCTAAGCACAAACATTAGAGTTTTGGGATTTGTTTGTTTTTAAGACCCTAGAGTAGGAATACTGTAAATCTCAGCAGCTGCCTAGAAGGAAAAGGGAAAGCCTTCCCTTTTTGAAAGCAGCCACAGAACAGGAAGGCTGGTTAGACATATCAGAGGAGAAGGCAGGACCAACCCAGTGTCCAGGCTCTGGCCAGTATCTGAAAGAAGAGAGATAAAAGGGAAATTATAGAATCTCATCTTTCTATCCACGACAAGACATGGATTCCGCTCTTCCGACTTCCCCTTGATGGGGGAACTGCATCAAGTTCAGTTCAAAGTTACTGCTCTGCAATCTTACAATCATTGACAAGATGGGCTGAAATCAGGAAATGGACATACCTTTTCATGATGAAAAGCTAGTGGCCCCATATTTAAATCTGTTCACCATCAGGAATTAGTATCCGGGCTGGAGTTTTGGTTATATCCTCACTTTTACCCCCCCTCCCCCATGTGGGAGTGGCTATTGAGGAAGAAATGAGAAATCAGAGCTTCGGTCTAATATTCCCGACCTGAGCACAAGGACATTCCCTACTTCTGGCCAAGGACAATAACGGAACTATTACCTGCCTATGCATCCTCTGTGCGCGCATGCGTGCGTGCGTGCGTGCGTGCGTGCGTGCTAGGGCAGGCAGGGAGCAAGTGTGCCACAACATGTAGTTGGAGGTCACAGGGTAACTTTGTGGTTTTTGGTTCTCTTCCATTTTAATGTGGCTTCCAAGGACGGGACTTAGGCTGCATGGTTTATGTAGCAAACACTTTACCTACTTGGTTTTATTTTGAGACAGAGTATCAGTAAATTTCCCACATAGAACTTTCCATCCTCCAGCCTCCCCAGGGGCTACAATTACAGGTCTGTGCCACCAGGCCCCGCTTCAAACTTTGATCTTGCCAGACTAGGACTTCTGTTGACTTTTTTTTTTATGATTGTGTCAAAATCTTTAGCTTTTTTTGTGTCTTAATTCCCCTTCTGTAAAATGAGGATAAAAAATAATCTAATCATCAAAGGAGTATGTTTCAAACAAGATGATTTACGGGATTAGTACTGAGAAGCTACTGGTGGCTACAGTCCTTTTCTGTATGAATTGTGGGGAGAGTTCTGTTAACCCAGTTAGCTAGCAAACTATAGCAGGGCTGGTGTTCTCACTGGGACAAAGGCCAATCGGTTTGCAGCAGCATCAACTATCAGGGGCAGTGTGAGATCTCAAACCTCCCCCCCCCCCCCCCCGGATCTTTAGCTATAAAAGCAGTTAAACTTGTAAGGCCCGTTTTCGGGATTATGGAGAACTTTTTGTAAATTTAGGAACCCATCAGTAAGTCCTATAATTCTTCTTTTCATCCCAGGGTTAATTAGCAGCGTCACAAACCGAATAAATGAGAAACCACACAACCACGCTTCACTGTAGGTTATACGGAGGCAGATCTTCGCCAGTGCTATGGAATAAATCGTTAGTGTTCTCCAAAATCTCTTAACTACACATTTTATGAACTGAAAAAGAACAAAAGCGAACAAACAAGCAGTCCCTTCTCGAGGTCAGCAGCTTCCTAATTCCTCCACCGCCCTCATCCCAGGGAGGTGAGGCCGAAGTGGAACTTCATTGTTCACGGGACACTCTCCAGAAGAGCCCGTTGGTCGCGCCTGCGCGACGTGTGCTCTTTGTGCCCGGCTGCAGCAAGCGGCTTGTTTGTGTCTTGCGGGGGGCGGGGCCGAGGGCGTGGCCTGGCAGGCGCCTTCGGACTGGGCAGCCGCAGGGAGGTGGGCGGGCCCGGGGCGGGGCCTCGGCTAACAACACTCGCAGCGGCGGCCCGGGCTATTTGTTGCTGCGCTGCCTCGCCCGAGTCATGGTCCTTGCTCCGACTCTCCCAGCAGCAGCAGCAGCCGCCGCCGGCACCCCGTGACGCCCGCTTCCAGTCGTCTGCCGAGTCCCACGCCTCGCCGCGCTATGACCGTCGTCTCCGTCCCGCAGCGAGAGCTCGCTCTGGGCGGCCGCCTAGCGCCGCTCGGCTTCCTCGGGGCCCTCCCGATGGTGAGCCCGGCCCCGCCGCCCTTGCCGCGCCTTCCGGACCCGCGCGCGCTGCCTCCCACCCTCTTCCTGCCGCACTTCCTCGAGGGAGACGGCCCGTGCCTGGCCCCCGCGCCTCGCACCGCTGCGCCGTCCGGCTGCAGCCCGGCCCCGGCGGCTGCCCCGCGGGCGGCGCCCAAGAAGCGGCGGAAGAAGAAGGTGCGGACCAGCCCGGCCGGACAGCTCCCCAGCCGCTTCCACCAGTTCCAGCAGCACCGGCCGAGCCTGGAAGGCGGCCACAGTCCGACCCCGGGGCCGACCGCGGCGCCGGAGGAGCGGGGCCCGACGGCCACAGCCCTGCTACACCGACAACCCCCGCTCGCCAAGGAGGTAGGGCCGGTGGGGGCGGGGCGGCTGTTTACTCGGGAGGGAAGTTTCCGTGACGCTCGCTGGAGTCGCGGAGCGGAAGCGGGCGGTGGGTGGGGGGGGCGGGGGAGAAGGGGGCTGGGCGGCTGCGCTGGCGCCGCCCATTGGCTCCGAAGCCAGCCAATAGAAGCAGCGGCTGCGGCCCAGCAACAGCCCGCATTTAGAAGGCTGGCGGCGTTCCAGGGGGTTTCGGCGTTCGGGGCTCACGGGCTCTCGGAGGGCTGACGTCAGCCCGCTACGTGCGGCGCTCTGGGGCGCTCATGAAGGCGGTGCTGGGTGGGGGCGGAGGCGCAGGCGCGGTGCCCATTGGGGCACCCTGGCCGAACCCACGCGCGGCCGGACCCGCGGAGTCGGACCCGGGGTTTTGGAAGTTGGCAGGAGCGTTTGCATTCAGACGCCCGACTCGAATGTTTCCCAGCCCCAGTGCTGCGAGCGGTGCAGGCGATCACGAGCCTGCCTCTGGCGGGGCTTCTAAGTGGTGTCCAAAATGAGTTTTAGAAGTTATCAGATGAACCATGCCAATTCAGTGATTTGAATGATACGGATAAAATTTCGTCGGGGTTAGAGGAATTTGAGAGTAGTCTTAGTTTAAAAAACAACAACAAACCTTTTCATACAGTTTGAAGGATTGGTTCTCATTTATAATGACCCCAAACCAGTCTTTGTACTAGAATTTGTGCTTGATCAGGGTTTGCCCATGGAGGGGAATCAAAACTTAGGTTCTAAGGGTATTTATTTATGTACTTACTTATTATTATAGTTTCAGTTTTTCAGGCAGGCGCTTACGTAATCTGTATTGTCTTAGAAAACTCACTGTGCAGCTGAGAATAACAGATATCTTAACCCCCACCCCACCCCAGTTCTGCGATTACTGTGCATCACGCCTGCTAAGATTTCTTGTGTATTAATCTAAAAGACTTGGCCGAAGATTTTATTCTTCAAAGGCAGTATTGAAAGGGGAAGCTGTGCTACCCTTAGCTACTCACCGATGGGTGACCTTGTACTTAGCTTTCCGGTTTCTGTGTAACGTTGCAGGTACCAAGGGATCTAATGGTAGAAGTTTTCATTTGATGCAGATTTCTCTAGGTTCCACTTTTGGTTAGGAAAGTTACTACAGTGTGCAAAATGTTTTAGTTACCTTTGTTGGTGGCTGAGTTGGAGGTTACAAGATTAACCAAGCAGTTCATGCTGGCCTGAACTTCTGCTTCTTTGTGCCTTACAGGCCTTTTGGCTGGGCCTAAAGGCTTTTCATGAAATTGTTGAACCTGAAAGGCACACAAGGTAAATTTTTCTTTTGTTTGTTTTGAGACAGGGTTTCTCTGTGTAACAGCTCTGGCTGTCTTGGAACTCACTTTGTAGACCAGGCTGGCCTTGAACTCACAGAGATCTGCCTGCACTTCCACTACCAGGCCAGGAACATTTTTTTATCCCGCAAGTAACTCTTGCTTACAGTTAGAAAAGTTGGACATGGTTGCCTTGAATTTTTTAAGTTGGATGTTTTACTTTATATGCATTCCGGTAACAGCATTGAGTTCATGTTTTCAGTAGCAATATAAGAGGCATGTGTAATTGGAAACCTGGTAGCTAGCATATACTTTGTCGAAACTGGATTCAATTCTAGAGGAATTGAGAAGAAATATGTAAAATATATGCTATAAAGATAACTTTCAAACTATTCACTATTGTGTTCCTTTGTAGGTGTTAAAATCAAAGATGGGAAAATCGGAGAAAACTGTCCTTCCCCACGGCCAGCTTGTACATGGTATACACTTGTGTGAACAACCAAAGATAAACAGACAGAAAAGCAAATTTAACTTGCCACTAACCAAGATCACCTCTGCAAAAAGGAATGAAAATGACTTTTGGCAGGACTCTGCTTCCCCCAATAGAATGCAGAAGCAGGAAAAAAAGCCTTTTAAAAATACTGAGAACATTAAAAGTAACCATTTGAAGAAATCAGCATTTCTGACAGAAGTTAGCCAAAAGGAAAATTACGCGGGAGCAAAGTTTAGTGACCCACCTTCCCCTAGTGTTCTTCCAAAGCCTCCGAGTCACTGGATGGGAAACACTGCTGAAAATCCCAGCCACAGCCGGGAGCTCATGGCAGTGCATCTGAAAACGCTCCTCAAAGTTCAGACGTAGATTTTAGTTTTCAATATGTATGTTAAACATAGATTTTTTTCCCACATCCTTGGACTCTAAACGGAAATGGATACAACGCTGGAAACTTGCCATGTTGGAGCATAACGACAGGAGATGAGCTTAAGTCACACACAAGAAACTTGTATTATATTTTATATTTTGTAAATACTGTATACCATGTATTATGTGTATATTGTTCATACTTGAGAGGTACATTATAGTTTTGTTATGAAAGTATGTATTTTGCCCTGCAGATGTGGTGGGTGTTTTGTATATATACAGTGGAGATATTTCAAGTGGGTGCTTACGGCACGTGGAAGACTGTTCGCATAGGTACATAAAGTTTTTTAAGAACAGCTCTCAAATCTCAAAAG
This sequence comes from Microtus oregoni, assembly GCF_018167655.1. NCBI lineage: Eukaryota > Metazoa > Chordata > Mammalia > Rodentia > Cricetidae > Microtus > Microtus oregoni. The sequence goes on from NW_024543076.1 coordinate 13,482,330, forward strand.
TGAAGACCTAAATGTGAAACAATTTACTATGTACTACTGAAAGTTAGATCTGGCACAATCACTGTAAACATGGACTTCGTCTGTGTTTCTCTAAATTGACTTGCCTTTTAATCTGTAATTGCTAGAAAATTTCTTGTTTTTACCAAACTTGATTTCTGGATATCAATATATAGCCATTATTGAGATTTAAAACTCCTCAAATTTTAAATGCCAACAAAATTGGTTGTAATCAAATTTTAAATCAATAATAATTTGGCCTCCCCCCTTTTAAGCTAGTCCTGGCTTTTTGTGTATGACTGCCGACTTGAATGAGTGTGTGAGCAGGTGACTGTGTGTGATTGGACTTGGAAGATTTTACTGTCTTTGTCACTATGTTAAAATACCAGTCTTGCTACAAAATTTAAATGTGACCAATAATCTAACCTACCTCTGAGAGCAAGAACTTCCCGTCTTAGAAATAGAAAAGGAAAACTGGTTATAAAAATACAGGGAATTAGGACAAGCTGTGGAGTTCAGGTAACCTGGAACTTGGGATTCTTCTGCCTCTGCCTCTCCTGTGCTGGGATTACTGGCATACCCCACCTCCCCTGGTTGAGGTAGTGCCAGGGATCAAACTCAGCTTTGTGGATTGATCTAGGCCAGCAGGCATCCTTTCAGAAGACTCTATCCCTAATCTAGAATACATAGGTTTTCATTTTTATTTTGACTTTTTTTTTTTTTTTGAGTTTTCCAAAGTGTTCTTGAACTTGTCTAGTAGTCCAGCAGGCCTGAAACTTGTAGTCTTTTTGCCTGGGCCTCCTGAGGACCTGGGTTACAGGCAAGGTTCTACAACTGACTTAGAATTTACTTTCATATAGGAACTATTAACTGCTTGGCTTATATGCTTTTTAAACATTTTTATTTAACGATTAATTTTTAATTACCTGCATGTGAGTGTAGTGTCCTTGGAGGCTGGAGAAATTGGATCTCTGAAGTTCAAGTTACAGATGGCTGTGGGCTGTGAGTGCTGGGAAGTGAACTCAGAAGAGAAGTGTGTTTAACCGCAGAGCTCTCGCCTGTCCTGCATTTTTCATTGAGAAAATACTACAAGGGATGGGGAAATGGCTCAGGGTAAAGGAGCTTGCCACGAAAGCCTGATCCTGAAACTCAAAAGGTGGAAGAAGAGAAGTGACTCCACCACTTGGCCTTTGAGGTCTACTTGTGTACTGTGGCACACATAGTTGTTAAAGTGTTTGATGGAGACTTTGGAATTTAAAGCTTACGTGAAGATAAATGCCAGTGGGAAGGCAAGAGGCAAAAAGATCCCAAGGCTCCCTGGCCAGCCAGCCTAGCAAACCTGGATGCCCCAGTTGGTCAGCAGGTGTATGTGCTACTGCACAAACCTGACAACTTGAGTTTCAGTCCCAGAACCCCCATGAAACAACTCAAAAGTTGTTCTCTGACCATGACTTGCTGTGGTACATCATCTACATATGTACACAAGATAACAGCCATTGAGTAAGATATACACGAGGATTGATGCACGAATGCCCATATCCTAGTCCTCCTAAGTTGCAAGCAGGAGGCTCAAAAAAGTCATGATAGCTTTTCAGTGACTCTAACCCTACTACACAGTGCCAAGACCAAGATACAGTGATCCTTTAAAACTAGTACCATGTAGGAGATTCTTAGACATTATTGGCCAAGTTCTCATGCCACCTAGAGTTAGTCTTGGCCCCCTAGACCACGGTTTGCGTGGCTGCCGTTCAGGAGCTACTCCACTGTCGCAGTGAAATGCAGAGGTTTCTACTTAGTGATGCTGGTTATTCGCAGCTCTTTCAGCCCCAGCAGATCCATTGTCTAGTATGTCAAAGTTTTCACGTCAGTGGTGCTGTCTCCTTGGTCACAGCAGACCAGAGGCTGCAAATTCTTGATCTGGAATGTCACTCTGGTTCACAGACTTCTGCTTTTGTCTGAAACTTAAGCCACACCTCTCTTGCCTGACTTCCCTCAAAGGTGGCCACCACTTTTAATTGCAGTACTGACTAGACAGGCAAATCTCTTGTGAGCTCAAGGCCACCCAGGCTCTCACAGAACTAAATTCCCAAATTGCTTCTGGTCATGCTGTTTACCATAGAAAAGATGAGCTCTTAAGTTTTCGTGCTGAGAAAAAACAAATCCAAGGTCCCCCTGCAGGGTTTCTCCTGTTGAGCACAAGGCCCAGAACGGTTCTGTGAAGGGTGCAACCAACTAAACACCCACCCAGTAGGAGTGGTGATCAAGAGCACCTGCTGGACTGACAAGGTTCCTGGTCCTGGTGGTACTGGCACAAAGCCAGCAACCCCACCCCATCCCCAGCCCATTCCTGATTCACAAAGGGGTGCTGGGGAGAAGGGTACTTAAGGTGACATTACAGAAAGGGAAACCAGTTTTGCCAGGGAAAGTGGACAGTTAGCTGCTCTCTGTTGCTGTAATAAACAAGATGAAAAAGGAACTTGGGGCTTGTGCCTTTAATCCCAGCAATCGGGAGGCCAGCCTGGTCTACATAGCAAGTTCCAGGCCAGGCAGGGAAGCAGAAAGAGGTCCTGTCTCAAAACAAGAAAAAATGTAACTTGATGAAGCAAGGATTTATTTTATTTTGCAACTCACAGGTCAGGCTGTGACTGAGGGAATTAGGGCAGGGCCACCAGAGGCAGGAACTGAAGCTGACCAGTGAACAACACTGCTTAGTAGCTTGCTCCCTATGACTTGCTCAATCTCCCAAAACAGAAGCTTCCCCCAAGTTTCCATCTCAAACCTCTGGAAGAAGCAGAGGGGCTTTGACAGTCTGCTTTGTCATGCATCACCATTAATTAGACATTAAACCCACCCCTCACCAAAAAAAAAAAAAAGTTCTTTTTGTTTGGTTTTAAGTCATTGTCTCACAGCACTGTAGTCCAGGAGTTCACTGTGAGGCCTGCCTCAGCCTCCTAAATGCTGGGATTACAGGTATGCACGACCATACCCATCTCTAAAAGTTCATCTTGTGGGTGTGGGTGTGTGTGGTGCAGAAGAGTAAACTGGGCTTTGGGCATGCTGGCAGGAATGGTAACATTGAGTTATATACCAACCTCTTCTTGATGTTTCACTTTGAGACAGGTCTTTCTATGGAGACCAAATCACCTTGAGTTTGTGGTCCTGCCTGTGCCTACCAAGTTGGGATTACAACCGTGTCCAGCAGTAGGCTGGGTGTATTGAATGCTTCGTCGGGATTGGGTATATAGTTCTATGCTAGAGTTCTTGCCTACCAGGCAAGAGGCTCTAGTTTCAATTTCCCATGCTGAAAAACAAACAAATATTTAACAACCACTAAATTATTTGCCAGACATAGCGGTACATACCTATAATCCCATGCCATAAGCCCCCCTCCCCTACACATACACACAATAAATTTTCAACATCTATTTTCTTTTAAAATGGGTTTATAAGGTCATACTGCTTCACTAATGAAAACGTACCTATAAATATTCCAGGTAATCCTCCAGAGCTGCTTGTGCATACACGGACAGGTACTTCAGTTACAGAGAGCTCCCCAAGGTTAGCGCGTTAAACTGACTGTCAAGTGTGAGCCGCAGCTGTGTCCTTGGCAGTCTCCTGTGTTGGGAGGAAAGACAGCCGCTCAAAACTATTTTCCTTTCATCTTCAGAATTTGTTTTTCATTTATAAAATTTCCCATTTTTGCCTACATCTCTGTAAGCACATTGCATGGCTGCTGCCCACAGAGGCCAGAAAAGGGAGTCAGGTGATGCTGGGACTAGAGTTAGGGATGTTCTTGCTGGAAATCTAACCACCTCCTCTAGGGAAGCCCTTAACCACGACACCATCCCTCCATCCTGAGGTTTTTGGTTGGTTGTTGGGGTGTGTATGTGTTGCTTTTAATTGACGAAGCTGGTTTGGAAAGACGGCCACCTCCCTTCCTGATCTGAATTACAGGCATGCACTGTGCCTGGTTATTTTCAGTTTTTTTTTTTTCTAACAAAAACTTCCCCCTTGTATTTTCACTTTCGTATTTTATTTTTTTTAAGTAACAAAACTTGATTTTGCACACTTTGTCTTCCTTATTCGTTCATTTATTTATTTATAGGCGGGGACTGCTATAGCCTAGGCTGGCCTCAAGCTCCTCATTCTCCTGCCCCTGCCTTCCAAGTGCTAGGGTTGCTGGCGTGTGCCATGGTACTCGGTTTTTTCCTTTCAGTAAACATTTTGACGGCTTTTGGTTATCTCTGGCATACCTCAGCTGTAGAATGCTTACCTAGCATGGGACAGAAATAAACAACATCCCCTACACTCTACTGTTGTCTGAGGTTTCTGTCCTGCCCGGTCCTGCAGTCATTCAGCCAAGAATCACACAGAGGTCTACATCAATTATAAACTGATTGTCCCAGTATCTCAGGCTCTTCTTATTAACTAATTCTTATAATTTATATTAGCCCATAATTTTTGTCTGTGTTGGCCATGTGGCTTGGCACCTTTTTTGGCAAGGCAGTCATATCTTGCTTCCTCTGCTCCTGAGTCACAGCTAGAGACTAAGCTTCCCTCTTCCCAGAATTCTCCTGTTCTCATTGTCCTGCCTATACTTCCTGCCTGGCTACTGGCCAATCAGCATTTTATTAAAAATAATACAGCCGGGCAGTGGTGGCGCACACCTTTAATCCCAGCACTCAGGAGGCAGAGGCAGGCGAATCCCTGTGAGTTCAAGGCCAGCCTGGTCTACAAGAGCTAGTTCCAGGGCAGCTAGGACTGTTACATAGGGAAACCCTGTCTCAAAAAACAAAAATAAAAATAATACAAGTGACAGGATAAATGACCATTGTCCCACGGCACTCTACCCCTATCCCAAAACCTATGTGAGGTGACCGCAAATTGCCCAAGGTATTTAAACAGCAGAGTTTTGATGGTGGTTGTGGTGGTAGTGGTGGTTTTTGCTGTTGGTGTTTTGTTTTTTCATTTGTAATTTTTGAGATAGGATCCAAATGGGTATTACAGTCATGGACTACCATACCCAGGTGAACAGGAACATATTGTGGAATTTACTTGAAAACGTGAAATCATAGAGAGCCTTGGTTTTGATCCTGACAAGGCTAGATGTGGTAGTTTATGCCTGTAATCCTATGTGGTGCGGGAGAATTGTCTGTATTCTGTCAGTCATGTTATAAATAAATGCTGATTGGCCAGGTGGGAAATATAGGTGGGAAAACCAGACAGGAAGTAGAAATGATGTAATGAGAACAGGAGAATTCTGGGAAGGAGGAAGTTAATTCCTCCCACTCCTGCCCAGACCACAGAAGCAGCAGGATGTGAGCTGCCCCACTGAAAAAAGGTACTGAGCCACATGGCTAACATAGATCAGAAAAATGGGTTAATCAAGACGTGAGAGTTAACCAATGAGAGGCTAGAGCAAATGAGCCAATCAGCTTTATAACTTATTGAGATCTTTGTGTGATTTTCTTTGGGACTAAACAGTTGTGGGGTACTGGGCGGGACAAAAACCCCAACAAACAAATAAGCCAGCCCCATCATGTTACACTATGTGTTCTGGAGATTGAGGCAGGAGGTCAACGTCTTTCAGGATGACATAACTGATTTAGAATTAGCAATACCCTTTCTTAAAACAAATTAAATGGGGCTGATAATATGCTCAGTGGTGGAATTCTTGCCTAACATACAAGGCTCTGGGTTCATTCTTCAGTACTACCCAAAACAAACTACACACACACACACACACACACACACACACACCTCAGACAAGTTGGGATTTTTCTTGTTACAAAACAAGGGTTCACCCTGGTTCTGTAAGGGAGGTTGGCCCCCTCAGAATTGTTAAAAGAAACACCCAGATACCAAAGTCTCAGCACACAGGAGATTTATCCAAGATGGGCAAGTAGGGGGTGGAAGTAGCAGTGGGGGGGCTCTACAAAGGCAGGCAGACAGCAAGCAGCAGGTGTTTTTTGCAGGTATCGGTTTTTAAGAGGAAAAGGGGAGAGTGTGTGCTAGGGTGTGTTAGTAAATCCTAACTGGACATGTTAGATAAATAATGAATTTTGATTGTTGGACCTCAGTGTTTTATCTCAGGAATGAGTAAGTGGTCAAACAAGGGAATGGACTTTGAGGGCTAGCTTTAAGAATGCAATCTAGGGTTTAGCAAGAGGGAAGAAGGGTAAAAGGCAGACCCTGTCAGTGCCGTCTTTGCCATGCCTGGGCCTGCTAGAACAATTCAGGTTCCTTACAAAGGTGGACAAAATAAAGCTTACTCTTCAAATACTAGGCTGCTCTTAAATGATAGAAGAGATCAATCTCAAAATGAAATTGCCTTTCTCCGCACCTTTCATGGCTCTTAAAACCACTGTTCATTCAGGCCAATGTCCTTAATCCTGTGTATTATTTTATTTTTCTTTTGTTTTCAATTTTGATTCAAGTTTCATGTAACCCAGGATGACCTAAAACTCTGGAGGTATCTGAGAATGACCATGAACTCTTGATCCTCCTGCCTCTACCTCTCTTGTGCTTGGATTACAGGCACACACACACACACACACACACACACCCCACTCTGGTGACTTGAATAAGAATAGTCCCCAAGCCGGGCAGTGGTGGTGCACGCCTTTAATCCCAGCACTCGGGAGGCAGAGGCAGGCGGATCTCTGTGAGTTCGAGGCGAGCCTGGTCTACAAGAGCTAGTTCCAGGACAGGAACCAAAAAGCTACAGAGAAACCCTGTCTCGAAAATCCAAAAAAAAAAAAAAAAAAGAATAGTCCCCAAAGTGCACACATTTGAATGCTTGGTCATCAAAGAGTGTCACTACTTGAGAGGCGGCGTGGCCTTGTTTAAGTGTGGCCTTCTTGAAGGAAGTGTGCCACAGGGGGGTGGGCTTTGGGGATTCAAAAGCCAGTCCCAATATCTCACTTCTCACTCTTCCTGCTGCTTGTGGGTATAGATATAGAACTCTCAGCTGCTTCCCCAGTACCATGTATGCCTGTATGCTGCCATCATATTCCTCCCCATGATAATAATGCTCCCTGCCATGTGACAGTGGACTAAACCTCTGAAACTGTAAGCCAATCCCAATGAAATGCTCCCTTATGAGTTGCCATGATCATGATGTCTTTTTAGAGTAATAGAGCATTGACTAAGACAGACACCATGCCTGACCCTAAGATATCATCTATATTGATAGGAGGCAACTTTCTATGATGCACGGTCAACTTTCACCCAGGGCCACAGCCCACACTGAAGTCCACGGGCATTTTAAAATGTATTTATTTGTGAGCATTCACACTACAATACGCTTATGAAGGTCAGAGAACAAGTTTTTTGGAATCAGTTCTCTTTATATGGATCCCAGGTATTGAATTCAGGTCGCCAGGTTTGCACAGTGCAGCACGCCGCTACTGCCAGCAGAAGAGACGACTGCAACAGGATCCTTCTCAGAACGCCCTTTATTGGAGCACTTACACTTGAGGTTTGAAAGAGGCAAGAAGACCCCGTCCCCGTGGAAGCAGAAGAATATATACGGTGCCAGACAAAGCCCTGACATGTCATCAACCCAATGGCTCAGGCCAGAATGGAGCGATAAATGTGCTAAATAATGATTGGCCAGATCGGATGGCCAGATCGAAAGACTCCCCGCGCTGGAGGGGGGGGAGCTTGTGCGCATGCGCACAAGTTCTCTCAAGTTTGACGTGGAACAGCAAACGGCGTCCAGGCTCCGTGCCCACGACATGACAGTGCCATGGTGCACGCTACATCTGACAGCGCCATGGTGCGCGCTACATCTGACAGCGCCATGGTGCGCGCTACATCTGACAGCGCCATGGTGCGCGCTACATCTGACAGCGCCATGGTACGCGCTACATCTGACAGCGCCATGGTGCGCGCTACATCTGACAGCGCCATGGTGCGCGCTACATCTCCCCCTTGTATATTTTAAAGCAGAAACCCGATCTAGTTTGAGACCTCATGATGTCCCCAATGATCAAGGGTTAGGGTGCGCTGTGCGCGTCATGCTGTGTATCCTCTCATGTGCAATGGCAGCAAGGCCTATGAGGTGCAAGGACTACCAGCACGTTTAAAAAACATTGAGAACTGGGTGTGCCTGTCCCAGTGCAATGTCTCTAACGACTTGGGGTGCGGAGGCCACATCCAGTTATAGGTCATGCTTGAGGCTAGCCAGCCAGACCTGAGGGGAGATGCCATGTTCGAGGGCGGCAAGGGCCTGGACTATAATTGCTTTGTCCCGAGCTTGCCGTGCACGAAATCGGCACAGAAGCCAAAGGCAGAGAAACACGCCGAGGCAACATATGGCACCGAATATACCAACCCCCACCCACTCCTTAAAGAAAGAAAAAGCGATTGCAGCCAATCAGTAAATTGTCCAAGGGTTATGGGCTGTATACGAGTATCGTTCAAGGTAGCAATCTGCAACAGCTGGTCCTGGATCAGGTTCTCCGCTTCCTTGGACCGGTTGCCGGCAAGGAATTCGCCCAGGATCTTTGATTCATTTCTGGAATTATCAAAAGAAAGTGGGGTTATGCATACATGCTTTTGATACGAAATGCAACCCATTTGAGCCAAATCATTAATTTGACTTTGTAAAAAATCAATTCTTTGATTAGCTGCCTCTATGCCTGACAGCATGTGTCTATTTATTCTGCTTTGAGTATCCAGCACTGTAGCGGCCTGTGCAACCACATTATTAATGGTATCTGCAGTTTGTACTTGATTGGTCATAGCCACTGCTGCGGTAACCGCGGCAGCCGCTGACACCGCTATCGCTGTTACTATAGCGGCGGTGAGTCCAAAATCCCTTCGTTCTCGTAAAAGAGTAACGAGTGGGAACGTATCAGGATCCGTTTTAACAGGAATTGGCACAAATGTTGGTATCCTCATAACCACTACAAGGTTCCATGAAGCATTCCAGCATTGAGCTAGAAAGCAATCGGTACTCCTGCAATCTACCTCTTGGGTAGCATTAGTAATATTAGTTAGCAGAAACACAAAAGGAGAAGGCACACACACTGGTGCTGCCGCCAAGGTAGTATTGGCCAGCTCCTCCTCCTGAAGTACACGAAGTCGCCTACCAAGGGATGTTTCGGTTACTATACCAGAAACATTAATCAGCCGGGTGGTGAGCTTTTGGATTTGGGCTAAGGCGGAAATGTCTGCTGTTGCTCCTGCCTCATTGGAAAGCAACCATTGATACCAGGACCACCCATCCCCTATGGTTGAACTTTTGTTTGACTGATTATAAAAATATCTCTTCATAGACGGAGAAAGGGAGAATCCCTGTGAAATCTGTAACTCCTCCCATGTCCTGCCCTGACAGGCAGTATAGGTGGGAGGGAAAGAAAAATCTGGGACACAATGTGGGGATGCTTTAAATTTAGTGCTATTATAATCTCTAAGAGAGGGATCTTTCATAGGCACCAACAATGTGGTATTCATAGCCAAGGTGGTAACGTTAACTGAAGTTGCATTACTGGATGTACCACCGCCTGATTGGGCACCCTGAACAATCTGATTTAAAGCTGATGCCAATATGCCTATATTCACCTGACTATAAAGCAAGGGATCCATCCAATTAACCAAATTCTTTTGTTTTAACAGAATGCATGGGGTTTTATGTTCCAAGGAAAAACAAAAGGTCCCATGAAGCACAACTTTAGTTGAATTAAATCGTTCTATCTTATCATCTCTTGGGACCATACAAGGGGCTTCCATATCGCATGAGGTGGAAACCAAGGTGGGAATAATAGAGGAATTAGCGTGAACAGGCATAGGTATTGGCCATGCCCTGGTTACTGCCCACAGTTGCGTCATTTTCATCTGTATCATTGGCATCCACAGGAGGAGAATCAGCACCACGAGAGTCGTCCTCATTGTCCTGTATCCATTTCAGCTCTCTTGTCAGTCTTGCCGGGACCCAAACCGGTTGTTCCTGGCCCTGCGGAAAAATACAAACAGCTCCCCTGGATCTAGCAATCACTGGATCCGGGCCACACCATGTGTTATTTAACACATCTTTCCACTTTACTTCAACGTTTTCGGTGGGTAGAGCCCCAGCATGTCGGCTGTCCGCTGATCGTCCCTGATCATCAAGGTTTAAAAAATTCAGAGTGAAAGTAGCTAGGGATATGGCATTCTTGGGTGAATAGCCCTGGGCTACTCCCCCTTTTTGTTTTTGTAACATTTCCTTTAACGAGCGATTAGCCCGTTCTACAATGCCTTGCCCTTGTGGATTGTACGGCAGGCCAGTGTGATGGCAAACACCCATCTGAGAGCAAAACTGCTGAAAGGTTTTGGAGGCATACGCAGGACCATTATCAGTTTTTAAGCGTTTGGGTTTACCCCAAGCGGCCCATGCCTCCAGGCAATGAGTTATAACATTAACCACCTTTTCACCTGTAAAGGGTGATGCATGGATCACACCAGAACAAGTATCAACTGATACATGCACGTATTGCATACGGCCAAAACTAGGTACATGGGTGACATCCATTTGCCAGAGGTCACCTGGCAGCAGGCCTTTTGGATTGACTCCAACATGTGGGGGGTAGTGAAAAGGGACACAGGCCTGGCAAGATTTAACTATGTCCCTAGCCGCTTGTCTAGGAATTTTAAATTTAAGCGTTAGTGTTCTGGCGGGCACATGATATAACTCGTGAAATTGGCGTGCTGCTGAAAAAGGATCTGATGTTATCATTGGAAAAGCTCGGGTGGCTTCGTCGGCGCGAGCATTGGCCTCTGCCATAGGACCTGGCAGCAGTGTGTGCGCTCGTATATGAGCCATGTGAAAAGGATGCGACCTCTTTCTAATGGTATCACATATGGACAACAGAATGGAGACCACGGGGCTCCTGTCAGAGATCACTGCAGAAGATTCAAGTTGATTTATAGCATTGACCACATAATGGGAATCTGAGTAAATATTAAGAGGACCTGTAAAGGTGAGAAACACCTCCAGAACCATTTGACACTCTACTAGTTGTGGCCTATTTGGCTCAAAATGTTTAATGACTGTCTCCCCTCCCTGGACAACATAGGCACCCACACCAGAACTTGACCCATCAGTATATACAGTAACTGCATTATCCAAGGGGCAAGGCTTGGTCACCTTAGGAAAAATAACTGGATGATTCATGACAAAATGTAACAGTTTATCCGATGGATAATGATTATCAAACCTTCCAGAAAATGCACAGACAAAAACAGCCCAATCATCTAGTGTTGCACTCAAGACTTGTATTTGTTTAGGGGAATATGGCTGGATCAACAACTGTGGTTGCATAGCAAAATGTGTTAAAGACATCTTTATACCCATCATGGCAATAGACGCCACAGCCGTGGGGAAATACTCAATTGTTTTGCGAATGGAGGCATGAGCATGTATCCATAACAAAGGCCCATCTTGCCAAAGGACAGCTGTGGGTGCTGACTTAGTATGCAAAACACACAACACTAATTGTTTATTCGCATCATATCGTCTTAACTGTGCATTCTGAATGGCCTGTTCAACCCTCACCAAGGCCTCTCTTGCGTCCTGTGTCAGCATTCGAGGGGACGTCACTCTTGGGTCTCCCTCCAAAATTTTAAATAGGGGTCTCAACTCAGCTGTAGTGAGCCGAAGGTACGGCTGAAGCCAGTTGATATCACCTAGCAATCTTTGAAAATCATTAAGTGTTTTAAGATTGTCAAGTCTCAGACTTATTTTCTGCGGTCTTATAGCTTGTGGGGTTATAATAGCTCCCAGAAATCGTCCCACCTCTTCCTTCTGTACCTTTTCAGGAGCAATTTCCAGCCCACATTTCCTAAGTGCATCAACGGTGGTAGAAAACGCCAAATCAAGCACATCATTAGTAGGGGCAGCTATCAAGATATCATCCATATAATGGCATAATCTCAAATTTGGAAATTTTAAGCGCACTGGCTCCAAGGCCTTTTGAACAAACAACTCGCACATGGTAGGGCTATTGGCCATTCCTTGGGGGCAAAACCCTCCATTGATACCTTGCATCAGGTTGTTCATGACTAACGGATGGAATTGTAAATGCAAACCGAGGACAATCCTCCTTGTTCAAGGGTATCGAGAAAAAGCAATCCTTTATATCAATAATAATGATCGGCCAATCTCTAGGAAGGCTAGAAAGCAAAGGCAATCCCCTTTGCACTGATCCAAATAACTGCATTTGCTGATTAACTGCTCTAAGGTCATGTAGGAGCCTCCATTTCCCTGATTTTTTCTTGATCACAAAAATAGGCGTATTCCAAGGAGATTGAGACATCTCCAGGTGCCCCAGAGCAAGTTGCTCTTTTACCAATTCTTGTGCTGCCTCCAATTTTTCTCTAGAAAGGGGCCACTGAGGGACCCAGACCGGGATGTCAGTGGTCCAGGGTATAGGGATGGCATCCTCAGTGGCCCCTAGGAAAAACCCAGGCCTTGACGTCCAGGACTCATTGAAGGCATAATCGGTTCAGGGGTGCCCTGAAGCCCCTTCCCTAGTCCCTTGCCTGGAACATATCCGGACTGCAGCATTAACTGTTGACTAACATCTGAATACTGTGTAACAAGTTTTATTCTCATCTGACTCAAAACATCTCGCCCCCATAAGGAAATGGGGAGATCAAGCACGAAAGGTTGAAATAGTCCCTTTGGCCTTCTTCATATGTCCAAGTTAATTCTTTAGCACTGACCTTTGGCATATTGGCATACCCCAGGCCCTGTAATGTTTGAGATGATAGCTGAAGAGGCCACCGCTTCGGCCAATCCCCCTCTCTAATAATGCTGCGGTCTGCACCTGTGTCCAGCAAGCCTTGAAACGTTTTGCCTTCTATATTAAGGGCTATGATCGGTCTTTGATCTAAACCCATAGACAGACAAACAAGATCTGTGCCAGTGGATCCAAACCCTTGATCCCCTCTATTCATAGCCTTGGCTGGAAAATGGTTATGCAGACTAGGCAAGATCAACATTTGAGCTATGCGATCCCCTGGGGAAATAGCTGTAATGCTCCTTGGGGAGGAACACATGATCTTAACTATGCCAGTATAATCAGGGTCTATAACACCCGGGGTTACTACCAGCCCTCTCAGAGCAGATGATGAACATCCTAACAGTAAGCCCACAGTGTCTCTAGGCAACGGACCTTTAAAGTCTGACTCGATGGGCTGCACTCCCATTTGTGGTGTCAATACCAGCCTGGTGGCGGCACAGATGTCCAACCCTGCAGAGCCCCTGGTTGCCCTTCGGGTTTCTGAGGTGGCTGCTCTGCCTGATCTTGCAATGCCCCATACATTTGAGGGTCCTGGGGACGTGGGCCCCTCTTGTCGTTTGTTGAACCTGGTGGATTAGTAATGGGCCGGCCAGAATCTGATGGATTAGTAATGGGCCGGCCATTGATGTCTTTCACCGACCGGCATTCATTTCCCCAATGCCTCCCCTTTTTGCATCTCGGACAGAGGCCTGGTTGATGTCCTCCACCTCCCTGCCTCCCTTCTCCATTCGGACATGTTTTTCTTATATGACCCGGCTGGCCACATTTAAAACAGACTCCTGGCCTATTGCCAGACATCCGGGCAGCAGGCAAAACAGCAGCTGCCAGTCCAGAATTAGTCAATGGCCCTCCTATTTCCCTGCAAGCTTTCATCCATGCTTGGAGTCCTTTTCCTTTCCAGGGGGTGATTGCTCTCCTACATTCTTTGGTACATTGTTCATAGACGAGTTGCTCTACTAAGGGCATACACTGGTCCATGTCGCTAAATACTCTTCCTGCTGCCTTCATCATTCGAGTGACAAAGTCTGAAAATGGCTCTGCTCGTCCTTGTATTATCTTGGTTAAATTACCCGACACTTGGCCCCTGTTAGGCAGGGTTTTCCAGGCTCGTATGGCTATTTCATTAATTTGTTGGTAAACTTGAATAGGAAACACGGTCTGATTGTTTATCCACTGTCCTTGACCTAGTAACATGTCTGCCGTCCAGGCAGCATTGCCGTTATCTGCATTAATACGGGCCTGTGCATAAGCATAGTCGGTGTAAATGGACCTGAAGTCCAAGTATTGGCCTAAAGTAACACACGCCTTAACAGTACTCATCCAATCGGCAGGTGTCATTGCCGATTGTCCTAGGCGCTCTACAAGTCCGAGCGTGAAGCTCGCAGACACTCCATAAGTCTGTGTGGCCTCAGCCAAGTCCTTCAACTGTTTATAAGCAACTGGCTCATGAAACCTCTGCCCTGTGTTGGGATCCTGAAAGACGGGGAACGCAGCAGCCAATCGGCTCCATGTGCCAGGCTTAATGAAGGAAGCTGACGTGGCAGGAGGTGCCGTTGGGCCACTCCTGGTACCACTAGCTCTAGGTGAATCATATGGCGGAGGCTTAGTACGCTCCGGACTACACTGTCCCCGTTCATACTGAACTGCAGCTTCCTCTAGATCTTCCTCTAGACCTTCCTCCTCCACCTCTAATTGGTCCTCATCCTCGGAGGACTCATCTATACAAAATTTAGGAAATTCCTCCAAGAGTGGATACCGCGTATCCTCTAGCTCCCTGTCTTTCTCTGGAGCTTTCTCTTCCCTCTTCCGAGAGCTCTTGTCGCCCTCCCTTTTCCGAGAGCTTTTGTCGCCCTCCTTAGGCCTATGTTTTTTGTGTTCTCCTGTCATTTCTTCCTTGGTATCTAGCTCCGACATGCTATCCTGGTAGTCTGAAAGCGCTCTTTTGCCTTCTTTTACTGCCTCGATGCATTTCCCGTCCGCAAACAGGCTCGTACCAATTTCCATAATGGATGACTTCCCGGCCGAAGCTTACCCTCTGCCTTTGCTGTCTCAAGGGCCCTACCTAGCTTGTTCCAGCAGGGAAGATTGATGTCCCCCAAACCTCCAAACCACGGTGCTACTCGATCCACATCCTCCAAAAACTTTCTTACGGTACCCTCGGAGATTTTTAGATCTCGGTCCCTAAGCAGCCTCTGGATAGGGCGCGAGAAAGGCGCCATGCCAGCGGGTCCAGATGCTACATTTCCCATGCTGTACGTTATCTGCACACCTTATGCACGAGTTGAAATGCCTACCTATCTACACCGGGCTTACTTTCAGTTTCACTTACTGCCGGTCCCAGCAAATACACTCTTGACCGGCTCTATGAAAACGTGGAAAAAAGGCAATGGGTCAGCACCAAGACGACCATACCCCGAATGACAGGGGCTCCCCAGAGCGGATTCACTCCTCCACTCAGCACGTCAGAAGTAATACTCACGGAGAACTCACCGGCGCCGCCGCTCCGAGCGTCTAAGTTCTGAATCCTCCTGCTTCCGCAGGGGTCTCTGCCTGATGCCGTGATGGAAGTCCCGGGGTTCGGCACCACTTGCAGCACGCCGCTACTGCCAGCAGAAGAGACGACTGCAACAGGATCCTTCTCAGAACGCCCTTTATTGGAGCACTTACACTTGAGGTTTGAAAGAGGCAAGAAGACCCCGTCCCCGTGGAAGCAGAAGAATATATACGGTGCCAGACAAAGCCCTGATGTGTCATCAACCCAATGGCTCAGGCCAGAATGGAGCGATAAACGTGCTAAATAATGATTGGCCAGATCGGATGGCCAGATCGAAAGACTCCCCGCGCTGGAGGGGGAGCTTGTGCGCATGTGCACAAGTTCTCTCAAGTTTGACGTGGAACAGCAAACGGCGCCCAGGCTCCGTGCCCACGACATGACAGTGCCATGGTGCGCGCTACAGCACAGCAAGTATTTTACCCAGTGAACCATCTTGCCAGCCCTCCATATGTATTTTGCCCCAATTCACTTCTCTGGTTTTCCTCTAGACATTGTTTTAGTTTTAAGGTTATTTCTTGGTTGTTTTTGTTTATTTGTTTTGAGATTAGAGGCTTAACTATGTAGCTGTAGCTGGCCTAGAACTCATTAAAGCTGCTTTGGCAAATGGTATGCACAGTGCTTAGGTAAAGAACTCTAAATGAACTTTCCCTCAGCTTCCCAGTTGTAGCTGTGTGTGTCCCTGTAACTAATCCTTCTGCATCTTAGCCTCCTTATTTGGAATGGTATTTTTTTTTATTATGTAGACATGGTCAGCAGTGGTATGAGATTGAGCATCAAAATGTATAAAATAAAAGACAAAAGGTCTCTGGGGGTGGAACCATATTCCCTCTTTTTGTGTTTTATGCAAATAGGCTTTGCTTGACCTTGAAGATTATAAGATATTCCTGTTTTATGAGAAATAGAGAACTCAGAGCAAAATCTAGCAAAGCCAGTGTGGTGTAGGCTGGCCCATTATTAGTTTTTACAGTTTTTGGAACTCCCATGTAGGCAAAAGCCTGGAGACAATGACTTCTAACATCCTGTAATTCTTCTCCTGTATGGGCTGAGGCAAAAATAAGATGAGAATATGTGTCCATGATTACGTGAACATATTGTATACAACCAAAAGAAGGAACATGGGTAACATCCATTTGCCATAAATGATTGGGAGCAAGCCCACGAGGATTAACTCTCAAATGGGGAACAGCTAAAAGTTCTGTACACAAAGAGCATTTTTTTAACAATTATCAGTGGCTTGCTCTCGAGATATCTTAAAATGAAATCTTAAAGATTCAGCATTGAGATGAAAACGATTATGAGCTTTTTCTGCAGCTTCTTAAGATTCTTGACTAACTACACAAATTTGGTGGGTAAGCTGATCAGCCAATGCATTCCCCTCACTCAAGGGACCAGGGAGGTCAGTATGAGCCTGCAAATGCCCTCGTAAATGGGAACAGATCGGGCCCAAAGCAATGTTTGAATAGCCAATAACTGCATCTGGACTTGAGATACAGAAGCAATATAAGCTGCAGTTTCCAAAGATGAAAGAATTTTGCTTATATATATATTGACTGTCAGTAAAAAGGTTATATGGAATATCAGCATATTTCTTTAGGGTCATTTGTACAGCGACCAATTCAGCGACCTGAGCAGATTTAGCATTAACAGGCTGAATATCAAAATCAGGAGGGAGGCCACCACAGCTCTCTTAGTGGAAGACCCATCAGTAAACACATTCCATGCCCCTGCTACAGGTTACAAAGAAATAACTTTAGGGAAGCATACCAGATGATTTTTGAGAAAAAAAAAGTGACCAACTTATCAGAAGGATAATGATTATCAAACCTGCAGGAATTAGTGCTTAAAAACAAGGTCTAATCAGCAAAATTTTGCAGCCAAGTTATTTCTGCCTGGGTATATGGTGTAATAACCTTATCAGGTAACATTCCAAAGGTTTGCAAACTAAGTTTATACCCTTTCTGAATAACACATAGCACAGCTGATGGATACGAGATAGCAATTTTTACAGGTGACAAGGACCATAGGATGGTTCCTTGCTGCCAGAAAACTCCAGTAAGACTATACTGAGAGGGGAAAAATTATCAACAGCAGAGGCTGACTTTATATATAGAATATGAGCAGAGGCAAGCTTTTCTTCAATTAAAGTAATACATTGCCTTGCCTGGGGTGTCAACTTACAGAAGGAGATTTGGTCTGGATTCCCCAGCAGAATGTCAAAAAGTGGTTTTAAGACTCCCGTAGGAATTCCCACAGGCTGAGGCAACCCAGGTTGGGTTGCCCCCATTATTTCCATACAATCATTTGCTGCTCTAAGATCTTGCAGCAACCTCCATTTATCAGACTTTTTCTTAATACCAAAGATAGAAGTATTTCAGGGAGAAGTGGATGGCACTGCGCATCCTGCACTTCACCTATCCATAACAACAATCTCCTCTGGAAAGACAGGCTCAGCAAAGCTGCCTTTCTTCTTTTTTTAGCAGTATAATCTCCCTTTCTAAAGGTTCTTCTTCCTCTTCTATATCTCCTTTAGGACTTGTAACTTCCTGCTCCTCAAAACTCTTAAGAGAACCCACAGATTCTACATCCTGAATCTCCTCAAAGGTTTTGTTCGAATTCTCTTAATTGCTCTTTTACTTTTACATCATCACTGAGAAGAGCATCTCTGACTAAGCGCCATAGTGAAAATATCGCTATGGGAAATTCTTCTGGCCCTTGCTCTTTCAATACTTTTTGAAGGTCAGCCTTTACCTGCTCCCAATCAGTAATACTAAAGCCCCCTGCATGGTTTTGAAGGCACCCACTACAACCATACACTTTGACCAAAACTTGACATGCGATTGTTCTGAAAACAAGCGCCCACAGGCAGGCAGCTGCTGTGTCAAGTTCGACAAAAAAAAAACGAAGTGAGAGTTCTCATACTGCAACACAAGCTGGGCAGCAACAGAGCAAAGACTTAAGGCAAGAAGAGGAGCTCCAGAGTCAACCCCACGGCCTCCAGTAGAAATGGTTTCTAACAGCGTGTGTGGTGGGTGCTTCTCAGCTCCTAGCTGTCAGGCACCATTTCCTCCTCGTCATCCTCATCTTCCTTCCTGTCTACTTCAGAGGGGTCTGAAGACTCATGGAGCAAGATGTATTCTCTGCTACTGAACCCAAATTTAAAGACATCTTTTTCTTTCAGTTCATAGTATCTCTGTGGCTTAATACGCTTTGGTATTCAAGAAGGTTCCGTTGCCTGAGCCAAGGTCAATGATGCAGGGCTTCACTCTTCGACCAACCGTGCCGTCAGCTCGATGGGAATGTCGGAGGTGCAGCGATCTCGACCCAGAAGGTAAGCACTCCGCCAATGGATGAACATGACCGGAAGTAGCTCATCATTTTTAAAGGGGTAGAGACGCCACCGTTTTGGGGGATCCGTGCTTCTGGGGACTCGTTGTACTTAATAACCACATCCCAGAAGGTACTGGTGTCCTCAAGAAGTGCCCCAGAAAGTTCAAAGCTTGGTTTTTCTTTGACAGACACCTCTTTGCTTCTGTTACCAGCAGGGCGAGGGATCACCTCCTGAGCCTCACTGCCAGCACCTTCATTCTGCTGGCGATGCTCCCGGTGCCTGGCATTATAACAGTCCCTCTCTTTTTTCTGGGCCTGTAGAATCTGGCTGTCTGGTCCCGGCCCTGTCCACTGACTTGCCTCTCACCGGAGCTACTTCTTTGGCGGGAATGGTCCCGGTGCCTGTCTCTCTCCCTGTTACTACGAGCTCTCCTTTGTTCCTGTTCTGATGGCTCCTGGTGCGGTCCATCCTCTCCTCCTCTCCATGGATGGTCCTCACGTTCCTGCTTCACTGTAATCATGACATAGTGGAGACTCCGGCTTCTCTCAGTCGGTGGAGACTTGTTTCTCTCTGAGAACTTGTTTTTCTTTTTTAACGGGGACCGCCTCGCCCCCCGGGCTCGACCCCCGCGGTGGCCACCGCAGCCTGTCTCAGCGCCCGGCGAGGACAGGTTAGAGGCTGGGACTGCGTGACTGGTTCGGGGCTCAGACGCCCCTGCTTCACCACCATGGTCGCCAGTTTGTCGTCCGCCCGGTGTCGCTGCCAGTCACTTCGCTCCCGCTCGCTCTTCATCCTGCGACCCAACGGAGAGCCACCAAGGAAGTCATGAAAAGCATTCGTTAATATTATAAATTAGTTTAGATTGAATGGCCACTCTGTAAAACGTGGTTCTAATTAATCTTATCAATAAAAAACCGGGAATCAGATGTTAGGGTGAAAGCTGAATTTTTAGAAAAGGAGAGTAGCCGTCACAGTCTCTTCTTAGCGCTACAAAATCTCAGATCAGGTGGGGGGGGGGGGGGGGCGGGAAATCCTATCTCTGCGAATCCTCAGACTGAATGGGGCAAGATCCTGTCTCCACCCACCTTATGTTCTTGTCTCACCTCCATCATGATGGGATTAAAGGTGTGAGCCTCCCACATGCTGGGATTAAAGATGTAAACCTGTACTGCCTGGCTGCTTCTCTTTCACACAGGTTCAATCTCAGTTAACCCAGGGTGGCCTCGAACTTCGCTTCTTCCTGCACCCTCTTCCCAGGTGCTGGAATAAAAGGTCTGTGCCACCACTGCCCGGCCTCTATGGTTAACTAGTGGCTTTCTCTGTTCTCAGGCAAGCTTTGTTAGAACACAAAATGTTATACAACAATGCTGTTTGATGAACTATCGCCTCTTCTAATCAAGAGGTCTCTCTTGCTAGAATTTAATCTTTTTTTAATTTTGATGGCATGCGCAGCTTTTCTTCTCCTGTGGAAACAACAACAAAAGAGCAAACAAACCTTTTCCCAAACATAACACTTATCCTGGTTTCCATTCTGAGGTCAACACGTCTTTAAAGTATACAAACTGATTTAATTCAACAATTTTCTTTTGTCTACTATCCAATGTCTCTGTGCAGCAGTTTCTCATGAAAGCATTTAGAAAACTTAGAATAAAGTATCGTGCAATCTGTTAGGATTCCTGCATTGGACTAGCCCTAGCTGACGGCGGTGACTGCATTCCACTTGCGCAGTGCTCTTGTCATCGTCCCCCTCCCTGCCTCCTCTCTTCCCTCCGCCGCCCCCCCGCCCCCCCTCCCCACCCAGCCTTGGTGCATTGAAGCCAGAGCCTGCTAGGCCCCTCTCCTAGGACCCTCCAGCTGGAGCCGCGCCTCTGCTGCAGCATTCCCGCGTCCTATTCCTTCCCCTGCTGCCTCCACTGGAGCCGCCTTGCACGCTGTTGAAGCCGCTCATTGGTCCACAGTGTACTCAGAATCGTTGGCATTCCCAAAGGCCGCCGGCCGCACAGCAGCAAGACGGTCACCAGGGGCACAGAGCAAGATGCGCACCAGTGGCACAGAAAAATGGCCACCAACAGCACAGTAGATGCTCAGCGGGGCCACAGTGGCAGCATAGCACTGCAGAGTCTCACTAGCTGCACGGGCGCGAGATGCGTACCAGTAACCCAGCTCTGCAACCGCTTCTCTCCCCGGGGGAGATTCCGCACACAGTCCCAGGAGCAGATCACACGGTGAACAGTTGCCACCGTCCAGATTGTCACTCACCGACAAGGCCTGCCTGCGGCTATCAGGAGATGACCCTGGCCAATGGCCACCCAAGGCAGCGAGGAGCCTGGGAGACTGCTGGTCAGCATTTCCTTCGCCTTATCCCTCTTCTTCCCTAATAAACTACGTGGGTTTGTCTGCCACAGAAACAACACTATGTCTGGCGGATCTTTATTACCCTTTTCTGTTTATTAAGCATATCTTTTAGAGTTCAAATAGATCTTTCTATAACTGCTTTCCCCGTAGGATTGTGGGGTATACCTTTAATATGCTTTACATTGTAATACTAGAGACGTATCACTGGTCTTAATTCCCATAGTGGGCATAACTTCTAACAAATGCACGATTACAGAATCAGCCTTTTCAGAACTCAAAGCAGTTATTCATTGAAATCCTGAATATGTATCTATGGTGTGTGTACATATTTTAATTTTCCAAACTCTGCAAAATAAAATATACCCATTTGCAAAATTTAATGTCTTTGGGTTACTTCCTGCAGGTAGTGGAGTTTCGTTAATTTCCTTATAATTTCCTTGGCTTGTTGCCAAGCCATGGAAAATCTTTTTTCAAGCCCTTTCTATTGACAAGGTGTTTCTTATGCAATTCTGAGGCTCCTAGAACACTTCCTACTAATAATTGATCAATTTCATCATTATCTTGTGCTAGAAGGCCCATATGGGATCTGATATGTACTATATATCAGGGTTGATTTCTATTTCTGATTATTTCTTGTAATTAAACAAATAACAAGGTCAATTCTGAATTTTCTGGAATAAATTCAGCAGTTTCAACATGTAAAACAACTCTGTATAATGAGAGTCAGTAACTATATTAAGAGGTTCTGGAAAATCTAATAATACCATGAGAATAAAATATAATTCTGACTTTTGAACAGAATTGTAAGAATTTTGAGCCACTTTATTTAAATTTACTAACTTATAACCTTCCTTTCCCAGATTTGTTTGCATTAGTATAGAATGTAGGGGCTCCAGAAATTGGCCTTCTTCCCCATACAGTGTGAGGAAGGATCCAATTAATTCTCTTTATAAACTGAACGCTCTTCTTTTGGGATAATTGTTGTTAGTCTCTCCTAAAAATTGCTACAAACTCTTAGCCCATATTCATTTTTTGCCCATAAAGAGAACATTTCAGCATTATTGAAAGGTACTACAATTTCTGCTGGGTGTTTCCTGCTAATTGACAAAGGCTCAATTTTCCTTTTAGAATCAGTTCAGAAACCCTTTCTACATACATCTTTAATTTTTTACTCTGTGTGGTAAAAATACCCACTGTAAGATATTATCTTCTCTCTGCATTAAAAGTCCTGTAGGAAAATGCATAGAAGGTAAAATAATGTAATTAAGTCCAGATCCAAATAATACACATGTGCATCCTGTAATTTCTCTCCTACCAAAGCCAATTCTCTCTCAGCCTCAGCTGATCATTTTCAGACAATTTAAGTCCTTATCACCTTGTAAGGTTTGAAATAAATCAGTTAGTTCTTGAGTTGTCAATACATTTGTGGGCTGTAGTCAGTTAATAACTCCCAGCAATTTTTGACTATCATTAAAGTGTTCATAATTGATCTCTCATGATTTGTAATCTCTGAGGTTGAATTTTTTTGTAAGCCTATCTTATAGCCTAGGTATTAGAATCTCTGTATTTTTTCAGGAGCAATTTTTAATCCCCAACCAGGCAAAATTTTCTTTACTTCTTTAACATTTTCTCTAAGGTATCTACGAGTAAGATATTGTTCATATGATGGTAAATTAATAGATTTGAGGAAGCTGTTTATGAATCATTTCTTGCTGCAGCCAGGGCAGCCTGGATAGCCAAGACTGGTGTGTGGGGGGGGGTGCCGGGATTGAGACACAGAGGCTTCTTTTCAGATGGAAGAACAGCAACCTTTAGTTTGCACAGCCAAAAAGAACACAAACATCCTTGTCAATTACAGACCACAAGGAAGTTCCTCTCTCAGGGGGAGTGAGGGGAGCTGGATCACAACAATTTCTGACTTATGTTAAACAAAATAATGGCACAGGGTGAGGTTGTTTACATCTCTTGTGGGAGAATATTTCAGTGCTATCTTTTAGTAGGCTGAGAATTATCATTAGTAGGCACCGTGAAGGCAAATCTTTCCCCCATCTTGTTCTTGTAAAGGTGTAGTGAAGAAGCAGTCTTTTAAGTCAATCTCTATAATGGACCATTTTTTAGGTAATAGAGAAGGCAGAGGAATTCCAGGCTGTAGAGAGCCCATCAGCTGAATTACTTTCTTTATGGCTCTCAAATCCACTAACATTATCTATCCATTTTCCAGATTTCTATTTAATGACAAATATAGGAGAATTCCAAGGACTGGTCAATTCTTCAATATGTTGAGCATTTAGCTGCTCCTATGACAGCTGTTCTAAAGCCTCTAATTTTTCTGATGTCAAAGGCCATTGCTTAACACATACAGGTTTGTCCATTAACCATTTTAAAGGTAGGGCTGTTGGTACCTTTGAAAGATCAACAGCTGTTGTGCCCTGCTTATGTTGTGCTGACTGAATGGTCAGTGACTGTTCTTTATAATACCTTTTAATGCTTTTCCAGGAATATACATTAGCTTATAGTTTGTTTCTGAGATTGGAGGAATGTTAATCTGAGTTTTCCATTGCTGTAACAAATTACATCCCCAAAAATGCATTGCAATGTTAGCCACATATGATTTTAATTTTCCATTCTGGCTTCTGGCCCTATGTATTCAACCAACACCTCTTGCACTTTGTTTTACCTGAGTTAAAGTTCCAATACCCCCCCAAAAAAACCCAAAACAAAACAAAAAGCTGAACATTTATCTCCTGAAGAGGCCAGTTTCAAAGCAAAGATTCTGATACAAGTATTGTTACATCTGCCCCTCTGTCTACAAGACCCTCAATTACAATGTCATTTATTCGTAGTCTGTCCTAGGTAGGGTTACTATTATGCAATGAAACACCATCTTTTAAAAGACAGCTTTCAAGAGAAATCATTTAAATGGGGGGCAGGTATCATGGTGGCAGGCAGACAAACATGATGCTGGAGAAGTAGCTGGAAGCTTCCATTTGACCCATCTGGTATGCTGAACAGATGGAGGCAGGAAGACTATGGAACCAGTCCAAGAGAGAAGTGTGTTGTAGCCAGAAAAGCTGGAAGGAATGGTAATACAAATAGCCCTCTAATAATCCCTTTGACGTTGGCATGGACAAGTGGGATTTGAGTTTGCCCTGGTGGTTTTCAGTGTTGCTTCGGTTCAGCGTTTCCTTATTATGTACCCTTCCTCCCTTTTAGAATGATAATTTATATTCTATGTTGGGAGTATATAATCTGCTTTTTGATTTTATAGGGGCTTCTAATTAAGAGATTGCTTTGAGTCTCAGAAGAGATTTTGGACTTATAAACACTGTTGAGACTAGGAAGGACTATGGGGACTTTTGAAGTTGAACTAAATGCATTTTTGCTTTATGATATGGCAAGAGCCTACAGGGGTTAGGGAGTGGTTTGAATGAGAATGGCCCCCAAAGTCTCACATATTTGAAAATTTGGTTCCCACCTGGTGGACTATTTCAGAAGGATTAGGAGGTGTGGCTGTACTGGTCGGTTTACACAAGCTAGAGTCATCAGAGGGGGAGGAGCCTCAGTTGAGGAAATGCCTCTATGAGATCCAGCTGTAAGGCATTTTCTCAATTAGTGATCGATGGGGAGGACATAACTCACTATGAGTGGTGCCCTCCCTGGGCTGGTGGTTCTGGGTACTGTAAGAAAGAAGACGGAACAAGTCACGTAAGCAAGCCAGTAAGCAGCACCCCTTCATGTCCCCTGTATCAGGCCTGCCTGCAGGGTTAGCCCTGTTTTTGAGTTCCTGTCCTGACTTCCTTTGGTGATGACAGCAATGTGGAAGTGTAAGCTGAATAAACCCTTGCCTCCCCAACTTTGGATTTGTGTCACTATAGATGAGCCTTAAGATTTCAAAAGTCCAAACCAAAGCCAGGCAGTGGTGGCACTTGGGAGAGAGAGAGATAGGCTGATCTCTGTGAGTTTGAGGCCAGCCTGGTCTGCAAGAGTTAGTTCCAGGACAGGCTCCAAAGCTACAGAGAAATCCTGTCTTGAAAAACGAAACCAAAAAAAAAAAAAAAAAAAAAAAAACAAAAACGTAAAACAAAAAAGTCCACGTAAGGCCCAGTCTCCCCCTGGGAGACATATACACTCTGCCTACAACTTTTAGATCAGATGTGAGCTCACAGCAATGCCCTGCCTGCCACCACACACTCTGCCATGAGCAAGCCCCCAATTAAATCTATTTTTTACAAAGTTGCCTTGGCCAGGTGTGGTGGCACACACCTTTAATCCCAACACTTGGGATGCAGAGGCCGGTGGATCTCTGTTAAGTTTGAGGCCAGCCTGGTCTACAAAGTGAGTTCCAGGACAGTTAGGACTGTTACACAGAGAGAAACCCTGTCTTAAAAATGAAAAAAAAAAAAAAGTTGCCTTAACTGGACAGTGTTATCACACGCCTTTAATTCCAGCACTTGGGAGGCAGAGGCAGTTGGTTTTCCAAATTCAAGGCCAGCCTGGTCTACAGAATGAGTCCCAGGACAGCCAGGGTTACAGAAAGTAGTCCTTTTTCATAAAACCACCCCTGCCCCCCATGCCAGAAATAAAAAGCTGCCTTGGTCATGGTGTTTCATCACAGCAGTAGTAGCCCTAACTAAGACCAAGACCAACAGGAAGGGTGGGTGGGGCCATCCCCTGGGCTTGGGTTTCAGAGTCTAATAAAAAGGAGAAACTGAGCACACGCATTTATCCGTTGCTTTCTGTATCTGCCGATACGATTTTCCCACTATCATGGATTGTGTATTGAACTGTGAGCCAAAACAAATCCTAGCTCTTAAAAAAAAAATCTAATTGAGGCTAGAGAGATGGTTATCAGCACTGAAATGCGCTTCTTGGGAGCTTAGGTTCAATTCCCAGCACCCACATGGTGACCCACAACCATATATAACTCCAGTCCCAGGGATTTGATGCCCTATTCTGGCCTCCCTGGGGCACCTGGCACACATGCAATGCACAGACATACATGCAGGCAAAGCACCCATACATATAGTAAAAATTTTAAATAAAAAAAATTTAAGCCACATTTCATTCAAACTGAACACTGTCCTCATCAGCACTAGGGACTGATGAACCAGCCAGTCTCCATCTTGGGCTTAAAAGCCATTTTATAGTAAAGACAAACTAAGTTTATTCCTGTTTATGATTAAACCTCTGTTTCTCAAGGATTGGATTCTGCCCCTCTTGTAACCTTAGCTACAAATGGTTCTGAACTGCCTGTTGCAGGAAATGACAACCATGCTTTTGTTTCGAGAGGTTATATGACCACCTATGACAAACCTGTGGTTATGACACCCTTGTTATGACCACCTTGCAACCATGTATTTTTTTCAGGAGGTCATTATGACTAACTCATTATGCTTATGTTCTGCGTCTCTAACCCCACCTATTACCTGTCAAATCACCCATTTGGAAGCCCCTACCTCCGAGCTATAAAATCCTTCTCTGCTTCATATCCAGTGCTCATCTCTTGAACCTCGACTTTGGTGGGAGACAGCCTGTGTACATGAATAAAAAAAGCTTGCTTTAATTAATTTGGCCATGATGATTCGGGTCAATGACCTGACCTTTCTCCTTGGATCTTTGGGATTAACAGTATTTTACTGAAAAACCAAGTCAAACATAAGTGGAAAATTTAAGCATGTTCAGGATTGTATTAACTTTTTCCTAAGT
Source organism: Microtus oregoni (assembly GCF_018167655.1). Taxonomy (NCBI): domain Eukaryota; kingdom Metazoa; phylum Chordata; class Mammalia; order Rodentia; family Cricetidae; genus Microtus; species Microtus oregoni. The sequence continues at coordinate 13,509,058 of NW_024543076.1, forward strand.
GTTACAGAATGTTGTTTTCTGGGCATGACATGGCCATTGCCAGGTGGAAATCAGAGCAGGCATGGTAACTTCAGAGGACCCTCATAAGGCTGGGCTCACTAACACTCCCTGGAGAAAGGGGAGGAAGCTCATGAGACAGCCTATAGGACACAGAAACAGTTGCTAGGGGAGGCTTTTCTTCCACAGCCTGTAAGCCTACTTCTCCTCAGCAGCTCGCCAACCGAGACTGGGATGGACTGTTGTTAGTAACCTTTCTAGGGTGACTACAAGTTTGCTCAAGTTTCCCCAAGAAAAGTCATGCACCCTTGAGGTAATGGTCCCTTGATAAATGGATCTGTGAGGGTAAAGACAATGTAGAAGTACAGTGAGTTCCTCGGTTCCCTGCTCCCACTCCTGCAGTGCTGGGATTGAGGAAGCCAAGGCTTTACATGTGCCACTATTGAAGAGCAGCGTATACGTACGCACGGGCCAGGATAACTTCAAACTCCTCAAGCTTCCAACAGTCTCTCAGGCTTTTATAATCGCTTTATTACAGAGGAACATCAGAGTGAAGTTTGGAAATAAATAAATGTTGCTATGGTTAAATAGACAAAATATATCCAGAGAGTATAATATACATTAATTTGCATTACTTCTCCAAGTATCACCAATGTACAAATTATTTTGTGAAGTTTTTCTCACATAAAGGATTTAAAATGCAAAGACTATGGAACTCTATATTGGAAATTAATAGAAGCAACATAGCTCCAAATACTGAAAATGTAAGACAGGTTTCTTAGGTATTCCAGGCATACATATTAGCTGTAAGGGCTGACAGTGTGTTTCAGCAATGTGATTCAACAAAGCTAATCTGTAAACATATCTCCTATGACAATCAGATGCAAACCATTCTATCACAAATCTGCAAAACCCTCTGAAATGTAAACCTCAATGACATGGTAAAAGAAATTCTAAGTAATAACAACTACAAAAGCAGTAACTGTCAACAAAGTTATTTGGTTTTTAAGATGTAGCGTAGCATAATGTAAAAGTCAAATGCCTCACCTAGAAGCTGTTTTTATGAAGACCTTTTTCTTTGTGTGTGTGTGTGTGTGTGTGTGTGTGTGTGTGTGTGTGTGTGTGTGATGGATCTCAGTGTTTCCCAGGCTGGTCTCAAGTTCCTGCCTCGGCCCTGCCTCGGCTTCCCGAGTCCTAGGATGGCAGGCATGTATGTGTACTACATGTCTGGTTTGAAGGTATAGTTTTGAACTTAAAGTTTTTGCATACATTTATGTGTGTGTGTGTGTGTGTGTGTGCGCGCACACACACACAGGCCATTGCACAGTGTGGAAGTCGGAGACAATTTGCAGGAGCCAGTTCTCTTCCACTTCTGAGTGGGTTCAGGAACTGAACTCAAGTTGCCCAGCTTGCACTCGGGTGGCCAGGTGTGGATGGTGAGTGGATTTACTCACCGAGCCATCTCATTGGCTAGCATTTCTTAATATAATGTACTATGTGTTTAATTCTTTTCTTTAAAAAGACTTTGTATATAATTAGGATATTGAACTAGAGCTCTAAAAAGAAAAATGCAGATGAAAATAGCTATATAGAAATAATGGTATAAATGTGAATTTATACAAAATGTACTGTTCTTCAACTATGTAAGGCTTAATATGAGTATTTGTGGGTTCTGAGTGTTCCACACCATAGTTTTTAGAGTAGTCGTAAAGCATTTAAAATCTAGTACTTCTAAAATGGTTTCGCCTTTTTAAAAAGCATCTGTTTATTTATTTCTAGACAGGGTCTCGTGTAGCCCAGTCCATGGTGGGTTGACCCTCTGACCTCATCTCCCAAGCGCTGGGATTGCAGGCATGTGCCACCATACCCAGCTTTGTTTTCGTATTTTCAGCAAACATGGATATCATTTCATGCCAACTGGTCTATGCTGCTGTATTCAAAAACAATGAAAGGTTCTTTATCTTTTAAACATCTTTTAACTATTTTTTGAACCGCTGCAGAATCTATATAGATGTTTTTTCTTTTGAGATTTCAGAATGCTGTAATTTGAACTAATTAATGCCTACCAAGAATTGGCCCAAGCTTAAACAGAAGTCACAAGAAAGACACAGGTGTCAAACAGTTTAAGTCTGGCCTATGCAATTACATAGAATCACGATTACTTTTTATGTGAAAAGTGTTTCAGAGTAAAAAATACTTTTGTAAGGAATATTATTGATAGTATTTCATATCTAAGTAGAATTTTTATACTGGGTCTTGCCTCTTTCCTTTGGGAAGTACCTGCTTGCTACAGCGTGAACCAAGTACAGCCTACGCTGGCCATGGTGACTTGTGGGTGAGCCCTTAAATTAAGATCAAATACTTATTAGTCAAAGCTAGGGCGATGGTATTCCCCCCACATGGCCAAGGTAACTAACACCAGTTCCCACTTCTGTAAGCCTTGAGGAATTTTAACCACAACGAGGTCTAATAACTCATAGCAGAGCGTGGTGGCTCTTCCGGAAGCGGCTGTTCACCAACTGTTTTTATGGTGGTAACCCCGTGATCTGGAATGCGACGGAAAGTGAGAATGCTTTGCTGTCTGTGTCTTGGTTCCGGAGCTGGTGTACCCTCTGGGAGACTTGCATGGAGATCTTGCGAAGGAATCACAGTGCCGTCCATGTGGTCTGGATTTTGCTCCTGAGCCAGTCTGCTTTGGGGGTGAGCGTGACTCTGATTTTTCTATTGACTTGGACCTTTTCGGTAAGGACTTGGATCTTGACCGGCCTCTAGATCCAGAATTCCTTCTCGGTGTTCTCGACTGCCTTGCTGAGGTAGACTGCCTTGGTAGTGATTTGGAGCGGGATTTAGACTGACTGTAGGAAGATCGCCTGTGTCGAGACCTGAAAGCATGTGTAACATTAGAGCGTGTACTTTATACAAGACAACAGGCTGAGAGACAGCACTTTCTGATGGGCTTCATAGTGCTATGGTTCGAATAGGAAATACACCCCCACGGGGCTGTCAGAGTGACTCAGGGGTTAAAAGCATTTGCTGTTCTTCCAGAGAATCTGGATTTGAGTCCTAGCACTCATGTGGTCAGTCACACACAACTGTCTGTAACTTTAGTTCCAGGGGATCTGGCACCTTCTGAACACTGAAAGCATTGCATAAATGTGAGGCACAGACATACATACAAGTAAAAGACCCATATGGATAAAAAGAAAAAAAATCCTCCCCAGACTCAAGTATTAGGGGCCTGATTGCCAGCCAGTAGGCTTTGGGTGTGTGACTAGATTCTGAGGGATCTGACCTAATCACTGGGTTGGTCCCTGATGGACTCACAGTGTATGGAGTCATCAGGAGGTGTGAGGTAGGAGGGGAGACGAAGTAGTGGATCCCCAGGGGTGCTTTCAAAGCCTGCTTGCTTGCTTTCTCCCCCCCCCCCCCCCCCCCGTCTGTCTGTCTTTTGAAACAGGGTTTCTCGGTGTAGTCCTGGCTGTCTGAGAACTTGCTTTGTAGACCAGACTGGTCTTAAACTCAAGGATCCACCTGCCTTTGCCTCCCAAGTGCTGGTATTAAAGGCGTGTTGTGCTACTGCCTGGCAACAGCTGTTTCTTATCACCTGTTCTATCCCCCCCCCCTTACTGTTTGCCATGAATTGAGCAACCTGCATGATAAGGTCACTGGGTACAATAGTCTGCCTCACATCAGGCCCACGGCAATGGATCTAGCCTCCCATGGGCTGGACCCTCTGAAACTCTGAGCAAGATAAATCTTTCCTTCTTAAGTTCTTCTTTGGAGTGTTTGTCATCATGATGGGAAGTCTGATTAATACATTATGTTCATTATGTTTTAATAGATTAATGACAAGACACTTTTTTTTTTTGGCAGCACTTGGCCTAGAACCTGGGGCCTTGTGTTTGCTCGGCAAATACTCTACCACCAAACTACACCTCTAGCCTAAAAGAAATAATTCTAATTTTATCATTCATGCTTTTGACTCAAACATACATAACAAGTCTGTAATATCTGTTATACTAGAAAATATGCTCAAAACATTTTTACCTTGTGACGCTATATCATATGCCTTAGTTCTACAAAAAAGTCCTGTATTATCCTGTTCAACCTCCCAAGTGCTGGAATTACAGACATGCACGCAACACCCTGCTGGGTTAAACAACTGTTAACAGGCATAAAAATTGGAAGAAGAAAAACCTTATAAATAAGGAAAGAAAGGAAACAATCATTAAAAGTTTACAAATAATGCTTGTAAAAGCAAAAACTGCTGTATGAGTTAGCATGATGGGAAATGCCTATTGTGACAGCATTCCAAGAGACCAAGGCAGAAGGATCTCAAGTTCCAGACCAGCCTTGGCTGCACAGCAATGCTCTCTATGAAAAGAAAAGCAAAGCCACCCTCTGAAAGCATGAGAGAGTGATCAACATAAGCAAAAGTTGAGCCCAGAAGCCTCAGAGTTCAAAGCTACTGAACTGGCTGGGACTTAAGGGACAAAAAGCTTGGATTATATAGCATCTTTAAACAGTTTGGAGGCACTGGTGCACATCTGTGAACCCAGCAATGGGGGGTGTAATGGGGTAGAGAGAGGTGGACTTCAGTTCACTGGACAGGCAGTCTAGCCTGAAGCATGAGCTTCAGGTTAAGTGATAGACCCTGTTACCAAAAACCAAGGTAGAGAGTGATCAAGAAAGACACCTGAGCCAGGTAGTGGTGGCATATCCCTTTAATCCCAGCACGTGGGAGGCAAAGGCAGGGGGATCTCTGTGAGTTCAAGGCCAGCCTGGTCTATAGAGCAAGTTCCAGAACAAGTTCCAAAGCAACACAGAGAAACCCTGTCTCAAAAACTAAAAAGATAAATAAATAAATAGACACTTGGTAATAAGCCTCTAACGTGCATGCATACGCACATGCACACAGTGCACACACATCCATAAGCATGTACCTATAATACAAACAACCAAAACAACAATAACAAGACCCTGCCTAAAGCTAAAGAGTCTACAAATCAGGGAGTGCTGGGAATACAGCCTCAGAGCCAGTGTAGAGGTCCAGCAGAGCACCTGCGAGCATCTGCCAGGTCCTGAGTTCAACCCCACAGCCCAGGAAAACAAACAGAACCCATATGTGATAGGGAAGAGCATGTCTTTCTACAGAAATTTGTTTGTCCATATTAAACAAAATCATTGTCTAAGTACCTCCCTCCCCCACCCGCCCTAGTAATTCTTTAAAATATTTCCTAGAAAAAGGGAAGAATGAAGCTGTGTGCTGTAGCTCTCAGTGCTCACTCTTTCAGGCTGTCTGAGCGCCTCCGGTCTCTGCCCCACGATGAACTTCGACTTCGAGACCTCCTCTGGCTGGGGCTTCTGGATCTCCTGTGGTCACTCGGCGAGCACAGGTGGCGTTCCTTCGACTTCATTTGCCCAGGTGCTAGAACATGAAGAACAAGGTTCCTAACAGTTTACCCCTGAAAACCACAGTCCCTGCCGCTCGGTCGGGACCTTATTCTGAAGACCTTTAAGTGACACACTACTGTTGCTGACACTCGGAAACAGTAACAGCTTGGCTCTGTCATGGAGAGCTAAGGGTCCTTTACACTTACTTTTGCGATCACCTTGGGCAAACTGTATCTCGATTTGCCGGCCACAGACCCACTTCCTATTGAGGTTATAGAGTGCGTCTTCAGCATCTCGAACATCTTCAAACATGAGCTGCTGTTAAGGACACTTTGGACATCAGACAGTAAACGAAACTGTTTCTGGGTATTATTTACATGTGAAATTCAATCGACAATAAAACCAAGTTCTGGCTCCAATATGAATAACCAGAAAAGCTTTTCTGTTTTATTATGAAAACAGATGCACTCTTGTGATTTAGAAGCATGAACAAAAGAACAGAATAGCAGATACAATTAGCAGCATAATTTGAAATGTGAGGAAAGAAATTAATCTCAAATTTGCTGGCATTATAAAATCAGGAAATAAAATAAACTGTTTAGGGCTTAACCCCCTTTTCAGAGAAAGGATTTATCAGGTTTTCAGTGGAAATATCAGCACGCAGAGCTTTTATTCTGCAAGTAAAAGTCCTCTATCGCTAAAAGTCTAGTTATGAAATGTAAGAGAAATGACTCATTATAAACAGAACTGCAATAATAAAAGCAAGCTAAGACAAAAGATGACCTTGGCTCTTTGAGGGTGGTGCCCACCTCTGAACCTACTACTTTCAACAGTCCCCTATGTGCTACTAGTTAGTTGTAAGTATAAAGTAACAGGAAACCATAGAGGTCTCAAAGAAACCTGGCACAAATGGCTACCTGAAGCGCCTATTAACATATCAAAGGGGACGCTGGCTACCAGTCTCTCCCATCGCTTATGGTTGGAGTCTAGCTAACAAGCTGGTCCAGACTGGGGGAAGGGGAGCTCGGAGAGGGTGGTAAGGCGATGGGGGACTGGGGGTGGAGGCACTGTCCAGCTACTGCAGACTGTTGTAGAGTTTCTGAGATAAAGAAAAAATACATTTAATAAGACAATGTTGATCTTATAACATCCATCCCTAAACACGTATGTGGATAAGCACACTATGAAGCATGTTTGCATGTGCACGTACAGTAGAGGATATTGAACATAGGCGAACCCTCGGGGGCGGCGAGTGTAGAAGTCAAGCGGGATGTAAACGTCCACTATGGGGCCGTACCGACCAAACTCTCGGCGTAGGTCCTCGGGCCTGGAGCGGTACAGAAACAAGGCAAGTAAATATAAATAGGCTGAATAACACTTGGCCTACAGAAATCCAACTGAAACTTTCAAAACAAAGCGTATCGTCCAGCCAGTGAGAGGGCCCAGCTCACTGGGTAAAGGCTGAGTAGCTCAGCCTAAAGACCAGAGTTCAAAACCTTAAGCCCACATGGTGGAAAGAGAATCATCTCCTGCAAGTTGTCTTTTACTCTTTAAGCATGGAGAGAGAAGAGGAGGAATAGAACACAGAGAGAGGCCCACACACAAATAAAAGTAAAAAAAAAAAAAAAAGAGGAAAATGAAAGTATATTGTCTAAACTTCCATATCTACAGCCGTCTCTTATAACAGTTACTCACATTTCTTTCTCTTTGCAGGTGGGGAAACCAAGCCTTGCTATATGACCAGGCTGGCCTTGAACTAACAGTCCTTCTGCCTTAGGTCCCCAAGTGCTAGGACTGCAGGTTGCACCATCAAGCCTAGTTTCACCCAAGGCTTTAAAAGGAAAAAAAAAATCTCCTCTGAGTCCTTTCTTTCTTGGAGACCCTAATCCAGGAAGTCTGGATGGGGGACCTGGGAGTCTGTATTTTTAAAAACATTTTATGTGGTTGTTAACTTAATTTCAAAAGGCCTGGCCCAGCACGTCCACTCTTGAAAATTACTTCCATCACAAGACTTGATGTTCATTTAAGAATGCATTCTTGTCTCACTATAACTTCATGTTTATTTGAATTTTGTTTTCAGAAAGCAAGAAATTAGAACCTAAAGCAGTCTCAGAATTATTTCTTGGACTTTAACAACAACAAAAAAAAGTGTGTTCTTTCCGTATACCATAAAGCAAAGTTAACTACTTTATTCTTATAGCTAATGATATTTTGAACCTTCTGTATGTCTTCTACCATTATAGGTACAGGGCTTACTTAAGAAAAAGCAGAGAGAGACAGAGAGAGAGAGAGAGAGAGAGAGAGAAGTCAGAGGCATCTGAAGGAGTCCAGAGCAGAGAGAGAGAGAAGTAGAGTGGACATGACCTGTAGTGAAGAGGCAAGAAGGCCTGCTTTTTGTCCTGCCCAGCTCCCGCATGGTTAGCTTTACACCCGAAATAACAACACACAAACTGTATTCTTTTAAACACTGCCTGGCCCATTATATCTAGCCTCTTCTTGGCTAACTCTCATATCTTGATTAACCCATTTCTATTAATGTATGTAGCACCACAAGGTGGTGGCTTACCGGGAAGATTCTAACCTATGTCCATCTTGGGCCAGAGCTTCATGGCGACTGCCTCACTGCCTTCTACCCAGCATCCTGTTCTGTCTACTCCACCTATCTAAGCTGCTGTCCTATCAAAGGGCCAAGGCAGTTTCTTTATTAACCAATGAAAGTAACACATAGACAGAAGACCTTCCCACATCAATGACCAGCAGGATGGACATGACCAGGACTATCTGTGAGAGAGGGGAGAATAGCAGGGGATAGGGAGTAGAGAAAAGAGCGAGAGGAAGAGAGTCTAGAGAGAACATAATAGGAATAGCAGGGTTATAAGGAAAGTGAGGAGCTTTGGAGGAGGGAAACCTGTGAGCTGGAGGGAATCTGTGAATGGGGAACTCCTCCTATCGTCCATGTTGAGCTCATTTCTGGGTTTTTGAACTGCTTTTTGGAGTTTGGAGAATTGGCATTTCCTTTGAACCTTGACAACAGCATTATTTCTCTTTGTGGAGCGACAATTTAACTGGAGGCACACATCTAGTTGTGCTAGCTGACAATTACATACACAAGAAGCTGTTTGTCTGAATATGACTTAATTCCCACAACTCTGGCTGTTTACACACAGATTAGTCTGTCTATAATGTCACTGAGCTAGCAAGTAATGGAGATGGAATCACACACCTGTCTGTCATCAATCACTGTCACACACAGCCTGAGAGAGCTCACAGAGGCTCAGCCTTAAGTTCTAAGCATGCATGGTCCTGAAGAAAGAAGAGAGCTTTAAAAACAATGCAGAAGTGACTGCACAGCTTCTGGTCCCGGTGAATGGAAGGAGTTGTTATCAGTAACAGTGATGGAATATCAGTACCAGTGGTGGAATCTGGGGATCAAACTCAGGTTGTCAGGATTGCACATGGAATGCCTTTTCCTGAAAACAAGAACCCAGAAATTAAGTCATCCACCTATAAACACCTGAGTTTTGACAAGGAGGCCAAAAATACACACTGAAGAACAGACAACACCTTCAACAAATGGTGCCGGTCAAGCTGGATTGAATGAAAGTGAATGGAAGTTACTGAGTGGAAGAATGAAACTAGACCCGTATCTCTTACCCTGTGCAACACTCAACTCAAAATGGACCAAGGGTCTCAGCAGAAGACCTGACACCCTGAATTGATGGAGGAGAGAATTGTAATATAATAGCTCTTATAGGAACAGGAAGGAATTTTCTGAAAAGGGATCCACATAGCAGGCATTAGTACCAATAACTGACAAACGGGACCTCATTACACAAAGCAACTTCTGTACAGCAAAGGACACCATCATTCCAGGGAAGAGCAGCCTACAGAATGGGAAAAAGATTTGTCAACTATATATAATATACAAAGGAATAAAAAGACCTTAAACACCAAGAAAACAAATAACACAATTAAAAAATGGGGTACAGAACTAAACAGAGATTAGTCAAAAGATGAAACACAAATGGCCGAGAAGCAGTTTAAGGAATGTTCAGCATCCCTAGCCATCAGGAAACTGCAAATTAAAATAGCTTTGAGATTTCATATTACACCAGTCAAAATGGCCAAGCTTAAAAAAAATGACCCCAGATGCTGGAGAAGAGTCACAGAAAGGGAGCTCTTAGTCACTGCGGATTGGAATGCAAACTAGTGCAGCCGCTATGGAGATGGAAGCTGAGAATCGACCTATGTCAAGATCTAGCTGTAGCACTCTGGGCATACACCCAAAGGACTCCATCTTACCGTAGAGACACTTGCGAATTCACAGAGAATGAAGACACAGCACGCACGGAGCCTGGCACTGGTCTGCATCAGTTTGGGGTCCAAGGACTGAGGAGACGTGGACACAGGACCCCATTCCTAACCCAGAGCAATCTCCAATTTGATGATCACTTGCAAATGAAAATTCCATTTCCTCCAAAGGAGTCTCACTGGGGAAATAAACTACTCTCACTGGTCGGCTGCATGCCCAGGAGTAGATGCCAGCAGAAAATGAACTCAGTAGCATCTCTGGATGTCCCTTGTCTCATGATGTCATGTCACATCTCTTCATTTAAAATAATTTATTATTTATATTTTCTTTGTATATTTTTCCTCTCTTTTACCCTACACGTCCTTTGCATATCTATTATGACTTTTGTTTTAGTACTTTCTGGGATTACTGAGTATGCAGATGTGTGGGCCTCTGCTCCTCGTGCCTTCTCTTGGCCTCATAGAGAAACTCTGTCTCTAAAATCTGAAATAAAATGTAAACATACACACAGTGTACTGGCTTGCAGTATGTCAGCCTGAACAAGCTAGAGTGGAGGAAGCCTCAACTGAGAAAATGCCTCTATAAGATCAAGCTGTGGGAAGACTGTAGGGCATTTTCTAAATTAGTGATTGATGTGGGAGGGCCCAGTCCATTGTGGGTGGAGCCACTCCTGGGCTTGTAGTCCTGGATTCTCTAAGAAGGCTGAGGGAGCCCTGTGCAGCAGGTCAGTAAGCAGCAACCTCCTCATGATCTCTGCATCAGTTCCTACCCTAGGCTCCTGCCCTGTTTGGGCTCCTGCCTTGGCACCCTTTGATGATGAATTGTGTGATGTGGATGTATACACTAAATAAGCCCTTTTCTCCCTCAGTTGCTTTTGTATTTCATCACAGCAGTGTTAACCCTAATTAAGGCATACGGGATGACAAAAACTAAATAAGATGATAAATGTGAAGCTTTTAAAAATGACATTTACTCTCTGCATGGGTGTATGTGTTGGGCACAGATGTGGAGATCGAACAATAGCACGAAGCAGTCAGCTCTCCTGCCTTGTTTGCCCTGGGGACTGAACGCGGGCTGTCAGGCTTGGCCACAGGTGTTTGACCCGACTGGGCCATCTCTGACTTATTCTAAGTTTTTCACCTGGCACTTGTCACACAGTGGGTATTTAACAAAAGCGAGAAACTATTATTCTCTTGATACAAAACAATCTCAGTTTTGATTACCTCCCCAGTGTCGGACTAAAAAGTGATGAAAGAACAGAAAATAGAATTAGTAACTCTCAATTATCAGTTTAAGCACTCAGGGGAGGGTTACCTGGATCCAAGGTTCGTAGTCACATGAAGACATGTTTGTTTTGTTGTTGTTGTTGTTGTTTGTTTTACTTTGTGGTGCTGGGGACAGAACCCAAGGCCTCACGAATGTAAGGCAAGCAATCTGCTGAACTGCACCCCCAGGCCAGATGTGTTTTATTCAGAATGCACAATGTTGGAGCATTATAGAAATATGAAATATCCACTATTTTAGAGCTTCTAAATCTACAAAGAAGAGAATCCACATTATTCAACTGAATACATCTTTAGCGTGGTGTGTGCATGTGGCTTATGTGAGGTCGGAGGATAACTCGAGGGGCTTGTTCTCTTCTTCCAGCACGTAGCTCCCAGGGCTAGAACTCAGATCCTCAGGCTTGGAGGCAGGCATCTCTACTCACGGAGTCATCTTGCTAGCCCCTTATACAACTTAATAATAGCGATGTTTTCAAAGCTAGTTCAATATACACAAAAATCCAGGTTTCTGACTTCTCTTGAAAGTAAGATGAGGCAAGGCAAATTGGGGGTGCTAGTGGCATATGCTTGTAATCACAGCTAGGGGAGAGGTTGGGGGTGCTAGCGGCATATGCTTGTAATCACAGCTAGGGGAGAGGTTGGCATGGGAAGCCCAAATCCTGGTTGCTGAAGCGATGTCCCATTAGCTATAGATCAGTAGGGAGCCCAGCATGCACACAGCCCTGGGTCAGAATCTCTAGAATTGAAAAGTGGGGGGGAGGTAGCAACATGACTTCCCCATTAGATGGTGCATACTCATTTGCTGCAGTCCGGGCCATTCTACTATGCCTTGTAAGCTGGCAGCCTCAGTCACCTGCATAGCTCTTGGGGCATCTGATTTGGAAATGTCTGGGGTTTCTTTTGTAAACATGCCATGAAGACCTGGCGCTAATTGTCCAAGTTGTCTAAGTGTGAGATTTTTTAAAGCCTACCCAAATATTAAATTCTGCTTCTCTATGTAGCAATATATTGATAAACAGGGTAAGAAAAAAACCATAAAACACAGGCATCTTAAAATTCTATTAACCAACAGTCTATAGTTGTGGCACATATATTTATAGTGATCAAATTTGAAGCACTTAATATCCCTAAAAGTAGATTATCAGCTTAGTGGTGGTGCACACCGGTGATCCTAGTACTTGGGAGGGAGGTGGAGGCAGAAGGATGAGAAGTTCAAGGTCATTTTCGCCTATGTAGGGAATTTGAGACCACCCTGGACTAGATGGAGACCCTCTCTTAACAAATCAAAACTTAAGTCATGATTATTCCAGAAACCAACATGTGAAGAAATGCATAGTTTTGTGCCTATTTGGGTCCAGGCACAAAGGTTAAAACCTTTGAACTTCAACTTTTCCTTAAGTGGACAAGATGGTAGAACTAGAAAGTGGGATTAAGTGATTCCAGTGAAATTAAGGTGTCTTTTAATGTCACCTCTCCCATTTCCTCCTACTCCTATTAAAGGAAAAAGTGCTCTATGAAAAAGGACATTTCTTAAGCTCTATGCTTGACAATCCTCTAGATTTTCAATGAGGGCTGCAGGAGACAGACTCCCAGGATTGAAACTGACAACTTAACCAAGATGAAGGGCTAAGACTGTCTCCAGCACTCAAAGAAAAACAAGAAAAATATACATCAGATAATCGACTAGTCGTGTGTGTGTGTGTGTGTGTGTGTGTGTGTGTGTGTGTGCGTGTGTTGGCTTTTCAAGACAGGGTTTCTCTGTGAAACAGCTTTGGCTGTCCTGGAGCTCGCTTTGTAGACCAGGCTGGCCTCGTATATTAAATTTGGGCCGTCAGCACTGCCTGAACAGCGCAGAGGAAATTGCAAGGCCTAAGGTGCGCATCCTGAGATGAGACAGCCCCAGTTACTCCGGAAGGTTAGTGGGCGGCGTCTGCAGGACGCAGTGACAACAGGGCCTGAGCATGCACTGCCACCACGGCCTGCACCTCGGCCAGCATCCTGTCATCATGACAGCACCCCAACACCTGGTCAGCACCCCAATGCCCGTACACCCCGTAGTTCGGTACACGGACACCTGTCCATGACTCCAACACCCGGCCAGCACGCCAACACCCACTGGTACCCCGACACCCAGCTGGCACCCCGACAGCCTGCAGCCGGGCACCGAGGCACCCGGCCGGCATGGGACAGCCCACCACCCAGCCCGCACCCAGACACCCCTCCATCCCGACCCGTACTCCCGCGGGGTCCCGTCTTGGCTCACCTAGTGGCGTCGGCGACGTTCCTGACGAACAGGGAGGTGTTGGGGGGCCTGGTGTAGCGAGACATGCCGCTCGCGGCCCCGCTCCCAGCCGCCCGCCGCGCCCCCTCCCGGGCCGGCCGCGCAGCCGCAGACGCGGGCTGGGGGCGCGGGGCCTGAGCGGCCGCGCCAACATCAACCTGGACACTGTCTCGGCCGCTCGGGAACAGACCCAATATCCACCGATCCAGACCGGGAGACATGCCTCATCCATGCAGTCCCAGAAAAGATCCCGGACAGGGCTTCGAAAGAGTCATGAGTAAGGGGCAGGGCCCCTACTGCGAGCATGCAAGCGTAGCCTCAGCGTTTCCCTGAAGAGATCAACTCCATCCTCAATGGAGAAGGAATGTACACACACGAATAGCGAAGAACAGCTACAGTACTGCGGCTTTAAGTGTGAAGGCCCGCAGCAATCCACTGGGGTAGCATCAAAGAAACCCAGACAGCAGATCTTTTGTTTGTTTGCTTGGCATATTTTTGTAACAACGTTTCAGGCCTAGGATCCCTTATGTATTGTGGCTGCACACCAGGCTCCAGCTGGACTTACTAAGGAGAAAGTTGAGAGTACTTTGTATTGCTTAGCTGGGCCGCTGTAACAAATGCAACAAACTTGGTGACTTAATGAAATTTATCCTCTTAGGACTGGGGGGGGGGGGGGGGAGGATTGGGAGAGGCTCGGGTAACTCAGTTGGAGTCTTTGCCCAGCATGCAGGAGGCACGCTGTTCCAGTACCTCCTAAAACCCGAATGGTGGTGGCACCTGTAATCCCAGGGCTGCTGGGGAGGGGATGGTAGAGAGATCCTCTACGACAGAAGGAGTTTGAAGCCAGCCTGGTCTTAGTGAGATGTGTCCTCACTGATATTGCTTAGACCTCCTCTTTCCATTTCCAAACATGTTTGAAGCCTCTAAGCATTTTTTTCAGAACAACAGCATTCCCTTTGAGTGCCTGAGGCAGGAACATTTTCAAGAGTAGACAACTCAATAATATTACACCAGGGTGGGGTAGGGGTAGGGGCTGGAGAGAAGTTTAGCAGTTAAGAGTGCTTGCTGCTTTTGCTGTGGTCCTGGGTTCGGTTCCCAGCATCCACATGGTCACTTACAATCTCCTTAACTCCAGTGTCAGGGTATTCAGCACCATCTTCTGGCCCCTGTGGGGGCACAAAACACACGTGCAATGCACATACATACATAAATACATAGATGTAGGCAAAACACTTATGAACATAAAACAAAAATAGTTTGAAAAACAGAATACTGTACTAAGATTACCCAGTGTCCTAAGCAGTTATGTTCAGTAACTGATAAAACTGAGCTTCATTGTTCTTTTGATGTTTCCTGAGGGCCCAGACTAAAAGCCCTCCCAGTCCTAGATTTAAAAATGAAACAACAAACAAACAAAACCCCCACATTTAACCAGAGAAAAGTGCCCCCTTGCTGACCCATGTCTTCACGCATCAGATGACCCGTCACAGAGTGGCAAAGGCTCATCCAGGAGTGGACTCGGTCCAGTGACTGGGAGAACAGCTCAGGAGAGAAGCAGGCTTGCTGTGCAAACATGAGGTCCTGGGTTAGAATTCCCAGCACCCATGTGATAAAATCCTGAGCATAGCCACACACCTGTGACCCCAGCCTTGTGAGGTCAGAAGCTCACTGGGCAGCAAGCCCTGCAGAAGTGAAGAAGTACAAATCTTCAGGTTTAGTAAACGACTCCATCTTCAGAGAAGAGAGAGAGGTAGAGTAGAAGACACCTTGTAACCTCCTCTGGCCTCTGCACAGGCACACATCTGTGACTCCTCCCACTAAAACAGAAACATTTTAAATTAGGAGAATAAAGAGTTAGTCTAGAATGACAATGTGGCTAGAGACATGTGCCCTGTGAAGGACACAAGAGTCTGTGGACCTCTTTGCCCATCCTCACCTTCAAGCCTCATGAAGACAAGACTTATATTTTTAAATATTTTAAGAAACTACTTATGTAGATTCTAATTGTTTTGCCTTTTCCCACTTGAAGACAGGGTCTCATTATGTAGCATTGGCTGGTTTGGTACTCACTGGTGTAGCTCCAGCTAGGCTTGAATTTACAACAATCCTCCTGTATCAGTCTCTGTAGCACTGGAATTACAGGCATGTATGCACCCCATACCTTCCTATTTCACTTAGAAAAAAAAAGTTAAATAGTTGTGATTGAGCCAGGAGTGGTGGCACACACCTTTAATGCCAGCACTCGAGAGGCAGAGGCAGGTGGAGCTCTGTCAGTTTTAGGTCAACCTGGTCTACAGAATGAATTCCAGGACAGCCTGGGCTGTTACATAGAGAAACTCTGTCTTGAGAAAAACAAACAAAACAAAACAGAAATAAACAAACTCAAAACTTGTAATTGAAATCAACACAGAGCTGGGGATAGAGCTCAGGATGGCAGGGCACTTATCTAGTGTGCATGAGGCCTTGGGTTTGGGTACCAGCACTGTAAAAAACATGAGGAAGAGGAAGGAGGAGGAGGAGAATATTATAGCTCTACAAAGAGTACTGTAAAAAGAAAAAGGCAGAACCCTTTTTCAACCGTTAAAGCTTGCTTTAACGAACAAATTCTTAATTTTTTCTTTTGAGACAGGGTTTCTCTATGTAGTCCTGACTGTCTCTGAGCTAACTCTGTAGACCAGGCTGGCCTTGAACTCAGAGACCTGCCTGCCTCTGCCTCCGGAGTACTAGGATTAAAGACATGTGCCACCACTGCCCGGCTACACAAATGTAGCGCGCACCACGGCGCTGTCAGATGTAGCGTGCACCATGGCGCTGTCATGTCGTGGGCACGGAGCCTGGGCACCGTTTGCTGTTCCACGTCAAACTTGAGAGAACTTGTGCGCATGCGCACAAGCTCCCCCCTCCAGCGCGGGGAGTCTTTCGATCTGGCCATCCGATCTGGCCAGTCATTATTTAACACGTTTATCGCTCCATTCTGGCCTGAGCCATTGGGTTGATGACATGTCAGGGCTTTGTCTGGCACCGTATATATTCTTCTGCTTCCACGGGGACGGGGTCTTCTTGCCTCTTTCAAACCTCAAGTGTAAGTGCTCCAATAAAGGGCATTCTGAGAAGGATCCTGTTGCAGTCGTCTCTTCTGCTGGCAGTACCGGCGTGCTGCAAGTGGTGCCGAACCCCGGGACTTCCATCACGGCATCAGGCAGAGACCCCTGCGGAAGCAGGAGGATTCAGAACTTAGACGCTCGGAGCGGCGGCGCCGGTGAGTTCTCCGTGAGTATTACTTCTGACGTGCTGAGTGGAGGAGTGAATCCGCTCTGGGGAGCCCCTGTCATTCGGGGTATGGTCGTCTTGGTGCTGACCCATTGCCTTTTTTCCACGTTTTCATAGAGCCGGTCAAGAGTGTATTTGCTGGGACCGGCAGTAAGTGAAACTGAAAGTAAGCCCGGTGTAGATAGGTAGGCATTTCAACTCGTGCATAAGGTGTGCAGATAACGTACAGCATGGGAAATGTAGCATCTGGACCCGCTGGCATGGCGCCTTTCTCGCGCCCTATCCAGAGGCTGCTTAGGGACCGAGATCTAAAAATCTCCGAGGGTACCGTAAGAAAGTTTTTGGAGGATGTGGATCGAGTAGCACCATGGTTTGGAGGTTTGGGGGACATCAATCTCCCCTGCTGGAACAAGCTAGGTAGGGCCCTCGAGACAGCAAAGGCAGAGGGTAAGCTTCGGCCGGGAAGTCATCCATTATGGAAATTGGTACGAGCCTGTTTGCGGGACGGGAAATGCATCGAGGCAGTAAAAGAAGGCAAAAGAGCGCTTTCAGACTACCAGGATAGCATGTCGGAGCTAGATACCAAGGAAGAAATGACAGGAGAACACAAAAAACATAGGCCTAAAGGAGGGCGACAAAAGCTCTCGGAAAAGGGAGGGCGACAAGAGCTCTCGGAAGAGGGAAGAGAAAGCTTCAGAGAAAGACAGGGAGCTAGAGGATACGCGGTATCCACTCTTGGAGGAATTTCCTCAATTTTGTATAGATGAGTCCTCCGAGGATGAGGACCAATTAGAGGTGGAGGAGGAAGGTCTAGAGGAAGATCTAGAGGAAGCTGCAGTTCAGTATGAACGGGGACAGTGTAGTCCGGAGCGTACTAAGCCTCCGCCATATGATTCACCTAGAGCTAGTGGTACCAGGAGTGGCCCAACGGCACCTCCTGCCACGTCAGCTTCCTTCATTAAGCCTGGCACATGGAGCCGATTGGCTGCTGCGTTCCCCGTCTTTCAGGATCCCAACACAGGGCAGAGGTTTCATGAGCCAGTTGCTTATAAACAGTTGAAAGACTTGGCTGAGGCCACACAGACTTATGGAGTGTCTGCGAGCTTCACGCTCGGACTTGTAGAGCGCCTAGGACAATCGGCAATGACACCTGCCGATTGGATGAGTACTGTTAAGGCGTGTGTTACTTTAGGCCAATACTTGGACTTCAGGTCCATTTATACCGACTATGCTTATGCACAGGCCCGTGTTAATGCAGATAACGGCAATGCTGCCTGGACGGCAGACATGTTACTAGGTCAGGGACAGTGGATAAACAATCAGACCGTGTTTCCTATTCAAGTTTACCAACAAATTAATGAAATAGCCATACGAGCCTGGAAAACCCTGCCTAACAGGGGCCAAGTGTCGGGTAATTTAACCAAGATAATACAAGGACGAGCAGAGCCATTTTCAGACTTTGTTGCTCGAATGATGGAGGCAGCAGGAAGAGTATTTAGCGACATGGACCAGTGTATGCCCTTAGTAGAGCAACTCGTCTATGAACAATGTACCAAAGAATGTAGGAGAGCAATCACCCCCTGGAAAGGAAAAGGACTCCAAGCATGGATGAAAGCTTGCAGGGAAATAGGAGGGCCATTGACTAATTCTGGACTGGCAGCTGCTGTTTTGCCTGCTGCCCGGATGTCTGGCAATAGGCCAGGAGTCTGTTTTAAATGTGGCCAGCCGGGTCATATAAGAAAAACATGTCCGAATGGAGAAGGGAGGCAGGGAGGTGGAGGACATCAACCAGGCCTCTGTCCGAGATGCAAAAAGGGGAGGCATTGGGGAAATGAATGCCGGTCAGTGAAAGACATCAATGGCCGGCCCATTACTAATCCATCAGATTCTGGCCGGCCCATTACTAATCCACCAGGTTCAACAAACGACAAGAGGGGCCCACGTCCCCAGGACCCTCAAATGTATGGGGCATTGCAAGATCAGGCAGAGCAGCCACCTCAGAAACCCGAAGGGCAACCAGGGGCTCTGCAGGGTTGGACATCTGTGCCGCCACCAGGCTGGTATTGACACCACAAATGGGAGTGCAGCCCATCGAGTCAGACTTTAAAGGTCCGTTGCCTAGAGACACTGTGGGCTTACTGTTAGGATGTTCATCATCTGCTCTGAGAGGGCTGGTAGTAACCCCAGGTGTTATAGACCCTGATTATACTGGCATAGTTAAGATCATGTGTTCCTCCCCAAGGAGCATTACAGCTATTTCCCCAGGGGATCGCATAGCTCAAATGTTGATCTTGCCTAGTCTGCATAACCATTTTCCAGCCAAGGCTATGAATAGAGGGGATCAAGGGTTTGGATCCACTGGCACAGATCTTGTTTGTCTGTCTATGGGTTTAGATCAAAGACCGATCATAGCCCTTAATATAGAAGGCAAAACGTTTCAAGGCTTGCTGGATACAGGTGCAGACCGCAGCATTATTAGAGAGGGGGATTGGCCGAAGCGGTGGCCTCTTCAGCTATCATCTCAAACATGACAGGGCCTGGGGTATGCCAATATGCCAAAGGTCAGTGCTAAAGAATTAACTTGGACATATGAAGAAGGCCAAAGGGACTATTTCAACCTTTCGTGCTTGATCTCCCCATTTCCTTATGGGGGCGAGATGTTTTGAGTCAGATGAGGATAAAACTTGTTACACAGTATTCAGATGTTAGTCAACAGTTAATGCTGCAGTCCGGATATGTTCCAGGCAAGGGACTAGGGAAGGGGCTTCAGGGCACCCCTGAACCGATTATGCCTTCAATGAGTCCTGGACGTCAAGGCCTGGGTTTTTCCTAGGGGCCACTGAGGATGCCATCCCTATACCCTGGACCACTGACATCCCGGTCTGGGTCCCTCAGTGGCCCCTTTCTAGAGAAAAATTGGAGGCAGCACAAGAATTGGTAAAAGAGCAACTTGCTCTGGGGCACCTGGAGATGTCTCAATCTCCTTGGAATACGCCTATTTTTGTGATCAAGAAAAAATCAGGGAAATGGAGGCTCCTACATGACCTTAGAGCAGTTAATCAGCAAATGCAGTTATTTGGATCAGTGCAAAGGGGATTGCCTTTGCTTTCTAGCCTTCCTAGAGATTGGCCGATCATTATTATTGATATAAAGGATTGCTTTTTCTCGATACCCTTGAACAAGGAGGATTGTCCTCGGTTTGCATTTACAATTCCATCCGTTAGTCATGAACAACCTGATGCAAGGTATCAATGGAGGGTTTTGCCCCCAAGGAATGGCCAATAGCCCTACCATGTGCGAGTTGTTTGTTCAAAAGGCCTTGGAGCCAGTGCGCTTAAAATTTCCAAATTTGAGATTATGCCATTATATGGATGATATCTTGATAGCTGCCCCTACTAATGATGTGCTTGATTTGGCGTTTTCTACCACCGTTGATGCACTTAGGAAATGTGGGCTGGAAATTGCTCCTGAAAAGGTACAGAAGGAAGAGGTGGGACGATTTCTGGGAGCTATTATAACCCCACAAGCTATAAGACCGCAGAAAATAAGTCTGAGACTTGACAATCTTAAAACACTTAATGATTTTCAAAGATTGCTAGGTGATATCAACTGGCTTCAGCCGTACCTTCGGCTCACTACAGCTGAGTTGAGACCCCTATTTAAAATTTTGGAGGGAGACCCAAGAGTGACGTCCCCTCGAATGCTGACACAGGACGCAAGAGAGGCCTTGGTGAGGGTTGAACAGGCCATTCAGAATGCACAGTTAAGACGATATGATGCGAATAAACAATTAGTGTTGTGTGTTTTGCATACTAAGTCAGCACCCACAGCTGTCCTTTGGCAAGATGGGCCTTTGTTATGGATACATGCTCATGCCTCCATTCGCAAAACAATTGAGTATTTCCCCACGGCTGTGGCGTCTATTGCCATGATGGGTATAAAGATGTCTTTAACACATTTTGCTATGCAACCACAGTTGTTGATCCAGCCATATTCCCCTAAACAAATACAAGTCTTGAGTGCAACACTAGATGATTGGGCTGTTTTTGTCTGTGCATTTTCTGGAAGGTTTGATAATCATTATCCATCGGATAAACTGTTACATTTTGTCATGAATCATCCAGTTATTTTTCCTAAGGTGACCAAGCCTTGCCCCTTGGATAATGCAGTCACTGTATATACTGATGGGTCAAGTTCTGGTGTGGGTGCCTATGTTGTCCAGGGAGGGGAGACAGTCATTAAACATTTTGAGCCAAATAGGCCACAACTAGTAGAGTGTCAAATGGTTCTGGAGGTGTTTCTCACCTTTACAGGTCCTCTTAATATTTACTCAGATTCCCATTATGTGGTCAATGCTATAAATCAACTTGAATCTTCTGCAGTGATCTCTGACAGGAGCCCCGTGGTCTCCATTCTGTTGTCCATATGTGATACCATTAGAAAGAGGTCGCATCCTTTTCACATGGCTCATATACGAGCGCACACACTGCTGCCAGGTCCTATGGCAGAGGCCAATGCTCGCGCCGACGAAGCCACCCGAGCTTTTCCAATGATAACATCAGATCCTTTTTCAGCAGCACGCCAATTTCACGAGTTATATCATGTGCCCGCCAGAACACTAACGCTTAAATTTAAAATTCCTAGACAAGCGGCTAGGGACATAGTTAAATCTTGCCAGGCCTGTGTCCCTTTTCACTACCCCCCACATGTTGGAGTCAATCCAAAAGGCCTGCTGCCAGGTGACCTCTGGCAAATGGATGTCACCCATGTACCTAGTTTTGGCCGTATGCAATACGTGCATGTATCAGTCGATACTTGTTCTGGTGTGATCCATGCATCACCCTTTACAGGTGAAAAGGTGGTTAATGTTATAACTCATTGCCTGGAGGCATGGGCCGCTTGGGGTAAACCCAAACGCTTAAAAACTGATAATGGTCCTGCGTATGCCTCCAAAACCTTTCAGCAGTTTTGCTCTCAGATGGGTGTTTGCCATCACACTGGCCTGCCGTACAATCCACAAGGGCAAGGCATTGTAGAACGGGCTAATCGCTCGTTAAAGGAAATGTTACAAAAACAAAAAGGGGGAGTAGCCCAGGGCTATTCACCCAAGAATGCCATATCCCTAGCTACTTTCACTCTGAATTTTTTAAACCTTGATGATCAGGGACGATCAGCGGACAGCCGACATGCTGGGGCTCTACCCACCGAAAACGTTGAAGTAAAGTGGAAAGATGTGTTAAATAACACATGGTGTGGCCCGGATCCAGTGATTGCTAGATCCAGGGGAGCTGTTTGTATTTTTCCGCAGGGCCAGGAACAACCGGTTTGGGTCCCGGCAAGACTGACAAGAGAGCTGAAATGGATACAGGACAATGAGGACGACTCTCGTGGTGCTGATTCTCCTCCTGTGGATGCCAATGATACAGATGAAAATGACGCAACTGTGGGCAGTAACCAGGGCATGGCCAATACCTATGCCTGTTCACGCTAATTCCTCTATTATTCCCACCTTGGTTTCCACCTCATGCGATATGGAAGCCCCTTGTATGGTCCCAAGAAATGATAAGATAGAACGATTTAATTCAACTAAAGTTGTGCTTCATGGGACCTTTTGTTTTTCCTTGGAACATAAAACCCCATGCATTCTGTTAAAACAAAAGAATTTGGTTAATTGGATGGATCCCTTGCTTTATAGTCAGGTGAATATAGGCATATTGGCATCAGCTTTAAATCAGATTGTTCAGGGTGCCCAGTCAGGCGGTGGTACATCCAGTAATGCAACTTCAGTTAACGTTACCACCTTGGCTATGAATACCACATTGTTGGTGCCTATGAAAGATCCCTCTCTTAGAGATTATAATAGCACTAAATTTAAAGCATCCCCACATTGTGTCCCAGATTTTTCTTTCCCTCCCACCTATACTGCCTGTCAGGGCAGGACATGGGAGGAGTTACAGATTTCACAGGGATTCTCCCTTTCTCCGTCTATGAAGAGATATTTTTATAATCAGTCAAACAAAAGTTCAACCATAGGGGATGGGTGGTCCTGGTATCAATGGTTGCTTTCCAATGAGGCAGGAGCAACAGCAGACATTTCCGCCTTAGCCCAAATCCAAAAGCTCACCACCCGGCTGATTAATGTTTCTGGTATAGTAACCGAAACATCCCTTGGTAGGCGACTTCGTGTACTTCAGGAGGAGGAGCTGGCCAATACTACCTTGGCGGCAGCACCAGTGTGTGTGCCTTCTCCTTTTGTGTTTCTGCTAACTAATATTACTAATGCTACCCAAGAGGTAGATTGCAGGAGTACCGATTGCTTTCTAGCTCAATGCTGGAATGCTTCATGGAACCTTGTAGTGGTTATGAGGATACCAACATTCGTGCCAATTCCTGTTAAAACGGATCCTGATGCGTTCCCACTCGTTACTCTTTTACGAGAACGAAGGGATTTTGGACTCACCACCGCTATAGTAACAGCGATAGCGGTGTCAGCGGCTGCCGCGGTTACCGCAGCAGTGGCTATGACCAATCAAGTACAAACTGCAGATACCATTAATAATGTGGTTGCACAGGCCGCTACAGTGCTGGATACTCAAAGCAGAATAAATAGACACATGCTGTCAGGCATAGAGGCAGCTAATCAAAGAATTGATTTTTTACAAAGTCAAATTAATGATTTGGCTCAAATGGGTTGCATTTCGTATCAAAAGCATGTATGCATAACCCCACTTTCTTTTGATAATTCCAGAAATGAATCAAAGATCCTGGGCGAATTCCTTGCCGGCAACCGGTCCAAGGAAGCGGAGAACCTGATCCAGGACCAGCTGTTGCAGATTGCTACCTTGAACGATACTCGTATACAGCCCATAACCCTTGGACAATTTACTGATTGGCTGCAATCACTTTTTCTTTCTTTAAGGAGTGGGTGGGGGTTGGTATATTCGGTGCCATATGTTGCCTCGGCGTGTTTTTCTGCCTTTGGCTTCTGCGCCAATTTCGTGCACGGCAAGCTCGGGACAAAGCAATTATAGTCCAGGCCCTTGCCGCCCTCGAACATGGCATCTCCCCTCAGGTCTGGCTGGCTAGCCTCAAGCATGACCTGTAACTGGATGTGGCCTCCGCACCCCAAGTCGTTAGAGACATTGCACTGGGACAGGCACACCCAGTTCTCAATGTTTTTTAAACGTGCTGATAGTCCTTGCACCTAATAGGCCTTGCTGCCATTGCACATGAGAGGATACACAGCATGACGCGCACAGCGCACCCTAACCCTTGATCGTTGGGGACATCATGAGGTCTCAAACTAGATCGGGTTTCTGCTTTAAAATATACAAGGGGGAGATGTAGCGCGCACCATGGCGCTGTCAGATGTAGCGTGCACCATGGCGCTGTCATGTCGTGGGCACGGAGCCTGGGCGCCGTTTGCTGTTCCATGTCAAACTTGAGAGAACTTGTGCGCATGCGCACAAGCTCCCCCCTCCAGCGCGGGGATTCTTTCGATCTGGCCATCCGATCTGGCCAATCATTATTTAACACGTTTATCGCTCCATTCTGGCCTGAGCCATTGGGTTGATGACATGTCAGGGCTTTGTCTGGCACCGTATATATTCTTCTGCTTCCACGGGGACGGGGTCTTCTTGCCTCTTTCAAACCTCAAGTGTAAGTGCTCCAATAAAGGGCGTTCTGAGAAGGATCCTGTTGCAGTCGTCTCTTCTGTTGATAGTAGCGGCGTGCTGCACACAAACTCTTAAATCTTTGTGTATGTTACATGTATGAAAGCAGATGGTGTCTGGTGAGAAGGCTCAGCAGACAAAGGCGCTTGCCACCAAGCCTGACAACTTGAGTTAGAGTCCAAGGAGCTACGTGGTGGAAGGAGAGAGCAGACTCCAACTGCTGTTCTCTTACCTTCACATCCACACACACAAATCAACAAACTGTAATTACAATATTAAAAACAGAAAACAGAGGCACATAGGAAATTATAGCTGATGTTTGGGTATTGTATGACTTGTGTCTGATAAAATAGCTAAGAGTAGTGGTCACCATTTAGAATCTAGGATGTAGCTAAGGCCTTTCTGCTCATTCTCTGTTTGCTCCCCTCTGCTGTCTCTCCAGGGAACCTCTCCTAAATAGTGCACGAGAACACAGCTTTCTGGGTTCTTTCTGTTGCTGTCATTGTTGAGACAAGGTCTCAATCTACAGCCCATGCCGTCCTGGAACTCATTATATAATACAGCCTGACTTTACCATGGTAATCCCCTACCTCCACCTCCAAGTACTAGGATTGATTATAGTCCATAAGTCACCATGTGTTGTGTGACATTCCTGCGGCATGTGAACAAATGCGTACTCATAACAGACAGCACGGAAGTTCAGTTTGAACAGATGAGTTTTATTAGGGGTGACCTGCAGGGATATGGGTAAGGGGTTACTTACGGGAATGACTTAAAGACAGTTGCAGCACCAAGGTCCGTTCTGGAATCTATAGCAGCTCAGAAAAGCTGGTAACCAGCTCACCCAGCAACCAACAAGCAACTAAACAAATCGAAAAGTATTTTCTAGGCAGCTCAGCTGGTCTGAATCTCTTCCAGGAGCTTAGCTTGTCCGAAAGTGTATCTAAACAGTCTTTGCACACTATAGACGCTTGAGGAGGGGGGGATCTTTGTGTATCAGATCAGTTTCGGGGACTTTCTGAATGAAGCCTTTGAGTTGTCCACTTCCTGAAAGTAAGGAATTTGTACAGTCCAGGTCCTGTACTCTGAGACTGTCCCGTCTCAGCCCGTGTCACCGCACACAGCAGACTGGTGTAGCTTAAGCAGATTAATTATCTAGCGTTGGTTTTGAGTGTTATAGTGGGAAATCAAGTTGTGCTTAAGCCTCTGTGTGCGCCTCCAAGCGTGTGTGGTAATTTGAAGAATTAATGCTGCAGTTCCCCAGCAGGTGGCGGTAACTCTCCTCTAGTGAGAGCTGCCACAAGCTCCCTCAACAGTGAAGTGGGAGGTGATGGGAGGCTTGGTTTTTTTTTTTTGCTTGCTGATTTTGTTTTGTGTGCTGTATTTGTTTGGTGTGTGCGGTACTGGGGATCGAGCCTGGACTTTATGACTGCCAGTCAAATGCTCTATCACAGACCACGCCCCTCAGCTGATAGATTTATATAGGATGGATTATAAATCCCCCCCCCGCATTATCTCACACTGTTTAGAAAACACCATTCATATAGCCCAGTTGGAGAACATGATTGCCTCCTATTATGAAGTTTATACTTATGCTGCGTGTAGGAAATATGTAAAATCTCATTCTATGACAACCTAAGTAGAAGGGGTAAATTAATCTCTTTCAGAAGTCAGTGAGCATGTTCCCTAACGTGTATGAATCTAGATCTTGAATGTGTTGGATATACAGGTGTTTCTTCATTTGCTAATTTTTTATGGTTGATTTACTGTATTCAAAGTGACTATATTACTATATATATAATTAATATATTACTATATTCTTACCTTTCCTTCCAGTTTTCTGCTTTGTTCATCTTCAGTTGCCCTCCTGTTTATCAAGGCCTGCTCTAGAAGCCACATCATTCAGCCAAAGAGACTATGTCACTCAGCCTCCCTTGCTCAGGTGTCAGCGTGACTGTGTTCTGATCAAATACATGTAAACAGAAATGTTCTACAGAGACACCTGGAATAGCACCTGAAAGGGAGTTTGTTCAGCTTTTGCCCGATTGCCTGGAGTTTGCACGGATAGCTACAACACTGTGACTATCTCCCACTCGATTGCCTGGAGTTTGCAGGGGCAGCTGAAACACTGTGAGTATCTCAGACTCAATTGTCTGGAATTTGCAGGGATAAGTGGAACGTTGTATCTCACACTCGATTGCCTGGAGTTTGCAGGGATAACTGAAACACTGTGACTATCTCAGACTCAATTGTCTGGAGTTTGCAGAGATAGCTGGAACACTGTGAATATCTCAGACTCAAAAGGATTTCTTGAGGAAGAACTCACATACTTGATGGCAGCAGAATAGAAGTATACTGCTTAGTCCCTGAAGACAGTGAACTTGTAGCTAAGATAGACATCTTTTATGTGAAATACTCTTGCTAAATTATCTGTTATTTTGAGGGCTTTTTTTTGAGTAAATGATGCTTTTTTATTTTTGAGACAAGGTCCCACTATGTAGAGACTACCCTAGAATTCACTGTGTAGAGAAGGCTGGCCTTAAAAGAACAGAGATCTTCCTGTTTCTGCCTTCTAGGAACTGAAGTTAGAGATGCATGCCGCCATACCTCACATAGATAGATACATGGTGTATGCAGAGAGGAAAGGCACATTTGATTTTGTGGACTCCTGTGTTTCCTATGATTTGTGTTTGAATCTGTATTGGCCAACTGTCCAAAGTCTGCCAGAGCTGTCTTCTTTGCATACAGGGCTTCTGACGACCACCCTGAGCTTTGTAATGGTGGGCAAGGCAGATTCTCCCACATCCCCAGGATTCCCCAGTTTGTATCTCCTGAGGTAGCTAATGAATGGTATATCTTGAGGGCTCCTCCCAAGTGTGTTGGGAATGTGGGAAAAAGCCACAGTCCTGAGATCTGAATAGGTGAACTTGGCTTCATAATTTCAAAACCCACCAAGTATCAATCACCCTGCTGGAGGAATACAGCTGTGGATGTCAAGCACTCTGTTGGAACCTCAGTATTTGTCAATTGTGTATCAGTGAGTTTCATGGAAGAAAGGTGGTAATGGAAGTTGATATATCCACATCTCAGGCTCAGAGTTATCAAACTCCACATTTGTGGTGATATTTTGTTTGTGAACTAACAAATAAAGGTTGCCTGAAGATCAGAGTGCAGCATTAAGCCACTAGTTAGTCATAGAGCCAGGCAGTGGTGGCACACACCTTTAATCTCGGCACTCGGGAGACAGAGGCAGGCGGATCTTCGTGAGTTCAAGGCCAGCCTGGGCTACACGAGATTGAATCTGTCTAAAAGAGAAACAGAGCTCACACAAAGGTTACCCCAGCACTGTGGATCCCATGCCTGTAATCCCAGCATTAGGGAGGTAGAGACAGGAGTGATATGACTGGGTGGAGAGAGGAATCTAAGGCAAGAGGAGACAGGAGCTCAGATGCAGTCTGAGGTTTTATAGAGACAGATGCCGTCTGAACATCCGTAGAGATAGGATCACCCCTTTGGTCTGAGCATTGGTAGAGGTAAGAACTCTGTAGTGAGATTTCATTTGTATTTTAATAAATAAAACCTGCCTGGAGATCAGAATGCAAAACAGCCATACTAGTTAGCCATATAGGCCAGGCGGTGGTGGCACACACCTTTAATCCCAGCAGCCATACTAGTTAGTCACAGAGGCCAGGAGGTGGTGGTGCACGCCTTTAATCCCAGCACTAAAGAGGAATATAAGGCGGGATGAGACAGGAGCTTGCTCCTTTTCAGTCTGAATTTCATAGAGGAAAGCGCTCTCTAGTGGCTGGCTGCTTTGCTTTTCAGATCATCAGGTTGAACCCCAAGATTTGTCTCTGGGTTTTTATTATTGTGCTACAGAACTCTCTAGTGATTGGCTGCTCCATTTCTCTGATCTTTCAGCATGAACCCCTATATCTGACTCCAGGTTTTTACTGTTAATACCAATTACAATTCAAGCTACACATATTAATTTCATTTGATGCGTTCTGCTCATAGGCCCTGAGGTTAGGGTTACCTTTCCCTGTATCATCGCTGCCTGGGCCTAACCATTCCTTGCTTGTACTTTTTCGCCTGTGAGCATTCAGCACTTGTGCCCTCCACAGCCTCCTTCTGGGCTGTCTGTCACCATGGACCTGAGGCAGGTTGAATCTAGGCTGCCAGGCTGGTGACCATTCCCTGTGCCCCAATCCTTCGGGAAGGTTCAGTTTTAAATAATAGATTTCATGTCAGAGGGGCACCAGCCACGGCCCTCTGAGGTCTGGGAACTCCTTCCAGGGATGATCCATCCCACCCGGAGAAGTCACGGTCTCAGCAAGCCCAACAGCTGGATTTGAGGTTAGTGAGAGCCGCAGGCTTGTCCTACAGCTGGGACTGACAGTCTCTTTCCACCACGGCCACTTGGAGAAGGCCTCTGCTCCCCTCCTGTCCTGGAGAGCCACATTGGGGTTGCACTCAGCTCAGCTTTCTCATGGCGGGTACATTGCTTCTGCGCTTGTCACTCCTTGTGTGGGTTTCTTGAATCTTTTCATCTCCCCCTCTTTTTGGAAGAGCACCTTTCTGGTTCTAATACTGGCACTTCTCTGCTGGATCACGTGGAGGAAGCCTGCCATCTCACCTGGAATTCTTTTGAAATAGTATCTTTTAAAAATAGAAATAAAACAAAAACATTGAGAGAGAAACAAAGCTGAGTATGCCGCTTAGGAGTGCTTGCCGAGTACGCAGGAGGCCCTGGGTTTGGTTCTTCATATTACAAAAAAGTGGGGTGAGGTGGGGCTGGGGGTTGGGAGAGCAAAAGAGTTAAAATGTTGATGGGAAGGAACTTCCCAAATCTAGAGTATACTTACTTTTTCTTACCCCTATACACTTTTCCATATCCCTATACATATCTCCCCAAAGTTCAAATTAAAGAAATAAAGGAGGGGCTGGAGAGATGGCTCAGTGGTTAAGAGCATTGCCTGCTCTTCCAAAGGTCCTGAGTTCAATTCCCAGCAACCACATGGTGGCTCATAGCCATCTGTAATAAGGTCTGGTGCCCTCTTCTGGCCTGCAGGGATACACACAGATAGAATATTGTATACATAACAAATAAATAAATATTTTTTTTAAAAAATAGAGGAACCTAAATCATTTGAGGAGATACTGGCTGTGTCTGGCCAGGATAGGATCCCAAACTCCTTGCTACATTAATAGAGAATATACAAGTTAAAAGCATGTTTTGAAGATGCAGGCTTAGGAGGATTGGGAAGCATTTTGGCAATGTAGTCTGTCTACTATGTGCGTGCCTTCCCCACCCCTACAACATGTTTTGTTGTCTGTCTGTCTATCTATCATCTATCTACCTATATTTATATCTATCTATCTATCTATCTACTATCATCTGTCTATATCTATCTATCATCTATCTATGTCTATCTATCTATTTATCTATCTCTTTATCATCTATCTAATCTCTTTTTATTTATTCTTTTACTTTGCCACTCTAAATACTTGAACTCACTCATTCAACACCAAATCTATGCCTCTCCCAGAGTACTCTCTAGACTGTATATTGTGTGCCAGTTTCCTAGGAGATTGGAATATTCCATCTCCCAGAGAAGCGCGGTAAGATAAAAAGTGAAAAACTCAAAATAGCTCCAGGAAGTCCCTGAAACAGACTAGATTCACTAGGCCCCTCCCTCCCAAGAATAAATGATAAAGACTGCTGAGAGTTACTCTCAGAGGAGCTGCTTAGATAAGCCCAGCAGTATTGCTGATGTTACTTTAACTATGTGAACGTGTGTTACACTTGTTTCCTCTGCCTTTGTTAACAATGTAAAAATGTGTCATATTTGTTTGTTCTGCATTTGTTTAATTATGTCAAGTTGTGTTGCATTTGCTTGGCTTTGCCTGCCTAAGGTATTTGATGGATCTAATAAAAAGCTGAATGGCCAATAGCCAGGCAGGAGAGGGATAGACAGGGCAGGCTGGCAGGCAGAGAGAGTAAGTAGGAAGAGAGAAATCTAGGCTCGAGAGAAGAGATGAAGGAAGAGAATGAGGGAGAAATAGAGGGACATCCCTGGAGCCAGAAGCCGTGCTGCTGCTAGCCAGCAAACAGCAGGACGTACAGAAAGGGGAAAAGCCCTGAGGCAAAACACAGATGAAGAGAAACAGTCTAAGGCGTAAGAACTAATGGGACAAGCATAAGTTAAGACGGAGCGTTCGTAACTAATAAGACGTCTCTGTGTCATGATTTGGGAACTGCTTGGTGGTCCAAAGGGCCTGGTAAACACTGGCCTGAAAGAAGCAGGAATCCCGAGCTACTTGTGAGCTGTCTGCAGGCTGCGCAGTGAGCTCTCGGTTTCCTGCTTTTGTGAGCTGTCACCCATGCTGGAGTAGGCTTTGGTGATGCTGATGTCTTCGAGTCATTCTTGTTCCTGCAAGTTACCCCTCGCTCATACCTCTGGAAGTACCCCCAATAGAACTCATTGGCTCACCTGTGCTTTGGTTGTATCCAAACTTTGGTCTGTCGTGGGCTCATATCTGGGGTAAGTGTCTGTATGGTGCATGTCCCCAGGAAAAGTCTGCCACACAACTCTGTACAACACAGAGACATAAAACGAAAGGCACCATGTAAGACCTTTGGAAACACTGTAACTGTATTTTCCTAATAGGTTTTGCTAGAAATTTCAGATTTGCACCCAGCTTCATCTTCTGTAATGCCTGTAATAGCTGGATGTTTTTAGACCACAGACAGCTTAATTTATTAATAATTCTTCTTTTTGGAAGAAATGTTTTTTATAAACATTTAAATATAAACATTAAACATTTACATTTAAATGTTAAAATGTGTACCACCCAAATGAGTGGGAAGTGTGAGAGTGAATGTTAGTGCCAGAAATGATTAACCAGGGTACGCCCACATCAAGCTACACGCATTGGGGATGGGGAGATTGGTACAGGGAGTAAAGTACTTGCCATGGACATGCAAACACCTGTGTTCGCATCCCTAGAAACTATATGAAGACATACATGGTAGCATGTGTCTGTGTCCCAGGCCAGCTACCGCAAGCTGCTAGTCGAGGCAGGACTGTCCTCAGTACCTCATGGGGCCAGCTAGCCTGGCAGAGGCTTCAATGAACAGTGAGTGACCCCTTTTTTTTTTTTTTTTTTTTTTTGGTTTTTGGTTTTTCGAGACAGGGTTTCTCTGTGGCTTTGGAGCCTGTCCTGGAACTCGCTCTGTAGACCAGGCTGGTCTCGAACTCACAGAGATCCGCCTGCCTCTGCCTCCCGAGTGCTGGGATTAAAGGCGTGCGCCACCACCGCCCGGCCAGACCCCGTCTTAAGTAAAGCGGAAAGCAAGGACAGTCAGTTGCCGGAGGGTTTCTTCTACTTTGCACGTATGTACTGTAACATGTGCGTGCCCGCACATACATACATTTACACACACACATACGTACGCACACAGTAAACCATTGTAAGAATTTTTAAAGCCCTATATGTTGCTTGAGAGATCAAAGCAAAGAGCTGTCACAGGTCTTTCAGGGGCTGCTCCCAGCTGGGTCAATGGAATGAGGAGCAGTATAGTGATATTTCATTTCTATTTTAATAACTAAAGCTTGCCTGAAGATCAGAGAGTAAAACAGACCCACTGGTCAACCTTACACACCAGACAGTGGTGACACACACCTTCAATCCCAGTAGTCACGCTAGTTTGCCATAGAAACCGTGTGGTAGTGGTGCACGTCTAAAGAGAGGAATATAAGATGGGAGGAGACAGCTCTCACACACCGTCTCATTCTGAAATTCCTGGAGGCAGGATCACCATTTCAGACTGAGGTAGAGGTAAGAGCCAGTGACTGGTTGTTTTGCTTTTCTGACCTTCAGGTTGAACTCCAAGATCTGTCTCTGGGTTTTTATTAATTGTGCTGCAGAGCAGTTGGCATTTTCCACTCATGACCCTTAACAGAGAAATATCCTAAGTGTTTGTGTATTGGTCAGGGGGGTTAGCACAAAAGAGAGGCCTGTCTCTGGATGGCCCTTTACTGTCCTCGTTTCCAAGAATGGCTGTGGCAAGCAGAGCAGCTAATCTCACTTGGCAGGAGAGAAGGAAGCCCACGGGAGCTTGAGGTCACTGAGCACTGGGACAGCCAGGACATTGAAATAGCTGCCTTCCTTTTGTGGGTCCTTTGAGAAAACCTGGACGGAATTGAAAACAAGGGGTAACAGACTCTGCTGGCTAGGTTTACGTCAACCTGACGCACACTAGAGTTATCTGAAAGGAGGGAACCTCAGGTGAGAAGATGCCTACATATGCTCCAGTTATAACACGTTTTCTTAATTAGTGATTGATGGGGGAGGGCTCAGCCCATTGTGGGTGGTGCCATCCTTGGGCTGGCGGTCCTGGGTTCTATAAGAAAGCAGGCTGAGCAAGCCATGGTGAGCAAGCCAGTAAGCAACAGCAAACTCCCTGATCCTTTGGCTCTTAAAAACTTTCTGCCCACTCTTCTGCTGTGATCCCTGGACCTTGGACGCTGGAACTGTGTTGTAAATGTATCATTTGGGACTGGGCTCCAGAACTCTGCGTTTGGATTGGTTTTAGTTTTCTGTAATGGTCTCCATCTATTGCAAAGAGACGTTTCCTTGGTGAGGGGTAGTGACTCCACTTCCCAGGCCGCATCCCAAAGAAGGATCCCCCTTGTTTACTTAGTAACTTTGCCACATATCCAGCTGTTAACACCAGAAACCTGGTGCCATTTCTCTGCTGTGCCCCTCTTCCAAGAATCAGATGTTCAACCAGGCATCAGCTGAACTGTGGAATGTTCCTGGGATTGTTGGGTTAGCAGGAGCCTAGTAGTTTCGCTCATACTTAAATGTTTCCTGTTTCTAATTCTTCTTTCATTTAGTCTCCAATTAGTCCTGTTAACAAAATTCTGATAAAATTTAACACACCCAGTGGTTAGATTGTGGGTTTAGTTTGGTAATCCTAAGTAGCATATATAATTCCTCTCTGTCCCTGTGGTTTGAAAGAGAATGGCCTCCACAGACTCATACATGTGAGTACTTGATCACCAGAGAATAGAACTGTTTGATAGAACTAGAAACTAGGGGGTAAGGTTTTGTGGGAGGAAGTATGTCACGGGGGTTTCCAAAGTCTATGCCAATGCCAGCCTCCCCTCCCCACTTCTCTTCCTCCCCCTCCCCCCACTTCTCTCTCAGCTATTGCTCCAGCCATAGAGAGAACGATGCCATGTTCTCCACCATGATAATAATGTACTAAACCTCTAAAACTGTAAGCAAGCTCCCAATTAAATGCTTTCTTTTATGTGATTTGCCTTGGTCAAGGTGTCTCTTTATATCAACAGTGTAAGCGTTACAGCTAAGAAAGGATTTTGTGGCCCGATGTTGGTGAGCTGTTTTTTGTTTTTGTTTTCCTGTAGGATGGGTCTGGACCATTCTCTTGCCTCAAGGGAGTAGAAATGACTGTGAATGCCCTTAGAGTAGTGGGGAGGGGGAGCATAGGGCCTGGCCACTTGTATGCCTCAAGAGGCTGGGAATGGCCATTAGAGAAGTCAGGGTGGGGGTGTTATGCCCAAATCTGTGAAGTCCCCCAAAAGCCAACAAGGAGACTGAGTCCCATATGTAAAATCAAAGAGCCTTTATTTTATGCAAGTTCGCAAACTCAGTCTCTCTGCATGTCCAATGTATACTAGTAAAGATGGGGGTGAGGGGTTTCTGAGGTTCAGGACCCCTGATTGACTGACATTTGTCTAGGGGTGTCCCAGTGAGTGTGTGCTGGCAGGTGATCCTATCTACAGCAGTTGGAATGTTAGGCATTTTCTTTGGATGGTCTATTCTTGGGTGGTGCTCAGGTAATCTTAGTTTATGGTCCTTTCTGCAACCAGGCATTGCTTCAGGGTAAACTATTGAGACTCAGGTGATTATGGTTGGGAGTAAAGAACTTCCTTTGGGTGATCTGTTCATATTTAGCTTATCATGGCTGGCTCCTACAGGGGCTAGCTGTTCAAGCCTGCAGGGGCTTATTAATAGAACAGTGGCTAAGGCAGAAGTTGGTTCCAAGGTCTGAGGTATTGTTGTGAGGGGCCTGACCACGCTGTTTCTTGTAAAAATATGGGAGACTTTGGGACTTTGGAATAGAAAAGCTGTTGGACACTTAAAGTGAGGCTTAATGGACCATTCTAGTAGGAGCATGAAAAATAGTACTGAGGACGATTTGAACTGTGGGGGCCCAGTTCAAGAAGTTTCAAGATGGGAGAATATCAGTAAGTGGCTAGAGACCATTCTTGTGATATGTTAGCAAAGAATGTGGCTACATTTTGCCCTTGTCTTAAAAATCTGCCTGAGTGCCCATCAAAATCCCAGCAAAATTCTTCAAAGACCTCGAAAGAACGGCACTCAACTTCATTTGGAAAAGCAAAAAACCCAGGATAGCCAAAACAATTCTGTACAATAAAAGAACTTCTGGAGGCATCACAATCCCTGACTTCAAACTCTACTACAGAGCTACAGTACTGAAAACAGCCTGGTATTGGCATAAGAACAGACAGGAGGACCAATGGAACCAAATAGAAGATCTAGATATAAATCCACACATCTTCGAACACCTGATCTTTGACAAAGAAGCAAAAAAATATCAAATGGAAAACAGAAAGCATATTTAACAAGTGGTGCTGGAATAACTGGATATCAACATGTAGAAGAATGAAAATAAACCCATATCTCTCACCATGCACAAAACTCAAGTCCAAATGGATCAGAGACCTCAACATAAAGCCAGTCACACTAAACCTTATAGAAGAGAAAGTGGGAAGTACACTTGAAAGCATCGGCACAGGGAACCACTTTCTAAATATAACCCCAGCAGCACAGACACTGAGAGAAACAATAAATGGGACCTCTAAAACTAAAAAGCTTCTGTAAAGCAAAGGACATGGTCAACACGATAAAACAACAGCCTACAGAATGGGAAAAGATCTTCACTAACCCCATATCAGACAGAGGTCTGATCTCCAAAATATACAAGGAACTCAAGAAATTGGACACCAGAAGAATCACATAATCCAATAAAAAAAAATGGAGTACAGACCTAAACAGAGAACTCTCAACAGAGGAAGCTAAAATGGTTGAAAGACACTTAAGGAAATGTTCAACATCCTTAGTCATCAGAGAAATGCAAGTCAAAACAACTCTGAGATTCCATCTTACACCTGTAAGAATGGCCAAAATCAAAAACACTAATGACAACTTATGCTGGAGAGGTTGTGGGGAAAAGAGAACACTTCTGCATTGCTGGTGGGAGTGCAAGCTGGTACAGCCCCTTTGGATGTCAGTGTGGCAATTTCTCAGGAAATTAGGAAACAACCTTCCTCAAGACCCAATAATACCACTATTGGGTATCTATCCAAAGGATGCTCAATTGTGCCACAAGGACATGTGCTCAACTGTGTTCATAGCAGCTTTATTTGTCATATCCCCAACCTGGAAACAACCTAAATGCCCCACGATTGAAGAATGGAGTACTATTCAACAGAAAAAAAAATGACAGCTTGAATTTTCAGGAAAATGGATGGAGCTAGAAAACATTAGTTTGAATGAGGTAACCCAGACACAGAAAGACAATTATCATATGTACTCACTCATAAGTGTTTTTTTTTTTTTTTTTTGGTTTTTCGAGACAGGGTTTCTCTGTGGTTTTGGAGCCTGTCCTGGAACTAGCTCTTGTAGACCAGGCTGGCCTCGAACTCACAGAGATCCACCTGCCTCTGCCTCCCGAGTGCTGGGATTAAAGGCGTGCGCCACCACTGCCCGGCCCATAAGTGGTTTTTAAACATAAAGCAAAGAAAGCCAGCCTACAAACCACAATCCCAGAAGAACTTAGACAACAATGCGGACACTAAGAGAAACTTACATAGATCTAATCTACATGGGAAGTAGAAAGTAGAAAAAGACAAGATTTCCTGAGTAAATTGGGAGCATGGGGACCTTCAGGGAGGATTGAAGGGGAGAGGCAGGGAGGGGAGCAGAAAAAAATTTAGAGCTCAATAAATATATAAAAAAAAATCTTCCTGAGGCTAAATTGAGTTTTGTGTGATAGGATATTTGTACACTGTGAAAATGTATTGCTGTGATTGGTGTAATAAAAAGCTGAATGACCACTAGCCAGGAGGTATAGGCTGGTCTTAAGGGCAGAGAGAGAATTCTGGAAAGAAGAAGGTGGAGTCTCCAGCCAGACATGGAGGAAGCAGCATGAGCAGACAGAGAGATGAGGTAATGAGCCACATGACCGAATATAGATTGTAAGTTGGTTCATTTAAGTTAAAGGAGCTAGTGGGACAAGCCTAAGCCAAGGCTGAGCTTTCATAATTAATAATAAGTCTCTGTGTCATTATTTGGGAGCTGGCTGTTGGGACAGAGGAAGACTCGTCACAGTTTTGGCAGAGGGAATTTCAAGACAACCTCGTATTAACTTTGTCGTGTGGAATTTAGTGGTCATTCTTATGCTGATCTATAATGAAAAGAAAGAAACTGGAAAAACAGAAACGCAAAATATAAAGTGTGTGAGATGAAAAGGTTGGAGCCAAGCCAGGGCTCAGAAAGATAACAAGTTTAAAGAAAAGTCTGATGCTAAATTCCTTAAGGGGAGTGGTGACCTCAAAGCAAGACCTCATGAGTTAAAGTAAAGCTCAAGCAGTGAAGGAATTCTGAAAGATGATACAAATGTTACTGAAAGAGGGGCCAAGTTCAGCCCTGTCAAGCAGTGGCACCTGGCAGCTTCTAACACGTGGTTCCGGATTTTGAATGAAGGCTACAAAGAGGTTGTGGAATACCTCTCTGCATCTGAGGAAAGCCACCGAGGCCAGGTGTGCTTCACGGGTGATCCTGAATGAAGGCCCAGAGAGGCCATTGTGTGAAGCTGTGAAGGTGAAGCCTGGGTTGCATTGGAGACCCCAAAATGTTGGAGAGAACAGAGTCACAGGAAACCTGTCAAGGACAGCTACAGGCCAGGTAGGGAACCAGCCCAAGAGAAGTGTGTTACAGTCTACAAAGCTGAAAGGAATTGGAGATAGGAAGACAGGTCAAGACAGGGCAAAGTTTCCTCCATCTTGTATTCTTGTTGAGGCCATTTCAAGTTTTACTAAAATTTGATCTCCTTGATGGAGCATCCTATGGGAAATTATCCAACTCTGTTCCAGGAACCCAAGGTCAGGGTGTCCTAGCTAACTTATATTCTGTTAAACTGTTTGTCCCCACTCCCCCAAGCTGTCAAATGAGATGCCAGGTTGTGTCTTCTGCCTTTAAAAGCTCATGTTCTGGACACTCAGAACCATATCTAGGTCCCTGAATACCTGGATGTGCTCCCATCCAGTTGGAATAAAGACTTTCGACTGGTTAAACCATATCTAAACACCCAGACAGAGAGATGCAGAATTTGGAGTTTTCCCAGGTGGTTTTCAGTCTTGCTTTGGTCCAGTATTATGCTTCTATTGCTCCTTTTAGAATGGTAACGTGTATTCTGTGTATGTTGGAAGTATATGTTCTGCTTTTTGATTTTTGTTTTACATGGGGTTGCAATTAAGAGATTGCCAAGACTCTCAGAAGAGACTGGACTTTTAAACAGTGTTGCTACTGTGGTAGACTATGGGGACTTTTGAAGTTGGACTGAATGCATTTTGTTGTTGTTGTTGTTATAATATGGCTACAAACCTATGGGGATCTCTGAGTGGAATGTGGTAGTTTGAATATGGATGGCCCTCCTGGGCTCATATATTCGAATGCTTGGTCCACTGGGGAGTGGAACTGTTTGACAGGATTGGAAGAATTAGGAGGTGCGGCCTTGTTGAAGGAAATATGCCACGGGGGATAGGCTTTGCGGTTTCCAAAGCCCGTGCCAGGCCCAGTCTCTTTCTCTCTCAGCCTGTGGATCCAGGACGTAGCTTGCAGCTACTGTTCCAGAATCACACATACCTCTGTGATTTCCATAGTGATGATGACGGACTAAACCTCCAAAAACTGTAAGCAAGCCCCCAATGAAATACTTTCTAAGAATTGCCTTGGTCATGGTGTCTCTTCACAGCAATAGAATAATGACTAAGACACTCCTCCAACCCCAACCAAAATCCACCTTTCTGGTGACCTACTCTCTTAGCTCTCTGCTTTCTGCCATGTGGCAGCTAGTTCTCCGGACACCCCGACCCAAATGGGTTTTTAAATTGTATGGTACGTGTTTATTTCACCTAGCCATTCTTGAGATGGTGAAGTGCACTGGGGACTGGTTAGGAAGATTTTATCAACAATATTCTCTTGTCACACAGTATTTCTCTGCATTCAGGTAGTGGCAGTCCCCAAATCATGCCATGGTTCTGCTTCATTCTCGACAGAATTGTTCAGGATCAAAACACCATAGCTGGAAACATTTTCTTTATTTCCTATTTTGTTTGGGGAGAGGACACAACTGCACTTTATCCACGAATCAGATCTTTTTCTCTCCTTCCGTATGCTGCTCCCACCAGCGTTTCTGGCTGACTTTGCTTTCTCCTTAATTTTCTTTACCACCCCCCCCCCCCACCCCCATTCCGCTCCACTTTCTGTGACCTCTTTTAGGTCATGTTTTGTCAGTCTGATGGGGATTTTATTTAGGGATTATTTTCATCCTACCCAAAGCATATAAACCATGCTGAAGCCTGTCATTTGTCAAAAGGAGGTCTGAATCTGAAGCTAAAATAACATGTAATACAACCATGTATAATTTGAATGGTATTTCAGTTCTGTTTTGCACAGTAACTGAACTTTCTCCCCCTCAGTTTTTTTTCATAAACACCTATTTGTCAGGAATTTTCTATTTCAAAGTTTTCATTTCCTATGATGGGGGCTTGTTTTGTGAGTATCTTGGGAGAAAAGACACATCTTCATACTTTAACACTAGACAACCCATAAGGACTACTAAAGTATTTCTGTTTGCCCTAGGTCCTTCCCTCCAAAAAGGAAATAAACAAACAAAAAACTTAGTAGTAAATTGTGTGTTGTTTCTTTAACTCCAGCCCCAGGTAAAGAATGGGAATTTTTCTACATGCTTTCGTTCCTAGCGACAACAATAACAGTTCAGTGTCCTTGGTGGCATCATAGACAGGGCAGACAGTTGTTTCGATAGCAGATGTAGAAATGAAAATAATAGTAAAAAATACTGAACTGGCCGGATTCAAGAATGCCACATGTCCAACCCCAGCTGTGGGAAGATGCTCTTGATCTGGGAAGATGGCTCAAAAGGTAAAATCTCTTGCTCTGCAGGCATAAGTTCAAATCCCCAATGACCATGTAAAAAGTTGGGTATGGTTGTGTGTGTTGGTTCTAGTTCTGGGCGGTGGACAAGTGGATCCTGGGAGGTTGGCCAGCCAGCTTAGCCACAAGAGGGGGCTTCGATTGATTTAGTGAGAGACCCTGTCTCAAGGCAATAAGATGAAGAAGACACCTGGAGTCCTGCTGTGGGTGCTGCATGCACACACACAGGTGCAGACACACACAGGTGCTCACACCCACCTTCCCACTCACACACACAACAACAACGACAACAAATACATGACATTCTTTCTTCACACCCAACTCTAAGCTCAGGTAAAAGTCTGAGAATCTGTAAAGCCACATGGAGTCAAGGTCTCTGTTTCTTAGACTGGTATAGTGTAACGGGTAATACAACCCTTAGAGTCAAGAAGAATAAGCACCCAAGAAATGTCACAGAAGAAGGATGTCTTAGTCAGTGTTCCGTTGCTGTAAGCAGATACCATGACTATGGCAACTCTTATAAAAGAAAGCATTTATTGGGGCTGGCTGACAGTTACATAGGTTTAGTCCATTCTCACCATTGCGGTGAGCATCTTGGCACACAGGCAGACGTGGTGCTAGAGAAGAAGCCGAGAGTTCTACTTCCAAATCCGCAGACAGCAAGAATAGAAAGACAGCGGGCCTGGCTTGGGCTTTGAGCCCCTAAAGTCACCTCCAGTGACAACACGTACTGCAACAAGGCAACAAGTAATCGCTCTCAGGTAGTGCCACTCGCTGATGACCAAGCATTCACACAGAGAAGCCTCTGGGGACCATCTTTATTCTAACCGCGACTAGGGATATGTGATCTATGCCGTTAGGAGATAGAAAATGAGAGAGTATGAAGACTGGAGAGAGGGCGTGCATTCAACAAAGTATCATACTTCAGTAAAGAGACTCAAGAATGCAAATGACCACGAACAAGAAATCCATGCTGCCCAAAGTAGAAATTGAACGCATGCGTGTGTGTGTGTGTGTGTGTGTGTGTGTGTGCGCGCGCGCGCGTGCGCGTGCACATACATACTCAGGAGGAACAGAATTAGCTCTCTTTCCACCACCTCAGATGACAGCACTGTTAATGTGTAGCAGGCGACCTAACTAGTAGCTTGTATTTAGAGTGTGTATACAAGTCTGTCACCAGCTACTTAGTGTTGCCCAAAAAGAACAAAAGGGATTTCCACTGCTCTTGGCAGAGCTGCTGCCATAAAAGTTATTCAAGATGATTCTGTCCATTATGATGTGAATAGATGCGTTTATGAATTCAGATGTCTGTTTACAAAAGCAATCAAGCGCAGTGACTAAACATTGTCTGCTATATAATACTGGCCCCAGTATTTAGTAGGCTGTGTAATCAAATGGTCACGTTAATAGCCTCATAGGTTGGGATAAGGACTAAGTAATAATGTCTAAAACACCTGGAAGAGCATTTGGTACAGAGTAAGTGCCTTTTTAATTAAAATTTATTTGTTTTATGTGCATTGGTATTTTGCCTGAACATATGTTTGTGTGAGAGTGTCAGATCTTGGAGTTACAGACAGTTTTAGCTGCCATGTGGATGCTGGGAATTGAATCTAGAACCTCTAGGAAGAGCAGTCAGTGCCCTTAACCCCTGAGCCATCTCTCCAGCCCAGAGTAAGTGCTCTTAATATTATTCTGACTTTTCGCCAGTTCACTGAGCAAATTAATCTCGAGTCTTAGAGACGCTGGAGGATTTCTACAAGATGTGTATCAGAGTAAAGTTTATTAAGAAAAATGGGGGGGGGATGGAGAGAGGGTCCAGGCAATTAAAGTCTATGTTGTTCATGCCAGAGGACCAGGGTTCAGTTCCCAGCGCCCACATGGTGGCTCACAACCATGTGTATCTACAGTTCCAGGAGATCTGATGCCTTCT
The DNA here is from genome assembly GCF_018167655.1 of Microtus oregoni. Classification (NCBI taxonomy): domain Eukaryota; kingdom Metazoa; phylum Chordata; class Mammalia; order Rodentia; family Cricetidae; genus Microtus; species Microtus oregoni. The sequence goes on from NW_024543076.1 coordinate 13,550,492, forward strand.
TCTGACCTCAGGCACCAGACACACACTGCTATCACTTTTATTATGTTTAGGGCTGAGTATAAGTTAGGGTGTTAACTGAGGACAGTGTTTACATGTTAGAGTGTGGATAGAAACTAGTAAATCCTCATCACTTTCTTCCGGAGACAGAGTTTACTCTGTGAAGCCTCGGCTGTCCTGGAATTCACTCCGTAGACCAAGCTGGTCTCGAACTCAAAAATCTGTCTGCCTCTGCCTTCCTAGTGCTAGAATTAAAGGCATGAACTACCTCAACGCACTCCTTCAGACTCTTTTTCAAAGGTACAGTTGTATTTTTACGTTATCTTTTTTTTACATTATATATCATATCTTATTTAATCTAGTTGTGGCAAATTAAGAGCTGGTAGGATGGGAAGGACCGGCTGAAGCTTTTAATACTAGAAAACCTCAGATCACCAATTAGGCGTATCATCAATAACAATATTTTGAAATTTGTATCACTCTGGAAGAAAACGAGTGCATGACTTCTTGAATTTCTTCATCAGATAACTTAGACCTGCTATGATATGAACACAAGCTGTTATTGTCAATCAAATTTTTAGATTAAAAACTTGTCAGATACAATTCTTTTTCTTAGGAGGAGTTTAAACCCCAGCTCCACGCCCAGCCTGGAGGTGGAGCTGCCTGGCAACCCCTAGCCTGGAAGGTTCCAGTTAGGGTTAGTCGGACGCAGGCTGCCGAAGCCACTGCGTGCTGCCGAAGCCACTGCGTGCTGCCGAGGCGCCGAGCGTTGCCGAGGACTGACGAGGACCGCCGAGTGTTTCCGAGGGCCTCCGAGCGCTGACGAACCTGTCTGAGAGCTGACCTGGGTAGAGCGCCATGGGTCCGGTGGTTGAGCGGCCGGCGGCTGAGGCGGGCACGAGCGGCGTCGCCGAGCTGGAGCGGCTGAAGCAGCGCGCCGCGGAGCGCATCGACGAGGCGGCCGAGCGCCTAGGCGCGCTGAGCCGCGCCATCTGGAGCGCGCCCGAGCTGGCCTACGAGGAGCAGCGCGCGCACGGCGAGCTCACGAGTTTCTTCGAGCGCGAGCCTCCGGCGGGGTCGTGGGCTGTGCAGCCGCACTTCCGGCTCCCCACCGCCTTCCGTGCCGAGTGGGCGCCGCCGGAGGCCGCCACGGGGCCCGGCGCGCTGCAGCTGGCCTTCCTGTGCGAGTACGACGCGCTGCCCGCCCTGGGCCACGCCTGCGGTCACAACCTCATCGCGGAGGTCGGGGTGGCTGCTGCTCTGGGCCTGCGGGCTGCCCTCGAGGGCGTCGCCGCGCCACCGCCTGTCAAGGTGAGCCACACGGGGCTGCAGCGGTGTCTGTGCGGACCCAGCTCGGAGCACCGCCCCGGTTGTTTTTGGTGGCACACAGCTGCAGTTTGCTGACTAGGCTGTGCGAGCTCTGGACAAAGTAAAATTTTGTAGACTCAAGAAAGAAAAGAAAAAAGAAGAAAAAAAAGGATTTTGATTTGAGTAATTGGTATTTGCATAGTAAATCTTAGTCTTTGGAACTACCAGACTACCAAACTTCTGCAAGAGTAGAAATAACGAAGAAGCGAATAAATATTTATTACGTAGATGGGGTCATATTTAAGTGTTGATCTTTATCTCACAATTACAAGAGGCGTCTTGGTTCTTGAAGCAGAATGTCATGCCGGTCTGCCCTCTTACTCCTCAGATGGTATAGTTAGTTATTCATTCTGTGAGCCAAGAACCGGCTGTCACTCAGCCGGGTCCCCCACACCACCTCCATGGCCAGTAATCCTCTATTGGCTTAATCTCTTGTGGCTCTTTTCTTTAGCTACCTTCTCTTTTATGCCTCTGGGTTTTTGTCTTGTTGGGGAGGGTTTGAGACCCTGGGCCGACTTAGAAAAAAGTTCGCAGCAGTCATAAGGCCCGTTAGGTTCGGAGTAGGAGCAGCTCAGTCGCCAGGCGTGGTGGTGCAAGCTATACGGACCTCTGAGTTAAGCCTGGTTTACAGATGAGCTCCAGGACATGGGGAGAGACTGTCTCAACCCTTCCCCCTACCCCAAAGCAGCTCAATTTAAGAATTTCGATACTTTATAAATTTAAAAATAAATACAACCAGATTTGAGAAATATGCCAACTTCAAATGGTTGTTCTCAGCAAGGTTCCTCTCCTATCAGAAAATTGTAAGTGGATTCCCTTTGCTCATAAAGCCTTTTTTTTTAAAAAAAAATCAACTTGTTTCATTGTATTTTTATACATGGTCTTGAGAATACATTCATTTTATGAAGATAATTTGTCTTTGCTTAAAAAAATTGCTTGAAGAAGTTAATTTACATATCAAAGTAAAATGTTTATTCTGTAAAGTTCTCTTTTGTTTGATTAGGTGTTTGGTGACCATTAAATCTTCCTGGTTGAACTGGTGGAATCGAATTAGTAAGTTTGTGTAATAGCTGGCGGTTTCTAACCATGGTACTGAGATTGTTTAATGCTCAACAATGAAGGCTTAATGAGCTAGGCCTTTCTAAGTTTGCCAGTAAGGAGTGAGAGTTAGCTGAAGCCAGGGCAGCTATCTAAGATAATTGCAGTCAGGAAGCCTAAACCTCCCGGAACCGGTCCAGACTGCTCACCAACCTCACAGGGATGTTGTGAGGGGAGGGTCACAGGTCACATGCAAGCTCCTTACCAGTCAAGCTATGACTAACTATCTACCTATCACATAGTATGCTAACAGGCTTAGCTTGAAGAGACTGTAACAGATGAGTCCTAGCTAATGTTGAAGAACCTATGCACATAGAATCCTTTTTTTTTTTGTCTTTGCTATAACTTAGTTAAAATTGAGTTATAAAATTGGGGAAATTTTCCTGTAGCATTTCTAGCATGCATTTATACCAGATTACTATAATGATACAAATTGAACTTTGTGATATTTACTGTGTGTGAGAAAATAACTTCTCTTAAGGGTTTAAGGACTTAAGTATATACATTCTAAGTATGCACTATATAATGTTTTTTCTGTTACGAGTCTCTTTGTGCTAACATATATATTTCCTTATAGGTCATTGTCTTGGGAACCCCTGCAGAGGAAGAAGGTGGTGGCAAAATCGATTTAATTGAAGCAGGTGCTTTTAAAGATCTCGATGTTGTTTTTATGGCTCATCCATCTCAAGAGGATGCCGCCTATCTACTGGACGTGGCCGAGCATGAGTGAGTAGTCACATTGAAGATACATTCTTGGTGGACAGCAGACTGAAGAGTACTCAAAACTAGGGCAGCGAGATGGATTAGTGGGTAAAAGCACTCATCAGGTGAGCATGGCAACCCAAGTTCTATTGTCAGAGCCCACCTCGGGTTAAGAGCTGTCCTTTGGTCTCCGCGGGTACCCCATTGCATGCTTAGCCCACTCCCCCATCAACACAGACAGAATTTAAAAAAGAAAAGGAAAGGGAGCCAGACTCTTAACACTCTGCATTTATACATTTAAAAAGTGAAATGACCTGAGCGTGATGCGACTCACCTGTGATCTCACCTGTGGACTGAGCAATAATGATGTGACGTTTGTCCTACATTGGCAATCGTGATTTGTTATCATGGTCATAGTCGAACTATTAAAGGGGTATTAAACAGGGGTACCAAACACAGTGTTCTCTTTTAAGTTCAGTCTGGTTTTTGGAATACAGTTGTCCCTTCATAAGGAGTTGTCTGTACAAGGGATGGTTTACTGGACCTGGGAAGAAAGCCCTTCTCCATACTGTTTTTAGCTTGGTTTTATGGAACTGGAGGAGGTTAGTCTTTTATATGTAGAAGGACGTGGCATTGGACCACAGACGACAGTGAGAGTAGTTGTGGTGTGGTCAGTGGTCCAGGCCCTAGGAGCCCCTGCTAGACTGTGTCGGCTGATTTCTGTGTGGCGGAGACTCTGGGGAGTGGCAGTAGAACTTCCCTGCAGAGTCGTTGAGCCTACCAGACCTTGTTTTCAGAGGGCAGTAATCTTGTCGTTGTGCTATCTTTCTTCATTATCAATTTAGAATTAGTACTGTGAGAGTAGAAACATTTCACTTTGTGTGGAGGGGGTGGAGATAGTTTTATCTGTATTTCTGGAAAATAATAGAGATTACAAATCTTTGCCTGCACTTCTGGCTGGAGGGAGCCTGCAAGCTGTAGGCAGGTTTCCTAGACTGTTAGGATTAGATATAGGTTTTATTGTCTTGATATTAAAGTCAATCCACTTGGCTCCACACACCCCACCCCCTCAGTTATGGTCTGATGTATAGCCCCAGGCTTGCCTGGAATCCACTGTGTAACTGAGGCTTTCCTTGAATTTCCTATTCTTCTGCCTCTGTTACCCCATGCTGGTACTGCAGAGTGAACCTGCATGTCCTGTTTGTATGGTGCTGGGGAATGAATGAGCCTCAGACATTATATATGCTAGAATAAACACTGCCATCTGAGCTATGCTCCCAGACCAGCTTTACTTTGTTTTTTCATTTAAGCAATCTTATGTAGCCTAGGCTAACCTCATATTTGCTGTATAGCTGGGGATGATCTTGAACTTCTGATCCTCTTGCCTCCTAGTGCTGGGATAACAGGTTTACACCACTGTGCCAGAGATTGAGCCCTGGGCTGCAAGTGTTCTACCAGCTGAGTTATATCTTTGTTAATACCTACACTACACTACACTACACACACACACCACATCCTGGGGTTTCTTATGTTAATGATGATGGGGGAAGTAATTTCCAGTGATTTCTCCTTCTATTTCCTAGTGTTACTGTGAAATACTATGGGAAGGCGTCTCACGCTGCTGCTTACCCTTGGGAGGGAGTGAATGCCTTAGATGCTGCAGTCCTTGCCTATAACAACCTCTCTGCATTAAGACAACAGATGAAACCAACCTGGAGACTTCATGGTATATGTGCCAAATGTTTGTATAGTAAATTATATCTCAGTGCAGTGAAATTGTTTAATACTAGATTTTTTTTATTTTAAATCGGGGGTTGGAAGCCAGGCAGTGGTGGTGAAAACCTTTAATCTCAGCAGGCCGAGGCAGGTGGATCTCTGAGTTCAAAGTCAATGTGGTCTACAGAGTGAGTTCCAGGACAGCCCGGGCTACACAGAGAAACCCTTTCTTGAAAAACAACAAAAATTGGGAGCTGGTGATGTAGTTCAGTTGTTAGAATGCTCACCTAGGATGCAGTGTGCATTGGGTATGATTCCCAGCACTACGTAAAACCTGGCATGTGTCATACCTGGAATTCCAGTACTTGGAACCACATCATCCTCAGCTACAGGTGGATATGAGGGCAGCTTAGGATAACTGAGATCCTTTCTCAAAAGAGAAAAAAATAGCAGTTGCTAGTTGTATTTACTCAGGGACTAGTATAGTACACTCTTCGAATTCTGTGTGTATAAATATAGTAGCATGGTCTTCTCTTAGGGGTACACATTTCCTCCTTCCCAGTCTGAGCTACCATACTGATTTAAAATTTTCTTTCTTTTCCTCCCTTCCTCCTTCCCTTTCTCAGTTTATTTCTTTATAATCTAGTAAATCTCTATTCTTTACCCATTTTTGCTATATGTAAAATCGTTTTGTAATTGTGCTTTTGCTACTTTCTTGTCTTAATTTTTTCCTGGTGTGGGTAGCAGTTGGTCTGAGATAGGCTCTCACTGTGTAGTCTAGGGCGCCCTTATATTCAGGCAGCCCTGCGTTAGCAGCCTGTACACGTACTGCATACTGGCCTAGCCCATCTCACTGCTTACCTTAATTCCCTCCAAAGGGATTAGAGTGGAAAATTGTGAATTAGCTAATGGAGAATTCAGTTTCTCTGTATTTCTTTCTCTCTCTCTCTCTCTCCCTCTCTCCCTCTCCCCCCCCACACGTTTAAGAAGAGGTCTCCTATAGCCCAGGCTATAACCAAGGATTACCTTGAACTCATGATATTCTTGCTTCTTCAAGTATTAGGATTATAGAGTTTCACAATTATCTGGAATTAGTTTGTATATATCTGTTTTAGTTACTGGTAGAAACAAATAAATCTTGATTTTGTGTTGTCCCAAATGTGTGTTTTGATAGTTTGTAGTATTTAGGAGTCTTTGTTCAGTTTTTGTTTTTATACACGATTACAGCCAAAAGGCTGAGAAGTGATTGTAGAAGTGTAGTAGATTGGTGTGAAAATTATTTCTCCACTGCTAAGTGTCATTTAAAATATTGGTAAGATTTTTCAAATAGGATGACGGTTACAGAGCCTCATGCAACTGTAAAAGATTATGTCAAAAGTTTATCAAATCACAACTATAATAAAGCCTACTGAGATAAATTTCCTTCAGAAAGTTTAAAACTACTGCCAGGTTGGGCAGTGGTGGCACACGCCTTTAATCTCAGCACTCGGGGAGGCAGAGGCAGGTGGAGGAGCTCTTTTGAGTTTGAGGCCAGCCTGGTCTACAGAGTGAATTCCAGGACAGCTGGAGATACATAGAGAAACCCTGTCTCAAACAACAACAAAGATACTACTGTCTGTTTTGTGGCTATAAAAGTCTGTGTTTCTTTATAATTTAGATTATCATCTTTCTCTCTTCACCTCTTTTTTTTCTTTCTTTCCAGTTCTTGGAATTAAACCCGACTCACACGCATGATAGGGAAGTGCTCTGTCTTTGAACTTTACCCTCAGCCCAGATTGTGATTCCTTAGAATAAAGTACATATAGACGATTTCCCCTTATTATCTGGGAAATAACTCCTCTCTGTGGAAGTGTTGTACAGTGTATCAATTATGTATAAATTAATTTCCTTTTTGTAAGGGCTACAAAACTTTCTTTAAACAGATCATCAAATTTAACCTCAGTAATGTGGTTCTTTTATAGGTATAATAAAAAATGGTGGTGTAAAGCCCAACATCATCCCCTCTTACTCTGAATTAATCTATTATTTCCGTGCACCCTCAATGAAAGAGCTTCAGGTTCTGACCAAAAGGGCAGAAGATTCCTTCAGAGCTGCTGCTTTGGCTACAGGCTGCACAGTAAGAGCTTTTCAGAGTGAATTATGGTCAGTTACAGTGGACCGTGCTGTTTGCGCTGCTGCATTAAACCCTGCTTTGCTTCTATTCCGTGCAGTGGTTTTTGTTTGGGCCGGTGGTGGTGCTGGGAATCTGTCTCAGGGCCTTGCCCTCACTGGTGATGTCTTAAACCTGTAAAATGAGTTGGCTAGATTTTTAATGTGAAATTTTTTAATGAACATTTAATATTTAATTAATTTTTAATTTAATATTTAATTCTTGTGCATTTTCTTAAGTGTCTGCAATAGAGAAAACTACAAGTCACCTTACTTAGACAGTAGCTAGAGGGCTTAGCAAATCACTGTGCTAGAATCCCTGCCTCTTACATCACTTTGTGTAGTTCTCACATAGGGCACTTTATGACAGTATCTGTGTGTCTCTTTGGCAAAGCATTGGGCTAAGTGTGTGTTTGGCTTGCTGGGATGGAAGTTAACACAGACTCAGAACAAAGGAGATTTTGTTGACTAGAATCGTAACTCAGAAACATTTCAGTATCAGCTGTTGGGGCTGCAACAGGGGATGAAGTTCAGATATTGCAGTCGGGTTGGAGAGATAAGATCTTAGATGTTGTTTTTAGAGAGAAACAAGCTCCTGTGTCTCGGCCATGAGAAACAGTATCTCTGGGGCTGTTTCTCTCTCTCAAAAATAGGGGTAATATTGAAATCTCCCCAGGTTTCTGGAGGGAGACAAATGAAATAGCATCTGTGAAGAGGCCCAGCCCAGCCTTCCTGGGTCTGTCCTTGGCCTGGCAGTGCACGGCTTGTTTGCATGGTAGGAGTGTCTCTGCAGTTATCGTTGTAGTCTGTACTTCCTGTCTCAGAAGCAGACACTGTTGGGAGGAACAGAGCAGGTAAAGTTTCAGGGTGGGAACTATAGCTTAGCCTGACAAGCACAAGCCCCTGGGTTCCATTCCCAGTTGGTGGGATGGAAGGAGAAGGTTTCCTGGAAGACTGCAGACTAATTGAGCTTTGAAGGATAATCATACTCCAGATATATGAACAACAGAGAGATCTAGATAAATACATGGCTAAGTGTGGCAGTGAGGACATATCCTCTTAGGCTATTGGCAAAGAGATTTAGTGTGCAACTGTAAAGCTTCCACAACCTAGGAAAGCTAAACACTTATTCCCTTATAACTGTAAATAATTTAAATATTTTTAAAGTTAGATATGTAAACTATCTTTAGTTAATATCAGGATATTCCCTAAGCTAAGGAGTTAAGGGCTGGAGAGATGACTCAGCAAAACACTTACATTGCAAGCTGAGGACCTGGTTTGATCTCTAGAACCAGCGGCAGCTGTGGTATAGTGCACTTGCAATCCCAGCTCTGAGAGGCAGAGATAGGCAGATTTCTGTGCTCACTAGCCAGCCAGCCTTCCTTGCTTGGTGAGCTCCAGGCGAAAGGAGAGGGAGACTCTATCTCAAAACCCAAAGAGGATGGGCTCCCGATGAATGTCACCTAAGCTTGTCCTTTTGTCTTTCACATGCAGCCAAAAAATAATAGGATTTACGGTTGGATTTAAATCTATATTTAAGTAGTCTTTTACTAGTTTATATTTTGGCTGATGTGTAAAATTTAATTGGGTTGCCATTATTTATTCCTATCTTAGATGTTGCCAAGAATAGAAGAAATTTGATCTCTGCTGTTTGGTAATTAGTTTTTGCTTATTGAAAATAAACTGTTAAGTGCGCTTATGCACTCATGTAAACCTGCTTCTGTGTCTTCATGTACTCAATCTATAAGCAAGGCTCATTGTGAGCCTGCCTCCCTAAGTGTCTGTAATCTCTGAGGGTCCCTTTGAAACGAGGCTGTGACATCAGGGACAGTTCCGTGTTAAGTGTGTTGAGTTGTTTAGATGCTCCGCCTTCTCCTTTTTGGAGACTGAAGTATAAGCAGTGTCCATCAGAGTGGTTTGGATTACCTGCATCAGAATTGCCTGGAGGTTCAGGTTTTAAAATGGAAGTTTCTGGGTACTCACGATGACCTTTTTAGGTGACTGAAGTTGATTCTTGCTGGCCAGGATGGAGTTTAGTGACAGTCTATGGTGTGGTGCTTTTGTAACAGAGGAAATGGGGCATTAGGAGCTCTAACTTGATAACGCACTGTTTGTTGGGTTTTATAACTGGGATGAAAAGTGCCCGTTCTGAAACTTTTTCTGTTGGAAACCATCACTGTTTTGGACTTCGTGAATTTGAGTTTTTAATCCCTAGCTCTGTTTTGTCATTTTTTATTAGGTGGAAATTAAAAGTGAAGCACATGATTATTACAATGTTCTTCCCAATAAGACACTGTGCAGTGCATATGTGGAGAATGGGAAGAAACTGGGCATAGACTTCATCTCAGAAGATGCAGTATTGAATGGCCCTTCAGGTACCTAAGCCGCCGTAGAGTGAGCTGTTTGAACAGGAGAAATGCCAGCTTAGGTTGGGCAGTCTTCAGGAGTAAGGAAGAGCTGCTGGTGTGTCTGCTTCAGGCAGGGCCTTGGTGTAGCCCAGGCTGGCCTCAAACTCCGCACATAGCTGACACTGACTTGATCTTGACCCTCCTGCCTCTGCTCCCCAAATTCAGGGATTATAAACCCGTGCTACCACACCTCGGGTTTATTGGATGCTGGGGATTGAACCCAGGTTTCGTGTATGTTAAGCAGGCACACTGCCAACTATAATAATGAGTATTTTGCCTGCATAGGTATGTGCATACCATCAGCTTACCTGGTGCCCTTGAAGGCCAGCAGAAGGCATTGTATTCTCTGGAACTGGAGTTACAGGCAATTAGGAGCTACCATGTGGGTGTTGAAGCCCAAGCCTGGGTATTCTGCAAAAGCAGAAAATGCTCTTAACTGCTGGGCCATCTTTCCATCTCCATGATGATATTTTTTTTAATTGTTTTGATTGAGCAATTATTTTTCTCTGCTCCCCTCCCTACAGTCTCCTCTGCTACCCTTTCCGTAATCCTCACACTCCCAATTTACTCAGGAGAGCTTGTCTTTTTCTCCTTCCCATGTAGATTAGATCCGTGTATGTCTCTCTTAGGGTCCTCATTGTTGTCTAAGCTCTCTGGGATTGTGATTTGTAGGCTGGTTTTTCTTTGCTTTATGTCTAAAAGCCACTTATGAGTGAGTACATACGATATTTGTCTTTCTAGGCCTGGGTTACCCCACTCAATATGATGTTTTCTAGATCCATCCATCCATTTGCCTGCAAATTTCAAGATGTCATTATTTTTTTCTGCTGTGTAGTACTCCATTGTGTAAATGTACCACATTTTCCTTATCCATTCTTTGGTTAAGGGACATTTAGGTTGTTTTTCCAGGTTATGACTATGACAAATAATGCTGCTATGAACATAGTTGAGCATATTTCTTTGTGGTACAATTGAGCATCCTTTGGGTATAAACCCAAGAGTGATATTGCTGGGTCTTGAGGAAGGTTGTTTCCTAATTTCTGAGAAATTGCCATACTGATATCCAAAAGGGCTGTACCAGTGTGCACTCCCACCAGCAATGGAGGTGTGTTGCCTTTACCCCACAACCTCTCCATTATAAGTTGACATCAGTGATTTTGATCTTAGCCATTTCCTGATGATATTTTTAATGATATTCCTTTACACTTAGGTTGAAAAGAAACTAATAAATGGTTCAATGAGTGTAGAGTGTTAAAATAGCAACATTGTTTTTAAAAAATGTTCATTCTGCTAGGCATATTTTTGTAGTAGGCATTTACTTTTGGACTGCCAACCAGCTCCCATATAAAGATACGGAGACTTATTATTAATTACAAATGCTTGGCCTTAGCTTAGGCTTGTCCCACTAACACTCCTCGTTGGAGGAGGCTGCTCATTCATTTCATCCTTTCCTTCCTTGTTTTGTTCCAAGGCTCTACTGATTTTGGAAATGTCAGCTTTGTGGTTCCTGGGATTCACCCTTATTTTTACATTGGGACCGATGCCTTGAATCATACGGAACAGTACACGCAAGCTGCAGGTGAGCACGAGGCGTGAACACACGGCTCTCCCTCTAACATCGCTCAGAAGTAGGAGAGGCAGTTTCAGGAGGTAATATGTGGAATTAATGAATGCATCGTAGTATAGGGAAAGGTATTTAATTTGTTTTCTCTACCTTCTAGGATCACAAGAAGCTCAGCTGTACACCTTGCGTACAGCCAAAGCTCTGGCCATGACTGCACTGGACGCCATCTTTAAACCTGAGTTGCTGGAGGGAATCAGAGAAGAGTTTAAATCGAAGCTTCAAGAAGAACAGCTTTTAAACACACCAGCGTAGAAGGAATGCTAGGGACTGCTCAGGAAGCATTAAGTTTTGTTTGTTTTACCGCTAATACTTTTTCAATGCAAGAGAGCATACTTGTTTCTCAGTTGTGGTGAGGACAGACTATAGTGAAGGCCCTAATGGAGTTTGTGATCCTTCAGACATTGGTCTGTGATGACATGTGAGTCTATAACATGGTAGTGCCTTTTGTATAGCTTTACAAATCCCACAGGTTTCAACACGTAACACTTGTGAACTGTGTTCAGAGAAGTGATATCTTCTCAGCAGTTCAAAGTTGGGGGAGTTTAAGTCTAACTGTATCTGGTTTGATCTCGAGAAAAACTTAAACAGGTGCCTGTAGGACACACCTAGAATCTCCAGTACAAAGAATTACTTTTCTTTAACATTGTTTTAAAAAAGAAAATGTTCTTTATTTGCATGTAATTACCCCAAGAAGTGGCATAGGAGCAGTGTAACAGCCAGCAACAGAAGTGACAGAAAAGCAGGGTGGGGAGGCTGCCATGTGAGAGAGGAGGTCAGACTGGGTGTGTACTGGTCTCCAGTGTCCTGCACTGTGCCCACCACCCAGCAGCCTCCCGCCCCACAGAAGCCCCCTAAGCCCCTGCTGGCCCAGTGGCAGTAAACGTGGAAAGGCGGCCTCTTATCCCCATGCTGTGACTTAACTAAGTTTCTGGCCTTCTCTCTGGACTTTCTCTTTGCCTTCTCAGCTTGCTTTCTGCCTTTGTGTCACCAGAGCATTCTGGAAAAGCCAGGATTTTACCTAGAAATTTGAGACATTCAGTGGTTGTCAGTAAAATCACTGGAAAAGAGGGAGAAAGTCACATAAAACCACCAGTATCTCATGATTCTTACTTGGCATAAATTTCTCTGTTTCAGACAAGTGTTTCCTTCTGCTCCGCCCTCCTCCCTTTCTTTTTTTTTCTTTTTTTTTTTTTTTTTTTGGTTTTTTCGAGACAGGGTTTCTCTGTGGTTTTGGAGCCTGTCCTGGAACTAGCTCTGTAGACCAGGCTGGTCTCGAACTCACAGAGATCCGCCTGCCTCTGCCTCCCGAGTGCTGGCATTAAAGGCGTGCGCCACCACCGCCCGGCTCCTCCTCCCTTTGTAGCTGCAGTCTTGCTGCCCATCAGGTACTGGGGCCGTAGGGATGAGCATGCACTCCTGCCGTGTAGAGTGAGCTTCTGCACATGATTAGAGATCTGAACCGCTGGTGAGACAAACCCTTAGGCACAAGAGAGAGAGCTTGGGTGTGGGACCCAAATAGAGCTGAACTCCTTTATGCATCACGTGCACTGCCGTGTACACATAGCTGGAAGTGTCCAGTGCTTTTAGTGTGCCTGAGATTTAACAGACCTCTTTGTCCAGGCCAGTTGTGCAGTTATCTGCCTGCTCATACCACTAAAAAGGTTTGAATTTTGAAGCATTTTGGATTTGAGGTCAGGTGTGTTCAACTTGTACTATTACTAATAAGTTGCTATGTATTCTATGACTGTAGCTAATATTTAGCTTGCCTCAAAATTTTTAAACTGATTTTTAGTCTTAATAAATTCTCTTTATTGAATGAACTACACAGGAAATTTTTTTAACTTTTTCTGTCTGTAGCATAAATGCTAAGAGTATTTAAGGTAGACATTGCATGTTTTTATGAGGATGTATAAACATGAAGGGGTCCCCACACTCTCCCAGGGTGTTCAATGGTATAGTTCCATTGGTTTAGAAAAAAAACTGTACAGTATTCTTTAAAAAGAATAGCTGTCTTTGTAACATTTTTTAAAAGAAAAAACCTCTCTGATGGTTTTTATGTCTTGTATTTCTGACTTTTTACTTGAAGCAATCTTCTGAAACATGTCCCAAATCATCAGAGTAAGTTTTGATGGGAATTATAATCTTTGTGCCAGTTAGCAACTGTGGTCATTTGTGAGATAGGATAAACTCACTACTTTAGGCTCTGTGATCTAATGACAGACATATGCTACCTCAGGTAAGGAACCGGTGACAGACCACAGAAAGGACACCATCAAAGTCAGGGAACCGGTGACAGACCACAGAAAGGACACCATCAAAGTCAGGGAACCGGTGACAGACCACAGAAAGGACACCATCAAAGTCAGGGAACCGGTGACAGACCACAGAAAGGACACCATCAAAGTCAGGGAACCGGTGACAGACCACAGAAAGGACACCATCAAAGTCGGGGCTGGGTGTTGCCTGGTGGGAAATTTTCTTTGGACCCGGTAGCTGTGGTCACTAGGGGTTCTGGATATTGGGAGCTGACTCTTAAGACTGGGGACAGGCTAGGGGTCTGAAGAGGTATGCCTTCAGGCCCTGAGGCTCAGGGAATGCCTGCTGGTGTTGGAGGCTGGGATACTAGGATGAATTGGGGAAAGAAGGTTGGAGATAGTCTTTGTGGTCCTTGGAGATGGAGTTGGAGAGGAAAGGGAGACAGCAGCAGATGTTCTGCTACAGAGTTGGGGATGAGACTGAGGGGGCTGGGTATGGAGAGGCAGAAGGAGAGATCTGAAGTCAGCCTGCTTCCCTGAAAGGAGTGGCCTTTGAGTTAGCAGGGGATGTATGCCAGCTGGAGTTAGGTTAGGGTGAAGGGCAGGGGGCAGGGAAGGTTGTAGCAGGATTTCTGTGGCAGAGCTTGGGATCAGACTGGGGAGCTGGGTCTCAAGAAACAGAGGGAGATGAGACCTGCAGTCTGCTTACCTGCAGGGAGTCCCTCCAAACACTTAAGAAATGAATAGGATGCAGAAGGATCTTTGCTGTTGAAAAAAGGAGGTAAATGGGTGCTGGGGATTTGAACTCAGATCCATACACTTACACAGCAAGTTCTCTACTCTAGGCAGGGTTCTCTAGAGTAACGGAACAGAATGTGCATAATTAAATGGGACCACTAGGGTGGCTTATTATACAACAGGGGTGAGCAAGCTGTCAGTGGTCGTGTATAAGCTAGAGAGGCTAGGAACCTGATTGCTGCTCAGTCCATAAACCAGACGTCTCTGGAGTCCCAGCCTGGCACTGATGGCCTAGGAGACTCCGGTGGCCCTAACAGAGTGGGAGGGAGGGCGGCAGCAGCAACAGCGGCGGTGGATGCAATACGCTCACCAGCAAGAACCTAGGCAGGCAAGATGGACTTTTGCTCGGATCTTTTTACATCTAGGCTGCAGCTAGAAGGTTCTGCCCACTCTAGAGAAGGGTCTAATCCACTCTGGAAATGCTCTCATAGATCAACCAAAGACATGTCTTTAAGTAGATTCCAGATCCTGTCAAGGTGATAAGACTCACCATCACAGTATCTTGGTACATGGCTGTGTTATCAAGATAGTTCTTGTCTATTCATGTGACCCTGAACCCCAGACTTAACACACCTCAAAATTCCAAAGCTGGGGCTGATGGTGGGCTGCACCAGGAGGCAGAGAGTCACCAGGAAGCCTGTGGGCCAGCTGGGCTGGGGTACACAAGTGGCAGAAACAATCAAACGCCCTGCCTCAATGAGGCAGCAGAGAAGCAACTCCTGGAAAGTTGTCCTCTGACGTCCACGTGTTGTGTAGCATCTTCCTGTCCATCTTAGAGGAAACCCATTGTTAAGACATAGGATGCTCTACAGAGAGAAAATAGAAACCAAGGGACAAAGTACTCACCCAAAAGAAACAAATCCAGAAACCAGCACCTAGACTTATAGTCATCCCAATTCCAGATACCTAGAGGCCACTGTAAAAACAATAATATTAGCCAGGCAATATATCCCCACAGAGCCCAGCTATCCTACCACAGCAGGCCCTGAATACTCCAACTCTAACATAGCTGAAGCACAGGGGAAAAAAAATCCTTAAAATTCTCTATCTGGAGATGGATGATAGAGGTCCTTAAAGGATATAAATAAATTCTTTAAAGAAATACAGGAAAACACAAGCAAACAGTGGAAGAAAATGAACCTAACTATTTAAAATCTGAAAGTGGAAATCAAATCAATAAAGAAAACCCAAAATGAAGCAATTCTGTGCTGTGGGACAATGGTCTTGTACACTAAAGATTTGTCAATTCAAGCAATGGAAGAGAGAATCTCAGGCATTGAAGATATGATAGAAGAAATGGATATATTGGCCAAAGAAAATGTTAAATCTAAAACACTGACACAAAACATCCAAAAATCTGGGACACTATAAAAAGACCAAATCTAAGAATAATAGGAATAGAGAAAGGAGAAGAATCTCAGTTCAAAGACTCCAAAAAATATTTTCAGCAAAATCACAGGAAAAAAGCTTTCCTAATCTAAGAAGGAGATTCCTATAAAGGTGTAAGAAGCATACAGAACTTCAAATAGATTGAACTAGAAAAGTTCCCTTGGCACATAATTATCAAAACACTAAATGTATAGAACAAAGAGAATATTAAAAGCTGCAAAGAAAGAGGCCAAGTAACATATAAAGGCAGACCTATCAGAATTACACCTGACTTCTCAGTGGAGACACCAAAAGCTGGAAGGGTTTGGACAGACATGCTACAGGCTCTGAGACACCACAGATTCCATCTCAGACTACTATACCCAGAAACACTTTCAGTCACTAGGTGGAGAAAATAACACTTTTCAGAGAAAATGAGACCTTGGAACACACATCTAAATGGGATGTCTCCATCAACTCCCTCCCCTCAGAGTATCCTGTGGAAGAGGTGACAGATTTAAGAGTCGAGGGGATGGAGCACACCAGGAGAACAAGGCTCTCTAAATCAACTAAACAGGGTTCCTATGAACCCACAGCCTGAAGCAGCAAGCACAAGGCCAACCCAGGTCTGTACCGGGTCTTCTGAGTATATATTATAGCTTCCAGCTTAGTATTTTTACAGGACTCCTGAGTGTGTGAATCAAGTGGGTCTCTGATTCTTGTGTCTGCTCTTGGGGCTCTTTTCCTTCTGTTGGGATTCTTTTCCCAGCCTCAATGTGATGGTTTCTGTTTTATGTTTTATTTTGTCATGTTTGGTTGTTGTCTTTTAGAAGCCTGTTCTTTTCTAATGAGAGATAAAGGGAGTGGATTTGATTGAGGGAGATGGGGGAGAGTAGAAGGAGGGAAACCACAATCAGGATATATTATGTAAGAAAATCTATTTTCATTTGCTTGTTTGTTTTGATTTTTTCGAGACAGGGTTTCTCTGTGTAACAGCCCTAGCTATCCTGGAACTCACTTTGTTGACCAGACTGACCTCAAACTCACAGAAAGAACCTATTTTCAAAATAAGAAAAAAGAGTTTGGGGCTGGAGAGATGGCTCAGAGGTTGGGAGCACTGGCTGCTCTTCCAGAGGTCCTGAGTTCAATTCCCAGCAACCACATGGTGGCTCACAGCCATCTGTACTGAGATCTGGCGCCCTCCTCTGGCGTGCGGGCAGAATGTTGTATACATAATAAATAAAATGTTTTTTAAAAAAAAAAGAGTTTGGAGGGTTAGAGAGATAGGTCAGTAGGTAACTGATTGCCGCAGACATGAGGTCCTGGTTCCGATTCTCAGAACCCATAGGAAAGCTGAGTATGGCAGTGCTGCACCCAGAGACAGGGAGATCTAGGGCCTCACTATTCAACCAGGTTAGCCAAAAAGCAAGCTTGAAGATCAGTGAGAGGGAAGTGATTGGGAAAGACATCCCGGTGTTAACTTCTAGCCTCTACACATTGACACAGACAAGCACACACACACACACACAGAATTATCAAATGTAGTTGGGTTTTCTTATCTACAGGTTCTGCATCTATTCAACTAACTTTGAATAAAAACTTATTGGTAATACCACATTATTATTGAACACAGGCAGACATTTTCATGTGTGTAAGTATGTGTATATGGCATGTGCATACGTGTATGGTGACTTCACATGCTGGATGAGCACTCGAAAAGACCAGAGAAGACTATCAGGTGTCTTGTTTCATTACCATCCACTTATTTCTTGAGACACTGTCTCTTCCTGAATCTAGAGCTAGGCTAGTGGTCAGCAAGCTCCAAATGTTCCTCCTGTCTCCACTGTGCCCCTTACACACACACACACACACACACACACACACACAAAGCACTAGGGTTGCAGGCATGCACACACATGGCCACACACAGTTTTCTGGGTGGGTGCTGGTGATTTCAGCCCAGTTTCTCAAATTTGGTAGCAGTGCTCTTACCCATTGAACCATCTCTCCAGTCCCCAGAATTTTCTTGTCATTTCCTAAATGCTATAGTATAACTATGTATAAAATATTAGGTGTACTGTGATGCCAATAGACTTCCACGGGCATATGCTATCGAATGTACATGATAGTGTTGTGTGACACTGTTCCTGTGCATACGTGAGCAAACATGTACCACTCCAGATAGGAAACCAATGACAGACCAAATTAAAGATACCACCAAAGTCCAACTTGGTGAACCAATCAGCTTTATTGGGGTTACTTAGAGGTGCAGAAATTATTCAAAGACAGCTGCATCACTGAAGCCCACCCCATTATGGGTGAAAACCCACAATAGCTGGAAATCTGGAGCTCATTGCATGACTTGCAGACAGCTGGATGTGCTGGAATGTGTCCCCTCCAGATAGCTTAGCTGGTCTTTGCCTCTTCCTGACAGCTTGGATCACCTGAAAGTTACTCTCAGTGGCTCTTATTGCTTATGTTTATTTGGTGGAGGGAGATAGTTTATCTATTTAGTTTCAGGGGCTTCCTGAAACTTTTGAGTTGTTTGCTTCCTGAGGTTAACTGTGGGATGGAGGGCATCACCTTTTGTTAAGCGCATCCTAAGGAGCTTCCCTCCAAGATAAAGTATTCTAACTTGGAGGAGATTGCTATAGAAAAATTGATCTATAGACAAGGCTTCTAAAGAAGTACCTCAGGTTAAATGAGGCCATGGATGTGGGTCCTGACAAAATATAACTAGGGAGAAAGGGATCTAGACATTGTTGGAAACAAAGGAAAGAAGGCAAGGATATAGCAAGATGGTGGCCATTGGAAAGTCAGGAAAGGAGGCCTCTGGGGAAAGCATATCTGCCAGCACATTCAATGTGACCTTGAACATCAGTCTCTAGAACTGTGAGAAAAGAAATCTCTGTTGATCAAGCCATTTGGCCTACAGTCTTTGATATAGCAGGTTAGCAGACTAGTAGAACATTCTACACACTGCCTCAAATGCTAGAGTATCCCAAACAGTAGGTAAGGTTTAGTTTAGACAACTCAGTGGCCCTAGTGGTGAGGGAGAAGACAGTGGCAAAGATGTTGACTTTAATGATAAATGTTTCACAAAATAAAAATGAAAACTAATCTTTTTAAACCTCACATAGCCCAGGCTGCCTTCCAATATGCTATAAAGCTAAGACTAGCTTTGAACTCCAGGTCCTCCCACTTCTACTTCCCAAGTGTTGAGATTTCAGGCATGTGTAAACTATGCTTGGTAAAACAAACAGTCATTTTGTATATCAATGATAATTAATAGTTTAATTTATGCCCTTCTAAGTTTACTACTTGTGTTTGCAAAAAGCTTTTAGTGGCCTTACATTGGGGAAAATGAAAGACCATCTAAGTAGGACTCTCATTGGGGAAAATGAAAGACCATCTAAGTAGGACTTTGCAAATAGTTCTTTAAAAATCAGAATAAAGAATAGGCATGCATATATCATTTAGTGTTGATCCATCAAGTTAACTTTGAAATGATGGGAGATAGAAGGACATATATGAAGGGCGGCTTCCTAGCACAGAGGGTGGTGGCTCCTGGATGGGTCTCTTAGACCACCTCCTTTTTATTAATATGTCCCATAATGTTAAATTATCATTTATGTTTCACTAAACTCTGAACACAACCACAATTCTCTCTCTCTCTCTCTTTTTGGTTTTTGAGACAGGGTTTCTCTGTAGCTTTTGGGTCCTGTCATGGAACTAGTTCTTGTAGACCAGGCTGGCCTCGAACTCACAGAGATCCGCCTGCCTCTGCCTCCTGAGTGCTGGGATTAAAAGCATGCGCCACCACTGGCCGACAAACACAACCACAATTAAAGGGCAATGTCTTAACTTGTTTTAGAGGCTGCTGGGATGTGAACAGATGCTAAATAGACGTCTCTGTCTCTGTGAGTGAAAGATGTAGCCCAGAGAAAACGCCATACTGTTAATGACTTTTGGGCAAGTTTGGTTGGACTTATTGTATATCTTCTAGATAAATAACATGAAGCCTTATTTTTTAAACATTATTTTAAAATAACACATCAAATTACAAGTGATGACTGACATCATCATCTGGTCTATTGAACGCTCAATCTAGATGATAACTGCGCTAGTTCCTAGACAGTGTTGGCTCTCAGAGTGGAAATGCAGACGTCTATCTGTTTCTTTTGCTTTTTGATGTTATTTTCTCTTAAGAAATTGTGTGCTTCTCGTTCTCATGAGCTGTATCACCTCAAGTTTCCTTGAAATGCTGATTATTCAGAAGAAATTAATACCTTTTCGAGCTCCTCCGTGATAATATCATGCTACTGAGAAAACAGTTCATTTTGAAAGAGCACGTGCTCCGTGGTAGAGACACAAAACAGTGACTAGAAAACAGAGAAAGGAACACGGTTCTCTAGCACACTCAGCTCCACAGGACAGACAGAATGCATACACGTATCTCCATCTTCAGAGTTTGTCTGCCAGAGAAAAGTCAACCATCTAAAGAGCATTTCTTATAAGGGGAGATTATCTATAGCTTGTTAAAGAGAGCCTGTGAACAGCCCTACCATACATTAACTATGAGTGGACGGAGGGACAGACTGAGGCATCAACACTACAGTACATTAACTGGGGGGGGGCGAACAGGTGCAGGGACAGACCAAAGCACAGCTTGTCACCAGAGGGGCTTATGTGCACGTGAGCTAAGTGCAAAGGAGTTTTATTCAGGTGCTCTCCAGTTCCACATAGTCTAAAGAACACAGTGCCGCCCACGAAGGAAGACCTCCATGAGGGGAGAACCCAGAGCCCAGCACTGAAATGCAGCATGACCATGTGTCCTCTGTGCTCTTCCTGAGCACAGCTGATCTGGGAACAGCTAATACTGTGTGTACAACTGATGCTTAATACATAGAAAAACGCTGTCTTGTCAGTGCAGCTTTGCATGGCTGAAGAAGGGACAGTGAAAGCCCAGGGGGGCACTGGGGTGGTTTTCATACTTTGTCATTCACAGCAATTTCTGTAGTGCATACAAACCATGAAGAAGGCGAGGTTTACAGAATTACAGACATCTAAGAGAAAATTGACCAGTATATCAAATTGAATAAGATGTAGGCGGCTGGGAAGACGATCCTGGAGTATTTATCGATGGCATGGGTGTTGATCTTCATGCTCACATAGCTGCCTCTCTGGCTTTTCCTCTGGGGAGAGCCCCTCTCAGGGGCCAGGGTCAGCTGCACCATCATCCTGTCGGGTTTCTCGCCATTCTCAGGCATGTAGCCACTCAGGTCATTCACCTCCCCGTCACTGTAGCTACCATCCAGCATCACTGCCCGGGGCTGGGCCAGTCCGCAGCTGCAGGAGACCTGCAAAC
Organism: Microtus oregoni; assembly: GCF_018167655.1. NCBI lineage: Eukaryota > Metazoa > Chordata > Mammalia > Rodentia > Cricetidae > Microtus > Microtus oregoni. Next base: position 13,571,342 of record NW_024543076.1, read on the forward strand.
ACATGGGGCACGTGAGCTGAGCGCTGTCCCTCAGGTGCCCGCAAAGTACTGTGTATGAAGGGTGTTACCCTCTAGCCTCTTTTATTCTCAGCTTTAGGGAGAAGGTAAGAAAAATGATGATGGTGTCACTGTGAGCATCCTAAGACAGCTGTGAGTACAGCCCTGCATCTGAGAGCTTACCAGCAGCCTCAAGATCAGGGTGCAAGCACTAGCATGGTGCTGATGGGAACTGGTGTTGAACTGTTATCTTCATGCTAACTTGTAGGAAAGAGCACACTGCTGTACCAGAGACGGATAAGACTAGCACCAGCTAGCCCCGTCCTCCATGAAGTCATAATCCCTGAGCTCATACCATGTTCCCTTTGGGGAAAGTAGCGACAGACCCAGGGTCTATATGCTAGACAAGAGTGATATCCTGAGCTACCCCTTTTTTTCATTTTGAGACAGCCTTGGTAAGTTACCCAGGCTGGCCTCCAGATTGTGACTCTCCTCCTGAGAAACTGCAATACAGGCTGTTGACTTTACACCTGGCACCAAACGAACCCTTCATAAAAACGTTTACAGATGACGCTATTTGGTGTTTGCCACGAGGGTTGGGACTGAAAGGCAGCAGTTTGGGAATAGTGTTTCGGTAAGGGATTGCTGGAGGAGAGAGGCTCTACACTGTAGGCTGGGGAGGGAAAGAAAGGGCAGGAGCAAAGATAACTTAAGAAATGGTGGGAGAGGGCTGGAGAGATGGCTCAGAGGTTAAGAGCATTGTCTTCTCTTCCAAAGGTCCTGAGTTCAATTCCCAGCAACCACATGGTGGCTCACAACCATCTGTAATGGGGTCTGGTGCCCTCTTCTGGCCTGCAGGCATACACACAGACAGAATATTGTATACATAATAAATAAATAAATAAATAAATAAATAAATAAATAAATAAGAAAAAGAAAAAAAGAAATGGTGGGAGATAGGAGGCCTTATATGAAGGGAAGTTTCTTAGGATAGAATATGGTACCCCTGGAGAGGTCTTTTAAATCACCTCCATATTTGTTAATAATATGTTCCGCAGTGTTAAATTATCATTTATTTCCCTCACTAAACTCTGAACACATCCACGATTGAATGGGCCATGTCTTAATTTAGTGGCACTGGGATGTAGGTGCTGAGTGAATGCTTTCATTGAACAAAAGATGTAAATGTCAAATATTCATGACCATGGCTGGAGGTAGGCTGAGGAGAGGGCATCACAGCCTCATTTTACAGGGAGGGTAGAACCTGCCCACCATGCCAAGGCTAGCCCAGTCTATGCCATGGCAAAGTCACCTTCTCCCGTAACTTCCGTTCCTTTCGCTCCTGCACTGTGGTCAGGTAATTGACAGCCGCGTACTCCAGCACTGAGAGGAACACGAACACGAAGCTGACCCAGAGGTAGATGTCCACGGCTTTGATGTAGGACACTCGGGGCATGGAGGCATTCACGCCCGTGATGATGGTGGACATGGTCAGCACCGTGGTGATGCCTGCCACAGACGGTGAGAAATAAGCACGTGCTCACATTTGCCAAACACTGTGTGCCTTGTCCCTCTGTGACTCCGCCTTTTGTTCTGCCTGCTCCCTCCTGGTGACCATCCTCCTGTCTTCATGAGCTAGCTGTCACTGATCTCTCCCTGCTCCTCTTCTCCTCATTTCCACTTTCTCCTCTGCACACCTGGCACATTTGTTACAGCCCCGGACACTTCAGCATGAAGGGATTGCCTTCCTTTGTCCCAAGAAAGGAGATACGGATATAAGCAACCATGTGGTAAAGGAAGTCATTTCAACACTGTGTCCTTGGTGCCATAAAAGTTCTATAATCCTGGGCTCGTCTCTTTAGCTGACAGCTACCCCATGCTGGGCCTGTGTGCCTATCCAGCAGGACTACCTCAAGCACCTTGACATCAGGTTTATCAGGATCGCTTTATTTATAGGAGACAGATTTTAATGAGCTTGCACATGCGCTCTGCACAGTAGCTGTTGGAGTGCCAGCTAACTGCTGAGGAACAGGGCATCATGGGTGGGAATTTGCCCAGGATTGCAAATTAAGCTCAGAACATTCGCTTGGAAAACATTAAATCACACACGATTGGGGTCACCTGAAGGGCCAGCTCCAAACCCTTTCACTGAAGCCTGGTGGGACACCCTGTCACTTGCAAACCTGAGCCGTCTGAGCTGTAGTGGTGGCTGTGACCTGCGGGCTCAGGGTTTACGGTGAGGGCATTTGATGGGGTGCTGAGGAAGGAATGGAAGGAGAGCAGGAAAACTCAGGGATTCTGACTGCAGATATGGTGAAGCCCAAGACTCCTCGTTTTTAATAATTCCCTCAAGGATTCTCTACTGCAAAGGTTCCTTGGGCCACCCTTTGAGAAACCTTGTTGCAGAATACCTTATACAGACCAACAAGAAGAGCACACCAAGACTGGGAGCCCCCTGCCCAGGACCACAGGGAGCTGTGTGGATGGACAGCCCTGGGGCCTGGATAGATTTCCATGTGGTGCTTAGATTGTATGGTGCTACTTAAACATTTCCAGGTTATTCTGTAGAGAGGAGTACAGGACCCTCTTGAGAAGGGCGGAAGGAATGCCTTGGATTTCCAGACACGTGTAGTGTACTCTTGAGATAGTCCTTACCTAAGGGAACTCTGGCAGGCACAGCTCTGCGGTCGATCCAGAAGGACACCCAGGACAGCATGACCATGAGGGTGGCAGGGAAATAGGTTTGGAGCAGGAAGAAGAAGATGTGGCGGCGTAAAGTGAAGTTAATGTACAGACGGTTGTACCAGCCTGGGGACAAAGGAATAAGAGAGAGAACACAGTGTAGCTGCTTGGCTCCTTTAAAAGACAAGGCTTATTTATAGAATCTTAAATTTCTTAGAGCTCACTCTGGACCCCTACCTTAAACAGTGACTGGGCCATGTGGCAACCCTCACCACTCGTGTGAAGCCACTGTGAGGAATCTTTGTCCCTTTCGTAAACATGAAGGGAACCCTTGAGAAAGTCACTTAAAGTTTTGTTTCTCAAAATATGTCCTTGGGCCTGTCTGCCTCACAATCACATGGGAGCTTCTTAGAAGTTCAGATGTAGCTCATGGATAGAGTCCTTGACCAGGATACACAAGGCCATACGCTCAGTCCCCTCCCCCTTTCTCTCTCTTCCTCTTCTTCTCTCCCTCCTCCCCTTCCCATCTCCCACCAGACTCCTACACTGTAGCCCAGACCACTGGAGCAGAATCTTTCTTGAGCAGCAGCCTCATGGGGTTTGTGTGCAGAGCAAAGCTAGAGGCAGTACTTAAACAGCCCCCTTTATTTCTTTCCTTTTTCTTTTTTAATTGTATTTTTTTTTGAGGCAGGGTTTTAGGTAGCCCAGACTGGCCTCAGACTCACAATGTACCTGAGAATAGCCTTGAATTCCTGATCCCCCCGTTTCCACCTTGGTAAGTGCTGGGATGTTGGTGACTATCCCCAGGCCTGGCTCCCTTCCTGGATTTCTTTATGGGAAGAAATGGGTTTTGAGGTAGAACACAGTCTTTGATCTGGGCATAGAGTAACAATCTCTGGTCCATTGGGCTTTACTCTGCCTTTGCGATTTCCAGAGAAAGGAACACGTGTGAGGATGTGGGAGGAGGGTGTCCAGGGCTGGGAGTAAGTGGGCAGCAATAAGAGCGGATTTGGTGTCGTCAGTGAATACGTTGCATAGAGCTGGCCTCTTGGTACCAGCAAGTGTAGAGGACTTTCAGAAGACAGACCCAAACCACTGAGCATCCAGGGTGAGCAGTGCAGCATGGGAGTTGGATTGGCACGCTAAAACTTGACTGTCAGTGCTCTCTAACGGATTAGGATGCGCTTACATGGGGGAGCTCCCTCAAGAAGTTCTGCAGAATCTTCTGAAAAGTGAGATTAAAACAGAAGCAAGGGATGGAGAATGTCAGCTGTCTACCAGCGCAGGCCAGCTGCTGGGGAAGGCCATGGAGCACAGCCTCAGGCAATGGGTGCTGATGAGGCCTGTATAGACCTCTGACTCATAAGGCCACAGCCAGGTCCACATGATGACCAGGGGTCATTCTGAGGAACGTGGGTAGTAGTGGCACACCCGGGGAAATGGAGAATGGTGGTCTGAACTGAAATTTGTTTGTGGCTAGAGAGAGGCTCTGCTGAGCACATCAGGGATGCAGCGCCAACGGGACACAGCATCATCTCAAATAAACCTACTCACACAGCTTCCCTCGGAGCCTTAGCTCGCATTTCCTAGGTAGCTATCTCTGATACATTGATGGGTCAAAAATTACCTATAATCTGGGTGGTGGTGGCACATGCCTTTAATCCCAGCACTCAGTAGGCAGAGACAGGCATATCTCTGTGAGTTTGAGACCAGGCTGATCTACAAAGTGAGTTCCAGGACAGGCTCCAAAGCTATAGAGAAACCCTGTCTTGAAAAACTAATAAATAAATAAATAAATAAATATTACCTGCAAAGCTAGTTTCCTTGGAGCATACCTATAGCCCAGCCCTGGAGATACTGAGCCAGAGGCCCAGCCTAGGTGCATAGTGTATAGTGTGTTCACCAGCCTGGATACATAGTGTATAGTGAACTCACCAGCCTGGATACATGGTGTATAGTGAGTTCACCAGCCTGGATACATAGTGTATCGTGAATTCAGGGTAGCATGGGCAAGGGAGTGAGCTCCTGTCTTAAAGGAAAATAAGTCACCTCTCCTTGACACATACCACCCACTGGATTTTATTTAGGACTCTAATCTTCTGTTTCAAAATTCTGCTCACTTGATGTGACAACCAGATCATACACGTCCTAAACAGAGCCTGAAGCACCTAGCCACCATGGGGCCTCCCTGGCACTCCACGCATTCTCTGAGCTCACCTGTACTGCTGTAGAAGGCCAGCTTTGTGGTGGTGTGGAATTCTTGGATGAGGAACTGGGAGAGGGAGATCCTCTCGTCTGTCTTTAAGGAGTCGTTGCCCTTTTTCCAGTATAGCATGAGGTCATCTTCTGTGTAGGCGTCTGGGAGATGAGAGCCAGTGTCAGGAACGGGGTGACATGCAAGCCAGGCAGCCTGTGGGGCTGTGTGACACTAAGTGTCCTAAGCCACACAGACTGCCTGGCTTGGGGAAAGATAACAAACTGCAAACTAGACAATACAGACAGACAACTCTAGTTCATCCCAGTTTCTCAAAAGTTATCAGAGCAAGGCTTCTAGGCTCAAGGGCTCACAGTTCCTACAAAAAAAAAAAAAAAAAACAAAAAAAAAAAAACACCTCACTCGGCAATCCAGCTGCGATAGGTTAAACCAAATGCTACTGCTGCTTGCATGGCAGAGACAGTTCAATACTGCAAGATTTCCTATGGTCAGCTTTATAGATTAGGAACCAGCCAGCTTGCTCCTCTCTTGCACAGGTGCAATACATCACCTGGGGGCCAGATCACGACTCACTCTCAGGCAGCATGAGTCTAGAAGGGGCTTCTCCTTGGGCCAGTTGTGCCCATTTCCTCAAAAGAAGGAGGAGATGACTGTGGTCAGCATCCTCCCAGCGGCTGCCATGTGCCCAGCACGTCCCCTTTAGGTGAGGCACTGGGTTGCACAGGCACATGTGCCCCTGGTCGTAACTGAGGGGGAACATCTTGGAGCTGCAGATAGCGTCTGCCTCCCTGTAATCTGTTCTTCTAAGGGCTCGCTAAGCCTTGACTGTGTGATAGGAGCCCTCACGCGTCAACCGGTTTGGCTCTGGTACACAGGTGTCAAACCAGACACTAACGCGTGAAGGTGTTTTCTAGAGGCGACTAAGGAGATTATCTCAGGTCACCCGGGAGAGCCTGACCCTAGGACGGGAAAGGCAGGAAGAGCAGAGTTCCTGGGAGAACTGTCCCCTGCCACAGAGATGGGTTTAGACGTGCTGGTGTCGGACTCACAGCTCTCGATTTCCAGGGAGCAGGTCTGTGTGTCCAGCGGAAACCTGCTGAAGTCCATGTTGCACATCGCCGTCACTGTAACTCTAGAAACAAAAGGACGCACGGCTTCAGCACCTGCTGGAGACAACTGCGAAGTGATGAACAGGTAGAAAAGGCTGCTTCCTGCCCCCGGGTCCTAAGCGGTGTGCTGGCGTCAGGAAAGACCCTTAGGCATGACCTGCTCTTTATGTTTGACATTAGGAGCTGTACAAGCGAGTGAGGATCTCTGCTAACACCAGCACATTCCAGTGTGGTCAGTCAGTATGGTGGTGTAAAAGACACACACACACACTGTTCATTTAAATGATTGCTGAAAGAAATGAGTGTTCCCCAAATACAGGTATCCAAATATTTGCCTCACCAATAACTACTCAAAACTCACTGCCTCTCGAGATATTAATATGCTTTCCCGTTTGCTGTGCTCCCGCTGCTGATGGCATCTACTTATCTGCAATAGAACGTTGTGGGGGTAGGGGAGCCCATACCTGACACTGGTAAGCGATGACCTGAGACTAGAAAGGCCATAGGCCTATGGGGAAATGTAACTATTATTATGCTAAAGGGACATAGCAATAAAATGACTCCTGATGACCTTCTGCTGCACCTAGAGACCGGTACCTCCCTCAGTCCTCAACAGAGAAAGTTGCAGTAGATAGGGATTACCAGGGTCCCACAAGCAACATACAGAGAGTGAGAGACTTTGGAGCACTTGTGGGACAATATTATACAGCCCACATATATCTGTATTGTATCCGCAGTCAGCCTCTCAAGCCATAATAGCAACTGAGGTGCTAAAAGCATCTCCAGACTGTCTCCTGAGCTCAGGGTATGCTGATGGTGTGTTGCTCCTTTGTCCTAATCATGAGGACCACCCGGGAAGAAGTGTTAATCCCAAGCTAGTGACAGAGTTGCTAACATAACTTTAGTCCTCCTACCTCGGAAACAGAATGTTAATGAACTTCCCCCTCAGTTTACCTTGGGTAATCAAAGATGTTTGGAGAATAAACGCTGGTAACCTTCAGGATTTGAAGGAACCCTGAGATTCCCTTCCGATATTGCTGTGTGAACTTGTGTCTCAATTATTCCCACACCCCCATACTGGTCCAGAGAGATAGTTTATGTTAGGGTTTGGACCCTGGCAAGCACTTATCCCTAAAATGAATGACTTTATCACCTCACCCCTACAAATACACCAAGGCTCAGGTAGCTCTGCAGAAGCAATTGAGAAAAAAAAGCAGCTATTGTGAAGGGTGTTGTTTCTCTGATTTCCTTCCCAGCATGAGTCTATGACCTCTGAGGGAGTAGGTCTGAGCCAGGTCCTCTGTAGGTTCCAGTGCACCTGAGTCTGGGACCTCCTAGGGAGAAGCTCAGAGCCAGAGACCTTTGCAGGACCAACCCCTAGCCAGGGACTTCCACAGGAGCAGATCCTGACCAGGGACATTTACAGAAATAGGTCTGAGCCAGCAACCTAGACCAGAGCAGGCCTGGGACAGCAAACTCCAAGGGAGTAGAGCAAATCCTGGGAGTGCTGAGTGACCTCCAGGAACACGGAGTGACCAATGGGGTAACTAGAACCATAGCACTAACTGTACTATGAGGAACAACCGTCTGAGCCTTGGATCCACTGGCACCTAGAATATTAATCACCAGAGTCATAGACAGCCCAAATTACACCACAGCAATCAGAGGAAAAGATGAGTAGAAAAGGTAAGAACACATGCAACACCACAAAGAGCAACAGGGCACCAGTAAAATCTAGAGATCCTACAACAGCAAGACTTAAACAACCAAATATAAATGAAGCAGAAGAAAATGACTTTAAAAAATAACTTCAAGAGAATGTTTGAGACTCTTAAAGAGAAAAGGAAAAACAAAAAATTGGAAGACATCAGCAAATCCCTTAAAGAAAACCAAGGAAAAGCAATCGAACATATAAAAGAGACTATTCAAGACTTGAAAACTGAAATAGAGACAATAAAGAAAACACAAGCCAAGGGAATTATAGAAATAGAAATCATGAGAAAATGAACAGGAACCACAAATGCAAACACAAACAGCAGAATACAAGAGATTTTGGAAGAGAGAAGAATCTCAAGTGTTGAAGATACAATAGAGGAAATAGACTCATCAGTAAAAGAAAACATTAAATCTAACAAAAACTTAACACAAAATATCCAGTAAAAGGCTGGAGAGATGGCTCAGAGGTTAAGAGCACTGCCTGCTCTTCCAAAGGTCCTGAGTTCAATTCCCAGCAACCACGTGGTGGTTCACAACCATCTGTAATGAGGTCTGGTGCCCTCTTCTGGCCTTCAGGCATAACGCAGAAAGAATATTGTATACATAATAAATATTTTTTAAAAAATCCAGTAAATATTGGACACCATGAAAAGACCAAACCTAACAATAATAGGTATAGAAGAAAATGAAGAAGTCCAACTGAAAGGCACAGAAAATATATTTAACAAAATCATAAAAGAAAGCTTTTCCAACCTAAAGAAAGATATGCCTATGAAGATACAAGAAGCTTACAGAACACCAAATAGACTGGATCAAAAAAAAGTGCCCTCATCACATAAAAATCAAAACACTAAACATATAGAATAAAGAAAGAATATTAAGAGCTGCAAAGGAAAAAGGCCAAGTAACATATAAAGGCAGACCTATCAGAATTACACCTGACTTCTCATTGGAAACAATGAAAGCCAGAAAGTCATGGTCAAGCATTATGCAGAAGTTAAGAAACCACGGGTGCCAGCCCAGACTACTATACCCAGCAAAACTTTCAATAGAAGGACAAAACAAGATATTCCATGACAAAACCAGATTTAACCAATATCTAGCCATAAACCCAGCCCTACACAAAGTACTAGAAGGGAAAGTCCAACCCAAGGAAGTTGGTACCTCAACAAAAACACAGACAATTGATGAGCTCACAACAACAAATCCCAAAGAAGGGAAAACCCCCACAAACTAACATTAACAATGAAAACTAAATTAACAGGAGATAGCAATCACTAGTCATTAATATCCCCTAATATACATAGACTCAATTCACCTGTAAAAAGACACAGGCTAACAGATTGGATACGAAAACAGATTCCATCTTTCTGCTGCATACGAGAAACACACCTCAACCTCATAGCAGACATTGCCTCAGAGAAAAGGGTTGGGAAAAAAATTTCCAATCTAATAGACCTAAGAAAAAGCTGGTGTAGCTATCCAAATATCTAGCAAAATAGACTTTAAACTAAAATTAATCAAAAGAGACAAAGAAGGACATTTTATATTAGTCACAGGAAAAAGCCATCAAGAGGAAGTCTCAATACTGAACATCTATGCTCCAAACACAAGGGCACCATCATATGTAAAAGAAACACTTCTAAGGCTCAAATCATACATTAAACCCCACACACTAATAGTGGGAGACTTCAACACTTCACTCTCAACACTGGACAGGTCAGTCAGACAAAAAATTAACAGAGAAATAAGGGAACTAACAGATGTTATGACTCAAATGGACTTAACAGACATCTATATATACCTTTTCAAAAATTGACCACATTCTCGGCAACAAAACAAACCTCAACAGATACAAAAAGATTGGGATAACCCCATGTATTATCAGATCACCACGGCTTAAAACTAGAAGTCAACAGCAACACTAATTCCAGAAAGCCTACAAACACATAAAAATTAAACAATGCTCACCTGAATCACCAATGGGTCAAAGAAGAACTAAAGGGAGGGAGAAATTAAAAACTTCCTATAATTCAATGAAAATGACCACATAACATACCCAGATTTATGGGACACAATGAAAGCAGTGTTAACAGGAACGTTCATCGCACTAAATGCCTACATAAAGAAGCTGGAAAAATCCCAACTAGTGAATTAACAGAACATTTGAAAACTTTAGAACAAGAAGAAGCAAACTCACCCAAGAGAACTAGATGGCAGGAAATAGTCAAATTGAGAGCTGAAATCAACAAAATAGAAACAAAGAAAACAATATAAAGAATCAATGAGACAAAGAGTTGGTTCTTTGAAAAAATCAAGAAAATAGACAAATCTTTATCCAAACTAACCAAAAGGCAGAGAGAGAATATCCAAATTAATAAATCAGAAATGAAGAGGGGGACATAACAGCAGACATGGAGGAAATACAGAGAATCATCAGGTCATATTTCGAAAACCTGTACTCCACAAAATTTAAAAACTTAAAGGCGGTGGACAACTTTCTGAATAAATATCACTTACCAAAATTAAATCAAGATCAGATAAGCAAATTAAACAGACCTGTAACTGCTGAAGAAATAGAAACAGTCATCAAAAGTCTCCCAACCAAAAATGCCCAGGACCAAATGGTTTCAGTTCGGAATTCTACAAGATTTTCAAAGAAAAACTAATACCAATATTCCTCAATTTGTTCCACACAATAGAAACAGAAGGAACATTGCCAAACTCTTTTTATGAGGCAACAATTACCCTGATATCCAAACCACATAAAGACATTACTAAGGAAGAGAATTACAGACCAATCTCACTCATGAACACTGATGCAAAAAATACTAAATAAAATACTGGCAAATCGAATCCAAGAACACATCAAAACCATCATCCACGCCAGACGCACAGAGGCACAGCGGCAGCAGCGCCAGACGCACAGAGGCGCAGCAGCGGCGCAGCAGCGGCCAGACCCAAGCGGCTGGGACAGGCGTGCAATAAGGATCGCCCTACTACAATTGAATCAAAGAGGTAGGCCTTTGGTTGGCCAGGTCACTGGCACAAGGGGAGCCTGGTCCTGTCCTGAAGATCCTTCGGAGGGGTGAGAGGGTTCTTGGCCTGCAGCAGGAACCACAAAAGAGAGTGAGGGCATTTTGTAAGCGGAGCCCTTGGCCAGCAGGGAAACCTGATCCGGTTTCTAAAGGATCCATTGGATAGGATCAATAGGAGGAGATGGGCAGGCGCCAAGGCAAGAACTCACCCAATAATCCGAAAAACAACATGAAAACATCAGAACCCAATGATCTTACAACAGAAGTATTTGAACAACCTAACACAGAAGAAGTGGAAAAAATCGACTTTATGAAGATAATAGAGTCCCTTAAACAACATGTAAAAAATGCCCTTATAGAAATGGATGAGAAGTATAACAAAAAGTTTGAAGAAATGAGTAAATACGTACATGATACCCTGGGAAACCAAGAAAAAACCATCAAACAGGTAATGGAAACAGTTCAAGAATTGAAAACTGAAATGAAGGCAAAGAAGAAAATACAAACTGAGGACCAGCTGGATATGGAAAATCTAGGCCAACGAGCAGAGTCTACAGAAACAAGCATAATCAATAGAATACAAGAGCTAGAAGAAAGACTCTCAGATGCTGAGGACACCATAGAGAAAATAAACGAACAGATCAAAGAAAACAGCAAAGCCAACAAATTCTCAACACAAAACATTCAGGAACTATGGGACACAATAAAAAAACCAAACCTAAGAATAATAGGAATAGAAGAAGGAGAAGAGTCACAGCTCAAAGGCTCAGAAAATATTTTCAACAAAATTATGGAAGAAAACTTTCCCAACTTAAAGAAAGATATTCATTTAAATATTCAAGAAGCATACAGAACACCAAACAGACTGGATCAAAGAAAAACATCTCCTCGCCATATAATAATCAAAACACAAAATATACAGGTTAAAGAAAGAATATTAAGAGCTGCAAAAGAAAAAGGGCAAGTAACTTATAAAGGTAAACCGATCAGACTTACACCTGACTTCTCGATGGAAACTATGAAAGCCAGAAGGTCCTGGATAGAGGTTCTGCAGAAGCTAAGAGACCATGGATGCAAACCCAAACTACTATACCCAGCCAAGCTATCGTTCACTATCAACGGAGAAAACAAGACATTCCAGGATAAGAACAAATTTAAACAATACGTAGCCACAAATCCAGCCCTACAGAAAGTAATAGAAGGAAAATCGCAACCCAAGGAATCCAACACTGCCAACACTGCCTACAATAACCCAGGCATCTAATGACCCTTCACGAGCACATCTCAAAGAAAGGAGACACACAATCTCTACTACCAAAAGCAATAAGAATAACCGGAGTAAACAACCACTGGTCATTAATATCACTTAATATTAATGGGCTCAATTCACCTATAAAAAGGCACAGGCTAAAAGATTGGATACGAAAATAGGATCCAACATTCTGCTGTTTGCAAGAAACACATCTCAACCACAAAGACAGGCACCTACTCAGAGTAAAGGGTTGGGAAAAGGTGTTTCAAGCAAATGGTCCTAAGAAAAAAGCAGGTGTGGCCATACTAATTTCTAACAAAACTGACTTCAAACTAAAATCAATCAGAAGAGACCGAGACGGTCACTTTATACTCATAACAGGAACAATTCATCAGGAGGACGTCTCAATCCTGAATATATACGCCCCCAATATAAAAGCACCTACTTATGTAAAAGAAATATTACTAGAACTCAAGGCAGACATCAAACCACACACACTAGTAGTAGGAGACTTCAACACACCTCTCTCTCCAAGGGACAGGTCAATCAGACAGAAACCTAATAGAGAATTAAGAGAATTATTGGAGGTAATGAAGCAAATGGACTTAACAGACATCTATAGAACATTCCACCCAAATAGGAAAGAATATACCTTCTTCTCTGCAGCTCATGGAACCTTCTCAAAAATTGACCACATACTCGGAAACAAAGGAAACCTCCACAGATACAAAAAAATATCAGTGTCCACCTGTGTCTTATCAGATCATCACGGATTAAAGTTAGAAGGCAACAACCACGCTGCCCCCAAAAAACCGACAAACTCATGGAAACTGAACAGTCAACTACTGAACCACACCTGGGTCAAGGAAGAAATCAAGAAAGAAATTAAAGTCTTCCTTGAATTTAATGAAAATAAAGGGACAACATACTCAAACCTATGGGACACAATGAAAGCAGTGCTAAGAGGAAAGTTCATAGCACTAAGTGCCCACTTAAAGAAAACGGAGAATGCATACATTGGGGACTTAAAAACACACCTGAAAGCTCTAGAAAAAAAAGAAGCAGACGCGCCCAGGAGAAGTAGAAGACTGGAAATAATAAAACTGAGGGCTGAAATCAACAAAATAGAAACACAGAAAACAGTCCAAAGAATCAATGAAACAAAAAGCTGGTTCTTGGAGAAAATCAACAGGATCGACAAACCCCTATCCAAACTAATTAAACGACAGAGAGAGAACACGCAAATAAATAAGATCAGAAATGAAAAGGGGGACATAACCACAGACACAGAGGAAATTCAGAGAATCATTAGATCTTACTACAAAAGCCTGTATGCCACAAAACTGGAAAATACAAAAGAAATGGACATTTTTTTAAATAAGTATCATATACCAAAGTTAACCAAGACCAGGTGAATGATCTAAATAGACCGGTTTCTCGCGAAGAATTAGAAATGGTTATCAAAAATCTCCCTTCGAAAAAAAGCCCAGGACCAGATGGTTTCAATGCAGAATTCTACCAGAACTTCCAAGAAGAATTAATACCTATACTCCTTAAGGTATTTCACAATATAGAATCAGAAGAGTCATTGCCAAATTCCTTTTATGAAGCTACAGTTACCCTGATACCAAAACCACAAAAAGACCCAACCAAGAAAGAGAATTACAGACCGATCTCACTCATGAACATCGACGCAAAAATCTTCAATAAAATACTGGCAAACCGAATCCAAGAACACATAAGAAAAATTATCCATTATGATCAAGTAGGCTTCATCCCAGAGATGCAGGGCTGGTTCAACATACGCAAATCTATCAATGTAATCCACCATATAAATAAACTGAAAGAAAAAAACCATATGATCATTTCACTAGATGCGGAAAAAGCATTCGACAAAATTCAACACCCCTTTATGATAAAGGTCTTGGAGAGAATAGGGATACAAGGGTCCTACCTAAATATAATAAAAGCTATTTACAGCAAGCCAACAGCTAACATTAAATTAAACGGAGAAAAACTCAAAGCCATCCCACTAAAATCAGGAACACGACAAGGATGTCCACTCTCGCCATACCTCTTCAATATAGTGCTTGAAATTCTAGCAATAGCAATAAGACAACATAAGGAGATCAAGGGGATTCGTATTGGAAAGGAAGAAGTTAAGCTTTCATTATTTGCAGATGATATGATAGTGTACATAAGCGACCCCAAAAATTCTACCAAAGAACTCCTACAGCTGATAAACAGCTTTAGTAACGTGGCAGGATACAAGATCAACTCCAAAAAATCAGTTGCCTTCCTATATACCAAGGATAAGGAAGCAGAGAGGGAAATCAGAGAAGCATCACCTTTCACGATAGCCACAAATAGCATAAAATACCTTGGGGTAACCCTGACCAAGGAAGTGAAAGATCTACTTGACAAGAACTATAAGTCTTTGAAGAAAGAAATTGAAGAAGACACCAGAAAATGGAAAGACCTCCCTTGCTCTTGGATTGGGAGGACCAACATAGTAAAAATGGCAATTCTACCAAAAGCAATCTATAGATTCAATGCAATCCCCATCAAAATCCCATCAAAATTCTTCACAGATCTGGAGAAGACAATAATCAACTTTATATGGAAAAACAAAAAACCCAGGATAGCCAAAAGAATCTTATACAATAAAGGTTTGTCTGGAGGCATTACCATCCCTGACTTCAAACTCTATTACAGAGCTACAGTATTGAAAACAGCTTGGTATTGGCATAAAAACAGAGAAGTTGACCAATGGAATCGAATAGAAGACCCTGACATCAACCCACAAACCTATGAACACCTGATTTTTGATAAAGGAGCTAAAAGTATACAATGGAAAAAAGAGAGCATCTTCAACAAATGGTGCTGGCAAAACTGGATGTCAATCTGTAGAAGAATGAAAATAGATCCATATCTATCACCATGCACAAAACTCAAATCCAGATGGATTAAAGACCTCAATATCAGTCCGAACACACTGAACCTGATAGAAGAGAAAGTGGAAGTACTCTACAGCACATGGGCACAGGAGACCACTTCCTATGTATAACCCCAGCAGCACAGACACTAAGGGCATCATTGAATAAATGGGACTTCCTGAGGCTGAGAAGCTTCTGTAAAGCAAAGGATACTGTCACTAAGACAAAAAGACAACCCACTGACTGGGAGAAGATCTTCACCAACCCTGCAACTGACAAAGGTTTGATCTCCAAAATATATAAAGAACTCAAGAAACTAGACCGTAAAAGGCTAATCAACCCAATTATAAAATGGGGCACTGATCTGAACAGAGAATTCTCAACAGAAGAACTTCAAATGGCCAAAAGACACTTAAGGTCATGCTCAACTTCCTTAGCGATCAGGGAAATGCAAATCAAGACAACTTTAAGATACCACCTTACACCTGTCAGAATGGCTAAAATAAAAAACACCAATGATAGCCTTTGCTGGAGAGGTTGTGGAGAAAGGGGTACACTCACCCATTGCTGGTGGGAATGCAAACTTGTGCAACCACTCTGGAAAGCAGTGTTTCGGTTTCTCAGGAAATTCGGGATCAACCTACCCCTGGATCCAGCAATACCACTCTTGGGAATATACCCAAGAGAGGCCCTATCATACAACAAAAGTATATGCTCAACTATGTTCATGGCAGCATTGTTTGTAATAGCCAGAACCTGGAAACAACCTAGATGCCCTTCAACGGAAGAATGGATGAAGAAAGTATGGAATATATACATATTAGAGTATTACTCAGCAGTAAAAAACAAGGACTTCTTGAATTTTGCATACAAATGGATGGAAATAGAAAACACTATCCTGAGTGAGGTAAGCCAGACCCAAAAAGAGGAACATGGGATGTACTCACTCATATTTGGTTTCTAGCCATAAATAAAGGACATTGAGCCTATAATTCATGTTCCTAGAGAAGCTAAATAAGGTGAATCCAAAGACAAACACATAGGCATCCTCAGGAATATTAACCTTCATCAGGCGATGAAAGGAGACAGAGACAGAGACCCACACGGGAGCACCGGACAGAAATCTCAAGGTCCAAATCAGGAGCAGAAGGAGACGGAGCACGAGCAAGGAACTCAGGACCACGAGGGGTGCACCCACACACTAAGACAATGGGGATGTTCTATTGGGATCTCACCAAGGCCAGCTGGCTAGGTCTGAAAAAGCATGGGATAAATCCGGACTAGCTGAACATAGCGGACAATGAGGAATACTGAGAATTCAAGAACAATTGCAGTGGGTTTTTGATCCTACTGCACGTACTGGCTTTGTGGGAGCCTAGGCAGTTTGAATGCCCACCTTACGAGACCTGGACAGAGGTGGGCAGTCCTTGGGCTTCCCACAGGTCAGGGAACCCTGATTGCTCTTCGAGCAGATGGGGGGGGGGACTTGATCGGGGGAGGGGGAGGGAAATGGGAAGCGGTTGTGGGGACGAGGCAGAAATCCTTAATAAATAAATATATTAAAAAAAAAAACCATCATCCACCATGATCAAGTAGGGTTTATTCCAGAGATGCAGTGATGGTTCAACATATGAAAATCTGTCAACATAACCCACCATATAAACAAACTGAAAAATAAAAACCACATGATCATCTCACTAGATGCTGAAAAAGCTTTTGACAAAATACAACATGTCCCAGACTCAGAGAGAGGAAGATGTGTATCAGAAAACAAGTCTATTTATTTACTTATTTCCCTGACTCTTACTATAAAAACAAACTTAAAAAAAATATTTAAATTTTCAGGCTAGAAAGATGCAGTGGTTACAAACACTGGCTACTCTTGTAGAGGACCTGAGTTTTATTCCCAGCACCTACATAATCACTCACAACAGTCTGTAACTCCAGGCCTAGGGGATCTGGCACCCTCTTCTGGCCTTCACCGGCACACACGTGGTGTACAGGCACACGTGCAACCAAAACGCGCATATGCATTATGCAAAATTTAAAAAATTTAACTAATTAAACTTTTAAAAGTTAAAATATTCAGGTAAGGTGGAAGCTCTCAGCACCAGCCTGCCTTTGTCCCCACCTGAGGCTATACAGCACTTTCCCATCGGGCTGGACCCGCAGCATGACGTTGTCTGTGGTGGTGTCATGGATGAAGGAGCGTTTGGAGTGCACGAAGAACATGTCAGGCACCCAGATCTTCTTTACGAGCCGGCCGTCAAATGTCATGCTTAGATTGTTCGTGCTTGGAAAAGACAGCCTCTCGTCCTTCCAATAGTGCCTCAGATAGAGGGTCATGGTGAAGTCCTGCAGGTGGGAGGCAGAGCAGAAGCATACCCACCCACTGTGGGGACATCGGCAGTGGGGCATGCCATTGAAGCCAGTGGGCTGAGCATTGCCCCTGGAGAAGGCAGAGGGGAACCCAGGAAGAGGCCTAGCACAGACCGCCCCTAAACTCCACCCACCCGTGACACCCATCATCTCCATAACAGCTGCCCTGCTGACACCAGCGACTCAGGCTGTAAGTGCCAGGGTTAGGGCAGTGAGCCACTCAGCGGGAGAGCCCAGTCGGTTCCCAGACCCTGAGCAGGACTGACCTGAGCAGTGTTCTCCACAGCCTCCTGGAGAGCGGTGGGAGGAGGGCTGTAGGCGTGGCTTGCCTGAGAACCCTGCTCTTCGCTGGCTTCCCTGTCTCCCTTTCTCATTCTCTTTAGCGTTTTCAGGAAGGAGTCCCCAAGTACACGCTGGGTTAGCATACTTCTTTCTGGCCTGCTTCTTGGAGGCTCCAAACCAAGGTAGACTTGTAAAAAGTCCCCTAACTTGTAGAATGCTTCCCGACCCCGACCCGTGTTACCGTTAAAATTTTGAAGATATGGTTTCACTGTATAGCCCAGACTGGTATGGAGCTTCCTATATAGAAGACCAGGCTGGTCTAAAACCCAAGATAAGCCTTCCTCTACCTCTTGGGTGTTGACTTGAAGACTCACACCAACATGCCTAGCCGGCAACATTTTTTTTTTTAAATTGGAACCCACTGAAAAGCAAAAAGGAATAATCTCATGATTCCAGGTTCCTAGAGCAAGATACAGACTCTGCAGAAATACAGGGGGCCTGCATCTCAGGAGGATAAAGACCAAGTTTGTCACCTGACTCCATCTCATACCAGCTGGGAACTCTGGACACATGACATGATGTCTGTGAGTCATCTGCTAAGTGCGTGTGACAGCTCCCATCTGCCAAGGAGTTATGAGTTATGAGGGAGTTCAGCAGTGTCACGCTTCTGTCCAGACAGGTGCACATGGGCTCCCACTCCCCAGCCCCCATCAGAGAAGCACTCACCATGTCGACCTCCGAGATGCTGTCCAAGCTTTCCACCTGCACATCTACACCCACGGGGATGGCCGGGCCTGGGGAGGGCAAGACAGGGCACTCTCTTATATCCCCTCTGTTCTTTCTTTCTCCCCTCCCTTCTTCCCTCCTTCCCTTCTTGTCTCTTTCTTCTTCTTTTTTTTTCTGACAAAGCCTTGCTATGTAGCCCAGACTAATCTCAGGCTCTCAATCCTCCTGCCTCAGCTTCCAAAGTGCTAGGATTATAAGAATATGCCAGCACATCCAGATGAACAGGTTAGGTACAGGGCATGTTTCAGTTAACCATGACACAAAGAGTTGGTGTTGAATCCAACAGTTTACCTATGATAAAGAATAAAGACTTTTCTGGAACTTGGGGGATTGGTTTGCAGGGGGATGGGGTTGGGGTGCAGGTAAACATGACTAGAAAAAAAAAACAAAAGGCACGAAAATGATTTCTAGGGGCTGGAGGGATGGCTCAGTTAGTAAACACTTCTGGCCTGGTCAGCATGAGGACCTGAGTTTGACCCCGGGAACCCATGCAGAAATACTAGATGAGGTGTTATGTACTCCAGTGTTGGGGAGGCAGACGCAGGATTCCTAGGGCTCATGGGTCAGCCAGTCTAGCCTAATTTGCTCCGGGACAGTGAGAGTGTGTCTCAAAGGAGGCAGGCAGCGTTTCTGCAGATGGCAAGCCCAGAGGGCTGTCCCCTGGTCTCTGCAGACATTCACACCTACGCCTACATACGTGTATCTACATACACACGAGCACAAATACCCACAGGCATAAAATATATTTTTCTCCAGAAAGAAACCAAACCTAGGTCAGTGAGATGGTTCAGCAGGCGGGGCTGCTCACTGCCAAACCTGGAGACCCTGAGCTGGGTTCCCAGAGCCCACATGGCAGAAAGAACCAACTTCCATAAGTTGTCCCCTGATAGCCATGCATTTTGTGATGTGCACACCACACCATCAAATAAATAAATAAATGTTGAACACACAGAGGGATAGAGAGGGGGAGAGAGAGAGAGAGGGAGAGAGGGAAAGAGAAACAGAGAGAGGGAGGGAGGGAGAGAGAGGGGGAAGGGGAGGGGAGAGAGAAAGAAACAGAGAGAGGGGGAGAGGGAGAGAGTGGGAGAAGGAGGGAGGGAGGAAAGGAAAGAGGGAGAGAGGGAGGGAGGAAGAGAGAGAGAGAGAGAGAGAGAGAGAGAGAGAGAGAGAGAGACTGAGACTCTTTTGGTAGAGGGCTGAAACCTGGCAGCTACTGAGCCCCGGATTCCGGATTCCGGTTCTGCAGGGTAATCCTTACATTCTCGAGCTATTTTCATTTCATTAAGCCCAGCAGACAGGACTCTGACGTGTCAGTGAAACTCATCTGCCAGTTCCCAGGGAGAACCAATCCAGCACAAGGTTGTTGCATGGGATTTCAGAGCATCCTCAGGAGGCAGCCCCTGCTGCAGCTGCCCTGCCTTCTCGCGGCAGCCTCTGTCTCACTGACCTCAGTGAGCCTTCTCACAGCACAGCCCTGGGACAGCTAGCAGCTGGTACCTTGGCAATGCCCGACAGAGCCAGGGACACGAAGGACAGATGCTCAGAAGGTGCAGCCCACCAAGTTCAGCCCAGGCAGACATGATAAACCGATCTGGGTGCAGAAAGAACCCCAGAAAATAAGGGAAGCCCCACCCTCGAGAGTACATCCCATACCTCCAAAGCCAGGCCTCATACTGAAGTCATGGTCATCTATCCTCAGCAGCTGCTCTGATTTGGTGAGAGGTGACTTGGTTATGTCGGAGCTGCGTTTCAGAATCGGGCTGCCACAGAAGGAAAAGCAGATGGATCAAACGTGCTAACCAAGGCTGGTCAGAATCATAGCCATCTGTGTTCTTCCTGCTCTTGGCAGGTTTCATAGGGTGTGCTTTCTCTTCTAAGCTTCCCCCCTCCCTTTTTCCAACTTTCTGGATAAAGAAACTGCCCTGCAGCTGAGGATAGGGAACCTGAAATGACCCTATCCTATAGCAATACTCACGAATATCTTGCATATCACCATAGAACCTTCATCTGGTGATGTGGGAGTGTCATATATCAATCTGTGGATTTCATTGGTTAAGCAATAAATAAACTGCTTGGCCCTCATAGGTTAAAACATAGGTGGGTGGAGTAAACAGAACAGAATGCTGGGAGAAAGAAGCTGAGTCAGTGAGTCGCCATGATTCTCCCACTCCAGGCAGACGCAGGTTAAGATCATTCCTGGTAAGCCAGCTCATGGGCTACACAGATTATAAGAAATGGGCTAGTCCAGGTGCGAGAGTTAGCCGAGAAAAGGCTAGATATAATGGGCCAAGCGGTGTTTAAAAGAATACAGTTTCTGTGTAATTATTTTGGGGCATAAGCTAGAGCTAGCTAGCCATGTGGGCGGCCGGGTGCCAGGGATGCAGCCCCGCAGCCCCTATTTCAACAATCTGGTGATGGATGGAGATAGAGACAGAGACCCACACTGGAGCACTGGACTGTGCTCCCAAGGTCCCAATGAGGAGCAGAAGGAGGGAGAACATGAGCAAAGAAGTCAGGACCACGAGGGGTGCACCCACCCACTGAGACAGTGGGGCTGATCTATTGGGAGCTCACCAAGGCCAGCTGGACTGTGACTGAAAAAGCATGGGATAAAACTGAACTCTCTGAACATGGCAAACAATGAGGGCTGATGAGAAGCCAAGGACAATGGCACCGGGTTTAGATCCTACTTAATGTGCTGGGAGCCTAGCCAGTTTGAATGTTCACCTTCCTAGATATGGACGGAGGGGGGAGGACCTTGGACTTTCCACAGGGCAGGGAACCCTGACTGCTCTTTGGACTGGAGAGGGAGGGGGAGAGGAGTAGGCAGAGGGAAAGAAGGGTGGGAGGAGGGGGAAAAGGGTGGGAGGAGGGGGAGGGAAATGGGAGGCTGGGAGGAGACGGAAACTTGTTTTTTTTTTCCTTTTCTCAATAAAAAAGAAAAAAAAAAGAAACTGCCCTGGAAGTTCCAAGATTGTGACCCCCGCCACATGGAGGGGCTTCTCAAATAGCAATGCCAGACCCTGCCTCTGACATCCTGATTATAATCTGGGAATTGGTATTTTATTAATTTAAGAGCCTGGAAACTCGTATTTTTAAAAACGTTTTTCCAAGGCCGGGGTGTAGCTCAGTGTTGGAATGCTGGAACTGACGGGGACAAGAACTCAGCACTTACACCTGCCAGAACCGATCTGAATGGTAAACCAGACCCCTTCAAACTGCCCGAGACATCGAGAGAACAGTGACTGCAGGAGAAGCAAATGTGTGCGGCTGAGCCTCACACCCTGGACTTTCTGTGGTCCTTCTGTGGAGGGTGAACACCCTGCCATCGTGTTTCCAGGGAAAGTGCTTCTGAATTGCTTGTAGGGACACTTTTACCTATTCTTGTCTTGTCATCTGTTTGTTCCTAAATGTGTGATGTGTTTTCGGTGTTAGACCCTCTCCCCTCCTCTCCTCTCCTCTCCTCTCCTCTCCTCTCCTCTCCTCTCCTCTCCTCTCCCCGCTCCTCCCCTCCCCGCTCCCCCTCCTTCCCCCTCTCATATAGGCAGGGCCTGGAGAGATGGCTCAGCAGAAAAAGCATTGGCTGCTCTTCCAAAAGATCCAGGTTCTATTCCCAGCACCCACATGACAGCTCATAAAACGCCAGTCCTGGAGATCTGACACCCTCTTCTGGCCTCCACAGGAACTACACATACATGGTACACAGACATCAATTCAGGCAAAACACCCATACACATAAAATATTTTTTAATTAAATGTGCAGTTAATTCTACTGACCTACTCCTCATCCACAGACACTTGTCTTATTGCTTCCTTGTCTAGGCAGAGTTTGCTACAGAAATATGGAAGTACTGGTATATAGCACTACTTTCTCTTCTTATGTAGTTAATGTTACATTAATGCTTATTTGTCTTGCTTCTCCCTCATTTAATAACATGCCTTGGACTTTCCCACATGCGAGTCCCCCTTGCTCCTCATTCCACCACACAGTGCTCGTCTGACCTGTCCTCCCACAGCAAACACATGAGCTGGTCTGGGTCCTCTGTGCCTACAGTAAGGGATGCTTGAAATTCTTCATTACCCACCAGGATAATCCTCATAAATAATTGACCCCCTTTCCAGCTCCAGATGCTGATGCCAGGCCTGTCCCCTCCGGGAGACCTCCCCATATGTCCTTCCCCAAGTCCAGATGCTCCCACACTCGATAGGAGCCTCATTGGAACCTAGATTCCTGGACCTCACAGGCCCTTGTGTCTGATGCAGGGCTCTGGACGGAGGCTGCTGGAAGACAGGAGGAGACACCTTAGCCCTGCTCAGGCGCATTGCCCTCCCCGTGGCTGGCTCAGGTGTGTTAGCCTCCGCTTGCCTCCCGCCTTCCAGGGGCTTGCTCTGCGCACATGCAATTCTTGGCCCTATCTTCTTCCCTGAAAGAACCCTTTAGTGTTCAGGAGAAAACACGAAGCCAAGGTCAGGAAACCAGGACTCTCTCCTCCCTTCAGAGCCTAGTTGCTTTAGAACATTGGGCGTCCAGTTTATTCCCTGGAAGCTGTTTTCCTGACGGAAGGAAGGCTTTGAGCGGACCGTGGGGGTGTGCAGGTAGAACAGGATATGTGGGAAACCAGCGCACTTGCCGAGCAGAGGAAGGAGCTGGGGCGTGGACCGGGAAGCCAGCTTCTTCCTGGTACTCGAGAGGTAGGGCTGAAAATCGCTGTAGCTGTGGGACTCGCTGTTACCATGGGCCATACCTGCCTTGCTTGTGGGCATCGTCGAGGGCTCCTCGTCTCTGTCTCTGAGGTCTGCTACGGAAACAAAACAGAAAGATGCTCCAGAGACTGTCCAGTGACTCAGATCAACAGAGCGCCCTGTCCTCTCTGCACACTTCAAATCTAGTCAGAATAGAATGGGGGTGGAGAGGGAAGGAGGCTCAATGCATTAATCTGGTCTGATGAGCATTTCCCAATGACTCACAGGAGCAGGGAACGAGGATTAATTATTTAGAAGGCCTGATTTCCAGAGATCTGACTTAACTACACCCCCACCGCATGCATGTGCACACACATATGTACATGCACACTCATGCACACTCACACAGTAATGTACACTTTCGTACACACATGCACATTCACATCCACACTCATGCACACTCACACAGTAATGTACACTCTCGTACACACATGCACATTCACATCCACACTCACACTCACACACGTCCATGCACACTCACACACTTATACACTCACACTCAGACAAACACTCTCATGCACACTAAAGCATACACACATTCATGCACACCCTCATGCATGTACACACATGCACTCACATAGACATACACATATGTGCACGCACACACACACACACACACACACACACACTCATACATGCACTATGTCCACTCCGGCTTAAAATCGAGCCTGAAGGGTTGCGCATTCTACCTTGGCACCGCTATGAAACTGTGGCACACAATGCTGCCATTTAATCTTGCCCTCCTGGTTATACTTGCCTCTGGCCAGGGATTTAGGCAAGTGGGCACAGCAGGGGGAGAGGAGCTGGAGCAGCTATCTCTCATTTGCTCCTTCTGTGTAGCTGGTGACTAGCTATGCCCTTTGTCTCTGCCTAGGGCAGAGAAGGCATTCTGTTCTCATTCTAGGGGACATCAGCGTGCCTGCATTGGTGCCCCGAAACCTGCCCACATCTCTGTGAGAAATGCTTGTTTTTGATTGGTTAGGTGCAGGTAATGCTATTCCCTGAGAGGACTCCACTGGTGACGGGTCAGGGATTATGTCATCATCCATAGCACAGTGAAGCAGGGCAGGCATGAGCTTGGCAGGAGAGAGTGGGAATGGGAAAGACAGGTGGGAGAAGGGATCCCCAAAGATAGAGTCCCAGGCACGTCCGGCATGGGCAGGGCTGGCTGCGGCCGACTCTCAGCACAGCACAGCAGAATGAGAAAGTACTAAATGCCCTGTACATGAAAATGAGATATGAAGAGAGACAAAAGAGCCTGGGCACGAGGCTGGGATAGCAAATGAGTCGTCCTCTCCTGACTTTACCCGTGGACAACCTCACCACCTGACAGGACTGTCAAGCCATGAGACCCTGCAGCTGTGGCTGCAAAGCTTGGGCTCTAACCTAGAAGACACAGAGAAGGACCCCCGATGAGAAGACACAGAGAAGGACCCCTGATGAGAATACACAAAGGAGGACCCCCGATGAGAAGACACAGAGAAGGACCCCCGATGAGAAGACACAGAGAAGAACCCCCAATGAGAAGACACAAAGGAGGACCCCCAATGAGAAGACACAGAGAAGGACCCCCGATGAGAAGGCACAGAGAAGGATCCCCAATGAGAAGACACAGAGAAGGATCCCCGATGAGAAGACACAGAGAAGGACCCCCAATGAGAAGGCACAGAGAAAGACCCCCGATGAGAAGACACAAAGGAGGACCCCCAATGAGAAGACACAGAGAAAGACCCCTGATGAGAAGACACAAAGGAGGACCCCCAATGAGAAGGCACAGAGAAGGACCCCCAATGAGAAGGCACAGAGAAGGACCCCCGATGTCTTTCCCATTGTTCTTAATACGTCAAAGCAGAATTTCTTGTTCTGTGCCGTACACAAGCTGGAAAGTGGAGTAAGCATAAAGCAGGTGGAAGCAGCTTGGGGAAATGTTCCTTTCTTCTCACAGTCAATGAAGGGAAATCCGGGCAGGAGCTCAAGGCAGGAACTGAAGCAGAGACCATGGAGGACCCTGCTTATGGGCTTGTTCCTCATAGCTTGCTCAGATTTTATTTTAAAAATGTAAAGGTTGTATTATTATTTCATGCGTATGAGTGTTTTTCCTACATGCATGTATGAGTACCACATACGTGCCTAGGGTTTGCTGAGGTCAGAGGATACAGAGGCTTGTGAGCTACCATGTAGGTTCTGGGAATTGAGCCTGAGTCCTCTAGAAAAGCAGCAAGCACTCTTTAACTGCAGAGCCAACCCTCCAATCCCTAAACCTGCTCCCTTATACAACCAGTCCAGGGGTGACGTCACCCACATTGAGCTGGGCCCTCCTTAACCAAGAAAATGCCCTGCAGACTTCCTTCAGGCAGTCTGATGGATTCATTTCATGTGCTCAGATGAAGTTCCTCCTCCCAGCTGGCTCTAGGTTTGCGTTAAGTTGACAAAACACTTGTCAACACAGTCACTTCCTGGTGGTTGGCAGGATTGTGTGGGCCGATGTACATGTACTTCGACCGTTGTGAAATGCAGTGAGCGGGCAATGGGTGGTAGATTATGAGCCTTGTCTCCAACTTCTATGTATTTGATGTTGAAGGCAAAGATTTTCAGAGGGAAAACGCATGTCTGTTTTTCATTCTGCAGTGTTGGCGCAATGTCTAGTCCAGAGAGGCAAGGCACAGAGAGGGCATGTGCTGCCCCTTGTCAAGAACCACGTAATTCCACTTGTAAGGTGGTGGGGATGAGAGTGCAGAGAGTGGACAGAATTTTAAGGTAGAGGTTCAGCCAGGTCTAGCCAGGTGTTGTGACTCTGGTTGTCCCACTCTGAGCCTCATGCACACGAGAAAAGGGCTCCCTTTTGAGTAAATACACCTCTAAATCATGAAAGATTTCTTTCCTTAGCTATTGGTGCTGGAGAAGTAGCAAAGAGCTTCAATTCATACTAATCCATAAGCAGAGAGAAGAAGCTGGGTCTGGCATAGGCTTTTGACACCTCAAAGTTCCTCACCAGTGGACTTCCTCTAACAAGGCCACACTTGTAATCCTTCTAATCCTTTCAAATAGTGTCATTCCCTGAGGAATAAGCATTCAAATACATGAGTTCATGTATTCTTATTTAGACCACCACATTCCAATCCCTGGCTCCCATAGGCCTGCAGTCATATCATAATGCAAAATGCAACCAGTTTCAAAAGTCCCCACACTCTACCATAGTCTCACAACTCTAGGAGTCCAAAGTCTGAACTCTAAGATTCAAGGCAGTCTCTGTGTAACCTCTGATATAACCAATATCAAAAAGCAGATCACATACCTCCATCATACAATGGCACATAACATACATTACCAGTCCAAAAGGAAAGAAATGGAGCATAGTGAGGAGATACTGGCCCAAAGCTAGACCTAAAAGCAGTGGGGGCAAACTCCATCCTCTGTATCTCCATGTCTGACATCAAAGCACTCTTCAGACCTGCAGCATCTTTCAGTTTTGGTGACTGGAGCACACTTCTCCTCTTGGAGCCGGTTCCACACCCGGTCCACAGCTTTCCTGGCAGGTGTCCTACAACTCTGGCATCTCCAGCACCTTGAGGCCCCCAACTCAGGCTCCTCTTTCACAGCTTCATGCAATGGCCTCTCTGGGCCTCCATGTGAGGACACCCTGACATATTCCTGGTCTCAGCAGCTTTCCTTAGCCGGGAGAGAAAGTCAATAACATTGTTCTTGTATTCTTGACTCTAAAGTCAGAACTGTGTGGCTGAAGCTGCAAAGTTCTGCTGCTCTCTGTATGTTCGTGAATCTTGTGCCTGGTGACTGTAGAGTTTAGGAGAGTCAACTCCCTGGAAACAGGAGTTATGGATGGTTGTGAACCACCACATGGATGCTTGGAACTGAAACTAGACAGTAAGTGCTAAGTCATCTCTCCAGTCCCTGAACTTTTTAAAAATAACTCATTTTTATTTTATGTACATTGGTGTATTAACATGTGAGGGTATCAGATCCCCTGGAACTGGAGTTCACAGACAGGTGTGAGCCACCATGTGGGTACTGGGAACTGAACCTGTGTCCTCTGGAAGTGCAACCAGTATTCTTAACCATTGAGGCATTTCTCCAGCCCCCAGTCTCTGAACTTACAAATAAATGTGTCCCTTTCCTGTGGATGGGTGGATGAGTAGAGTGAGAGACAGGGATAGACTCATAGCTACACAAACTGTTTCCGTGGAGGTTCCCAGCTGTTTTTACATGTGACCACTCTGGCACTGAACTCTGCACATGGGCGGGAGATTTACATTGAGGCTAGACTAAAGGGCGGCCTGGTTTGGGCTGCACTCGCCTGTTGCTCTGTCTTGTCTTGAGTCATTGGATCAAGCCATCCATCTGCCAGGATCACTGATAACTGTCCCCAAGAATCTGATGGGGCCCTAACACAAAGACCCGAGCAACTATTCATTGACCTTCCGTAGGAAGCTCACATCAAGAATGTGCTTGTCTGTGTCTCAGGAAGAGTCTATGAAGCCCACTCCTGTTTTGCTGGTGCGGGTCTGAATAGAAGCTCCCTGCTCCTTCCTTCTGGAAGACACTACTTTCACATTTAAAGTATTAGTGCTCCCCACCACACTAGCTGTTTGATAGAAGTATTTTCCCCCAGCTCCCTGAAAAGGCCTTTCTTCTGTGCAGCTATATCTCTAATACCTACATAGCAACTTTTGTTAAACATTTTCATCTTTAAAAAAAATATCTTATATGGATGAATGTCTGCATTATGTTTGTGCACCACATGAGTGCCTGGTGCCCACAGAGGTCAGAAGAGGACACCAGACCTGGATCTGAAGTGACAGCTGGCTGTGTGCTACCGTGTCGGTGCTAGGAACCAAATCTGGGTCCTCTACAAGAGGAGCAAGCTCTTAGCCACTGAACCATCCCTCTGGGCTCGGCAGGTCCATCTTTTTCACTGTGTGCCCCTGTGGCTTTGCATAGGTGGGATCCTCGCTACACGAGTGAAGCTCCCACCACTGACTAAATGTATTAGGCATCAGAAACAAAGCAGGCGCATGTTTGTCATGGACAGAGCCTGCAGCACAGAGCTGTCAGAGGTGAACTTGCTGAGTTCTCCACCTGGTTCCAGTGCCACCCCCTGACCCAGCATAGACTCCTTCTCTCCCTGCCCACTGACCTCCATCTGCTCTTGAGAAGGTTCCTATATCCTGTATCACTGCTCAGCCTTCTATCTGACTGATTCTGATCTTGGTGTCGACTGACCCCATTGACCGTTGCATTCTTAGGAAACTGTTGACGCCTCTCTAGGATGCTTCCTTAGTCTGAGGCCCCTGGAGGACTCAGACTCCTTAATGATAACGCAGAAGCTGATTAACCATCACTCAGTAATTTTCTAACAAACATGTGAAAGTCATCGATGGTTCTTAGTGTCCTCGATGCCTGCCTCTCTCCTCTCTCTACACTCACTTAGCTCTGATCCTTAGCTCCACTTCCTTCCCATCTACTCCTCCTCAAAAACCTTTCTTCTGTGTAAGTGTATAGCTGGGCCTGGTACTGAGCATTTAACCCAAGCCTTATGTATAGGAAAGCATTTTATCAATAAACGATACCCCCCCCAATACTCCCCCTGTTAGACAAGGTCTCAAGAAGCCCAGGCTGAGTGCAGATTCATTATGTCACTGAAGATGATCCACCTCCCGAGTGCTGAGGTTACAAGCGTGTGCCACCATGCCTGGTCCCAATCCCCTCTTTCACAAAGTTGTCTACACTGACTTTGAATTTGCTGTGTAGCCCACCCTTGTCCCTGTGGTCCTCCTGCTTCAGCCTCCCAAGTAGCTGGGATTACAGGCCTACATGCTGTATCCACTTCCTCTAACTTCTTCAATGTTCTTCTTCCGTCTTTTGCCCTTGCTTTCCCTCATGTCATTTTCTCTAGATCTCTTGCTCACACTGCCCAAGAGCGAACCCTTGAATCTGAATCTCCAGGCTCAGTTCTCCCTAAGCCGCCCATCCCTTCCTGAAGATGTGCAGGTGTTCCTCCGTAGCCTTTAAGTGATCCGGGACCATGTGCTCTTCATATGGCTCCTCTGCCTGTCCTCTTGCCCCTGACATGGCCACTCTCCCAGATAAAAAACCCAAATGCCTGCTGTGCGTTCACCTGAGACTGCTTTCTTATCCCAATACCAAGCAAATCCTGGCAATTCTAAGATGATCTGGGCTCCATCTCCACAGCTCCGCTCATTCCACTATCAACCCTGAATACTCACTATCTCTCACCTGTTCCAGGGGAGGCCTCTGGTATTTTCTCCGCTTCCCTTCCTGCCCATCTGCCATATTTCCTGGTGTGCAAGCAAGTCTGGTCCCTCTGGGATGGAGTTGTACTAGCTGGGTTTCTCAGCCTTTGGAGGGAGTGCAAGTTTTAGGATGAGAAGATCTTATGGAACTAATAGGCTCTGACTCAGGCTACAGAGCCTGGGCTGGCACCCGTAGTCCACACGTTCCCAGCTTCCGGTGAAGAGGAGAAGGATGTTGTGTATCCGACCATTAGGGAAACTCTGCCCAGTGCCCTACATGGTACATGAAGGTAACTCACATTTGGATACGGTTTCGGAGAGATTTTTGGAATCTGGGTGAAAGTTTAGGTTACGTGAAAATAAAACTTCACTTGAGTGATGCGAGAGAAATTGAATCCACTTTTTGCTTTTAAAGAAATATAGTCAAATCTACCTAGAGTTTTAGTATTTGTGTGTGTGTGTGTGTGTGTGTGTGTGTGCGCGCGCGCACATACCTGCCCACACAACCGTGTCTGTGTGGAGGTCACAGGACAATTTGTGGGAGTTGTTTCTCTCTGTTTACTTTGCAGGACCCAGGCTCAGAACTTGGCTCTTCAGGGTCAGCAGCAAGAGACTTATGAAGACATTTCCAGGCCCATACCCAGAGTTCTAAGTGTCTGCATGCTAGCTGATTCAGGACACTCTTTATTTTATTTTATTGTTGTTGCTGTTGTTTTGAGACAGGGCCTCACTATTTGTTCTGGCTGTCTGGAACTCCCTATGTAAACCAGGCTGGCCTCAAACTCACGGATTTCTGCCTGCCTCTGCCTTCTAAGTGCTGGAATTAAAGGTGTGCACCACCACTTGCCAGATCCAGGACTGATCGAGTGTTTATCATAACTAAATAATCATTATAATATTTGTAATAATAGGGGCTAGAGAAATGGCTCAGTGGTTAAGAACATTTGCTGCTCTTACAGGGAATCCAGGTTCAGTTCCCAGTGGGTCCCAGCATCCATATGGTAACCCGTGACTTTCAATACATCCTCTGACCTCTCGGGACAGTGTATGCATATGGTGCACATACATATGTACAGATAAAACACTCATACACATAAAATAAGAATCAATACATCTTTTAAAATGTATTTGAAATAATAAAGAGGAAGAAACAAAATGTTAATAAATAAAGGAAAAATACTTATATTGTGGTGTATTATGCATATTATACATTATTATGCAGCTAATCAAATGACCTTTCTAAATACTAAAAATAAGTAAATATGTAGGTAAAATCATATTAAATATAATAAGGTTACAAAAATACATTCACAGACTTAAAAATTAGCGTGTGTGTCTTCCATAAAAAAATGAATAAGTTCAAAAAGTAGCTTTCAAAAAGAAAGTCTTTTTCACTAGGAATAAGGCAAATATGGACACTCATGATCTCTGTTCAGCTAAAGTACTACTCATCTTGCTAGAGCAGCTGTCTGGTGCTCGACGATAACGTGCTCTTAGGGCCCCAGCGTCTACTCAAAACCATTAGAAATAATAAACAAATTGATCAATATAGTGAAGCTAGAGGACGCGAAAGAGGAACATTTCTATATACTAGCAATGAGCTGTCCCAAAGAAAAGTCAATAAAACAGTCCCTTTATAACGCTACAGAAAATAAAATGCTTACAAACAAGCGCCGTGGAGCAACAAAGGTACCTAGGACACACGCTAGGAAAATGACAGTCTGTTCCTTTAAGAGTGCTGGGGCGCAGAAGGATAAACCGGACTCTTACCTCACAATACAACACAAGAACGAACTCCAAATAGCCTAAAGACTTAAGGGTGAGCCCTGAAACTATGGAAGTGTTGGCAAACACCAGGAGAACTCTGTGCCCTGTGCCGTGAGCTCGGTGGTGGTATTTCAGATATGCCTTAAATGCTCATTCCACAGAAGCAAGACCAAGCAATTATCTCAAGCTCACAGCTTCTGCATGGAGAAGGCAGCAATCAGCTGAATGACGAGGCCAGGCTGGGCGACAGACTGGGAGAAAATATTGACATGGCCTACATCTAAGAAGGGTGCCAACAAGAATTCACAGGGAATTCAACTCAATAAGAAAGTGAAGTTAGCCGGGCGGTGGTGGTGCACACCTTTAATCCCAGCACTCGGGAGGCAGAGGCAGGCGGATCTCTGTGAGTTCGAGACCAGCCTGGTCTACAGAGCTAGTTCCAGGATAGGCTCCAAAGCCACAGAGAAACCCTGTCTCGAAAAACCAAAAAAAAAAAAAAAAAAAAAAAAAAGAAAGAAAGAAAGAAAAAAAAAAAGAAAGTGAACAACCAGATTTAAAGCAGAATGAAGACACACCCTTGCCTGCCATTTTTCTCTTTCAAAAGAGCCGTGCAAGTGGCCAGTAAAAGCTGGGAAAGCTCTTGTCTGCGAGGTGTGAAGGAGCGGTGAGTCCCGTGCGCGGTTGGCGCAGGTGCAGAGTCATATAGCTGTTCCCGAAATCGCGAGGCTTTCCAAACAACAAACGGAATTAGCATGCCATCGTATCTCAGGGCTTATATTTAGAGGTCTGGGATTCCGTGTTTTGAACAGATGTCTGCATTTCCACAGTCCCCACGGCACGGTGCACAGCAGCTAAGTTACAGTATAAAGAGGACGTGGTATGTTCTCAATAGGACAGTAGACAGCCCTTTACAAAAGGGACGGCTGCCGTTTGTGGCAACCTGGATGGACCTGCAGGGTGTTATTCAAAGTCTAAGAAGCTAGACACAGGACAGATACCTAATGCTAATGATTCTCCACCTCTCTCATAAGCCCAAATTCTGACCCAAATCTAATTCCCTATTTTTAATTGCCGGAAAGAGATCTCCACGGAGTGTAAAACCAATTCACTTCTTCTCTCCCTCTCTCCACTCCACCCCTCCCCCTCCCTCTTCTGCTCTTCTTTTTCTCTTCCTCTAGCCCCCTCCTCTTGTTTTGCTTTGAGAGAGGGTTTTGTGTAGCCCAGACTGGCCTGGGACCTATGTATTTGAGGACGACCTGCCTCGCCCTCTCAAGGGCTCTTAGGCACAATTTCTTGAATTGACTGTGCATCTTAAATACTGTCCATCTCACCTACAGGCAGAGCCTAAGACAACTGAAATCACGGAAGCCAAGCAGAAGGACAGTTATTCAAGCCCAGGGGGTGGGCAAAGGGCAGACAGTGTCCTGTTGAAATACTGCCCAGCAAAGTGACTGTAGTTATGATGTAGGCATGCAGTAGAATTTGGAGCTGTCAGCATTCATTCTGGGTGTTGTCACCAAAATAAAATCCTAAGGGACCTGAAGAGTTGACTCAGTGGTGAAGAGTGCTGGCTGCTCTTCCAGAATGCCCAGGTTCAATTCCCAGCACCCACATGGCAGCTCACAACTGTCTGTAACTCCAGTACAGGGTGTCCAATGCCCTTCTTCTCACCTCTGTGGCACCAAATACACACAGGTTACACAGACATCCACAAAGGCAAAACACCCATATGAACAAAATTTTAAAAAAATGAAATTTACGAAAAAGAAGCCTAAGTATCCAAGGTGATAGATATGCTAACTAGTCTGACTCAGTTAATCCACATTTATGTCTCTATTATACCCTGTTAACAATCACTTTCTAATACTTCAGTTTTGAAGAATTAATCAAGGGGCTGGAGAGATGGCTCTAGAGGTTAAGAGCACTGACTACTCTTCCCTAAATCCCGAGTTCAGTTCCCAGCAATCACATGGTGGCTCACAACCATCCGTAATGAGATCTGGTACCATCTTCTTGCCTATAGGCATAAATGCAGGCCGAACACTGTATATATAATAAATTTATTTAAAAATAGTCAAAATTCATTTTCTAAAAGAGTCTCCTCAGTCTCTGTGACTTCTCTAGAGAGGTTGCCGTTCTAATTGTGTCTTGAGAACAAAGGCTGTGCAGTTTCCGGTGACAATTAGCAGGGCTAGTTAGTTTTAATTCCCAAGTGCACATCTGGGTCAAACAACCCCTGTGGTTTTGGGCTCCATCACTGCATGAATTCCATTTTCCCAAACAATTTCTGACGCTCCAGGCACAGTGGTCCTCCTCCATGTGCTGCACCCACCCCCACCACTCCCCCCACCCTCTACCCCCACCCTGGCTCACTGTGGGTGCTGGAAGTCTGAGCTCCCAGTTGTATGACATCGTAGAAGCGGACAAAAACTAGCTCGGTGAGCTTATCTGTGGAACTGGTCTGGGGGGACTCAGACCTCAGGAGGGAGCATAGGGGAACAAGACAGGGGCCGACAGGGGCCTGACCTTATAGAGACATGCCTCCCTTCACATTATCTGGTCTTTTTTTACTCTGGGGATTGACATCCAAATAGAAGGGAGACTCAGGCTGGACTGGAAATTAACACTGAAGACCAGAAGACAACCTTGTCTTCGTCCATCTCCTCCTCCGTAGAGAGGGAGTGGTAGGCCTGGTCGTCCCCAGGGCCTGATTTACTGACCGACGCAGGGTAGGTCAGTGTGATGGTGGCACACAAAACCAGTGTGACCTTGGAGCCAGGTGAGGCAAAGGCCAGGACTCTAGCTTCCTAAGCTCCATCTGCTTGGTGGCTATGGCCAGGGAAGCACGTCCCATCCTAGCCTCTCCTAGGCTGCAAGCAGGGGTGATATACCAATGCTGCTATCTGTATGGCCTGAAGAAAACAGTTTTCCAGATAAGACTGGAAAGAGTCCCACATTCATAACAGAAATAATTAGTTACCAAAATCATCCCCTGAGATAGAAACTTCCATCAGTCCCTTGAGAATCAGTGCAGACATCAGTCATCCTTGGTTTTCAAAAAATATACAATAGTTTCTTTTCTAGAATCTTTTTTACACAAGATAATTAATAACAAATTTAAGAATATATGCTAATACTGTCAAGTGTAGTATCATTACAAAGGAAAACATCACTCTAGTCTCCAGAAAGAGAAAGAGAGGAAGGAAGAGGGGAGAGGCCTCCACCCAGATCTGGCCATGCTGCTGCCCGAGACTGGACCACGCAGCACCTGCTCCTCCTCTGTCCCCCTGGCCTTGGCCTCCCTGTCACTTACCTGCCTTTCCTAGACGCCTCATGAACTTCTCTTCCCGGCCAGTGCACTGTGCTCTCAGCAGCCAGAATCCATCCCCACCACAAAAGGAAAATGCCAAATTTCATATTCTGGACAGTCAAACAGCTCTCCCGAGAAGCCGTGAGAAGGCGGAGGAGGAGCCGGTGAGGAGCTGCTGCCGGTCCTCTCTTAGGGCATCCTTGCTGTGTTGTTATTAGGATGTTTACTCCTGCACAAATGAAGCCGCAGTCTGTAATCTGGCCAGCGGGAGAAAGCAATTTCCACTAACCCCACAAATCCTCCTGCGTCAGATGTCAGGGATTTTCTGAACTGAGGTTGAATTCCTGTGCCCTGTGGGACAGTCCTTGGGGCTGGTCTACGTTAGTCCATCATCAAATGTGGTGAGGGTCTGGATTTTCAAGTCAGCTGGATAGAAAAAAGAAAGTAAATGTGGAAAGGTGGAGGCGCCGTCTGTCTGCTTGCCATGATCCTGCCCTGATTTAGCTGAAGCTTCTAGATGTTTCTAGCTCACTCACGGCTTCTGTACCTTTGGGGTTGATACCTGGTGGGCGGTTATAACTGGGGTTAAGAGGGCGATAGGGGAGAGGCTCTGTCGTGGTGTGCAATGTTCCTCTCATCAGCCCCACTGGGCTTTTACATTTGGAAACGTCTGGAAATAAATGAGCTGCCATCAAGTGTTATCCTTTAACACTTGCCCAGAGACCCTGGCACATAATCTGTAGGTCCAGGCTTCTGTCTCCATCCCAGGCTAGAGTCAGGGTCCCATGGAAGAGGACTACATCCAGGACTCCAAATTACTGACTCTGCCAAGCTAAGCTCACACAGGTGAGAACTCTCAGACTGTGCTGACAGACTGAGACAGGGTTCCCAGAACTCCGTAGCAGAAGAGGCATCCTGAAACTCAGGCCACCTGGCTGGCCTTGTGATTTCCATATAGTTAAAGTTGTCTCTGAACTCCTGATCTTCCCTGTCTCCAGAGGGGTGGAATCTTTAAGAGACAGGGCCTAGGCCAGGTGTTGTGGTGCATAGCTATAATTTCAGTATTCTGGGAGGCTGAGGCAGGAAGGTTATACATTTGAGGCCAGCCTAGTTTACATGGCAAGACTACATTGAAGAACCAAGACACTAAATGAAAAGAGGAGTAATTCTAGGAGGAGGAGGAGGAGGAGGAGGAGGAGGAGGAGGAGGAGGTAAAGGAGGAGGGGGAGGAGGAAGAGGTAGGAGGAAGAGGTAGGAGGAAGAGGAGGAGGAGGAGGAGGAGAAGGAGTATGTAGAGGAGGAGGAGGAGAAGGAGTATGTAAAGGAGGAGGAAGTAGAGGAGGAGGAGGAGGAGGAGGAGGAGGAAGAGGTAAGAGGAGGAGGAGGAGAAGGAGGAGGTAAAGGAGGAGGAAGTAGAGGAGGAGGAGGAGGAAGATTTAGGAGGAGGAGGAAGAGGTAAGAGGAGGAGGAGGAGGAAGATTTAGGAGGAGGAGGAAGAGGTAAGAGGAGGAGGAGGAGAAGGAGGAGGTAAAGGAGGAGGAAGTAGAGGAGGAGGAGGAGGAAGATTTAGGAGGAGGAGGAAGAGGAAGAGGTAGGAGGAGGAGGAGGTAAAGGAGGAAGAAGTAGAGGAGGAGGAGGATATGTGAGATAATTAATGGGGAGGAGGTCCCATCTTGATGAGATTATTGTAGCTCTCAAAAGACCTTGTTTATTTCTAAGACTGTAGACTCTTATTAAAAGAGCAAAGGTGACACCACATCCAACCACTCCACCAGCTGGATCTTACACATCTTCCTCAGGGTCTCTCGAGTCTCCCTTCCCCTCCATCATCCTCCCCAATCTGCCAGGTCTAGCCAGGGTCCCACATCCAGTGCCCTGACACAGAATGGTCAACTCTGCTGGAGTCACAACCAACCTTTTCCATCAGGACCCATAGTGTCTGTTCCCTCCCATACCAAACCCAACCTCTCTGACCAGTCATATCCACTCCCACACTAGAGGCATGGACCATGGACCATGATGCATATCCCATACCCCACACACCAGTTTCTGTCCACCTGACTTTATCCCACCAAAGCCATTTCCAACATTTAGGCACAATCCACCTACACATCTTCTCTTTTGCCCCAACCTGTTCTCTCCATATCAGCCTTAGAACTAACATAAGAAATCTACATACCAAGATCACATTGCATCCAGTACCTTCTCTCCCAAACCTACCAGTCCTGTGATGTGTGAGTTCCCTCTGTATGCTGTGATTACCATTAAAGAATAAAGAAACTGCTTTGGACCTATAGCAGGGCAGAACTTAGATAGGCAGGAAAAACTAAACTGAATGCTGGGAGAAAGGAAGGCAGAGTCAGAGAGAGAAGCCATGTAGCCTGCCAGAGACAGACACTGGGAACTTTAGCCAGTAAGCCACAACTACATGGAGATACACAGATTAATAGAAATGGGTTAAATTAATATAAGAGTTAGCCAATAAGAAGCTAAAGCTAATGGACCAAGCAGTAATTTAAATAATATGGTTTCTGTGTGGTTATTTTGGTCCTAAGCTATACGGGGGGCAGGGAAGAACAAGCAGCCTCCTTGCAACAATCCTGTAGAAATGTTGGTCAATGAGAATTACCCAGATGAACCCGAGGACACAGAATTTAAAAGAAAAATCATAAACTTTATCAAATAATTAAAGAACTTAAAGAATGCGCTAGAAAGAGCTTAATAATATTAAGGAGAAAGAACTTGAGGAGGACAAATGCCTGAGTGATTCCAAAGAAAACACAAACATAAGGCTGATAGAAATGATGAAGACACCTAGGACTCGAGAATAGAATTCAGTAATGAGAGAGAAATGAGTTCCCACTGCCTGAGCCCGATCAGAGAAGCACTCACCATGTCGACCTCCGAGATGCTGTCCAAGCTTTCCACCTCACATCCATACCCACGGGGATGGCCCGGCCTGGGGAGGGCAAGATTCACAGCAGAATTCTACAAGACATTCGAAGAAGACCTACAGCCTATCCTTCTTAACTATTCAAAACCAGAAAAGGGAGAACACTCCTACATTTCTACTAAAAAGTCAGTATCACTGTAATATTCAATCCAGGTAAAGACACAACAAGGAAAAGAAACTGCAGGCCAGTGTTCCCAGAACACACAGACACAAAAGCGATCAATTAAATACTTACAAATTGAATACAGATACACACCAAAAAGATTATCCTTCATGACCAAGTTGGTTTTATCCCTGAAATGTAGGAATGACTCAACATACACAAGTCAACAAATGCAATAAATCACATAAATGGATTTAAAGACAAAAATCATCTCAGTAGACGGAGAAAAGGCCTTTGACAAAATCCAACATGGCTTCACGATAAAAGTCCCAGAAAATGTAAGAGTAGAGGGAACCCAGCTCAACACAATAAAAACTGTATATGAAAAGCCCACAGCCAACATCATGGTAAATGGAGAAAAGCTTGAAGCAATCCTGCTGAGTCAGGAAAAGTCGAGACTATACACTATTCTCACTTCTTTGCAATATTGTGCTGGAAAAATAAGTCAAGAGAAAGAAATGAAAGGAATGCAAATGAGAGAGAAGTCAGCTGTTCATATTTAAAGGTGACATAATATTTTACGTTAGAGATCCTAAAAATTCTACCTGAGAATTTCTACAAATGATAAACCCAGCAGTGTGGCAGGACACAAATCAATAGCTTGTCTATACAGCAACAACAAACACACAGTCAGTGCTCTTAACCACTGAATCATCTCATCTCTAGTCCTACCATTCTAGATCTTAAGATATATTACAGACTCATAGTAAGAGAAACAATATGGTAGGCACAAAAACAAACATGTAGACCAATGACACAAAACTGAAGACCCAAACATATGAATTCAGCCTTTTAATATTTGACAAAGATGCCAAAAATACACCGAAGAAAAGAAAGTATCTTCAACAAATATTGCTGTGAAAACTGGGTGTCCATATGCAGAAGAATGAAATTAGCCCTCTATCACCTTGCACAAAAACTGACTCCAAATAGATCAGAGGTCTAAACCTGAAAGCTGAAACACCAAAACTTCCAGAAGAAAACACAGACAGCACTTTACACGCTAATAGGTATAGGAAAGGACTTTCTGTCTGTCTGTTTTGATTTTGAGACAAGATTTCTCTGTGTAGCCTTGGCTATCCTGGAATTCCCTCTGTAGACCAGGCTAGCCTCGAACTCACAGAATATCCACCTGCCTCTGCCTCCCAGGTGCTGGGATTAAATGCATGCGCCACCACTGGCCTGTCTTGGAAAGGACTTACTGAATAGGACTCCATGTGCCCAAGAATTAAGAACAATAGTTTTATCATGAAGCTAAAAACCTTCTGCACAGCTAAAGAAACAATCCACCTGGTGGAAAGTAAGGCCACAGGATGGGAGAGAATCTTTGTCAGCTAAACACTGGATTAAAAAGACAGAAAATAAGAAGAATTCAACAAACAAAGAGTCAAAAACAAGCAAACAAATGACCCATTCAAAAAGTGAGTCTGGGGCCTGAACAATGAGTTCTCAAAAGAATAATAAAATGGATAAGAAATGTCTACGGCATTATCCATTATCCCTAGCAATTAGAGAAATTTAGATCAAAGCAACTTTGATATTTCATCTCACCCCAGCCAGGATGGCAAGGATCAACAAAACAACTGGCAGCAAATGCTGGACGGGGTTGGGGGAAGGGGACCCCTCTGTTCTCTGTTGGGATTCCACACTGGGGCAGCCACTATGGAAATCGGTTTGGAGAATCCTCACAAAGTTAAATATAATTCGGCTGTATGGTCTAGCTTCTCACTCTTTGGCATGTGCCCAAAGTACTTGGTATCCTACTCTACAGATATTTACTCAGCCATGGTCACTGCTGCTCTGTTCATAAAAGCCAGGAAATGGAAACAACCTAAATGCCCTTCAGTGTTAAGTTGATAATGACCATGTGATACAGACACAGTATAAAATGCTATTCAGCTGCAAGGAAAAATGAAATCATGAACTTTGCAATTAAATGGCTGGAACTAAAGATCCTATTGAGTGAGGTAGCCCCAACCCAGAAAGAGAAGCATCAAATGTTCTCGCTCATTGAAGGCTTCTGGCTCAACATCTTTAGATGTGAGTATGCATCCTGTAGTGACTGCAGAAACCCGGAAAAATAAAAGCAAACAAATAATAAAAACAAAAAATAAGCAAACAAACAAGGACTATTGTTGGGGAGCAGGCGATAAAGAGGGGAACAGCAGGGCAGAAGTGATCTGATTGGGCAGATGGGAAAAATGGGGGGGTGTCTAATTGGGGAGGGGAGGGAGATGAGTACAGGAGAGAGGGTAAAACAACAGAAAGGATGTCTGGAAAAGGCAGGAGAAACCACACTATTAACTAGTTTCTAGAAAAACCGACTATACACATAGCACTATACATAAGTATATACCTTAAATGAAAAATTCCCAGCTGGGCTAACAATGCTTTCTCTGAGATCATCGTACTGGGTGGTTTTGTGTGTCAACTTGACACAAGCTAGAGTCATCAGAGGAAGGAGCCTCAGCTGAGGAAAAGCCACCATGAGATCCAGCTGTAAGACATTTTCTCAATTAGTGATCAATGGGGGAGGGTCCAGCCCACAGTGGGCAGTGCCATCCCTGGACTGGCGGTCCTGGGTTCTATTAGAAAGCAGGCTGGCAAGTCATGGGAAGCAAGCCAGTAAACAACACTCCTCCAAGGCCTCTGCATCAGCTCCTGCCTGCAGGATGTAGCCCTGTTTGAGTTTCGTCCTGACTTCCTTCAATGATATGGAAGCGTAAGCCAAATAATCCCTTCCTTCCCCAACTTGCTTTTTGGTCATGGTGTTTCGTCACAGCAACAGAAACCCTAACTAAGACAACGATCTAACAAGAAACCCAACACCAGGCATGAAAAGTCCTGCTTTGAGTTGTTGGTCAGGGTAGTCCGAGAGACTCCCAAAACATCATAGGTGATTGCTACTGCCTTTGGTTGCCCCTAGAAGTGGAAAGCTGAGGTCATTGTCGCTAAAGACACCATGTACCAGAGGCCCCTGAGCTGGAACTGATTTTAAAACCTCCTTCCTGAGGACCAGGAGGCACCATGAAGCTTCCAGAAGAAGTAGCAACCGACAGTCTTACCCAACTCTGATGCCTGTGAACCACAGCACCAGTCAGCCCAGGGTGCGACAGGGCCACGCTGTTGCCAGTTACCAAGAACTCTCTTACTGGACTCAAAACCAGCTCAACAAGAGGAAATCATGCCTCACCCTGGGAACCCAGATGACTACCCAGGGCTGGTGAAGTCATGGGTATTGGAGGAGAATCTATTTCTGCTACCTTACTAAACTCCAATCTAAATATCTGTCCTTCGAACCACAGGTAAATGTAGTCCTAACCCTTCATTAAGGAAACTTCTCTTTGCAACAAACAGAGACCACTACAGAAAATCCCAACCAATCAAATTACAGAGTTGTGGGGCCCAGTCCTAACTCATATATCTATGAAACACTCCTGTACCTAAGACTCAGGGATCATTTTGGAAGAGGAGGTAGAAAGAGTTTGTAAGTGCCAGGGGATCGGGAGCTCTCTGTAAGATAGCAAATGGGGGAAAGCCAGGAGGCCTTGACCTTGCACAAAAATGACAGGCAACCAAAGAATTATATATATGTGTGTATATATATATATATAATATTATATATAGTTTATAAATAATTATATGTAATATTATATATAATTCCTTGGTCACATATATGTGTATATGTGCACACACACATACACACACACACACACACACACACACATATATATATATATATATACATAGTATATACACATAGTCTTGTGGTAGTTTTTTGAAACCTCAAGAAAAAGGGATTCACCTGAATGTTTACATGCTAGAGGCAAAATTTAACAGAATTTCTTGGGCTTGGCTTCCTCGTTTCATTAGGATGTCTTCTGATAACATCTAAACAGAGGCAAATTCAGATTTGTTCAATATTATATGACTCGAATTTGCAAAGCAAACTGAAAGGGGTTTCTACGGTAAATAACAGTCTTTGGTGAACTTAGGGAAATAGCCAGTTTAAATTATTATCCAGTGGACAACAATTCAACACACAGAAACAGAGGCAGGGAAGGTGACGCCTTCAGACGTCAATGTGAGCTCAGTGTGGTTAGTGACCTGTGGTTAGAGACCTGTGGTTAGGGACCTGTGGCTAGGGACCTGTGGTTAGGGACCTGCAGCGTCTTGATGATTTAAAGGATGAGGACGAAGGGAAGATGTTCTGACTGAGCACATCGAGATGTCCAGGACAATGAGGCATATGTGGGCATGAAGGGATGTCGGATGCTGGATCAGGATGTGGGAGATGAGTCGGTTGCTCCAGTGCCCGCTGCACAAGCACGAGGCCCTGAGTTTGGTACCCAGGATACACGTAGAGTCCAGATGCCACAGTAGGTATATAACCTTGGCATAGGGGGTCAGTTTAGACAAGTGCATTCCCAGAGCTCTAGAAATTGGGAGACCCAATTTCAAAAAATAGGGTGAAAATTGACAAAGGAAAGCACTGGCCCTTATCCTCTGGCCTCCACAGGCACGTGAACACACCCTGCACACATACCTTGTCATGCAGGACCCTCCTCTGAGTGAAACTGACACCATCTTCAGGAATTCTACTGGGCTGGCTGGCAAAGATCAACCTAGGGCCGGGCGGTGGTGGCGCACGCCTTTAATCCCAGCACTCAGGAGGCAGAGGCAGGCGGATCTCTGTGAGTTCGAGACCAGCCTGGTCTAGAAAAGCTAGTTCCAGGACAGGAACCAAAAGCTACGGAGAAACCCTGTCTTGAAAATCAAAAAAAAAAAAAAAAAATCAACCTAGCTAGGCAGTTGAGTGCTTATCTTTCCTCATATGAGGAGGGCTGTGCGGGAAATCGGTCACTCATCTGAGTATCCAGCCAGCTCTCTCAATCAGCTGAATGCAACTCTGCCCTAACTGTACATGCCTTGGGGTCTTGGGAGGACTGGAGGCTAGAAATGGGGTGCTCCATCAGTGTAGCTATCATCCCCTCTGGGTAAGGGTTTTCCAGTGCTTCCTTTCTGGACTGAGAAGAGAGTGTACTGGAGGTAACCCTCACATGCGCTCTGGAAGGGAGTTAAATAAACTCATTAGTTCCCCAGAGCAAATTTTGCTGGGATCATGCCTTGGTTTGTCATTGGGGCCTGAGGAGGAGGAGCAGACATTCTCCCTGAGGGAAGGAATTTTAGCAACACGCCTGCACTGTGATATATATATATATTCCCACAATCAGCCACTCATCAATAGAAAATGTATTTTAAAGATCTGGAACTTACTCTATATACTTATATACTAGACATAACCATAGAGAGCAAACACAAATGGCCCCAACATACATTTCCTCTGCCTTTTAGTAGTCAGGACTGGCTCCAAGGTCCGAGTCAGCCCACAGGAAGGATAGGCTGATAGTAGCTGCAGAGACTTTGCATTAAGACCCCCCACACAGGTGGCTCCAGTCACAGAAGTGTGAGGAAAGAGGCTTGCTGGAGCCCTTTCTGCTTTGGCCCCAGTTGATTTCTGCAATTACAGGAGCTCAGAAAGCTATTCCTATTTTTGGTGTTTTGAGTAACCTCCATACTGAGTCATATGGTCAGTTAAATCACTCTGGATATGTACCAAAAAGAATCAAAGTCATCATACGCTAGAGATGCCTACACACCCGTGGGAATGGTGGCACTAGTCACAGTAGCCACATGATACCAAGCGGTTCAATCAGAATCAGCCATGTGGAATCCCATATGAAATCAGCTAAACACCCAGCAGTGGATGACTGGCTAAACTCTCTCTCTCTCTCTCTCTCTCTCTCTCTCTCTCTCTCTCTCTCTCACACACACACACACACACACACACACACACTTACGCATACACGCGCACACACACGCATGCACACACAGATTACTCAGC
Source organism: Microtus oregoni (assembly GCF_018167655.1). Taxonomy (NCBI): domain Eukaryota; kingdom Metazoa; phylum Chordata; class Mammalia; order Rodentia; family Cricetidae; genus Microtus; species Microtus oregoni. Next base: position 13,614,844 of record NW_024543076.1, read on the forward strand.
CATAAAGAAGAAGGAAACCATGTTGTTTTCAGAAAAGTGAGTGACACTGGAGATCACTATGTGGAGGAAAATGAGACAGACTCAGACAATTGTCACATGATACAGAATCTAGACTTTAAAAAGAAAACATGAAAGTGTAAGGGGATTGTTTGGGAAGAGGAGAGAGCCTGGGCATGAGGGAAGAGACACAGGAAGGGTAGTGGAGCAGAAATATGATAAAGTATGTTATGTTCAGGTAGAAAATGTCACAATGAAACCTATTGTTGAACACAGTGTGTTGATAAAAATACCGGAACTTAGCCTAGTCTTAGTCTTTCTACCACAGTCCCGATCTGTCTCCTACATGTTACACGTCACTGTGTCCTGTAGAGCCCTGCTGTGTGCAGAGGATGTCACATCCTACATGTTACATGTCATTGTGTCCTGTAGAGCCCTGCTGTGTGCAGAGGATGTCACATCCTACATGTTACATGTCATTGTGTCCTGTAGAGCCCTGCTGTGTGCAGAGGATGTCACATCCTACATGTTACATGTCATTGTGTCCTGTAGAGCCCTGCTGTGTGCAGAGGATGTCACATCCTACATGTTACATGTCATTGTGTCCTGTAGAGCCCTGCTGTGTGCAGAGGATGTCACATCCTACATGTTACATGTCATTGTGTCCTGTAGAGCCCTGCTGTGTGCAGAGGATGTCACATCCTACATGTTACATGTCATTGTGTCCTGTAGAGCCCTGCTGTGTGCAGAGGATGTCACATCCTACATGTTACATGTCATTGTGTCCTGTAGAGCCCTGCTGTGTGCAGAGGATGTCACATCCTACATGTTACATGTCATTGTGTCCTGTAGAGCCCTGCTGTGTGCAGAGGATGTCACATCCTACATGTTACATGTCATTGTGTCCTGTAGAGCCCTGCTGTGTGCAGAGGATGTCACATCCTACATGTTACATGTCATTGTGTCCTGTAGAGCCCTGCTGTGTGCAGAGGATGTCACATCCTACATGTTACATGTCATTGTGTCCTGAAGAGCCCTGCTGTGTGCAGAGGATGTCACATCCTACATGATACACGTCACTGTGTCCTGTAGGCCCTGCTGTCGCAGAGGACTGCCACATTATGTAGGTGGAAGACCAAACTATATTTGAGAGTGATACATATTAAGTTTCAATTTCTATTCTTATTACGACTACACAGGTAATGGAATGTATTAAGTTGTTTGTAAAATGAATGTTCTTGTGTGCATTTATGAAAGGGGAGAGAGAGGGGGAGGGAGGAACAGAGAGAGGAAGAGAGGGAGAGAAAGAGAGGCAGAAAAACATGCTTATTTGATTGCTTCCCTGTTGGTGTTTTTGTTTTGCTTTGGTGTGTGCACCACACGCATGTGCATATGAGTGCCTATATGTATGAGCAAACGTGCATGTGTATGTATGCATGCGGGTGAGAGTGTGTGTCTGCATGCATGTGGAAGCCAGAGGCCGATATCTGCGCCTTCCTTGACCACTCCCCCCTTTACGGAGGCAGAGTCCCACAGGTGAACCCAGAGAACACCAATTTGGCCTGTCTAGTTAGCCAATCACCTCTGAGGATACCTGTCTCTCCTCCAGAGCCAACAAGGCAACAGAGCATGCAGCAAGAGGATTACAGGCAGCTGATGCTCTTGCCTGCCTTTCTATGTGGGTCCTGGCGACCCAAACTCGTGTCCTCTTGCTTGTCCAGAGGTGTCTCACACAATGAACAACCTCCTCAGTTCCTGTGTTTTTTATTTTTGGGGGGAAGGTGGGGAATGGGGTGCGGTGGTCAGGGTCTCTCTATGTAGCCCTGGCTGTCCTGGAACTTACTATGTAGACCAGGACAGAAATCTCCCTGCCTTTGTCAGCTTTTAATAAACTTAATTTCCCACTAACACTACATGACAAAGACTACCTGTGCCCTCTTTGTAGAAAAAGAAAGTCACCAACATAGGAGGGAGCTCTGAGAAAGAAGTGGGAAGTGCAGGCTGGAGAGACAGGACCATCAGGGGCAGTCTAAACACGTGACTTACTGAAGTAGGGGGCACTTCCAGACCCATTCCTAAAGTCACTGTTTTCAAACCAAATACTCCCTTCTTGAGGACTTCTCTCCCTTTGTCTCTTATTCCACAACCGTCATGACCTCTCCACATCAGCACAGAAAATCCAGAAAGAAATTTCCTTGTTGTGGGGAAGAGCCAGGCAGTAGTTTAAGACAGCTAACTCTCATGTGGCCTCCAAGAGTTCCCTTGTGTTGTGAGCCAGGCATGTCCAGGTTCTTGGCATCTTGTTCAAGGGGTTGAAATAAAGGCACACACGGACAGCCAAAAAGTAGCAAGGAAACTTGATTCCGAAGTAAAATGATAGTACAAACCAGAAAGAAATTCTTCCTCGAGTGTGAGAGCAGGCCTCACGGAAGACAGTGCTCAGGGACTGGGTTGTTGCTGAGGCTTCCTTCTGTGGAGCTCAAGAGGAAGCGGAGGTTAGTTGCTTGCTAAGGAACATAACATGGGTGGTTCTGTTTTGTTTGTCAGGCTTAAATTTTGTAGGACTTTGCTCAGGGCCCACGTACCTTTCCACGGTTTTAATTATATGCTCACTCCATTACGCATAGGCATAAACAGTGAACAGAGGGTCTAGAAGGCGAAAGACAGTTCCAGACAAAGTCGGCTCCTAGCCTGTAACATATTGGCTCCACAATCACAGAAGCTTTAATCAGTTGGCCATGCAGAATGCTGAACTCAGTCAAGACTTCTCTGCTGGGAACTTCAGTTTCCGGTTGCCCCTTAGCCAAGCAAGTATCACGTTCTCCACAGAGAGGCCAAATATTGTCTTATGATCCGTGATGCTTGCACTCATTTCTACGATCTTAACCAAACTGGCTACATATTTTCCCCTGTATCTACAGAGTCTTTTTAGATGCAAAGTCTTGGTTCAATTGAGACTGGAGTTGGGGCAGGCAAATAGACACAACAAAAGCATGATCCATGGAAGGAATACAATTCTTGGGTGTAATTATAGTAAACACCAAGAGTAGCATTGTTTTTGTCACTTAGGAATATATTAATTTTTTATCAAATATCTTGGACAATTTTCAAATTATCTAAAGACAAAAGGATTAAAGAAAGTAAAAGAAGAAGAAGAAGAAGAAGAAGAAGAAGAAGAAGAAGAAGAAGAAGAAGAAGAAACAACTGAACAACTGTGTGGTTGTGCCCACCTTTGATGCCAGCACCCAGGAACCAAAGGCAGGGAGACCTCGGTGAGTTTGAGTCCAGCCTAAACTACATAGCAAGTTCAAGGACAACCAGGACTACATAAAGAGACCTTGTCTCAAAAAATGAACAATAAAAAACCTCAAAAACAAAGCAAAAGAAAAATTAGAAAATGAGAGTTATACATTTTAGAGCAGGTCAATTAACACCCTTTAATTATAACCATACTTAAGTGTCAACTCCCACAATCTTTCTGTAACATTCTTTAAGCCTTCTTTTGTCTTCATCTGTTCATTTAACAATCTTTTTTTTAAATTACAATTTGTTTTTATTTTTATTACTGTGTGGTGTGTGTGGTTGTGTAAGTGCACATATCCAGGTTGTGTGTGGTTGTGTAAGTGCACATATCCAGGTTGTGTGTGGGCTGTGTGTGGTTGTGTAAGTGCACATATCCAGGTTGTGTGTGGGTTGTGTGTGGTTGTGTAAGTGCACATATCCAGGTTGTGTGTGGGCTGTGTGTGGTTGTGTAAGTGCACATATCCAGGAGCAGAGCTCAGAGAACAGCATCTGGAGTTGGCCTTCTCCTTCCGCCATGTGGATTGTGGGTATTAAATGCAGGTTATCAAGCTTGCACAGTGTCTTAGTGAGGGTTCCTACTGCTATGAGGAGACACCATCACCATGGCAACTCTCATAAAGGAAAGCATTTAATAGGTGGCTTACAGTTTCAGAGGTTTGGTCCATTATCATCATCGTACAGTGATGGAGGAAGGTCATTGGCTAATAAAGGCACGGCCCTGGCCCATTTTATTGGTTAGAGGATAGGTGGGAGGAGTAAACAGAACAGGACGCTGGGAGGAAGAGGAAGTGAGCTCAGACTCGACCGCTGTCCTCTCGGGAGCAGACGCCTGAGAGAGACGCCATGCTCCTGGCTCCTGGGCAGACGCACGCTAAGAAGCTCCGACCCAGGATCGACTAGGCTAGAATCTCCCCGGTAAGCGCACCTTGGGGTGCTACACACAGATGATTAGAAATGGACTAAATTAATATGTGAGAATTAGCCTAGAAGAGAATGGGCCAAGCAGTGTTTAAATGAATACAGTTTGTGTGTTGTTATTTTGGGGCATAAGCTAGCCGGGCAGGCGGCTGGGGTGTTGGGGACGCAGCCCCGCCGCCACCCTTATTACTACAGTACAGGCAGACCCAGTGCTGAAGCGCTAGCTCAGAGTCCTACATCTTGCAGGCAACAGGAAATGAGCTGACTCATTGGGCATGCCTTGCGCATACATGAGACCTAAAGCCTGACTCCAGAGTGACACACTTCCTCTAATAAGGCCACACCTCTAAGAGTACCACATCTATGGGAACCATTTCCTTTCAAACCAGCACACATGGCAAGCACCTGAGTAGCTCACCAGCCCTATTTCAACTATCATTTCTCTTAGGGCAAACTCCATATAAAATCCTTTCTCATTTCCCTTTTTATTAATTTTTATTAAAAATGCATACTCTATAACCTTTATATGTATCAGTGTGTATTTTTTTAACTTGATGGTTTCTTTCTTTGGTGGGGGGGGCGGGGTGGCGAGTCTCACTGTATGAAACTGGCTGGCCTGGACTTGCTATGTAGACCAGCCTGGGCTGGAGAAATGGCTCACCAGTTAAGAGCAATTACAACTACTGCTCTCTCAAATGCTGGGGTTCAGTTTGCAGCACTCACATGGCGGCTCACACAACTGCCTGTGACTCCAGTTCCAGAGGATCAACTAGGCTGGCCTCAAACTCACAGAGACCTCCCTGCCTCTGCTCCCAAGTGCTGAATTAAGGTGTGTGCCTGACTTTTTCAAGTTAAAAACTCAGAGATTAAACAAACAGAAAACCCATAGAGAAAGTTATTTCCCCAAATACATTGCAAAAGATAAATTAATGATGCTTGTATGTACCTTAAATAAATCAAACAGGCTTTAAGGTTGCTATTTGATCCCTTCACTTCAGATCTTGGCAATTGTACAGAGACATGATCAACATAAGGGTCTTGAAAAAAAAAGTTTTCAAAGGAATCAGTACCTGTAAAATATCATCACCAAAACCTTTACACACACACATTTACACACACGCACACACATTTATACACACACATTTACACACACACACACACACACACACACACACACACACAAATGCATTGGTAGAAACATCATGTAGACAGGAGACAGAAAAACAGAGGGATCATTGCTTCCCATAGGCCTCAGATGCCATCTGCCGACATTCTCAGTTTTTAGGTCGATGAAGCATTAGGCAAGCGGGTTTATAATTATCTCTGAAAGGCAGGTAGAGTGCTCAGGAGTGGATCACCTACAAAGGTAAAATCAGGGTCAAGTTGAAGTTCCCTTCTTTTGGGAATTTTCTGGTTCCCTGGTAAACTGGTGTGTCTTGGTAGATGACCACAAAGGCCTGAACATAGTTTCAGCCCATTTTCCTGACAATAATGAGTGTAGGCAGGGCCATCATGATGATGTGGAGTCTAGGGAACAATGTGACTGGGTCAGCTTCTGCCTGTGGAAGATGGGGGACAGTCTGGGGCAGCAACCAGTACCCTGTTCACTCTCCAGCTTTGTTTCTGCCCATCCTATGAACCTGTTTGACTGGGCGCCATTTCTCTTGGGCCCACTTCCTAGTGAGGCTGAGCAGAGATGAAGTCAGGTGTTGTCCAGCCTGTTCCCACAGGGCTGTGATCAGCTGTGGTATTTCCAGTGTGTCCCCAAAGGGACCACCATTCTGTGTCTGCTGCCTTCATTCTGGCCAGAGTCTTGGATCACGAGGGGCTTGTGCTTGCTTGGTTTGGTTTTGGAGGGGCTTTTTGTTTGTCTGTTTTTGCTTTTTTGAGATAGATTCTTCCATGGCATAGGCTAGCCTTGAACCGGCAATGTTCCTACCTTGACCTCTGTTGTGACTAGGATTACAGGCCTGCATCACCAGGGTCCAGCTTTGGAACACTGGTGTCTGGGTTTGGGGAGCCTGAGATGACTGCTTTGCTTTGCTTGCGCGGCCTTTCCTCTCAGGACTGTGGAGCTGCCATCACTGTGGCTCATTTATCTTCTTCTCTACCCCTCACCAGCAAAGAAGTTACTGCTGGTGGAATTCTGCCTTTCTTTTTTTCTTGCTTCCTATGGTCAAATACCAGGTGTTTTGTGTCCTGAGAATAATTACGGAGTGACTGAGAAGTCCGTGAGGCACTGGTCCTCTTTCTCTTTCCTTCCCATGGGGCTTTGTAAAATGTGATCTCTGGTGAGAATAATCAAAGATTACAAACACAAGCAAGCTATGGGGAGACAGCAGGAGAAGCCACATATTCACCTCAGCCCTGAGGATAGAAGGCTTGCTGTTTTGAATGTCTTAAATCCTGCTCAGCCCACCCCCCGATTTTTGGATTATGAACTACGGAGCCTTCCCAGCACTGCCACAATCTTCTCGAGTTCCACCTGTTTTGAAGTGCTGTACTGTCATTTTTTTCACCTGGAGATAACTCCCTCTGGTTTAAAGAAGAATGGCCGCTATAGGCCATTGGATGCTTGCTTCCAGTTAGTGGACCGGTTTGGGAAGGATTGGGAGGTGTGGCCTTGTTGGAGAAGGTAGGCTTAGAGGATTCGAAAGCCCACACCATTTCCAGTTTGTACCCTCTTCCTCTCTCTTACTGCGTGCCTGTGGAGGGGATGTAAATTCTCAGCTATTGCTCCAGTGCCATGCCTGTCGGCTCCTCGCCATGATGATCACAGACAGACCCTCTGAAACTGTACATTGAATGCTTCTTTTATCATTGTTGTCCTGGCCATGGTGTCTCATCCCAGCAATACAGCAGTGACCAAGACACCCTCCAGATTACTGAATCACCTAGCTCTTAAAATAAACAGTAAATATTTTAAACATACTGTCCAATGAAACAAAACGATATGAACAAGTCACAGGAGTGATGTGAACTGAGCTGACCCATGAGAAGAACAGACAGCTTAAAATAAAACGCAGCCACAGTTCCAACAGAGGCTGGAGATCTTGGCCAACTCTGAGGAAACTGAAAGAAGGACAGTGTTGCCTGTGAGCTACAGGGTCTGCGAAGATAATTTTATTTGCAGCATCCAGAGAGTTACTTAAAATGACCTTATGCAGAAAAATATTGTCTCATAAAATAAGAATTCTAGGATTTGGGATAGCTTGATTTTGGGACCAGTGGTGCAATAAACATCTAGATTTCATCCTTCCATCCTTCATGTCTCTTTTTCCCTTTGGCCATTTTACTCGTGGTTGCAATAAAAATGCCAAGAGCAACAAATTTTCTCCTTCAGATCTAGTAGAAAAGACTCTTTCCAGTGTATGGAAGATGAGCCCGTCCTTGTCCTAACCAATTCGCTTTTCCAGGGCACAAATGTGTTCCCATTGCCCTGGATTCATCAGACTCTCTCCTGGACCCGGAGGAGCACACGTGAAACTAAGCCTGCTCTGATCAGGATGGAGGCAATCAGGGTCAAACAGAGACCATCACTAAGGGCCCCACTTCAGACACAAAACCTTGTCTGCAACTGAATATGTCACGGGCCCTGGCCGCTCCTCCCGGAACCCTTCCTGGACCCGGCGACCACAATCCGGTTTTGGAAGGAGAGCTGAATTTGTAGTGGCTGTGAGCCGAGTGCTCTTTCCGCCATGAGAGGCTAAAATGACGGCTATCATCATATGATAAAGAGGGAAAGACTAAGAGAAGGAAAGAGGGCGAGCAGGCACTTCCGGAAGCAGGCAGCTGTTACAGCGGACTTCCTTTTGGAAAGTTCAGCCTTGTCTCCCTCGGCTGGAAGCACAGTAAAAAAAAATCACACACGCACCCTCAGACCCTCACAGGCCTGCCTTTCAAGTTCACCCTGGGGCTCCCTGGGTTCCAGCTAACTTCATCCAAAGGCTCCAGCTTCTTGGTGATGGAACCTGGTGTGTTTGGCAGGACTCCAAATGTCTGAGACCACCTAGGGAGTCTCTAGGGAGTATTGTGCGGAAGAGGTGTGTGATGAAGGTCTACGTGACCACTTAGTTGTCTGAGGACCAGAAAGAGAGACTTCTTCCCTTGCGTTCCAGAACAGTCAGCAGGCTGGTTCTGAACAAGGAAAGCTTGCAGCCCAGTGAGTCTTGACATTTGCTCAAGTTTCACATCCTGGCCTCCGAACAGGTGCCAAAGGCCCCAGCATGCAAAGCCAGACCGCACAGCTCAAGACACTAGCCCCTCAGGAAACGGTGATCTGTAACAAGGTATCATCATGTTGCCACTGCCCCCTAAAAGCTTACAATTGCTCTAGGGACTTTCTCCAAAAAAGTTCTCTCCTAGCCTCCCCGCCCTCTGCCCCAGCCTTCTCCCTGTGCCCACCTCTCTAGTTATATCATTTTCACTAAATAATAAAAGGGTTTGATTTCACTTTATGTCTGCTTCCTCGTGCGCAGTGAACGCAGAGACTGGAAGCAGTTGCTGACAAAGGCCCTCCTTCCCGTTAAAGCTGCTGTCCTTTGCTTCTAACATACCTGCTCACTTTTATGTCTCAGGTTCTCTGTCCCACCTTGAGACCTGATCACAGTCTCAAGGCCGCTTCCAATAAACCGAATTTTCTAAAGGGGATGGATTATGCTTCCGCTTTCCTGTCCTTCCCTGACTTAAGCTATTCTTTCCTCATTTTAAAGAGAGACCAGAGGCCTGCTGGTCCTCCTCCACATGAGGCCGCCGTGTGGTCGCTATCAGCCCAGAGGTGGGACTTCAGCCTACAGACTCCAGTTGTGTTTGTGGGTGAAGACACCAAGCCTGTGCATCTTGTCAGCACAGCTGAAGTCCTGAGACACTTGCTGCAACTGTCAAGCAATTGCAGTTGCCCAAGGGAAACCACTGATGTGTGATTTGGTCAGATGCCACCTAGCCCTTTGACTGCTGTGTCTCTATACACTGTTTCCTTTGGGGAGGCGGGGCTCTGGGCTAAGCGGGAAAGGTCAGTGAGCAGGTTCCTCTGTTATAAAATAGAGAAATAACAACCCACCAGGAGTAGCTGTGTCCTCCTCAGCTGTGAACTGCACCCCAAACCATGCCTGTTTCCTTTATTTGACGGCAACTGATAATTAGCTACTGTTAAACATTGTCGGGGGAGGTACTGTGTTGTTCTTTGTGCTAACCAATTCTTCTGCAATCTTTGGCTCAATTCTGTAGCTTTCCCAAGCAAGTTCAAGTTGTGCTTGCGTTGTAGAGGAATAAGCACTGAAGAAAGCAGGGAAAGTTAAACACGCAGGCTTATCTCCTTGAAGGAAGGAGATGTTTACCTGCCTTCCACCTGGAATGCTGGGAAAAATGTGACTTATGACCCATACTGTAGCACACCACGCCCGCTGGTCTGCACTCTTTGCGCTACCATACAGTTCGTGAACCGGGCAAGGGGCTGGAGATTGAAACACACAAAGACACACAGACAGTGACACGGGTCATCCTTGAAACAGGAATGCCCCCTTTATTGAGTCCAGGGGCAGCTTCTATAGGGATCCTTAACTGATAGCCACGCCCCAGCCAAACCCACTAGAAACCACTCTCCTGCCATCAGGAACTCCTGAGGGTCTCTTGCGCAGAGCAGCTGCAAGCTGTCTCAGAGTAGAGAAAAACAAGTTGTTTACCAGAAATTCAGGATCTGTGGGTTCACAGATCCGAACACTGTAGGGCCAGGCTTCCCTCGACTCCTTCAGAATATTATATTGTTCATATTAGACTTTCCCCACCTGACCTCGAGTCTCTTCTCAGTCCATAAAGCCCATCCTTATGAAAGATGTCATTTGTATTTTACAAAAGCCTAAATAGCTTCCATGCTATCTCAGGGCCAGGCCAATCCTGGCTCCCACAGGCACTATGCTTACCTTGGTCATTCTCCCGACACCTTCATCTTGAGCACTGTTTCTAAGTCAGCAGACCTGTCTTTATGGAAGAAACCACTTTGTAAAGAGTTTCAATGTAAACATGTCTGAAGCTTTGTTGTACACACAGGACTGAGGTAATTGTTACCTGAAAACCTTTTCCCAAAATTTTGCTGTGCTTAAATATGAGACAAGGCTCATGCCTTTAATCATAGCACTTGGGAGGTAGAGGCAGGCAGATCTCTGTGAGTTCAAGGACAGCCTGGTCTATAGAGCAAGTTGTAGGACAGCCAGGACTGTTACACAAAGAAACTCTGTCTCAAAAACACAGACAAACAAGAAAAAAAAAAAAAAACAACTGAGGTCAGACTTTAGAAGTTTGAACTAGCACTGGCTGAATCATGCTGAACTGAGTTTCATTCTTTTGTCTTTTTGAGATGGGTTTCCTATCCTAGAACTCACTTTATAAACCAGGCTAACCTCAAGCTCACGGAGATCCTCCTGCCTCTGTCTCCCTAGTTAGTGCTGGGATTAAAGGCATGTGCTACCACTGCCTGGCCTGAGTTCCATTCTCGTCTCTCTGTGAATTGTATCGTGCTAATCCCTGCCCCCCAACACACACAATGTGTCACCTCCAAGTCTTCACCAAGAGCATCTATATTCTATGGCCCTGTTTCTGTGCCAAGATGTGCAAGTCACACATACCTGCCACTTTCTTAGAAAGTCAAATGCATGCCTGACTTAAATATGACCTCAGAAGCACAATAAACCAAAAGAAAAAAAAACAGACAAAATGGGCTTCATCAAAATAAAAATTATTGTGTTTCAGCAACCAACATTAAAAATAATTAGAGAATCAGTTGTCTGGAGAAAGTGTTTGCAAAGCATACACCTGATACAGAGTCTGTATAAAGAATATATAAACAATCCATGAAACCCAGAGGAAAAGAGGCAACCAAACTTAACAGTGGGCAAGCAATATGAATAAGCGTTTGCCAAAAAAATACATGAGGAGCCAATAAGATATGAAAAAACTCAGTGCCATTGTCAACAAGAAACCGCCAAACCAGGCCACAAAGAGGCCACTTCATAACTACTATGAAGGCCACCTGTAGTGAGGAGCGGCGGGCTGCATCCCGCCACCTGGCTAGCTTTACACCCGAAATAATTATACGGAAACTGTAGTCTTTTAAACACTGTCTGGCCCATTAGTTTTAGCCTCTTATTGGCTAGCTCTTATATATTGATCTAACCCATTTTTAATATTTTGTGTAGTACCACGAGCTGGCTTACCAGGAAAGATCTTAACCTGCGTCTGTCTGGAGTGGGAGAATCATGGTGACTGTCTGACTCGGCTTTTTTTTTTTTAAGTATTTTGTTTTGTCTACTCTGCCTACCTAATTTTTTGTCCTATTAGGGCCAAGACAGTCTCTTTATTTAACCAATAAAATTAATACAAAACAAAAGACTCTCCCCCATCAGCTGCCCTAGAAAAGGAGACAATAAAAAGTATTGGAAATATTTTTTTTTAAAAAAAAGCTTCATGTATTGCTGCTAGGAATATAAAACAATGCCTGCACTTTGGAAAACAGCTTAACAGTTCCTCAAAGAGTTAAGTACGGGGCCATCCCATGACAGCAATTCTACTCTTAAGATCTTGTACCCCGGAGAAATTTTTTTTAAATGTCTATATAAAATCTTCTGCGTGAATGTTCTTAGCAACATGATTAATAATAGCCAAAAGTTGAAAGAAACCAAATGCCTATCGCTGATGGATGACTAAGCAGAAGAGAACATATCCACGTAATGACTATTATCCAGCAGTTAAAACGGAACAAAACACAGATGTGTGCTGAATCGTGGGTTAGCGTTGAAAACGTTCACTAAAGTGAGGCTGGAGATACAGTGGGTTATCGCTTAGTCGTAAAGCGCTTGACCTGCGCACCGCCCTGGGTTCAGTCCCCAGGACTGGAAGGAAGGCAGGGACAGAGGAAAGGGTGGTGAAGGGAAAGACTCTATGAAATGGAAGAAATCAGTCCCTCAGGACCACCCATCGCCAAGCTTCAAGTATATAACGAGTTCATTGCAGGGCAGGAATGGGAAAGTCACAGATGCAAGGACAAGAAGCTTCTTTGAGGGTAAGGAAATCAGCACCTGGTTGTGTTGGTTGCATGAATCAGAGTCTAAAAGTCAATGACTCTCACTTTTCAACAGACGAATGATATGTTAGCGGATCACATGTCAATACAACTATCTCAAAACTGCACTCTGGCCTAGCACCCAGTAATCACTCCCCCCACCCCGTAAACACAGGAAACATAATAACACATTCACAGGGTCTTGTGTGCAAATGTTTCTATATGCATTTGCAGATGTTTGTCTTGGTGCAGTTTAGTAGAAGCAGCTAGGTCTGCCCATCGACAGGAGAAACCACGGTTAATCACACAGTGGGATACCACAGCAGTGTTTACATGCAGGAACAGGAATTAGCCTCAGGGCTGTCATACTGAGAGGACTAAACCAGGCATGAATGAGTGCATGCCTCGTGATTTTGTGCATACGTTTAGAAATGGGAAAATGAACTGAACAGCTAAGGACGATCTTGAGGGAAGGAGGCGATGAGGACGGACTGAGACACGAGAGATGTTCACAAAGAATCGGATGTGTGTGCCGCCAACACACATGTAGGCTGTTCATGTCACTGCATGTTAAGTGTACCTCAGTGTAGCTATTTAAAAGTACATCATTAAAGGTAGCCTTCCCAGGAGGAGACATGATTGGGCACTCCAACACTTTAGGGGCCTATGTTCATAAGAAGGTGTCTGAGAGGCGGAACGCAGTAAGGGAGAGTGGGTAGCTAGCGGCCTGTCCCTTGGGCCTGAACTTCTCAGCAGGTACCATGGAAACACCTGGTAATGTTTGGGGCATCTGGATGTTCGGCACTTTCCTCCCTCCTGCTTCCTCTCTTCTGGAACTCCCTGTTTTCATCTAAGTACATACAAACCAAGAGTAAAAACTTTGCATCACTTGTTTTTCATCTGGATGTTATGAAGAAGAAGTGGGTTGCTGTCAGTTGTTTTAACTCTTCGCTCTTTGGGGGGCCCACCACCAAGCTCCCAAATAAATCACACGGGAGATTTTTTTTTCTTATAAATGCCCAGCCTTACCTTGATTTATTTCTAGTCAGTTTTTTTTTTTGTTGTTGTTGTTTGGTTTTTGTTTTGTTTTGTTTTGTTTTTTGTTTTTGTCTTTTCGAGACAGGGTTTCTCTGTAGCTTTGGAGCCTATCCTGGAACTAGCTCTTGTAGACCAGACTGGCCTCGAACTCACAGAGATCTGCCTGCCTCTGCCTCCCAAGTGCTGGAATTAAAGGTGTGTGCCACCAGCGCCCGGCCTGGTCAGCTTTTCTTAACTTAAATTATCCCATCTACCTTTGCCTCTGAGCTTTTCCTTCTCTTACTTCTGTATAACTTACTTTCACTCTTACTCCGTGGCTGGCTGTGTGGCTGGCCTCTCCTTGTTTTTGCTTCTTCCACATTTCTCCTCCCATTATTCTCTCTGCCTGCCAGCCCCGCCTATCCTTTCCTGCCAAGCTGTTGGCCATACAACTCTTTATTAGACCATCGGGTGTTTCAGACAGGCAAAGTAACACAGCTTCACAGAGTTAAACAAATGCAACATAAAAGAATGCAGGGGCTGGAGAGATGGCTCAGTGGTTAAGAGCATTGCCTACTCTTCCAAAGGTCCAGAGTTCAATTCCCAGCAACCACATGGTGGTTCACAACCATCTGTAATGAGGTCTGGTGCCCTCTTCTGACCTGCGGGCATACACACAGACAGAATATTGTATACATAATAAATAAATATTTAAAAAAGAAAAAAAAAGAATGCAGCACATCTTTGCATCATTAAACAACTGTTCCAGAGCATAAACAAATGTGACACATCTTAAAATAATGTCCCACAGCAGTAGGTGGCCGCCTTCTGGAAACTTTCCTTTGCCTGGGTTTTAGGAAGAATTTCACACACTTCAAGATCAGACTTTCTCTGTCTTGTCAGTCAGCTTCCAATTAGTTATATGGAGACTTCTTATTAATTATGAAAGCGCAGCCTTAGTTTAGGCTTATCCCACTAGCTCTTACAACTTAAATTAACCCAATTTTTATTAATCTACGTTCAACCGCTTGGCTTTTACCTTTCTCCCATTCTGTGTGTGCAACTTGTTCCAGAGTCTCCACAGTCTCCTCTGCATCTTGATTATCTCTTCCTACTTCCTCTCTCTGCCTGGAAGTCCTGCCTATACCTCCTGCCTCAGCTATCATAGAAGATAGACATAGAAGGCAGATATTCAAGTAACCTTGTACAAAGGGCACAAGTACTGGGCACATTCCCTGTCCTCAGCACGGTAGCATGTGCTCTTCCCTTGTGTCCCTTGAGCTGTGCTCAGCTCTGGAGGAACATGGATGAATCAACAGAGGGAACTTCTTAGAAAACATTAATGAGCCCACTATATCCCCAGCCTCAGTGGGCACTGTATTCATGCTATTTTCAGCAAAAGGACAGACCCGTGGTACTTTTGGAAGTTGATCCCATTTTGCAGATGAGAAAATTAATGCAGAGAGACTCCACAGCTTGCTTAATGCTGGCTAGTGTTTACAGAAAAGGGCTTCCTCACTTCCCCTTGGTTAGCTCTGGAGCTCAGGCTACTTCACAGTTGGCAAATCACTTGACGTTGGTGACAACAGAGGACTTCACAGTCTGGACGTAGATTTCATCCCTCTGCCCTCTGGCCCTTTGGGATGTCTGCGAGAACTCACTGAAGTTAGAATGAGATAGCCACCTCCTCGCTCAACAGAAGGTCCTCCATCTTGTATTGCTGTTGAGGCCATTCTGGGTTTAACTAGAATTTGCGCTCCTTGATGGAGAACCCTATGAAAAGTTACTCAGCTCTACCCTAGAACCAAGGCCAAGATGTCCCTGCTAGCTTATCCTGGCTTCTGTTAAACTGCCTGCTAGTGCAAACTCCAGTAAAAACTTATGGGATTGGGGTTGGAGAGATAGGTGGCTCAGTGGTTAAGAGCATTGACTGTTCTTCCAGAGGACCTGGGTTCAACTCCCAGCAACCACTGTCTGTTACTCCCATCTCAGGGGACCTGGCACCCTCACACAGACTTACAAGCACATAAGATAAAACATAAATAAGCCTTAGCTGGGCAGTGGTGGTGCACGCCTTTAATCCCAGCACTCAGGAGGCAAAGGCAGCTGGATCTCTGTGAGTTCGAGGCCAGCCTGGTCTACAAGAGCTAGTTCCAGGACAGGGACCAAAGCTACAGAGAAACCTTGTCTCAAAAAAAAAAAAAGTAAATAAATAAATAAATAAACCTTAAAAAAGATGTGTGATGTCATTGAATTCCACCAGATTCATGTATTTTCTTTCAGAGACCTATAGAATGTCAACAGGTAGAAACTTTTCAGTGTATCAGGTCCTGGGTTGGCTCTCCAGCAGACCACACCCGCACTCATCATGAGGTTAAACAAGACAGAAACTCAAGGGTAGACAGCTAAAGCTGTGCACTGTCTTCCAGAAAGTCCTTCCAGCTGTTCCCGGCTCACCCCTCCCTGTTCTAACAGTGGGCAGCGCTTGATTTATTGGCACAAGAGGGTGGGTGATAGTGAAAGATCCCCAGTGCAGGGGAGACTCTCACTCAAGTCTCGGGATAACAACGACCCCCACCAGTAACTCACAAGAGACCGTCCTTGCTGCAATCACACGAGGCTTTAATAATGAGATGAGACGGGAACCAGTGTACTGAGGCCGAGACTCATAACCCACACAGGGAAGAGTTTGATCCCGAGTGACCTGGAGAAGGGGTTTTTATAGGAAGAAACCACAGCCCAATAATAGGGGCAGGGAGGGTGTCACAGAAAGTCACAAGGAGACAACTCCCTGCCTCTCAAGATCACTCAAGGTCATAATCAGCTAGTTCCTAAAATCACAAGGGGGAAACTCTAACTTTACCTTCAGCTAGTTCCTGAAACACAGTCACTGAACCAGCTAATCCTAGATTTTTGATTCTTCTCTTCCTGCTTGGATTTTTGGCTATTTTCTTCCTGCTGGGGAGGTCTGGATTTATCCAGGTCTTTCTATAGGAGCTCTCACCACTGTTTTTGCCTTTTAAAAAACTAAGTGGTTAAAGGGGCAAAAGTTGAGATGGTGTCCACCCAACGTGTGGGGGATAGAGGCTAGCACAAGTACTTCCAAGGTCTGAGGCAGGGACCTGATGACCCAGTCATAAGCACTGTTCCTATACCACTGCCCTCCATCCCTGCTGGAGCCCACAAGAAGATACAGTAATGAATAGTCGACAGATTCATAAAGGCAGACCCACAAGAGTACAACTATGGAGCACTTGTCTTTTGGAAAAGTCACTGTGAAAACCTTGTGAGGCCATGATTCTTTATAATTCCTTTAAAATGGGATTCATTCCCAGAATACTTCAACAGTGTGACTTCTGCAAGGGCAGCAGAATGACCTTGCTCCAGTCCCCCCCCCCAATACACACACACACACACACACACACACACACACACACACGTCTTGAGGCCTCGGAGCAATGGCATTGACTCTTTGTTCTAGCAGTCAAATTTACATAGAGTCAATTCCAAAAAATTACCTGCTAAGAGATCACATAGAAATTTCTATAGAAGACAGGCACTGAGCAGGAAGACAGCGTGCCCCACCTTTGTAACAAACAAATCTGGGTGTTCCCGAAGCTGGTTATCACAAGGAAGATTGGTTGAGGAGAATGAGTGAATCCAGGATTCGGGGATGTTTAGTAACTTTATCTAATGGTTTGGAATGTCAGGTATTTCCCCTAGAATGCTGGCTCTTTCCTGGGTCAGGTCACCTGTTCTGGAGTATTGTTTTGTCAGGTTCTACCTGCCCTCTTTGTGACACACACACACACACATATATATATGACATATATATATATAATCATTGTCCTTGAATATGGAATTTTCCAACTATGTCTGTAAAAACTAGAAACCTCGTGCAGATCTTCTTCTCCTTGCTACTTCTTCTACTTCTTCCCCTTATTCTCCTTTTTTCTTTTCCTTTTTCTTTCCTTTCTTCTCCTCACCTTTTCTCTTCACTTTTTCCCCTTGCACAAAAAATAAATAACATGTAGAGGTAATGTTCTTAAGTTAATGCTTTTACCCTCAGATCCTCACCTGCCATAAACATTCAATTCTGAGCTCTGAGAGGGTATTGCGGCTGGTACTCAAGGCCTCCAATAAATCCCAATATTATATTTATTTATTTATATTGTTATTTTTTTTTACAGTTTAGGGGAAGCACCATTGAGAAGACAACTTGCATTCAGAACAAGTATGCCACTATTTTATTTTTTTTAAAATTATTGTCCAAGAGTAAGAATCAAAAACAGAGCCAGTCGGTGGTGGCGCATGCCTTTAATCACAGCACTTGTGAGGCAGAGGCAGGAGGATCTCTGTGAGTTTGGGACCAGCCTGATCTACAAGAGCTAGGTCCAGGACAGGCCCCAAAGCTACAGAGAAACCCTGTCTCGGAAAAACAAACAAACAAAAAATCAAAAACAGCCCTCCCATAAGTAGCATCATCCTCTGGGCATTCCTACTGTGTGGTCAAGAGGAGGGTCAATGCCTTGCCCACTGAGCAGCTGTCACTCTTCTTGGTGTTTCTGGTTACCGCCGGCACCTTTTTCAATGTGATAGCGCCAGCCTGTCTCTGCTCCCTTCACAGTTCCAGTACCAGGTGTGACAGCAACCTTCTGTTGGCTGACGCTCCTGTACTGGACCCTGCTCCTTCACACACAGACTCAGCTTCCCGTTTCACAGCCCTCACACAGTCTAGTAATCCTTTTGTTGTTGTTGGGTTTTGTTTTTGTTTTTTTGTTTTGATTTTTTTTTTGAAGACAGGGTTTCTCTATATAACTGCTCTCACTGTCCCCAAACTTACTTTGTATACCAAGCTAGCCTATGAACTCACAGAGATCCCCTGCCTCTGTCTCTCAAGTGCTGGGATTAAAGAGGTGCAGGGTGTGCCACCACTGCCCGGTAGTCCATAGTCCTAACTCTTTATCTGCCTCCCTACCGGAGACCAGCACTAGGCTTTGGATCTGACACCCCTGTTTTCTTGTCACACTCCCCGTCCTCTGTGAGAACAGTTTACACACAGCTGAACTCAGCATGAACTTTCTGTTGTTATAATCTTTTTCCCTTCAACGGTTCCCTCACTTTTAAAATTCATGCTCTTCCTTCTACAGCTGTTTATGGAAAGGGTGATCCAAATAAAGGTAGTTTAGAAGGGTTCTAACTCATACACATAAACTAGAATGAACCATGAGCATTCTTCTGCAGACATGGCCCAGATCAGACATGTCAAATTCCTTCCCTGGGTTTAGTCTAAGTAGAGAGCTCCTTCCCCCAGCACCTTGGAACTAGAAGGCTGTGGTCACAGACTTTCATGACCACCTCCCTCTCTTCTGCCCACACCCTCAGGGAAAGAGAACCCATTTGAAGAGGGTGAGAATAGAGACAGGTCCTGAGGTGACCCGGGGGTGAAGGGACATAGTGTGTCCCACCTCAACCCTGTGAGTCCCCAGGCTTGCCGGCTTTCACTCTATGAGCCCTTTGGTATTTTATTTGCACCGTTTATGCCACCAGCACCTAACCAGGATTAAAATACAAGGTTATATTCTATTGGCAAATAAGTTACCCACAATATTTTTTCCCTACTCAAAATCCTTCTTGGTCCAAACTTACCTTTCGGATCCAGTCTCTTTTGCATATCATATAGGCATGTACTTATTGTCCCCTGAACATCCCTGCTCTTTCCCTCTGCAGTGTTAAGCCCCACGCTGCCATAAAAGCATGCCTATCCATTGCTGAAAAATTGCCACCTGGTTCAATCCCAGATTCCAGCACTGCCCAACCCCCCAAAACCTGAAAGCAGTACTTCCCCAGTCCTGTGACCAGTCCCTCCTCTCAGCCCACTCTCTGTAGCTCACACTCCTCAGTGACTGCGGTGTTTCCTACTGGCTTACCCTCCCCCCACCCCATTTCCAACATGAACTCCTGAAGATGGTGGAACTCTCTGGTACCTGTGAAATGTACCCAACCATTCATTTTTTAATAACATCTTTTTCTTTTATTATTCTAATATGGTTTTTTTCACAATTTAATATTAATCATGCCACATACAATTAGCAGCATTATTTTCTTTCTTGGGGTACATAAATTCGAAGTGTATATCATATCTAAGTATATCTTAGATTCCTTGAAATAAAGCACCATTCAAATGCCCCGTAACAAACGCTCATTCTTCTGTCTTCTCAGTATTTCCTCAGCACCGTCTTCTTCTCCCACCACTGTTTCCAGTTTCGCCTCCTCCCGTTTTCTCAGGCAGAGTCAGACTATTAGATCGCAAGGCGTCTGTGAAACACAATGGTGTTGCGGTGTCATGATCCCACACAACGGAATCACTTTGAATTCTGAATGTTCGCTGTAGGCTTCATCCCCGTTACTAGTCAAAAGTTTTTTTTATCTGCTCTGTGAATGGGCAGCTTCGTTACGAGCCGCAGTTTATGAAGACAATGTAGTCAGAAGCAGAGCGAGGTGGAGTCAATGACTTTCAGCCCAAACAATGCATCTAATCCGGTGGTCTTGGCCAGGCAGATCTATGGAGGGCCAGCCAGGGAGTCGTCATTGGCACGACTATGGTGGAGACCTACCATGAGTCCTAACACCTGTCCTTCCTGCAGCCTGGGAACCAGCTGAAACCACCTACCCAAATGGCCTTTGTTATGCATCTCCAAGCTTTCCCTCCTCCTCCCGTCTGTCTACACAGGGTGATCCTTTCATCCAAGGCAGTGGTTCTCAACCCGTGGGTCACAACCCCTTTGGCAAACCTCTATCTCCAAAACATTTACATTATGATTCATAACAATAGCAACATTACAGTTACAAAGTAGCAACTAAAATAATTTTATGGTTGGAGTCACCACAGCATGAGGAACTGTATTAAAGGGTCGCAGCATTAGGAAGGTGAAGAACCACAGCTCTAAGAAACTTTCTACCTTTATGAAATGTTCTACAGACCTGTGTTGTCCCGCAAGAAACCACAGGGATTTGGGGCTACAGAACAGAAAGCCTGAAGTAAAGTTAGTGCCACTGAGAACCAAGTTTCAACTTTATTTAACTTTAATTAATTAAATTTAGATGTGCTGTAGCACACCATGCCTGTCTGCGCTCTATGTGCTACCATACAGTTCATGAACTGGGCAAGGGGCTGGAGATTGAAACACACAAAGACACACAGACAGAGACACGGATCATCCTTGATGCCAGATTGCCTCCTTTATTGTGTACCAGAGCCGCTTCTATAGAGATCCTTAACTGATAGCCATGCCCCAGCCAAATGCACCAGAAACCACTCCCCTGCCATCAGGAACTCCTGAGGGTCTCGTGCTCAGAGCAGCTGCAAGCATTACAAGTAGTTTACCAGAAATTCAGGATCAGGGGAGGTGGGGATTCAAAGCTCCCAACAGCCCACGGCTACCATATCAGAGAGTGTGTGAATGAATTACCATCACAACCAAGAGCCAAGTCCCTATTGTCAGAGTCTGTTAAGGGAGGTCCTCCCACTCCTCCAGCCTATCGCCGCTGAGATACCAGCCCATTGGGGCGTGGTCTCTCTCCCTTTAAAAAAGCGGCCACTTAACTCTCCTCTCTCTCTTCACTTCCTGCTCCGCCGGCGACTAGACTCACTTCCTGGTTGCGCAGAGGGCTGACAGTGATCTGTAAGTTTTTTCCCCTTTAAATAAATACCACCCTATTAATCATAATTCCAAACTGGTGTGGCATTGTTTATGACTTATGCCTTCAAGAGTCCAGCTCCGGCAGGGCTCAGGTCCCAAAGAGGAGGTGCTACAGTCTGAATATAGATGTCTCCCAGAGGCTCACATGTCTGAATTCTCTGTCCCAGCTGGTAGCACTGTTTTAGGAGACCGTGGAATCTCTGGGACATGTGACTTGGCTAGCATATGGTCACAACGGTTGGAAAGGTTGGCTTCAAAGGCTTTATCTGCACATGTCTCTGCCCGAGGTTTCTGCTCTGAGCACAAGATCCACCAATTTGAGTAGCCTCAGCCATTCCTGCCAGTATGAACTCTTCCCCTTGATGCCAGACAAGAACAATGAAACAAACCGTTCTTCTTTTCAGTTACTTCTGTTACAACACAAAAGCAGCTACTACAGGAGACAGCTAGGAGACAGGATTAACTGAGCTCCGTGTTCCTGAACTTTGCAGTCTCGAGAAACACCATCAGATACCTTGTGCCCTGGGGACCTGTTCAACTTCCAGCAAGGCTGCAGACTAAGATGGGTCATGTGGACCATCAGCTACACCAAGCTTCCCTAAAACGTGTGTACACTTTGATGAGCAGGTTGACTTTTCCTGGATACGCATCATTGCTGGGGAAAACAAGCACAATTGATATAGATCCAAGAGGAGAGAACATTTTAGAGTTCTGCACTTGCTCTCCCAGACCCTTTCCTGGACACCTCTTCCTTTGCTGGTTCTAGCTCTACAATATGGTAATACATGGTAATCATGAAGATAATGGTTCGTCTGAGTTCCGTCTGAGTTCCGTGAGTCCTTCTCGAGAGTTCTTAAATCTCAGGGTAGCCTCAGAAGCTTACTGAGCTTGCAGCCACCTAAGGCAATGTATGCCACAGTGGAACCTAGACCAGTCTGGCTGATACTGCTCTATCCCACAGCCTCTGAACTGGTGGGCTAGAAGCTACAGCTGGGGTCAAGGCTGGTAGCTAGAGATGGTGAGTCTTTAGCATGGGCAAGGGACCATTGAAAGGAGTGACTGGAACCAGTGGACACAAGGTATCTATGTAAGGAAATAGAGGACAGGCGGTGGGGAGTGATCCCGGAGAAGGAACCAAGATGTGAGAGCCCAGTCACGCTGAGGGAGCGGGAGCGAGAAGATCACACAGCGGCATCAGGCCCCTCCCTGGCTTGGAATCCAGGGAGGTTCTGATATTCCTGTGTGCCTTGTCCTCAGGACTAAACCCTGCCCTGCAGCAGACTCTGCAATCTGGAGCATACTTAATTTGAAGCAAGATTTTGCCCCACTTTGAGGATCACTTTTCTGCTCTTGACTAGCTAGCTACCCAGCCCTTTACAGGAAGCTGGTAGGGACAGTAAGAAAGAGGGTAACGCGACGTCCGTTAGTAAGCAAGGATCTGGAGGGGGAGATTCCCTCTGCTCCTCAAAGACAACCTTCTGACCCCAAATGCCTTAACTTAAAAAGCCTCTTATCAAAATCATATCCTTTGTACCACCCAAAATTCTGGTAGAGATTACCTTAAATTTTCTGGTCATCTGCTCCCACAATTTAGTGTCAGCTAAACGAGCCAGACTACTGTCTTAATGTTCACTCAGTGGCAGTAGAAGAAACAGCCACTTCTAGAAGTGAGGGGTAAGTCACTCTAGGGTGTGGGCCCTTCTTGGAGTGGGTGGGATCTCTAGGGTGGTAGCTGGATGCAGACACGGGGATAATGATAATGATGATGATGATCAAGGACACTATCTTGCTGAGGAAGAAGGGGAGGAACTCGAAACAGGAAGTGGGGTATCTGACTAGATTTCCACTGCAGACCCCGTTCCCCTCTCTCCATCACACTGTGCTTTCTCCAATACTCAAGTCCTGGTATAGTCTCAGCCCTCGGTACATTCCACAAGGATGCCTCGAGGGGGCAGCACTGAGCTGGCTTCATGAGAATCTCGCAAGAGCCTGGAAATGCTTTTCTAGACAAACCTAGAGTAAAACCAGCAGGAAGCAGAATGGGTCTGTGGGTGAGTGAGGCAGAGGGGGAAAGAGGACACAGACGTACACTATGTATGTAGAATGGGTATTGCTTAGAGAGGCTCAGCAAAGGAAAAGACGACTGGACACAGGGTGGGGACTCCGTGTTAATGAATGACTGAATGAAGAGGGAAATGAATAATTTCCTCTAGCATTTATAAAATCATGCTGGTTGCCAGTTTTGTTTAAGCCAAATCACTTCCCGTCTCCGTTCTGAGAGCTTTTCCCTCCAATGTAGGCACTTAATCCAACTGAATGAGTTCACAGACTTTTGCACCCAGTTTCTTACCCAGAATGCCCCCTATAGTTTGTCCTTCATTTTCTTTCTTCACTTACTGAGCATCTCAGAACATTCGGGAGGCCTTTGAGTCTTTTATTAAGTAGGCGTGGGGGAAGTTCTTGGGAACAAGTTCACATAGAACAAAGGACAGCGCTGTTGAGAGGGGGGAGTGTGTGATGTGGAACACAGCATGAACGAGGAAAAGATCCACCGATACGGGGGTGAGGGCAGCTGGAGGTCCCTGGGCTCCTCCAAGCCAGGAGCAGCTGCTTGGCCTGGTGCAGGAAGTGTGGTCATTAGGTCCATGTGTCCACCGAGAGTTGGCCACGCCCTGTCCTAGACACAGCCTTGGAATCCCTAGGCAAACACTGACCAATAAATTAGGTTGAAAAATATATAGAAGGCTGGAAATATCAACCTGGAGTATTTGTCAATGGCGTGGGTGTTCTGGAAGATGTAGAGCCCCACTTGACCTTTGAGAAGGCCTTTCTTTCTGGAGGTTGCCAGTTCACTGTTAAGGGCCAAATGGACCACGATTTTGTCTTGTCTTTCTTCTTCTGGCAGAATGTGGCTTCTTGGGTAGCCAGCCAGGCTGTTGGCCTCAGACTCACTGTAACTTCCATCCAGCGTCATGGTTCTTGAGTGAGGCATTCCACACGCGCATGGAATCTATGGGCAGCAAGCAAAAGGCTCAGTTAGAGCTTGAGGAGAGGAAGTGGCCTGGTTACAAAGTGACGACCCATTGCCACTCTGGCGTCCTGAAGATGGGGAGAGAAAGCGGCCTGGTTACAGAGGGACAACCCATTGCCACTCTGACGTCCAGACAGGTGAAGTTCTGAGGACCTCGGAGAGCACCGAGTCCAGCAATTCTTTACACTGGCTGCATTGCACACTGTCTCTAAGCTGGCTTAAATCTTCCAAGTGGTTCTGCTGTTATGTAGCAGTTTCCTCACAACTGAAACATTCCATCCTTCAGGGAAGCTCATTAAGACAGACACTATGATGGTTTGAAAGAAAATGGTGCCCTCAGGGAGTGGTCCTATTAGGAAGTATGGCTTTGTTGGAGTAGGTGCATCCTTGCTGGAGGAGGTGTATCACTGTGGGGGTGGGCTTTGAGGTCTTGTAGGCTCAAGCTACACCTAGTATGGCACACAGTTGCTTCTACTGCCTATGGATCAAGATACAGGACTCTCAGCTCCTTTTCCAGCACCATGTCTGCGTGCTACCATGACAATAGTGGATGAAACTTCTGAACTGAGGTCAGGCGGTGGTGGTGCATGCCTTTAATCCCAGCACTCAGGAGGCAGAGGCAGGTGGATAGCTGTGAGTTTTATTTGAGGCCAGCCTGGGCTACAGAGTGAGTACCAGGGCAGGTTCCAAAGCTACACAGGGAAAACCCTGTCCAAACAACCAAACCTTGGAATTTCTGTCTCTGTGAAACACGGTTAATTGTTCTAACCTTAACTTGGGCCTGGGACTTAACAGAGCAGATGACATCACATATAAAATAACTCAAAACCTAGATAAGCCCCAGATAATTTCTATATAGAGGTGGCTTCCTTTGGGCACTAGCCCAAACTGGACACACACTGTTGCTGTTAAAAGAGTTTGTCCTGAATGTGTGAAGTAAGTTCTCACTGGGTACTTACTTCTCTGGGACAGTAAGTCAGGGTGTGTGTGTGTGGTGTCGCCAGGGGACTGAGCTCAGGGCTTTGTACTGTGGTTAATACAGCATTCCTGTAGGAAATGTCTTGTTTGCATTGCACGTTACAGCCCAATGTGATAGACTACAGTGTTGGAAGGACAGCACGTCTAGGGAACCCAAGAGTGAAGACTTAGCCTTAATTCACACTTGGCTAATGTTTGCAGAGCATCAGTCAGAAAGGAGCTTCGGGAAGCCTGGGGGTGTAACTCATTGCTTAAGTATTCTTATTTGCAGATGAAATGATTTTAGACATAAAAGACTCCATCTGGAAATGTATACAGCTGATAAATATTTTTAGCAAAGGAGCAGGACGCAGAGGTGATACACAAAAATCAATGGCTTTCCTATATACAAATGATCGATGGAGAAAGAAATCAGGGAAATAGTACCTTTCAGAATAGATGAAAGATAGATAGATAGATAGATAGATAGATAGATAGATAGACTGAGATAACACTAATCAGGCAAGTGAAAGACTTGTTTAATTAAAGCTGCAAGATATTGAAGAAGACACCAGGAGGTGGAAGGCTCTCCCTTGCTCAGGAATTGGTAGGATTAATATAGTGAAGATGGCCATTCTACAAAAAGCAATCTACAGATCTACAGATGCCACACAAACCCCATCAAAATTCCAACATGGTTCTTCACAGGTATCGAAAAAACAATTTTCAGCCTCATATGGAAACAAATGACTAACAAAACAGGACAGCTAAGACAACCCTGAATAATAAAAGAACTGCTGGTGATACCACCATCCCAGAGCTCATCACCATAGGGCTATAGTCCACACACACACACACACACACACACACACACACACACCACATATTCGTATACTTGTGGATACCTAATCTTTAATAAGGAAGTCAAAAGTACACACTGGAGAAAAGACAGCATCGTCAGCAAGAATGGAGCTGGTCAAACAGCATGGATGCATGTAGAGGAATGCAAATGAGCCATACCTATCAAGTCCAGCTGGATCTCAGCATAAGACCTGATATTCTGGATCTGATGAAAAACGGGGAACAGACCTGAACTCACTGGCCTGGGAAAGGACTCTCTGAACAGGGCACCAACGGCACAGGCACTGGGAACAATTAATAAACAGGACCTCAGGAAACTGAAAAGTTTCTGTATGACAGAGGACATTATCATTTGGAAAATGTCTCAGGCTACAGATTGGGAAATGATCTTTATCAGTTATATATCTGATAAAAGATTAATATCTAAAACATATCTGAAAAAAAAAACTAGAAAGCCCTGAACATCAAGAAAACAACCCAATTTAAAAAGTGAGGTAGAGAACTAAGCAGAAAGTTCTCAAAAGGTGAAATACAGATGGCTGAGAAACACTTAAATGTTCAATAACCTTAGTCATCAGCGAAATGCAAATTAAAAGTTCTTTGAGATTTCACCTTACCTCAATCAGATTGGCTAAGATCAGTTAAGCAAATGGCAGGAGCCGGAGGGATGGCTCAGTGGTTGAGAGCCCTGGCTGCTCTTCAAGAGGACCCGGGTTTGATGCCCAGCACCCGTATGGCAACTCACAGCTGTCTGTGTGCTTCCAGTAGCAGGGGATCCAGCACCCTCACACAGACATCCATTCATGCAAAACACCAACATACAAAAAAATAAAAAGAAAATAAATAAACAAATAAATAAATAAAATGGCAATCCACGCTGGTGAGAATGTGAGGAGTTGGTGAACAGGTTACCTACTGATGGTGGGAGTGTGAGCTTATACAACCACTACAAAAATCTGCGTGGTGGTTCATCAGGAAGTGGAGAATATATCTACGTCAATATCCAGCCATACAACTCTTGGACATATACCCAAAATACTCTCCATCCTACTACAGAGACACTTGATCAATCATGCTCATTGCTGCTCTATTCATAACAGCCAGAAACTGGAAACAGTCTAGATGTTCAACTAATAAACAGATAATGAAAGTCGAGGTACATTTCACAATGGACTATTATTCAGCTGTTAAGAAAAATGAAGTTACAAAATTTGTAAGGAAATGGGTGGAGTTAAAAAATAATTCTTCCTGCCAGGCGGTGGTGGCGCACGCCTTTAATCCCAGCACTCGGGAGGCAGAAGCAGGTGGATCTCTGTGAGTTCAAGACCAGCCTGGTCTACAAGAGCTAGTTCCAGGACAGGAACCAAAAAGCTACGGAGAAACCCTGTCTCGAAAATTCAAAAATAATAATAATAATAATAATAATAATTCCTGAGTAAGGTAACCCAGACCCCAAAAGACAAATATTGTATGTTTTCTCTTATATGTACATGTTAGCTTTAAAGCCTTCAATATACATGCCACAATCTGGATAACCACAGAGGTTGGGGACTTGGGAAGGGACTAGTGGGGAGGAGAGGGTCTCCCAAGGAAGGGGAAATAGAATACATTTTTATGGAGAGACAAAGAAGAAATTGGAATAAGATTAAATAGGAAGGCTGATAGGAAAAAGGAAGGAATGTAGGGAGGGATAACTAGCACTAATTATTTGAAAATCATATGGGAACTACTACTGTAGAAGTTTCCTAAAATAATACATATATAAAAGAAATATAAACAAAGACACCAAATAATGAGGGCGACAGTGTCCAACTAGACATATTATGGTACAAAAATTTAAAAAAAAAACAGTACCAGGAATGGTTTACATATTGTTGGGTCATTGGCTCTTTGGCCAAAGAGCCTCCTAGAAACCCCAAACATCACAGGCTACGGTCACTCTCCACAACCAGAAGGTAAGGCCCTATTGCTGAGGACAACACTTATATAACTCATTGAACATGGAAGAGTCTTGTTGACACCTAACTAGAAGTTGCACCCCTACTGACTAGCATTCATGGTACTAGAAGGTATTGTACATGCTACCAGAGGAGAAAGATAGTCTTCAACCCAACCGTAAACCCTGTGACCTACAAGAGAGACCTGTCTGCAAGATATACTGGCACCATAGTGGTACAATAGTTACAGAAGTATCTACCGACATTCTGATTGTATGGATTTAAGGCTCACTCCATGCACATATTGCTAAAGTGACCAAGAACCTGAAACTCGATAGGCCATCGGCCTAGGTAAAAACCAAATGCTAAAGAACATAGAAATAAAATGAGTCCTGAGGGCATTCTTCTATATCCACAGATCAGGGTCTCACTCAGCCATCATCAGAGAAGCTTTTTCTCGCAGTAATGATAATTACCATAGAGACCCTCAACAGCACAGTGTACAAAGTGAGAGAATTTGGAGCACTCAGTCCTAAATGGGATGCCTTCATCAGACTTTCCCCCAGGGTTCAGGGATCTACGTGAAAGAGAGGACAGCAGATTGTAAAAACCACAGGCGATGGAAGACTCTCAGGAACCCGTGTCTTCCAGTCGGAAAAGGACTCACAGAGACTGTGACAGGATGCACAAGGCTTGCGCAAAGTTCAGGCCAGATTGGGGTCCCCGCACTGAAAGGGGGAAGTGGACAGGGGCTCACATGCCTAACCAAAAAGCTATCTGTAATTGATATCCACTGGCAAGGAAAAATTAGTTTCCACCATCGGAGTCTCAGAAATCTATTAGCCTATCGCTTATGATCAGCAGCAACATAAAAAACACAGTAGTATTTTTGTAGACTGCTTGTTTTATTTTGCTTTGTTTGGGCATTTTTTCCTTTTGTCTTATTGGTATTTTGTTTGTATATTATGGTGTCAGATTTTGTGGGGGATTTTGAGAGGGTGTTTCTTGTTTTTTTGAACGGGTTTTTGTTGTTTGTTTGTTTGAGACAGGGTTTCTATGGGTAGCCCTGGCAGTCCTGGAACTTACTTTATAGACCAGGCTGACCTTGAATTCAGAGATCTCCCTGCTTTTGCCTTCCAAGTGCTGGAATTAAAGGTGTGTGCCACCACTGCCTGGCTTTGTTTTTTAAAAAGAAAGAGAGAATTGGGCGGGGGGGGGGGGGGGGGGGGGGGGGGGGGGGGGGGGGGTGGAGAAGAATATAAAGTTGAGTTGGCTGAGAGGTGGGGGAGGGGCTGGGAGGAAATGGGTAAGGGGAATCCATGATCAAGCTATACTGCATGAAAAAGAAACAGTTTTGGATCTTAGGGTTGGAGCACTAGATGGCGGTGCCTGCTGCGGCTCCTGCATGCCTGCTGCTGACACTTGCTGTCAAGGTCGAGGAATGCAAATGGTACCATACACCACACTTAAAGAGCTTCTCGCCTACCCACAATTTCCGTCCCAGCAGGGCAAGAAGAGAACTGTTCACACTTTGGCATTAATGTCCCTCTTTCCACAGGCATTGGCCCCTCCTAACTGTCCCCACCCAACCAAGGAACTAATTCTCATCCAAACTCTAGCCCAGCTTACAAGAGAAAAGGATCGAAGTCTCCTCACCTTCTCTCGAAACTTCTGTTCCTTCTGTTCCTGCACTGTGGTCAGGTAATTGACAGCCGCGTACTCCAGCACTGAGAGGAACACAAACACGAAGCTGACCCAGAGGTAGATGTCCACGGCCCGGATGTAGGACACTCGGGGCATGGAGGCATTCACGCCCGTGATGATGGTGGACATGGTCAGCACTGTCATGATGCCTGTAAAACCATCTTAGTTCAGGTGCTGCCCCACCCCAGAGGTGTGCCCACATCCCACAGACACGATTTCACTTTCTCTGTCTCTTTAAATCAGGTGAGAAGTTTCCTGGACGTATTTCCACCCGGTAGAGGAGTGAGGCCTTGCTTCCTAAACAATCAGGCCTTCCCTGACTCACCCCCTTCCAGAACTCAAGAAATAGCTGCCTGCTTTCAGTCACCTGGGGAGTCTGGGTTTCTGTGATGTGTCTGACAAGGTCATGTCTCATGAGTGACCATTTGTGGTGTGGAATTCAACACTGACTCAAGAACACCTCTGAAGGGACAAGCACAGTTAGTTAATTCCCCTTGTCTAAGCCACATTTATTAAGCTCTGTCCCGTTCTTCTCCACTGTGGTTTGCCTGATAAGTTCTCCCATTTGTCAGGGTCCACCCTGATTTTATCTGAATTGCAAGGCTGGATTGTAAATTTTCCCTTTGGAATTCAGGGTCTGGCAGAAGCCAGAACACAGCCCTCACCCCAGGAACCGCCTGCCTCCAGTCTTGGACTGTCCAAGCCAGCAAGGCGCTAGAGTTTACAAAATAATTGTTGGCATTTGCCGACTCGTTCATTGACATTTTAGTACTTCATTCTCATACTGGCATGAAAAGGTTGGGGTTTCCAGATTGGCTCCACCTTTGAATTGATGCAGACTGAGGGGTACAATGATAGTTCCCCAGGTTTTCACAGTATAGATAGAGGAGGCAAAGGCAGGAAAGTTCCCCTTCAACTCACAAGCTCACAGGTAAGAATTCTAAAGATTTACTTTACTTTTTTTTCTAAAGGTCTCTCTAAGTAGCCCAAGTTGGCTTCAAACTTATAGTCTTCCAGCTCCAGCCTGAGTGCTGGGATTAGGTGACTGAGCCACCATGCCCAGCCCAGGAGTTTAATTCTCCGCTACCTAGCGATCAGCTGAAAGACCAAAAGCATCCTCCCATGCCTTATCAAGTACTTTTACCCAGTGAGACTCTGGCAGGCACAGCTCTGTGGTCGATCCAGAAGGACACCCAGGATAGCATGACCATCAAGGTGGCGGGGAAATAGGTTTGGAGCAAGAAGAAGAAGATGTGGCGGTGTAAAGTAAAGTTGATATAGAGTCGGTTATACCAGCCTGGGGGGACACAGGAAGAAGGAGTGAGGTTCCCGCCAGAGCATCCCCGGAACCCATATTCCCTGGAACCCTTATTCCCCGGAACCCTTATTCCCCGGCACTGCTCACCAACTACAGAAAGGAAGTTCCGCAGGCGTGATACAATGCCTTCTCTCCTAACATGCGAGCCCTTGCTGCAATAACCACCTAGTACACACTCTTATGAAGTCTGACCTAACTTTCCCCAGCAATTTGGGGAAAGCATAGAAGGAAGCACAGATTTACTTCGTAGTTTATCACTTGCAAACTACGGCTGTGTCTCTGCTCGGGAGTTTAAGAAGGTAGAGTGGTTTTCTATGTTCTGAGGCCAGTGTTGCTGGGTCAGGAGCTGGAAGAGACGGGCTCTCACCCTGGGCCTGGCTGGCACTCCCTCGGTCACACCAGCACAGAAGCAGGCTGTTCACAAAACTCGGAAGTCTGGCATCGCTTCTAATTCCGACACTCCATCCTCCTCCTGGGGTCCTTTACTTGGGGATAAACCTGATGCTATAGTACCAACTCATTGTGCACTCTGAGAACCCCCGATCAATAGCTGTATAAAGAGTTTGACTGTGTAAGAGTGGGCTGTGTTTGGCAGGCTCTTCTGTGGCCTTATTTGCCATCACAGCCGTGCAGGGAAAAGTATTTCTTATCGTATCTTAACTACACTTTGATTTTTCCTGCTGGCAGCTGAACCCAGGGCCTAGCAGTGACTGTGCTACCCGTGACTCACACCACCAGCCCCAGCAGGGTCTTTCCTGCTCTTAAAAAGTGATATTTGAAGGCCAGGCAATGGTGGCACATGCCTTAATCCCTGTGCTCAGGAGGTAGAGTCAGGCGGAGCTCTGTGAGTTCCAGACCAGCCTGGTCTACAGAGTGAGCTCCAGGACAGGAAGGGCTACACCATGAAACTCTGTGTTGAAAAACCAAAATAATTAATAATAATAATATATAAAATATAAAATAAGTGCTATTTGGGACTGTTTTATTTGAATAGTCAAATCAAAATTCTATTTGCTGAGCGTGGGAAGGGTTAAGGCTGGAAGACTCAAATGTGTTTCTTCCACATTTGAGTCTCACTATGACGGAAATTAGCTACCAGTACTGCTGTAGAAGGCCAGTCTGGAAGTTGTGTGAAATTTCTGAATCAGAAACTGGGACAAGGAGATCTTGTCATCCGTTTTCAGGGACTCGTCCCCATTCTTCCAGTACAGCATCAGATCTTCATCTGTGTACGCATCTTGGGGAGAGGAAGACAAGTGAAGTCGACACCTTTACCCTCTTACGGACACTCTGTGCCTGGGTGAACAGCTGTTACCGCAGGGTGCAGTTCTCCAGCACACAGCCCTCCGGGGGCATGAGACGGGAGAGGGGAAGGCAAAGGCAAGAACTCGTGGACACTTACAGCTCTCTAGCTCCAAAGAGCAGGTCTGGGAGTCCAGGGGGAAGTGACTGAAGTCCATGTTGCACATGGCGGTGACCGTAATTCTGCATGACACAGAGACATGAGCTGGCTTGAGGGTGGACCATCAGCCCAGGCTCTGCCCACGCTGAGGAAGACCCGGAACACCGCCCTTGCTGGGTCACCACCATGCATCAGGCATCTAAGCCATGGAAACGTAACTAGAGCCTTTGTCTTCTGGGACCCTGGTGGGGGTCCTTTATTGGGCTTGCTGTCCCCCAGCTGCGGGAGTGGGGGTGCTGGCTGCTAATTGCCCATGCTTGCACCCTTCTCTTATACCACCTCAGCCAGCAGGACAGCCTCCCTCAGAGATGCCTGGAAAGCGAGGCCAGCACCATCGTCCACCCAAGATAAGAGCCCATCTGGTACTAGCATTAATTTTGGAGACTCATATGAGCAGGCCAGGAATAAGGACCCTTGAACCACCAAGCTCGCACCAAAGCCAGTCTGCAATAGCACTTAATAAACAGCAGCTACTGTTGATCATTTTAAATTATTATTAGCAATCAACTAGAGTCTAAGGGATAAAAGGTCATTGTTCCCGTCAAGTCTGGCCAAACTAGTCTTTTAGCTCAAGTGTGAGACCCCAGCAAAGAGGAAGTTGCCATCTGCAGGGGTGGAGTCAGACTGAGTGGCATCAAAAGGCTTGTGCCAGCCCACAGGCCCTCCTACAGAGACACTCACCAGGGCTAAAGGAGCCGACGAGACACCCTGGACTGGACAGGAATAATGGCCCCAGGACGGTTACCTCATGCTGTAGAGCACGTGGCCGTCGGGGAACACTCTCAGCATGATGTTGTCAGTGGTGGTATCATGAATGAAGGACCTTTTGGAGTGAACAAAGAAGACGTCGGGAACCCAGATCTTCTTCACAAGCCTGCCATCAAAGGTCATGCTCTTGTTGCTGGTGCTGGAGAAGGCCAGCCTCTCGTCCTTCCAGTAATGCCTCAGGTACAGTGTCATTGTGAAGTCCTGGGAACCAGGGAAGAAGCCAGAAGCTCTTTAAATAGAACCGCTTAGAGAGCATCCCTCCCTGCAACTGACCCATTATCCTCCAATATAGAATACCCAAAATCCTCTACTGCAGAATACCCATCATCCTCTACTGTAGAATACCCATCATCATCTACTGTAGAATACCCATCATCCTCTACTGCAGAATACCCATCATCATCTACTGTAGAATACCCATCATCCTCTACTGCAGAATACCCATCACCCTCTACTGCAGAATACCCATCATCCTCTACTGCAGAATACCCATCATCCTCTACTGCAGAATACCCAACATCCTCTACTGTAGAATACCCATCATCCATTACTGCAGAATACCCATCATCCTCCACTACAGAATACCCAACATCCTCTACTACAGAATACCCATCACCCTCTACTGCAGAATACCCATCATCATCTACTGTAGAATACCCATCATCCATTACTGCAGAATACCCATCATCCTCCACTACAGAATACCCATCATCCTCTACTGCAGAATACCCATCATCCTCTACTGCAGAATACCCATCATCATCTACTGTAGAATACCCATCATCCTCTACTGCAGAATACCCATCATCCTCTACTGCAGAATACCCATCATCATCTACTGTAGAATACCCATCATCATCTACTGCAGAATACCCATCATCATCTACTGCAGAATACCCATCATCCTCTACTGCAGAATACCCATCATCCTCTACTGCAGAATACCCATCATCATCTACTGCAGAATACCCATCACCCTCTACTGCAGAATACCCATCATCATCTACTGCAGAATACCCATCTTCCTCTACTGCAGAATACCCATCATCCTCTACTGCAGAATACCCATCATCCTCTACTGCAGAATACCCATCATCCTCTACTGCAGAATACCCATCATCCTCTACTGCAGAATACCCATCTTCCTCTACTGCAGAATACCCATCTTCCTCTACTGCAGAACACACCAAACCTGCTTCCAGATTCAGAGTGATGACTCTGTGGCCCTGAGCACAATGGCCAATATGATGGTCAACATGATGGCACTGTGGCAATTGGGAAGAGATTGACTCATTTTTGTATCTGAAAACAGCTATGGTACCACAGCCTGACCACAGCCCAGCAGGGTACAGTGAAACCCTGGTCTTTTTCATGAGGTCCCCATGCACAGGGCTTCTTACTAGAATAAAAGATGAGCACTAGCAGTCAGTTGGGAAAGAAAGGTGTCACAATTCCCATCAGTGAATTTTCTTAGAAGAGCCTCAAGGCCATAACTAAGACACAGGGTTGGAGGAAGAGCATTAGGAACAGTATAATAAATGGAGCTCTAAACGTGACGGACCTTAAAGGGAAGGGGAGGCTTCCCTTAGAAACCTGAGGAACTTCATTAAGAGTAAGAATGAGAGCCGGGCGGTGGTGGCGCATGCCTTTAATCCCAGCACTCGGGAGGCAGAGGCAGGCGGATCTCTGTGAGTTCGAGGCCAGCCTGGACTACAAGAGCTAGTGCCAGGACAGGAACCAAAAGCTACGGAGAAACCCTGTCTCGAAAATCCAAAAAAATAAAAAATTAAAAAAAAAGAGTAAGAATGAGAAAGGAAAAGGAGAAGGGGAGGGGTCAAAGCCAGAGGGAAGGAGGGGATGTGAAAAGGGTGGGTCAGAGGAGCCTTTTCAGAAGAGTCCTTCTAGGCCACCTCCCCAGCAACCTCCCTCCAAAGTCTCAAACCAATGCCCTGAACAAAGGGAAGATTAGACTTTTCGGAACCCTTGAAGGTGTGGGAAGTTCCCTATCACATGATTTAGATCAGCAGACTATGTGACAAAGAGCCTGAAAGAGCCAAGGGTTATAAACTGAGAGCTGTCAAGTCACCGCAAAGACTGCAGAAGTCTCTTCCCAGAGGCAGCTCGGGGAGATGTAGCTGGCTTCCAACACTGCTCAACAGGTTTCAGATGAGTGGTCAGTGACAGAAACCTGGACAGTCAGGTGTCCCTCTTATGAAGATTTCTGGCACTGGACTGTGAGATCCTCGAAGGCAGAACTGTGTTCTTCACACACTGAATTATCACGCCATTGAATTGAATGTTTAGCAAGGCACATTTACCAGTAAGCGCTCAATAAATGCCTGCTAGATGCAGGCTGGGGATGTAGTCCTGTGTAGAGCACTTCTTTAACTCATGCAAGCTCCTAGGTGCAGTTGCCAGAACTATTAAAAATACGTTCTCACTGGAAAACTGGAGCAATAAATTCCGAGACAGGTGCACATTTACTATGGAGGACAGAGGGGAAAGTTTGCAAACTAACAGAATGAACATAAAGAGGACTGAAGGCGTGGAGGGGCAAGCTCCCCTTCAAGGTGAGGGAACCTCCTCAAGAGAGTCAAAAGACGGGATGAACATTGAGGGTGGGGAGGGGCTGCCACGGAAGGCTGGGAGCTGTGCTCACACAAGAATGGAAAATCAGATCCTTGAAGGATTTCAATCAGAAAGCCATCTCCAGCACTCCTCCAAGTGTGATTCCTTGGGCCCCTTGCATGTTATTACTCGCAGTAGACTTTCAAAAGGCAGATATGGGCTTCAGTCCCCAACTAATATTTCCAGTAGAAACAATAACCCTACTCTAGATGTTACTGTACCCGGGTCAGCTACCCCCAAGATCCAATCTGGTCACCTTCTGCTTTCACAGTCACAACCTGCACCCCAGAGGCCTCCATGCTCTTGGCATCTCAAAAGTGTGATCCCTCACCGATGAGGTCAGCCCGGGGCAGTGCCTACCATGTCCACCTCGGAGATGCTGTCCAGACTCTCCACCTGCACGTCCACACCCACAGGGATGGCCGGGCCTGTGGGAGAGCAGAGACAGCTGAGTAAGACACAGTCCTCTCTATCTGGGGTAGAGGGACAACCCAGCAGCTTCCCTGTGGAGTGAGGGTCGCCTCAGGGGTAAAGCAGGACTCAGATTTCTATGTGGGGTGCTTACTGCTCACCCCTGATCTATAAAATGCCTATGCTTTATCACTGAGGTCAGAGACCGGGGCGCCAGCCCACACTGCTCCCAAGCTGAAGGGAATGTTCTCTGTGCTTGCTGGGCAAGTTACAAACTGGACTATGCCTCTATCCTGGGCTGTATCTGCAGCGGAACTGGAAGCAACGGTGTGACCACAGTGCCTGAGTGGAGATCGTGGTCCCTGACTGACCCAAGGTTGAATCACCTTCCTACAGAGAAGCTAACGTACAGCAGGAGTCCTGCCCTCTGGTAGCTTTCAGTCTGGTATGGGATGAGTTCTCTACCAAGTTAGATCACAGCGCAAAACAACACTGTGAAGGTTCTCGTGCACCGGGTAAGACTCCATGGCCAGATTTCTAAAACTGTTTATCTAGGGGTCGTGTCTTTTTCTTGAGCTGGATGAGAGTTACATTGGTGAGTTTATTTAGTGAGAAGTTGTTGAACAGAGCACGTGGTTTGTGCACTTTTTAATCAATGTATACTGAAGAGAAAAATCTTTTAAATGATTTTGATATTAATGAGGTCAGACATAGTGGTGCATGCCTGTAATCCCAGCTAGTCAGAACACTAAGACGGAAAGATCGCATTTTGAGGCCAACCTTGGCAACTTAGCTGGCCAGGTCTCAATTTTTTTTAATAAAAATTTTTACAATATTTTTTAATATTTAAAAAAGGAGAAAAAATAAGAACTTGGCATCTGTCAATCACAGTTAACATCTTTACACCCATAGCCAAACAGCTGCTCTAAAGAGGTAGGCAAGGTTGGGTCTGTGATTTAAAATTTCCCCCAAAAATATAACAGGTTCAGAAGGCTTTAGCAGCAAAGCACCAAGGGTTTAGGAGGAATTAGCATCCTTCTATACATTCTCCTGGAAGATATAGGAACAATGTTTATGAAACCAAAAGAGACATCCAAAAACATCAGCTTATTTTATGAAGTCAAAACAAGAACGAAAAAGGCAAAATCACAAGCCAACCTCACTTAGGACATGGAAGCTAAGCTCCTAACAGACCAACAACAGCATCCAGCACTAAACTTTAAGGTTTGTTTGTTTTTATGTGCATGTGTGTTTTGCTGGGAGTCAAATGACCTGGGACTGGATTTGCAGATGGTTGTTAGTCTCCATGTGGGTGCTGAGGAGCGAACCCCCAGCTCTCTCCAAGAGCAGCCAATATTCTTTTTTAAACTAGAGCTTATTTATTTATTTATTTATTTATTTTCTATATACCAATCCCAGTCTCCCTCTCTCCTCTCCTCCCTCTCCCAGGCAATATTCTTAACCACTGACTTTCTACTCCAGGCCTCTGGCACTAAATTTTAAAAGATCGTATGTCATCTTTAAGTTGTCTTTATTTAGGAACTAAGTATTTGTTTTAACGTTGGGACTTTGTATGTAGGTGTAGTACTCAGAATTAAACCTGTGCTCTTACACATGCTGGACAAAGACTCCACCGCTGAGCTATAAACCTGGCTCTATCATTGGGAAGAATCAAGAGGTTCTGTAGTTAACAGTAGGAAGTTAAGCGTTGCTGGGGACAAACCCAGAGCCTCCTCTATGGTAGGCAAGAACTCTGCCCCTGACTTATAGCCCAGTATGCCCTCTTCTTTGTGAAGACATCAGTTAACAAAGTTGCACAGGATTATGGGGGCAATGTTAGAGGGAAACAGGGACCACAGAGGGGGTGTTGTTGGTTTTTTAACTCTGACTCTTTTGGTTCTTTCTTCTTTGGCAGGCCCGCCATCTAGCTCCCAAATAAACCACACAGAGGCTTTTTCTTTCTTATGAATACCCAGCCTTAGCTTGGCTTATCTCCAGCCAGTTTTTCTTAAATTATCCTGTCTATCTTTTGCCTCTTGACCTTTATCTTTCTCTATTTTATATACCTTTCTTTCCTTCTTACTCATGGCTTGCTGTGTAGCTGAGTGACTGGCCCCTGATGTTTACTTCTTACTCATGCTGGCTGGGTGGCTGACCCCTGATGTCCTCCTCCTCCTTCTCCTTTTCTTGCTCCCCAATCTTTTCTTCACCAATTTCTTCTGCTTATTCTCTCTCTTTGCCAGCCCTGCCTAGCCTTGCTCCTGCCTTGCTATTGGCCATTCAGCTCTTTATTAGACCAATCAGGTGTTTTAGGTCAGCAAAGTAACACAGCTTCACAGAGTTAAACAAATAAAACATAAAAGAATGCAATGCATATTTGCACCATCAAAAAAATATTCCACAGTGTAAACAAACATAACACATCTTCAAATAATATTCCACAGCAAGGGGGGTGTCTGGTATTAGGTTCTGCTTCTCCTGGGAGCATTTGTCAGTTCTGGAGGGAACTAGGGGTGTATGTGGTGCTTTTGATGATTTTGGGGGGCTCAAGGAAAGAGACTAGAGTCCAGAGCCACCAATATAGCTGCTGTATACTACCTTCCTAAAGACCACACCTTAGTGGTGACAATAGCTCAAACTTCACCTTAATGGACAGAACTTCATGTACAGTTCAGCTTCAAATCATGTCAGTGTCTCTCTTTGTCACTTTTTCTGTTGCCATGATAAGACACCATGATGAAGGCAACTTATAAAAGGAACGTTTAATTTGGGTCTAATACTGCAGAAGGTTAAAGTCCGTGACAAACACTGGAGGCAGTGTAGCAACAGGCACCTACCCAGGTGTGGCACTGAGGCCTTTAGCTGAGAGCTCATACCCTGACCTCCAAACACAAGACAAGAGAGCTCGCTCACTGGGAAAAACATGCCTTTTTGAAACCTCAAAACTCACCCCCAGTGACATACCTCCTCCAACAAGGACATGAGTCCTAATCCTTTCTAAATAGTTTCACCAACTAAACATATCAGCCTGTGAGGACCATTCTTATTGAAACTACCACACTTCATTCCCTGGCCTCATAGGCTCCTGGTCAACGCATAATGGAAAATGAATTTAGTCCAACTTCAAAAGTCCCATAGTCTTTCACAGTCTCAACACACTTTACAAATCCATAGTCTTTTTTGAGACCGGAGGCAGTTTCTTAATTGGAACCTTCTGTATAATCAAAAAGCAAATCATATACATCCAACATACTTTTGCACATAATATACATTACCATTCCAAAAGGTATTGGGGTCCGGTGGCAGCCAGGACCATAAATTATTTCTCTGGACCAGCGTGGAGGTGCAGGAATAAAGACACAACTCACATGGCTTCATCAGGAGGGAGATTCTCAGTGGTCCCTCACTGAATCCTGAGTTCACATCCTGAAAATTCCCCGTTTATTCTTCAAACAGCCTTTATACCAAAACGTAAGCTGAGGGGGAAATACATTAGCATTCTGTTTCCTAGGCAACCAGGTGAATGGCTTTTAGTCACGTCCACATCTACCTGTGCCTGCTGTCAAGTCTTCCTGCTCTGTGTGCTAGCTGTCACGTAGGCTGACTTAGCACCTTTTCTCAGGCATCCTCCAAATCACAAAGAAAGGAGCAAAACAACATCCTGACCCTTTGGTAGGGTAGCGACAGCCTGTCTGGAAGGGTGGATGACCACCTCAGGTACTAAGTATGGCCTGAGAGATTGGCTATCACACAATGTAGAAATATGGGCCTACAGAAAGGAAAGAATGGAGCATGAGGAGGAACCAAAGCAAGGCCAAAACCTGGCCAAGCAAACTTCAAATCTTGTAACCACATATCTGATGTCAAGGGCTTAGATGACTTTGCTCTTTCAGTTTCGCTGACTGCAAAATACTCGCTCTTTGGCTGCTCCCACTTCCTGTCTCCCTGGCAGACATCCCTCAGCTTTGGCATCTCCAACATCAGGAGATCACTAACAGATCACAGATTTCACCTTCACATCCTCACACAGTGGCATCGTGGGGCCTCCATGCAAGGATTCCCCTGCCACATGCCTGGCTTCAGCAGCCATCCTTAACCGCTGGGGAAGATTCCACAACCCCTTTACTCATTGTCCTTCCTGAAACTAAAGCCAGAACTACGTGGCTGAAGTTGCCATGTTTGGCTATGTGCTTGGGTTGGAGCCTGGCGCCGCTTTGAATTACGTTTGATCCGTTGCTCCTAAGGAACAAAATATTCCTCAAGCCTTCCCCCCCCACCCCAAATTACAGGATTATCTGACTAGAGTCTTGTCCTGAGGGCCCTGCTCCCCACGCCCTGTATCCCATTTCCCACGGGGCCTCTCCTTAGCTTTTTCAGCCCAAGTTTTGGCTCCAACATTGAATTTTCTGGTGCTCTTGTTCTCCTCCACTGTACACTTCAATTTTCTTCTTGCTCAGCCTGTTCTTTCTCCTTGGAGACCTGTATGGAACAGTCAGATTAGGCTGCCAGGGAAATTAGTCTGTCATTCTTTCAATTTTCAGGCAAATTTTTAGGACAAGGACAAAAAGCATCCACAGTCTTTGCCAAAAGACATGAATGGTTCTTAGCCCAGTTGTTAATATTGTTCCCCTCTGAAGCTTCCTGAGCTGGGCCTCCAGAGACCCACATCGCTCTCAGTACACCACACTCCAAGCTCCTGTTAGGATGGCCCCTTAAACTCTGTTTACAGCATTCAGTCACTCTCCTAGCCCAAAGTCCCAGTCTTCCTCCTAAATGGAACAAAACACAACAAAAACATCACCAACAGAAATGTCACATCAATACCCCATTCCTGGAACCACAATCTGTATTAGTCAGCTTCTCCAGAAGAACAGAACTGATAGAATGAATATATACATTTAAAAGGGGATTTTTTTTTTTTAGAATGTCCTAGAAGTTGTGGTCCAGCTAGTCCAACAAAGGCTGTCTCCTGAAGAAAAGGCCAAGAATCTGATAGCTGCTCTGTCCATGAGACTAGATGTCTCGGCCTGTCGTCAGTCTGTTTTGGAATCCTGAAGTAGTTAGTTCTAATACCAGCAAAGGCATGCCTCAGTCGTAGGATAGAGGAACTTGCCAGCAAGAGCGAGAGAAAGTGGGCAGGAAGCAGAAGTTTCCTTCTTCAATGCCCTTTTATATGGGTGGCCCAAATTTAGGGTGGGTCTCCCAAACCTCAAATGATCCAATGAAGAATAATCCCTCACAAGTGTGCCCAGCTGCTTGGGTACTATCTGAGTCAAGATGTAGTCAAGCCGACATCTAAGATTAGCCATCACAGTGTCTGAGAGAGAGTAAAAGCTGCAAGGAGTACTAGTGCCCCTGGGCCATCGACTGACTGCGCTCAAGAAAACACTTGATCTCCTCCAGTCCCTACCCCCAAACAGACCAGAGAATGATGGGCATTCAGCATAAAGCCAACAGCACGCAGTTCCTCTGAAGCAGTGGAAGAGGAGGAAGGGGCACACTGCAGCCTCTATGGCCTCATGGGTGAGCAAGAGTGAGGTCATTCTTGGGTCTATCGTGGACTAGGGAAGCAGTCTCTGAACATGCCGTTCCTGTCCTCCTCAACCACTTCTTCAGTAGGATGAGATTGCTGTAAAAATAACAGAACTCAGAGCACAGAAGACAAGTTCACAGAAGCTACCATGCCCTTGTTGGGGTTCTGTGATCTAGCAAGCTCCAGAGAGAGTAGAGAGCCATTTCCTCTTCCTCAGGTCCCCTTCTGGCCTTGCATCCCCTCTCGCCTCCTTAGGTATCCTTCATACCTGCTGCAAGCTGCTGACTACTTATGTCTGTGTTCTGGTCCCGCCCACCAACAGCCCCATGTTGTGATCGTCTGGGTCAGGGGACAGGTGGGAGACATCCTGGAGCCTCTGGGAAAGGTACAGGGTTTTGCATATTTGCACATGCTCATGTATGCATGTGCACTCGAGTATTTATAGGATATGGATGGAGAAACTGAATCATCTTTTTTCTGGGAGGCAGACTTTTGAAAAACCATGCAATTTAGAACAAGTCAAAGGATTGTTATACTGTCTAGGTCTCAGTTTTGTCCTCATTGTTGGTGTTAGTGTGGCCTTGGGCACACAGATTTCCCATCTGCCTGCTAGGCAGAGACCTTAATTTTGATACACTGTTTAAAGCCTGGGAAGGGTCCTACACACAGGATTAAAATCAAGGGACAGCCAAAGTCAGCCCCCTAGATTTACTT
The DNA here is from genome assembly GCF_018167655.1 of Microtus oregoni. Taxonomy (NCBI): domain Eukaryota; kingdom Metazoa; phylum Chordata; class Mammalia; order Rodentia; family Cricetidae; genus Microtus; species Microtus oregoni. The sequence goes on from NW_024543076.1 coordinate 13,657,159, forward strand.
GGTTTTAGTAGTGTTTTCATGAAGAGCACAGATTTTAGAGGTTACACGGTTGCCAGTCTGTTACATTTCCCACTAGATTTGTTGACAAGGCCGTGAGCTTGGAGGTTAGGATGGTAATGATTACCTACGATACTTTTCAGAGCTGTGGCTGTTTTTGCAGAAAGCACCAGTCCTCCCATTGGGCCTGTAACCGTGCCTGCTGTGTGGTGAGAACAGAAAGAAAAGGCTGAATCTCTGCCTTTATACTGTGTCTTCCCCTTTGCAGATTTAACCTTTGGGTCAGGTGAGCTTGACCTAAACTTGCCTAACCTCTTTCCTCCCCTTCATGCCAAGATAAAAGTCACCAAAACAACATTCCCATTTAGGCCACTGAAGTATCTATCATCCAGGAGTCCCCCAGTCTTGCCATTAGCTCCTCTTCCTCTGTACCCCCCACTCAAAGCCTATGCACAGAGCTGACATCCCAAGACAGTCATCTTTGGCAATGGCCTCTCTGCACTGTTAGTAGTGCATGTTCCTAGTTACCACAGAAATTGAAAAACAGTATCTGTGAGAGCCTCTATTATCTGCTGAGAAGTTGCCATATCAAAATGCATACCGAAATGATTAAGGGTTATCCAAAGGCAAAGAATTCTTCAGGCTCCTTCATGGAGCCTCTTTTGATGATGAAATGATCTCAAACTAACAAAATTAGTTAAAATGAAGGGCAAAAGTGTAATAACAATTTCTTATTGGTTGTCTTAACTTGACAGTTTGAGTGCCAGATTGTTAAAGAAATAAATGAGGGCTGAGAATATTACTTTATAGTAGAATATGTGGGTAACATGTGGAGAGCTCCAGTTCCAGTCCCAACTTACAAAGAGAGGGAGAGAAGGAGAGAGAGGGGGGAGGGGAAGAGAGAAGGGAGAGAGGGAGAGAAGGAAGAGGAGGAGGAGGAGGAGGTAGATGGGAGGGAGGGGAGAAAACAAAAGACTAGATATTATTGCAGTGTGACTTGAATGAGTTCCCACATGCATGCAGGTTCTCCTAGATCCACACAGTGGCACTTACTGACAGCACATTCTGGCGTTTCATACTGATGCTGTCTGCTACAAGCCCTGAGCAGGAAGCCAGGCTCTGGAGGTGGCTGCTGTGATTCCTTTCTCTAGGAGCTCAGACCAATGAAAAGAGACAGGCACACACCTGGGTGCTGTTGGAGGCTGGAAGAAGGCCTAGTTAACTCCAAATACAAGCGATAGAGGAAATTCCAGAGGCTGGAGAGATGGCTCAGTGGTTAAGATGAGCATATGGTGCTCTCCCAGAGGACCTGAGTTCAAGTGCCAGCACCCACAGGACTGCTTAAAGAGACCTCAGGCATGAGTGGCCCATGCCTGATAGCCATTTCCTTTTGCTGTTGTTGGCATTCAACCTATGCACCCCTGCACCCCCTGCACCCCTGCACCGCTGAACCTGCTTTGTGGCTGGGATGTTTCCTGGGTTCCATTTCCTTTCTGGTCAGCCTCTTCCCTGTAACCCATCACCTCTGCAGTCTCTGCTACAACTGGCCATGTTTCACCTTTCATGATAGTAAGGCCCATTCTTCCTCAGCAGCCACTCACTACTTCCGGAGCCAGCTGTCTCCTGAAGCAGAAGTCTCACCCTCTCTTCTGGGACGATCACTGGCCCAATTAACACAGCTGTTTCTAAAGGCCACTCCAGGTTCTTCCAGTGTATGCCGTAAGCACACATACCTCCTATGTGAATATGAAATAAGCTCACTGTGGCCGGTGAAATAGCGCCCCAGATGGATGTTCGTCACATAAACCTAATGACCCGAGTTCCAGCCAAAACCCGGGTTAAATACATTGCCCTCTTAAAACGCAAAAGCCTATAAGACAAATTAATTTCTTAATCCTTCAACAGTCCCCCAAGAGGAAGGCCTGACAGCTGGACTTCCTGTGAGGGTGTGAATGAACACACGTCAAAGGCTTTACACATGTTATCTCTGACAGTCTGGGCAGAACCCATATGTTGATGACTATTCCCTTTCTATAAAGGAGCGAACAGAGGCTCAGAAAAGATCGGGGACCTGCCTGAGGATATCCTGTGGTTACTGACACCTCGAGAAAAATGTGTATCCCTGCCCCAGGAAAATGGGGGTGGTGGTCCTGAAGGCTGTTGGAAGGTGGAGCTAAGGACAGCAGCAGCCTGCCTGAGCTTGACCTGCTTCGCCTCCAAATGCCCCGGCCGTTCACACGCATGTGGTTAGGGTGACCTGAGGGTCTGTGTACTCTACTGTTCTCCTTTCGTAGGAGACATGCTGGCTCTGTACCCAGCTGCCATCGCCTGGATGCTTACGCCCCACAAAATGAGAATGTTGAACCCCAGTTGTGCCCCCCAGGTAATGTTATCAGAGAATAGGTAATTAGATCATGGGCATGGAACCCTCTCTTGAATGAGATTTCTACTCTTTTAAAAGGGGTCTCAGAGATATGACGTGTGAGATATGACGGAGGTGAGAGATGACAGAGACTTTCTATATTGTGTTTTATGGGTACATTGGACTTCACATTGTAGAAAAGAATCTTCACATAGACGTTGTCAATAGTTCAACGCAGGTGCACCCTGATGCTACTATTGGTTTGCTTGCTCTGAGTCGACGCCCAGCCGGGTAGTGCTGCTGCAGTGTGAGGTTCACGGGCCTGAGAGCATGCAAACCACGCTGCCCAGAGAACTGCTGACGTCAGTCATTCCAAAGCTCCATCTTGCCCCTCTGGGCAGCTGGGAAGCTCATCTTTGAAAGATACTTTGTTGCTGTTTATTCTCTCCTTCCCTCTCCTGCTCTTTCTAAAGTCAGAATACTGCTTCTGTTTCCACTGACTGTCGATATTAGCTGCTTCCTGGAGATGAGCCATAACCCACTGTCCTATCAAACTGTAGGCTTTCTGAATAAAGTGCAGTTTAAAGAGCCAATGTCCAGCCCTGTGAAATGGCTCAGCCAGGCCATTGCCCGGCTTGCCACCAAGGCTGACAAGCTGAGTTTGATCCCTGGAACCTACATAGTAGAAAGAGAGGACTCCCAAAAGTTGTTGGCATGGCAAGTGTGCACTAAATAAATAATTGTAAAAAAATATATTTAACAACAGATCGTTATAAATTAAAAGAAATAAAGAAAAATAAGCCACGTAAAAATGAAAAATTCACAGAGAGTCTGGATTATGTACATTATGTTTTCTTTAAAATTTTTGACTGTAAAGGAGCTAAGTACAGAGAGACATTTCATTATATGGGCTGCCAAGTGGAACCAAAACAAATATCATGAGGGTATGACTTCAAAATTTGGGTCTAAAGATATGATGCTTTGGAAAGGGTCTTCTTTTGTTTTCACAGAGGATGAGACCCTGTGGATTGCGTCTATCCCAATATGGTATGATAGACCACGCCCTCCTGAAAAGTTGCTATGAACACCTTCAGAAAATTACTTCATTCAACTGCCGACTGAGATAAACCTGACACACAGGTTACACCCTAAACGACCTGATTAACAGCACCCCCATTCAGAAAGCAGTTTGGAGAGAAATAACTGCGCCCATATTCCCAAATATTGTTTATAAACGTTCTTTTACATTTAAAGGGAGATATGATATAGGTATAAATAATTTACACTGGTATAGATTTTAAGGTCAATTTTGTTATATGTATATATGTTTCTGCTCTTTATTAAGGTACTGTGATTGTAAAGTTCATTTTAAAAATGTAATATATAATAAAAAAATATAGGTTGTTTGTAGTAATAAGGGCAGCGGGGCTGCGTCCCCGGCACCCAGCCACCCGCACGGCTAGCTTTACCAGAAATAATTACACGGAAACTGTATTCTTTTAAACACCGCTTGGCCCATTATATCTAGCCTTTTCTCGGCTAACTCTCGCACCTGGACTAGCCCATTTCTAATAATCTATGTAGCCCAAGAGCTGGCTTACCAGGAATGATCTTAACCTGCGTCTGCCTGGAGTGGGAGAATCATGGCGACTCTCTGACTCAGCTTCTTTCTCCCAGCATTCTGTTCTGTTTACTCCACCCACCTATGTTTTAACCTATGAGGGCCAAGCAGTTTCTTTATTGCTTAACCAATGAAATCAACAGATTGATATATGACACTCCCACATCACTTCCCATTTTTCTGTTTAAACAAAAAAAGGAAGGCTTTAACATAGCAAAATTACATATAGCAAAACAGTTATCAAGCAAGAATTACAGTTACAATATTTATATCTGATGGAGGATGATCATTGGTTAAAAAAATAAAGAAACTGCTTGGCTGGCCCTTATAGGTTAAAACATAGGTGGGAGGAGTAAACAGAACAGAATGCTGGGAGGAAGAGGAAGGGAGCTCAGACTCGACAGCTCTCCTCTTGGGAGCAGATGCCTCAGAAGAGACGCTATACCCCGCTCCCAGGCAGACACACGCGATGAAGCTCCGACCCAGGATGGACGTAGGCTAGAATCTTCCCGGTAAGACCGATGCTCACAGATTATTAGAGATGGGTTGATCGGGATATCAGAATTAGCCGGTAAGGGCTAGAGCAAAAGGGCCAAGCAGTGTTTAAAAGAATACAGTTTGTGTGTTGTTATTTCAGGCATAAGCTAGACAGGCAGCCGGGGTGCTGGGGACGCAGCCCCGCCACTCCTACTACTACATATATCTATTCTATCTTTTATCATAACTAAGGAAAACTATAACTATCTATTCATTCTTCAACTCCATCAAAGACTCCAGAAGGATATAATATTACCTAAGTAAACAAGAACTAAGAAACTTCAAACTCTAGAAATGACAAAGACATCTCGCTGCCTGGACAGTCACCCAAAGTTCTTTTATACCATTGGGGCATCCATCTTCAGCCTACAGGCACATAGTATCCAGCAGACATTTTCATCAAGCAGGAAATTCCAAGGACAGTTCAGTCACTTTCTGCTGTGTCCTGCAGAATGTCTCACAGACTCTTTCATGAGTCAGGAACCCCAAAAGACCGTCTTACCTTTAGGCAAGTTCAGAAGTCCTCTCTCTGCGGGTTCTCTGGGTCCAGTTTATGCAATAGTCCAGGCAAGAGCAGTTTCTTGCCCAAATGGCTATCAAACTCCATAAGGATCCTCTTCAATGCCCATCTTCCTCTTGAAGTAGATTGGTGCCGCCAGGAGCAGACATGTTTCATTGTCATGAAAAGCCCTAAGTTATTAAAATATTTTAAATACCATATTCTGCAGCCTTTGAGAGATATGAAGAATGTCTATCTGAAATATATCTATATATATCTAGAAAATCTAACTAACATGACTAAAAACTTGACTATTATTTATGATTATCCATCAACAACCTATATTTCCTATTATACATTACATTTTAAAAGAACTACACAATCACAAAACCTTAATCAATATCAGAAATACATATACATATAACAAAATTGACCTTAAAATCCATACTAATGCAAATTATTCATACCTATATCATTTCCCCCCTTTAAATGTAAAAGAACATTTATAAACAATATTTTGGGACCATGGGCACAGTTTTTTCTCTCCAAACTGCTTCCTGCTGAATGGGGGCGCTGTTAGTCAGATCATTTAGGGTGTAACCTGTGTGCCAGGTTTATCTCAGTTGGCAGTTGAGTGAGTAATTTTTTGAGGGTGTTCACAGGAACTTTTCGGGAGGTCGTGGTCTATTATACCATATCGGGATAGATGCAAGCCACAGGGTCTGGTCCTCTGTGAAAACAAAAGAAGACCCTCTCCAAAGCATCATATCCTTAGACCCAAATTTTGAAATTGTAATACCCTTATATCCATTGTGGTTTAGCTTGGCAGCCCATGTAATGAAATGTCTCTCTGTACTTAGCTCCTTCACAGTCAAAAATTTTAAAGAAAACACAATGTACATAATCCAGACTCTCTGTGAATTTTCCATTTTTACGTGGCTTATTTTTATTTCTTTTAATCTCTTAACTATCTGTACTCTGTCTCTTTAAAGACTTTACCCTTTTTTAAGACATTAACTTTATTTTTTATATTCTTTTACTTCTCTCTCTCTCAAGCCTATGTACATTCATCCAACAGTGTGGTCTTTTATGTCTGAATCTGTTTTATTGTGAATCTGTAACATTTTTTTTACTATCCAGGAGCATTTCTTAAAATGTTAAGCAGTTCTTAAAAACTTAAGTTGCACCATGTACAGGTAATACGGTACCGTCTGTGTCCTGCCCAGTCGAAACCTTAACTGCGCTGTTATTATGGTAATTATGGTAGTTCCTGCTTGAGACCAGCTGAGTTCATCATGGCGGAGCTGAGCTGCTCCTGCCTCAGAGCCCTTTGGTGTCCCTGAGCCATACACAGTTCCAGGCACATAGCAGTCCACATTGCTATCAAGCAAGCCGTAGCACTTTACTCCAAATGCTCCATTCAAAAGCTCTATCTCCCGCAGGAGCCAGACAGAGATTGTGATGGCGGCACAGCCCAGAAAGCCGGCATTTTAAAACAGCCAGTTTTTTCCTGCTGCTGAGTCAGGACAATTTCTTTGCGGCACGCAACCCACAAACAGCAAAAAAACTGTGTTAAACTCTCTCTCTCTCCTTTTTAAAGCCCTCTCAGGTTTTTAAGTGGATTTAGCCCATCATGTCTGGGCGCCACTCTGTTGTAATAGGAGTGGCGGGCTGTGTCCCAGGCACCCGGCCGCCCTCACGGCTAGCTTTCCCCGAAATAATTACACGGAAACTGTATTCATTTAAACACTGCCTGACCCATTAGTTTCAGTTTCTTATTGGCTAGCTCTTACATATTGATCTAACCCATTTCTATTAATCTGTGTAGCCCAAGAGCTGGCTTACCAGGAAAGATCTTAACCTGCGTCTGTCTGGAGTGGGAGAATCATGGTGACTCTCTGACTCAGCTTCTTTCTCCCAGCATTCTGTTCTGTTTACTCCACCCACCTATGTTTTAACCTATGAGGGCCAAGCAGTTTCTTTATTGCTTAACCAATGAAATCAACAGATTGATATATGACACTCCCACATCAGTTGTTGATGGATAATCATCAATAATAGTCGAGCTTATAGTCATGTTAGTTAGATTTTCTAGATATATAGAGATATATTTCAGTTAGATAGGCATTCTTCATATCTTTCAAAGACTGCAGAATAGCCGGGCGGCGGTGGTGCACGCCTTTAATCCCAGCACTCGGGAGGCAGAGGCAGGCGGATCTCTGTGAGTTCGAGACCAGCCTGGTCTATAAGAGCTAGTTCCAGGACAGGCTCCAAAGCCACAGAGAAACCCTGTCTCGAAAAAACAAACAAAAAAAAAAAACAAAAACAAAACAAAGACTGCAGAATATGGCATTTAAATGTTTTAATAACTTAGGGCTTTTCATGACAATGAGACATGTCTGCTCCTGGAAGCACCAGCTACTTCAAGAGGAAGATGGGCATCAAAGAGGATCCTTATGGAGTTTGATAGTCATTTTGGCAAGAAACTGCTCTTGCCTGGACTGTTGCATAAACACAAAGAACCCGCAGAGAGAGGACTACTGAACTTGCCTAAAGGTGAGATGGTCTTTCGGGGTTCCTGATTCATGAAAGAGTTTGCGAGACATTCTACAGGACACAGCAGATAATGACTGTCTTTAAAATTTCCTGTTTCATGAAAAAGTCTGCTGGATACTATGGGCCTGTAGGCTGAAGATGGATGCCCCAATGGTACAAAAGAACTTTGAATGACTGTCCAGACAACGAAATGTCTCTGTCATTTCTAGAGTTTTGGACTTCTTGTTTGCTTAGGTAATATTATATCCTTCTGGAGTCTTTGATGGAGTTGAAAAATGGTTAGTTATAGTTTTCCTTAGTTATAATAAAAGATAAAATAGATATAAATATTGTAACTGTAATTCTTACTTGATAACTGTTTTGTTATATGTAATTTTACTGTGTTAAAGTTAAAGCCTTTCTTTTTTGTTTAAACAGAAAAAGGGGAAATGATGGAGGTGGGTCTTCTTTCTATATGTTGCTTTCATTGGTTAATTAATAAAAAAAAACTGCTTGGCCTTTAATAGGACAGAAAATTAGGTAGGCGGAGTAGACAGACAAAATGCTAAGAGAAAGAAGCCAAATCAGGCAGTCACCACGATTCTCCCACTCCAGACAGATACAGGTTAAGATCTTTCCTGATAAGCCACCTCGTGGGCTACACAGATTATTAGAAATGGGTTAGATCAATATGTAAGAGCTAGCCAATAAGAGGCTGGAACTAATGGGCCAAGCAATGTTTAAAAGAATACAGTTTCCGTGTAATTATTTCGGGGCATAAGCTAGCCATGCGGGTGGCCGGATGCCGGGGACGCAGCCCGCCGTTCTTCAACAATACTCAATTGCTGAGGCAGCGAGATAGTTTAGTGGGTAACGGTGCCTGCCATCAAGGCTGATAACCTGAGTTCCATCCCTGGGATCACATGACCCAGCACATATACCCACACACATGCACACATAAAATAAATAGCGTAATGTTTTAGCTTTGGTTTTGTTCTTTGAAACCAGGTTTCTCTTTGTGTAGCCCTGGATGTCCTGGAGCTCACCCTGTAGACCAGGCTGGCCTCAAACTCACAGAGATCCTCCTGCCTCTGCCTTCTGAGTGCTGGGATTAAAGGTGTACGCCACCACTGGCCGGCTTGTAATTTTTTTAAAAAATGGATTCAATTCTGTCTTTAGTCATTGGCATTTGTGCTGACATAATGCGAACAGTTAGAGTGAGCAGATGTCACCTATGACCTTTCTGGACCCAGAATCTGTCTAGCCTTGGGTTTGGGCCTTTGGAATTATGAGAGGCAAGCGTACCTGGGTTCTGAGCCTCCTTTGTGACTGCAGCCTAACCTGACTGAAATGCATTCCTCCAGATCCTGGGAGCCACATGTCCACTCCCTGATCTCCAAAGGGGAACGCTGAGGGGGAGAAGCAATAAGAGGTGGGGGGGCCTCAGTAATGGGCCAAGTTCCTGCTGCCACCAGACACCCCAGCTGGCCATCGAGTGACCTATATCCTTGGCTGGTTGTTGGTTTTGGAAAAGTTAGCCTGCTCTCCTTTGTGAAGGTCAACAGTTAGGTGGCTGCGGCCTCTGTCAACAGCCTCTCCACTTCCCCAGACCATTTCTCTCCTTAGAGAGTTTACCTCTCCGCGGGAGTGGAAGGGAGCCGTGACTGAGAGACTGGTACAGGGCGCACCTCAGTTTTGCAGCACTAGGGAATGGTGAGATAAGGGGAGGGAGCACTGGGGACAGGTGGGATGAGGGGAGGGAGCACTGGGGACAGGTGGGATGAGGGGAGGGAGCACTGGGGACAGGTGGGATGAGGGGAGGATCTCTTACCTCCAAAGGCCGGCCTCATGGTGAAGTCATGCTCATCGACTCTGAGCAGAGGCTGAGGTTTTCCTGGCCGGATTTTGGTCACGTCAGGGTTCTTTTTATACAAGTGACTGCAAAGAAACAAAAATGTCTTTCCATGGCCCACCAAGGCACTGGGAGAGGCCCTGTGGGTGGATGACTCCCTGCAGGGCCCACCTGGTTTGTACTTTCTCTCTATTCTGACACACACAGGGAGAGAAAAGGCTAAAGTTTCTCCACCACAGGGATGGTCACCAGAGGGCGGGTCCTTCCAAACATTTCTAAGAGCAGATGTCTTCCCAGGCAGAACAGTCTCCTACCCTGGCAAGTTCTCAGTGAATGTGGTTAAGCTGTAGGATCGTGAAGGTTGCTAAGTTTTTTCTTTTAAAAATATTTCCCAAAGCTGAGCACGGTGCTATGGTGGCGCAGGCCTTTAATCCCAGTGCAGGTGGTAGACGCAGGTGAATCTCTGGGAACAGAAGGCCAGCCTGGTCTATAGAGTGCATTCCAGAAAGCCAGGGCTGCAGTCAGACTCATGTGTTACAATGTGGCTTGTAATAAATACACTGTGACAAAAGCAGACACAAATCTCCAAACGCTGCTTTCCCCAGTTAGACCTGGAGTGGCTTCTGTCGTTCAGGGGACAGGTCTGTACACACACACACACACACACACACACACACAGACACACACACACACACACACACACACACACACACACACACACACACACCCCACCTAGCTCAGTCCCTCTGTGGTCCTATACTCTTTCCAGATTAATTTTGCCACCATAACCTCTCAGTCGTAGAGCAGTCAGATCCGGCATATTGGAAAGCATTTGCCTGCTGCTCAGGTTATTCTGGGGCAGGAGGACAGTTAGTCTATGGGACACACCTAAGAGGTACCATTTCTATTTTTCAGGCAGACTTGTAAAGGGCGTGACCTGAGCTCATCTCTGTCTGCACTAAGCACAATGCCCAGCACACCCTAGATATTCAGTAAAGTAGAAGCAATATCAAGGTGCTCTGACCAGCTTCTAGGAGGAATTTAAACTGAGTCTAGCACATTTAGCCAAAGTTGTTTTAAACCAGATGGTTCTTGGCCTTAGCTTTATATTCCAACTCCCCAGGAGCTTCCAAAACTCCTGATGCTCGGGCACTGAACTCTGTGTCTTTGGGAGGACTAAATTCCGCACTAAATTCCCACACAGCCACACCAAAGACCGCTCCCAATGTGACGCCCTAAGATCCTGGTGTACCTCTCAGACATAACCACACTGTCACCTCCCGGGTGCTGCACTGCCTCTAGGGGTCTGGGTGATTCTGAGGAGACAGAAGTGCAGGACTCCCCAAAGTCCTGGTGAGAGCTAGGTGAGTGGAACCCGGACACTGGCAGCACTCTACCCTGGAGCTGCTTTAGGCAATTTCCAGAATTGCACAGATGCAGGTTGGTGCTGGCCTAAAGGATGAGGTGACCGATGTGTGAAAGGAAGCAGGCCTTCTCGGGACCTGCGAGCTGTTGTGCGTGGAATTCTGGGGGTTGGAGAAATAACAGGGTGCTCTTATCCTGAGTCCTCACCACCCCATTTCCAGACTCTCATCTTACCCTCCTGTTCCTGCCCCCACTCACTTGTAGGAAAACCAGTGTTTCCTGTTTGGACCATAGAAGAAAGGTTTCCTGCTCTGTTGACCTCGGAGACACCTGCCTCGTCCCCCCACCAGCTCAGCACTGACAGTGTAAAGCAACGGGACATCAAAGCTGTGCCATTCATGAAGTAGCCGTCAGAAATAGGAAGCCATTCCCAGCTTAGACAGAATCCAACGCCATTGCTCTCCTGTTTCTCCGTCACACTAGCGACGTGTACCTGCTAAGAACAACTCATGGCTTGCGGTTACTATCTTGGACAGTATAGATGTACAACGCTCCCATAATCTCAGGACATTTTCTTATTAGCTCAGTGCCAGTTTAAGGGTTGACCAGCCCGGACCCAAACAGATTCCTTTATAAGCTGCAGCCCCCAGCTTAGGGCTTCTCTGTGGGCTGCCAATCTCCATTTCATAGCCCCGGACCTCCCATTCATTGCTCCCCTTCCACTGAGGGTTCTGACTCAAACTGGTCCTCCTCCGTGGAGATGTCGGCATCCATACGGACAGCCATCTGCTAGTTCCCAGACCCTGGAACGACTTGACATATTTCTGGGAACAGCTCATCTGCCTAACATGTTCACACCACGGGGAGAACATTGCTCACATCTGCACGGGCTTAACCTAGTTGAGGAGAATGGATAAGTGATGTCACCATAGTGATGAATGGCATAGAATCACTAAACAGGATGAAGACTAGGAGATGGTTTGGCAGGGAAACTATTGAGGTATGCCAAGAGGAAGTCTTCTGAGACAGGGAGGGAATGAGGAATGGGTGGAGTGAGCCAGGAGCGGGGGGGGGGGGCAGTGAGTTCAATGCCAGGGGCCATGAGACACCTTTGCCTCAGTGGCCACTTACCTGGCTCGGTCCATCTGGCTCCAGATGACCCATAACCACGTCTTTTGACTCTGCCTGTCTTCGGGAAGCCCCCCTTTCCTGTCTTCACTTTCTCCACTGTGAGGTTCTGAGGTAATGGGGTTCACAGAAGTGTCTGCCCTCAACCTCGGCTGCCAGTCCCCAGCTCCTCCCGCTGTCATGGCCCATCCCCATGAGCAATTAAACTGGACTCCAATGTCTCCCACTTTGGACCAAAGGAAAGCAGAAGTCCAGAATAGGCCAGCCTGCTCTAGGGGCATCTTGTCAGCCTTTACCAGAAGAGACAGCAATAGATATGTTATAGTCCTCTCTGTTTCCTTTTGTGAAACAACAGAGCTTACTTTTCTGAGCCAGCTTTGGGTTCCTCTCTGCACACAGCGTCCATCAGGCACATCCTACCCCACAGCAGGACCTTCTGACCATGGATGAGCCTACAACAACATGTCATTGCCACCAGGGTCCTGGTTGAGCCCAGGACTCGCTCTGGTGCTGGCCACTCTAAAGGTTTGGGCAAACGCAGTGGCCTGTGCCATGACAGTACCCTATGGAGTTGTTTTCTACCCCCACCCCAAGTCCTTTTAGTCTCAAAATGTTCTTCACCCCAAATAAATCAATAAATAAAGACTATTTCTCCAAAGAGCTGGGCGCCATGTGCTTTGGCCTTCCCAGCCCAGGCGGATCTCTGTGAGTTAAAGGCCAGCTTGGTCTAATTACTAAGCTCCAGACCAGCCAGAGCTATATAGTGAGACTGTTTCAAAAGGACAAAGACAAAAATTCTGAAACAGCAATGCATGACATTGCATGCGGATCTATATGTTACACAGTATGCTCAAAGAAGTTTGCACTATGCAAATGAGCCACAAAGGCCTGTGCTAGAAAACGTGAAAGCCAGGTGCTTTTTGCACGACCACTCTCTGAACTACTTCCTTGGTCTGCTTTCTGTTGCTGCAACAAACAGCATGACTGAAAGCAGCTTGGAAAGAAAGGGGTTATTTCATCTTCTAGCATTCAGCTCACCACAAAGGGAAGTCAGGAAACTCCAGGCAGAAACCTGGAGGCAGGAGATGACACAGAGGGCATGGAGCAGCGCTGTGCTTACTGCCTGGCTCCCCATGGCTTGCTCACCCTGCTTTCCTATACCCAGGACTGGCTGCCTAAGGGTGACACTGCCCACAATGGGCTGAACCCTCTCACATCAATCACTAATCAAGAGTCGCTCCGCAGACTTGCCGAAAGGTTGGGGCGTTTTCTCAACCGGGGCTCTCTCTTCCTGGATAACACCAGTTTGTGCCAGGTTGGCAGAAATCAACAACACAGCTACTTTGCTTTTTCTGTGCTCCCACTTTCTCCCCTGGAAAGAGTCCTGAGAAATGCCTCTACTTCTGTAGCCGCATCACTGCTCAGTCCTCTGTTCCAGTCCCAGGGTCAAAGCAGCACGCCATCGGCCAATATCAGGGCCATAAGCAGATCCCAGCAAAGACAGCTGGGGAGGTGCCTGAGGAGCTCAGAGGGCTTAGCAGATCACGAACATTAACTGTGCCCTCTGCCTCGTGGTCGCAAATCCTCCCTGTCAACACACTTTCCACCTCTATCTAGGGGAGCATTAGTGAACCGGAAGTCACAGAATGCTGTCACTTCAACGGGATACAGCAGGCTTAAATCCCTTGCTGCTGAGGCTCAGAGGTTTGTTTTTTTTTTTTTTTTTTTGTTTTGTTTTTTTTTTTGATTTTTCGAGACAGGGTTTCTCCGTAGCTTTTGGTTCCTGTCCTGGAACTAGCTCTTGTAGAGGTTTGTTTTTTTAAAGGGACTAATTGATAACGGGAATCACTGAGGTCTCCCTGGGCCCTGAACTATTGTCACAAGGGGCTCTTTCTCCACTAGTCTTTTCCCAGGAATGGCCCTTAGCCCCCAACTCCTGAACCACACCCTTATGGTAAGAAGTCAAAACTGACCAGGAGGTGGTGGCACAGGTCTTTAATCTCAGCACTTGGAAGACAGAGGCAGGAGGATCTCTGTGAGTTCGTGAACAACCTGATCTACAAAGCGAGTTCCAGGACAGCCAGGACTGTCTCAAAAAAACAAACAGAAAAGCCAAAACTATTGGGTGACTTTCAACCTAACCTTTTGTGAAAAGGGGGGTATTCACCATGCCTGTGGGGCAGCTGTGTCCATGGGGCAGGTCAGAGTTCTGATTTGTTGACTACAGTGGCCGTGACACCATTCTCACAGTGACAGTGCTCCGTGCAGGCTCTCAACTGTGAATTTTAGACACCCCTCGCCTATCATCCAACTCCTTCAGTTCGAGAAACTGAGGCTCAGCACCATTAGGAAAAGTCTGCAAGGCCAGAGAGTAGCTTCCCTGACCTCTCAACTCCCTGTCATGGGCAAGAGTTACTTGGGGACAGGAGAAGAGGCTGGTCCTGGTCCAGCAGAACAGAACCAGGATGAAAACCAACCGAGGGATGACCAAGGCTGGGGCACAGGGAGATGGTAGTGGGAAAAAGGATGCCCAGTCTCAGACTCAAGAGGGAAGGGACTGAGCTGGGCCTCTGCAGGCAGGAAAGGGAAGGAACTAGTGAGGAAGGAGGCATCGCTGAGGTAGGAGACAGAATGGCAGGAAGAACAGAAAGTGTTGGATCAGAGGAGCAGACTCCATTGACCACAATTCAACACAGAGGAACACTGAAGGCCAGGAAGTCAGCGACAGGTTTTTAAAAGGCAGCTGCTGGGCAGAGGAACTGTCTTGTGAATGGTTTGCTAGTGGATGCAGGAAGACTGTCGGATTAGAAGGCATGGAATCGTGTGTGAGGTAACATTCGTGTGGTGTGGGACTATGTGAGGGAGACCATGTATACTGTGTACTTGTGACGAGAACCACATGGGTGGTATGCACGTGTGTGAACATGTACATTTATTTGTGTGTGAACAAGACTTCTAAGAAGGGTTCCAAGGCTGTGAACAAAGAGTTTAACTCCTATGTAATAAAATTTTGAAAACTAAAGTATCAGAACCGTGAATGGCATGGCTGCCCCCAGACGGCCTAGCTCTGTGGTGGTTTGACCATATGCACATCCTGAGAAACCAGAAAGACCCTGCACGGTGCTTCCTATGCTCTCTCCATCCTTGCTTCAGTGAACACACACCGCATCTTTTCCCACTTGACTCCTCATGGGACAAACTTCAGGAATGGTCCTCACCCCAAATGTCAGATTCAAGCTGTCCCCAGGACCCACATGGTGCCAAGTGACACTCTGGGTCTTCTGAGAAGTAACAGAGGTTGTGGCAGCCAGGCTACTGAGTGGGGTCCTAGAGTCTGGGCAGCATTCTCAGGCACAATTTCCTGCAGCACTGTTCCTTTAGTGAGTGAGCCAGCAACAGCGTGACTCACACCCCTGAGGCACTCATGCTCTGTAAAATGAGCCCGTTTAGGCCGCTTTCCAGCATGTTCTCAGTGGGAGGGTGTCCCGCAAATTAGTTGTTGTTTTAGTATTTTGAAGAATCAGTGATCTCTAAGTCCCTTTTCAAGGTTCACAACGCCCCTTTGAATCAAGAAGATTCTAGAGTTCTGTTGTGAAGGTATCTATTTAAAATGGCCCATGCCAAGGATTCCCAGCCTTCTTTGGCCCTTTATCTCCTGTTCAGAGAACACCTGTGATCACATTTCCCCAAATCAGAGCTCAGAGATGCAGCTAAGCAGGTGGATTCTGAGGGGCCCTTTCTGGTTCTGGCCTGTTCTTGTGGACACGTGACCAAGGTAGGTCTGGGCTGTGCTTCCTGGCTGAGTAGAACAGAGCCTCAGAGAGATCCAGGGGTCCCAGAGGAGCAGGCTCCACCCAAGCGCTAGAAGTCAATAATTTTTATTCTTAGTTTCCTTCTGAAAATCAGGAAGCAGCCAAGACTTAATCTAGTATGCCTATATACAATTGTGTGTGTGTGTGTGTGCGTGTGTGTGTGTGTGTGTGTGTGTGTGTGTGTACAGATAAGAGGTGTGGGTGGGGATTAGTACAGTTTCCAGAAAAATGTTACCAGTAACAGTACATGATAAAAAATATTTGAAGACCACTGACCTAGTCAATTTCCTTCACAGGCTCAAGGCCCTGCAAATAAACTAACACAGACCCAATCTGTTTATATCCAAAGCACACACACATTCTCAGAACACCTGGAGGAACAGGTGCAAACCATTTTACGCAGGTGTTCATGTCTTCTTCGTGCCCGACAGCCCTTAGGCCTCAGCTTGGGGGATCAAGTTCGGTACATCATCCAAATCAGATTTACCAGGAGTGGAGACTATTTTTAACACAACAGTTTTCAGTACAACTTCTGGGCCTAACCAGTAATTCTTGGGAATGTCTGCAGCAGCATCCCCTGTTGTTGAGCATGTATTGGTGCCTGTGGGGAGAGGCAGAGAGAGCAGGAGCTCTCTTTTTCCTTCCTGCCCCCTTCCTTCCCTCTCTGCCAAGAAGCGAGGTAGACCAGTAGTCTCTCCCGGGGCCCTGGTTCCTGTGCAATGGGTTGACCAGAAGTCCTGGACTTAGTTCCTCGCTTTTTTTCTGCATCCTGGACATGGGTTAGGCAGATGTCCTGGCTCAACTCTTTTTTTTTTTAATATTGCTGACAACCTATCATACACTTCTTCTAGAATTCAAAACTGTAACTCAAAGCCCATTAATCTGATCAAGTTCTTCCCTGATAATTAAAAAAGACAGTTATCTTTTGTCTATTTCTGTCATGCTAGGGCTCCAGCTCTGGGCCTCATATCTCTGCAAGCACGGAGCAATCCTTCAGCATTTTGTGTTTTGTTAAGAATTCACATTAAGTCCTTATACCGTTTCCCTTTCAATACTTGGCTGAAGTCCTCTGGCCAAGCTCTATCTTCCATGAGGATCTAGCCCGACAGAAGCAAGCAGCAAAATCAGGGAATGTAGAGGGAGTTTTACCTACCAAGTCTGAGCCATCTACCAAAAGGCTCTTGATGTCTACTTATGCCTTGATGTCAGAATCTCGGCTCACTATAGCACAGTGCTCAACACTGTGGCCGATGTCAGCACTTTGGAGAGCTGGAAGCCCCTCTAGCTGGGGCATTCTACTGGGACATTGAAGGAGGTACCCACAACCCCTTCTGGGGACACCTACTGGGAATACACACACACAACCCGGCAAGTTTACCTTTGCTTGGGCATTTCCAGCTGCCCTGTCCATCTCTTCCTCCTGGGCTTTCTGCTCTCCACAAGAGCCATCAGGCAAAACAAGAAGAAAACAAGTCTCATAAAATAAGGCATTCTGCAAATATCTACAATGCAACAGGCAGTTGTGCAGGGACCTTCAACAGGGCAGGTGCCCCCTGGCTTGACCATGGATCCTGTCTCCAGCCTCCTGGCAGTGCTCCTCGGAGAGGCTGAGCGGGCATGGTTGGCAAGGCTGAGTTTCCCAACCTCCTAATGACCCTGATGCCTGTCCAGCCCCCACCCCCCTCCTACACACACCCGGCCATGACACAAACATCAGGCTTAGTCCTCCCCTCTGCTTAGAGATTGGCCATTAGTCAGGGAGTCTGTCCACCTGGGAAACTGGTATTCCTCTGAACCCTAGAACAGCTTTGGCTAAGGCGGTTATATAAAAAATATTTTAAATCTCTTGAACATGCCAGCTTTTTGCTGAGGTCATTAATCCCTCTCTCTGGCTGCGTAAAGCCAGTCTGTCACACCCAGCAGTGGGTCAGCTTTGATTCTGAGTGGATCTGCATGTGTTTGGAGAAAGCTAAGAAAAAACACTGACGGATCCAGAGGGCTCTTTGATCTAAGAGAATATGCTTTGCCTATGGCTGATGATAATCGCTTTTACCTCAAATGTAATGTCTTTTCAGAAAAGACATCAAAGATATGCATTTTGATTTTGAAGGATAGAGTGAAGCAAATAAAAGTCATGATTATGTAGTGTAATCTCTTTTCTCTCACTGTGAGCACAAAATTATCTTTGCTTTTTGACCCTGAAATGTGTAAAGTCAAACATCATCAATTAGGCTGGATTTCTAGCCTTTGAAATAAAATTGTGCACACTAGAAGTATGGAGATCTATGAGATTATGTTTAACCTGCTAAGCAATACAATATGTTTTAAAATTAATTAAAGCTTTGCTGCTGTGTACTGGCAATGAGTTTAGTGTGATAGAAACAGATCTGGGGATGGAGATTAGATGGAAAGAGACAAAATTGGACTTTGATTATATAGGGAAGAGAGAATCAAAAGCAGGAATGAAGAATGATATGATACATCTTATTTTGTAAGGATCCCTAATTTGAGCCAGTTGTTTTGGGAATCAAAATAACCAAAGAGGATGATGTAAGAATGTGCAAATCCCAAAGATGTAAGGAGAAAGACCACCGACCCAAATCATCATGGCCAAATTAATTAAACCAAGATTTTATTTCATTCATGTACACAGGAGGTCTCCCACTAAGGCAGAGTTCAAGAGGTCAGCAACAGATATGGGCAAAATAAGGGGTATGTGGTTTCCTAATGGGGGGTTTGGCAGGCAAACAGGCAGGGTTACAGAAGCAGAACATAACAAGTTGGTGGTGACCAGGCAATCATAGTAACCTTCAGAAACAAAGTTGCCAGGTGATCATAACAACTTTTTGAAACAAAGACAAGGATTCCATTTCCCCGCAAAAGGCAGTGCAGAACCATTTGTAGCTAAGGTTACAGGAGGGGCATAGCCCAATCCTTGGGAAACAGAGGGTTAATCATCAACAGGAAGGAGCCTAGTTTGTGTTTACTATAAGACGGCTTTCATGCCTAACATGGAGGCCGGCTGAATCATCAAATGCAGTATTAGAATCCACACCACACTGCTGCCTGGGCCACAGAACCTGCAGTGCCCTTTCCCCGTCTCCCTGATACCAACAAGCACCAGCTGGGGAGGCTAGCAAGGCACCCAGAGCATCAGGCAGAAGCCCACACAGTCCCGAGTGTGTCGGCAAGGCAAGGAGGTCAACTTCTGCAGGAAGAAGACAGCACAGCTGTGACAACTGAGCAAGCAGGCAGCAAGTCCAGTGGCTTGTATTCCTAATATAAGGATCCTGCGTCTCACCTGGTGAGTCAGAGCCTGGCCCTGAGCCACCAGCGAGCACAGAGAGTGAGTTTCTAGGAAAAAATGAAACCTCTAATTCTTTTTATTTCAGGAGCTGCCCACTAAGGAGGGACTTTTGCCAAATGGTGTCTTCTCAAAAGAGAGTTCTCCCTTTCTTATTTAACCCCCAGATAAAAAAGACAGTAATATATCTCATTCACAGTGTATCTTCTCACAAGACCATGGTATGCAACTCTAGCTAACACATTCCCAGGTGCCAGGGTTTGAGAACAGCCTGCCTTGCCCGTCTGCTGATGGAGCGAGAGAAGCTCTGAGACACTTACAAAGCTCAAGTTGAGACAACAGCATCTCACCAAGGGCAGTGAACATACTGCAGAGGCAGAACTGACGTTGTGTAACCTTGAGTTTTTAGAAACAGGCAAGCTTCTCAACTAGACAACTCCAGAAATCCACCTTTGTGGCCGTGTTTATGGGAGGAAGGTCTCTGCGTTTAGCCCTACACTCCTCAGTAAGTCAAGCTTTGAAAGTAGAGGCGAGTTCATTGCAGCCTTGACAGATAAAACTCGTAAAGCACCACAGTCCTACAAAGTCCCATTTTAAAGACACCCAAGTGAGAATCTCTCAGGAGCCCATACCCAGTGTTTGAGTATGTCTTATTCTTTCTCTGGCACCGCCCCCTCCACTTCCTAATAACCTCTGTGCTAAAGATTTATGTAATAATAAGGGTGGCGGGGCTGCATTCTCAGCACCCCTGGCCGCCTGCCCGGCTAGCTTATGCCCGAAATAACAACACACAAACTGTATTCATTTAAACACTGCTTGGCCCATTCTCTTCTAGGCTAATTCTTGAAGTAATAAGGGCGGCGGCGGGGCTGCGTCCCCAAAACCCCGGCCGCCTGCCCAGCTAGCTTATGCCCCGAAATAATTACACGGACATTGTATTCTTTTAAACACTGCTTGGCCCTTTAGCCCTAGCCCTTACTGGCTAATTCTGTTATCCCGATCAACCCATCTCTAATAATCGGTGAGCACCGGTCTTACCGGGAAAGGTTGAGCATGTCTAACCTGGCGGCTTGCTTCATGGCGTGTGTCTGCCCAGGAGCCGGGAGCATGGCGTCTCTCTCAGGCGTCTGCTCCTGAGAGGAGAGCTGTGGCGTCTCTGACCTCACTTCCTCTTCCTCCCAGCATTTTGTTCTGTTGACTCCACCCACAGGGCCAAGCAGTTTCTTTATTGGCCAATGACCTTCCTCCATCAAATTCTCACATATTAATTTAGCCCATTTCTAATCATCTGTGTGTAGCACCCCAAGGTGCGCTTACCGGGAAGATTCTAGCCTATGTCCATCCTGGGTCGGAGCTTCATAGGGTGCGTCTGCCCAGGAGCCAGGAGCATGGCGTCTCTCTCAGGCGTCTGCTCCCGAGAGGAGAGCTGTCGAGACTGACCTTACTTCCTCTTTCTCCCAGCGTTCTGTTCTGTCTACTCCTCCCACCTACCCTCTAACCAATAAAATGGGCCAAGGCAGTTCCTTTATTAGCCAATGACCTTCCTCCATCAGATTTAGGTTAAATTTTATTTTAATAAATCTTCAGTTCTGCTGGAATTCTCTCCTCCTCTTCCTACTTCTTCTCTTCTTCTTCTTCCTCTTGCCTGAATGGAGGTCCCTAAGGGAAGATGGAACTCTTCAGGTTCTTGCAGGATGTATTGGAGCACTGCCTCTGTTTTCCAAAGTAAAAAAACAAAGAAGCAATAGAATTCTACTGTGATGTTTAGTCGGATGGTTTAGAAGGTACACTGCTGTTTTTCCTGTCAGCTAAGTACTGATATTTTAATGATCGTCTACCACCCATGGCTCCTCAGTCAGTGCCCTGTGGGCCACTCAGGCTGTGGCCTGGTGGGGCTTCTGGTCCCATGTCGCTGACGGCTGTGACAGCCATATAAACGTTTAAATTAAGACTCTATCATTCTACTTATCAATAAGACTCAGAAGCAAAGACTGGGGTGAAAACCTGCTAGCTCAAAGAGGATGGGTAGCAGCTAGCTAGCCTTGCTTTTTGACCAGAGACACCACAAGAGACACATCTCTTCACTAATCCCAGAACCAAGAGAACTCATGCTCTAGCCATCGCCCTTGCTTTCCTGTGTGTCTTCTTTATCCCGATTGCTGGCTTCTCCATGGCCAGTTCCTGTTAGCTACTCACTGGCTCCACCCCGATTCAACGTATAATTTTATTGGGCAGTCTTGGGAGTGTCAGAGCGTGATTAAAATATCCCACAGCAGCACACGGCTAACCCACACTCCAAGTAGGCAAGTGTAGTGGAGAGAGGAGATAAACTTTAACCCTAGAATTTGTGTGAGCATTGGACCAACAGGCAGCTAGAGTAATCACCTAGATACAAAAAAACCTCTTTTTTTCTATCAAGGTGGCTACCCCACCTAGGGCTAGGGGACCCCCTAGATGGGAATCCCCCAAGAATTTCATGCTGGGAGAAGAGAAGGAGCCACCCAAGAGGGAAAAAGCTCGAGAAGAGATGTACAACTTGTCAGCCAGCCTTACAGAATGAGACTGAGCCCTGACAATGTGTTAATAGTGGGCGAGCC
Organism: Microtus oregoni; assembly: GCF_018167655.1. Taxonomy (NCBI): domain Eukaryota; kingdom Metazoa; phylum Chordata; class Mammalia; order Rodentia; family Cricetidae; genus Microtus; species Microtus oregoni. The sequence goes on from NW_024543076.1 coordinate 13,678,768, forward strand.
TACACGGTGACCCAGCTTAACTGTGCAGGTTCTCTTTGTCCCTTTTCCAATGTGGCTACACTGAATAAATCTCTTTTTTCTGTTTTTTTTTTTTTTTTTGTGTGTGTGTGTGTGTATGTGTGTGTGATTTGGCTAGTTTAACTAGATTCTCGAGAATTAGTTGCTGAACTTGGCTTCTCGGGTTAAGACTGTGAACCCCAAGTTTGGTAACAGTAACATCTGTACTGTTTTAATTTAATTATGCCAGAGCAGAAGCATGGAAAGACCAGCTGAGAAGCTGACTGGGAAGGTAAAGAAGGGTGTCAGGAAGGGAGGAGTCAGCAGTGGAGGCCCAGCATGGCACGGACAGAACGCAGGTTATTGGATCTAGGAAGCAGAACACGGTTTCTGACTCAGCTGGCCATTCTGGTTCTGAATCATTTGGAGAAACCTAATTACAATGACCTAAATGGGTCGGTGGGGGGTGTGATGGGTCAGCAGGTAAAGGGACTTGCTGCCAATCCTGACAGAATTTCACACCTGTCAGCTACAAACGCTGTCAGGGTCTGTCTGCTCTGGACACTTAATGTAAATAAAATCCCACAATGCATAGCCTTCCCTCAACACAATGTGTTCAAGGTTCATCTATGTTATAGCATATATCAGCATAACATGTTCGAGGTTCATCTATGTTATAGCATGTACCAGCATAGTGTGTTCAAGGTTCATCTATGTTATAGCATATATCAGCATAACATGTTCGAGGTTCATCTATGTTATAGCATGTACCAGCATAGTGTGTTCAAGGTTCATCTGTTACAGCATGTATCAGCATAACATGTTCGAGGTTCATCTATGTTATAGCATGTGTCAGCATAGTGTGTTCAAGGTTCATCTGTTATAGCATGTATCAGCATAACATGTTCGAGGTTCATCTATGTTATAGCATGTGTCAGCATAGTGTGTTCAAGGTTCATCTGTTATAGCATGTATCAGCATAACATGTTTGAAGTTCATCTATGTTATAGCATGTACCAGCATAGTGTGTTCAAGGTTCATCTGTTATAGCATGTATCAGCATAACATGTTTGAGGTTCATCTATGTTATAGCATGTGTCAGCATAACGTGTTCAAGGTTCATCTATGTTATAGCATGTGTCAGCATAACGTGTTCAAGGTTCATCTATGTTATAGCATGTGTCAGCACAACGTGTTCAAGGTTCATCTATGTTATAGCATGTGTCAGCATAACGTGTTCAAGGTTCATCTATGTTATAGCATGTATCAGCATAATGTGTTCAAGGTTCATCTATGTTATAGCATGTATCATCATAACGTGTTCAATTCATCTATGTTGCAGCATGTTTGCTCACCTATCCCTTTTATAGGCAAAGACTGTTCTATCACACAGCTGGAAGTCATGCTGTTTGGCTGTTCATCAGCCTGTTTCCACCTTTTAACAACAATGCTATGAATGTCTGTATAGACATTTTTGGTGTGACACAGCACATGCGTTGAGGTCAGGGGACAGTTGGCAGGAATCAATCCTCTGCTCCCAACGAATGTAGGACCCTGGGATCAAACTCAGGCTGTCAGGCTTAGCAGCAAGTACCTTAACCACTGATCGATCCCACGTTTTCCTTTGGGCTCAAAAATGGACTAGGATTCCTAGGTCATACAGTAACTTCATGTTTCACTTAAGGGACTGTAATTTTTGAAAGCGGCAGCACCATTTTACATTCTCACCAGAAATAAAGGATTCCAATTTCTTCACAAAATCATCTGTGTGTGTGTGTGTGTGTGTGTGTGTGTGAAAGATTTATGTGCGCAAGTGTTTTGCCTGCATTTATGTGTATGCACACTGTGTGCTTTGTACCCGAGGGAGTCGGAAGAGGGACCGTGTGGTGGTTTGAAAGAAAATGGTCCCCAAAAGGAGTGGCACTCTTAGGAGGTGTGGCCTTGCTGGAGGAGGTATATCACTGTAGAGGCTGGCTCTGAGGTCTCACACACGCTCAAGCCATGCCCAGTGACATGACCACTTCCTGTTGCCTGCACATGATGTAGGACACTCAGCTCCTTCTCCAGCACCACGTCTGCCAGCACACCACCATGTCCCATGCGATGATAAGGGACTAAAGCTCTGAAGTGTGAGCCACCCCAATTAAATGTTTTCCTTTTGCTGTGATTACGGTGTCTTCACAGAAACCCTAATACACCCTGGGACTGGCCTTAGAGATGGCTTTAAGCTGTCACCTAAGTGATGAGAGCCACACCCCATCTCTGCAAGGGCAGCGAGTGCTCATTCCCCAAACCCCCTCCCCACTTTTAAGACTTGGTTTTACTATGTAGCCCACACTGGCCTCAACTTCCCTAGTGCTAGGACCACAGGTTGCACCACAACTTATCGGGAGTTTGTAGTCTATAGTGTGAGCATCCCAGCCATACTTGTGGAGTGGCATCTTGGTGTGGTTTGATGTGCAGCTTCCCAACATAATGATGCAGAGCTTCTCTTTATATGCACATGCTAGCCATATTCCTTTGCAGAAATGTGTATTCAAATGCTAGCTTTTTGCTTTAGTGTGTGTGTGTGTGTGTGTTTAAAGGTCTCGTGTAGCTCAGGCTAGCTTTAAACTATGTAGCCAAGGACGTGAAACTGATCCTCCTGCCTCTACTTCACACATCCTGGGATTACGGGTATGTGCCACCACGCCCAGCTTCTAATCTGTTGTCATTTTAAAATCAAGTTATCTAGTTTAGCAATGAATTGTATTTATTTATTTATTTATTTTGATTTTTGAGACAGGGTTTCTCCGTAGCTTTTGGTTCCTGTCCTGGAACTAGCTCTTGTAGACCAGGCTGGCCTCGAACTCACAGAGATCCACCTGCCTCTGCCTCCCAAGTGCTGGGATTAAAGGCGTGCGCCACCACCGCCCAGCTTGTTTTTTGTTTTTTGAAACAGGGTCTCATTACCTAGCCCGGCTAGCCTGGAATGCACGATCCACCTGCCTCCTAAGTGAAGGAGTACACGCATGCGCCACTAAGCCCAGCTGTTACTTTCTTGATAGAGGGTCTTTGAAATACAAAAATAAGTTTCTTTCAGTGAATTACAGCATCCCTTTTTTTGGTTCCTTGTGCTTTTGAACGTGTAGCTGAGAAGTTACTCCTAGCCCAGGGTGACAAAGGCAGTTTCTTCTAAGGTTTTATAGTTGTAGCTGCTCAGTTTTGACATGGGTCTGGCTATGTAGCTCAATGGCCTTGAACTCCAAATCCCCCTGCTCTTGCCCATCCAGTGCTGGCACAGGTGTTTGCCACTGGCTGTAGTTCTTACACTGAGGTCTACGATTCCCTTTGACTTCATTTTTGTCTTTGGCACAGGCTATGAATAGTCTAGCTTGGAACGCTGGCTCATTTGAAGACAGAGGAGTCAGGCCCATGGGCTAGAGCTCAGAGACGTTAGCTGAAGCAGGACTCCGGTCATGCCAGCAGGATGGCTTAGGCAATGGGAGAAGCAGAAGCAGGAGTCCTGAATGAAGCCTGGCTGTTTATAAAGAATGGCACGAGACTGGAACATCCAGAGGCAACTGCACAGGCTAGAAAATGGCTATGAAAACAGCGACAAAAAGCTCAAGGAAAGGGTAAAGATCCAGACACGGCACTCAAAGGAATAGACAAGAGGTAAGATTAGAACACCACCTTTGTTCAAAAACAAGCTGTGAGTATAGTCCCTCGTTTTACTGGGTAGGCCACACAGCTCTGAAAACACCCATTCAAAAGGTATTTGAACAGCTTCCTGCCAGTCTCAATGGTTCCGGTACATCCTCACTACTCTTGGTCGGTTGGTGTAGTACAACTATTTCCCTCCAACCGAAGTGCTCTCCTTTGAAAAAATAAGGGGGAGCTTATAAGACTCAGGAATACAGGAAACCTGCAAGGCTTACGAAGCTCCTGAAACAAGATTCACAAATCCCATCCCAATGTCACAGAAGCAGCAACTGCTTAGGGAAGACTCCAATCCTGCCTGCCATCATGCAAGGTCCTCCAGGGATGCTGTTTCCTGGGTCCTCACCCAAGCTGAGGTGGCCTTTTCCTCGATGTCACTGCCTTTAATTCCCTCGTGCTCCTGTAAGTAACCCCATTAAACTCACTAGCATCGTCTGGAGGTAGAGTCCTGTTCTCACTAGTCTCATTGCCCCCAGGAAAAGTCTCTGTGTTCACTCACTACCTACTTATCTGCAGGTAACAGCAATGCAGACTTTTCAGCACACCACCCTAGGTCCCTGGAAGAACAGGTCTGCGAGGCTTTAGATTCTGGGCTATAAAATGGGCCCTCTCAAGACACCACAATGTTTCTTCACAAACCAAAGCTGAATAAACAGAGTTCTTATTCTCCTGAAATATGAGGGAAATTTGTCATTTTCATAGCAAACTCAATAAATAAGTTTTTATTTAATTCATTGAGAAGCTTGATGAAATCATTTTATTTCAGTAGAATAAAACAATCAGCAGCATGGAAGAGTAAAGTGCTACATAAACTCCAAACATACAGAAGGTCTGGAAGGCTCATGGGCTCACACCTCTACAAGCGAAACAGGCAATTTTCAAGCATGCTATTAACTACCGTGATGTGCAGTCATATGCTACGCTGGTCAGTGAAGCTGTGAGTTTTTAAATCTGAGAACTAGAGAAACAGGAATCCTAAGACTGTACCTAGCAGCGTCTACATGGTTTGGGCCATATGCTGGGACTAAGGGCTAAACTGAGGTTTTAACAATGGAGGCTCTTCAGTAATTCCAAGGTGGGGGTGGGAAGACAATTTTTAGATAGCATTATGGGTGGGAAGTAAACTGTACCACTTTGATGTGTGTATCAAGTGCTAAAAAATACCAACACACATTCGGAGGTAGCCAGTTAGCAACAGTGAGGGAAGAATGGATGAGATCACAAAGCAACCTCAGTGCTTAGCAGAGGCGCCCACGGAAGATGCAGTAGGATCACAGAGCTGCCAAAGCTGCCAGTCTGGCTGGGAGGAAGACTGCTCTAGCGATGAGCCATCTCAGCTCAGCTCAGGGTGACGGTGTGGGTTTCTCTCCTAAGTGGGAAGGCCACCCAGGCTTCCACTGGGCTACTAGCTTCTTTCTAGGAGACCACTGACCCAATCAATGTTTTTCATATTTGGTATTATAAACTAAGACCTCAAAATATACTTTCACAGCAAGAAAATTTTAAAAAATGGTAACCTATAGTCTTCCTGTCATGAGGTCGTCACAATATTCTTGGCTTTTTAGACTTTACCAATTTCATAAACAATCTGAATAACTATAAAATGCTAATCTATTAAACTTTAATAATTTAACTTATTACAGCATAAGAACCTTTTTAAATTTTAGGTGTTGACACAACGAAAACTGGCTACCAAATAAAAATGGAAATTATGTTAACAGACCCAAAAATCACATAATAGAAGTAAAAATTACACTCACCTCTAAAATGATTTTGTGTGCTGTTTCTATCTTGCTCAAAATTGTATTTAGTTAAAACCACATAAAGACTTTACAACTACACCCTGACACATACTTTTTTTTTTTTTTTTTTTTTTTTGGTTTTTCGAGGCAGGGTTTCTCTGTGTTGCTTTGGAGCCTGTCCTGGCACTAGCTCTGTAGACCAGGCTGGCCTCGAAAACACAGAGATCCGCCTGCCTCTGCCTCCCGAGTACTGGGATTAAAGGTGTGCGCCACCACTGCCTGGCCCTGACACATACTTAAAATGTGTATGAGCTACTAACTTTTGTAGACTGACCTAGAACCCAGATAACAATTATATTGTCTTTAAAAAACAAAAGAAAAAAAAAAAACAAAAGAAAGCTTACAAATGGGCATGATATATTTAAAAGCTCAGGACTACCTATATTTTCCAGTTAAATCAGCAATACAGGCCCCTTAAGAGCTCCCTCAAGGTTGCTGAAGGAACATGCCCAAGGCAATCCTGCCTTAAGTGGTCTCACTAGGCACTGATTACAAATTCGATGTCAGCATCTAGGGAACTGACTGGCACTAAGTGATAGATCAACTTTTCCATTGAAATCTTTCTTGGGCTTTGACCAGTGAACAATTCTAAATAAAAGTTGGATTGTTTTTAATCCCTCTACTACTGTTACTTGGGCCCTGAGTTCTTCTATTAATATTTGAATATTATGTATATTCCTGGAATAATTTAAAGCTACAGTGACTACAGAGCTGAGCATATAACTCACATCAGGTACAAATGAAAGCAGAGCAGAGTCAAACTTTATGATCTCCTCACCTAACATGAAAGAAGATTCGAACTATTCCTTGGCATGGATCTCATCTGTGTGCATACTGGAGGTGTTGACAGCATATCAAAGTGACTACAAAGCCTTTCCTCTTCAAGTAATATCCAAAAACAAAAATATAACCAAGATCTTCATCAATGTCTGAAATAAAATTATTCTCACTGAACAAAGTTTCAAATACAAAGATCACAGAATGGGCGACCCCAGTCTGTCCTATTATGATGCTTTTCAAGAAACTAGTGAGCAATGTGCCCTCCCCCTGCCGTTCTTCATCCCCTCTTCTACACAACTAGAGCGGGTACTCAGTAAGTGATACTGAGTAACCAGTAATACTCGGGATGTGAAAACATCACCTTTTATCTGAAAACTCCAAAGGACTACATAGAAAAGTATTGCAAATCCATGGGAAAGCGGCTTGGGTGTGAGCAATCACAATAAGTTATTTGTTTGTGACGTAGATTAAATAGACAAGGAACTATGGCTTCCAGTCCCTTAATCTAAGCAGGACAAATTGTTGGGACATGGCCTGAATGTCTACCTATAGCACAAAGAATTTATAACAATAAAAAAGTAATGAAGGATAAATACAAAATAATATTTTGTAAACAATCCTTAGGTTATACCCAATGCAGAATGTTTAATGAAGCAACTGAGTCTCAGCTCTTAAGTCACAAACCAGCATTATAACTCAAAGTCAAATATGTACTCATTGGCCAGATATATCCGTCGGAATATAAGAGCTGCCAGTGCCAAAGTCAGGATGACGATGAGCATGGCAGACCCGCCGTGCTCAGTATGGTTGGCTCTTGGCGGCTGGCCTTGGGTCACGTCGGGGGAAGTAGACCTTCTCTGACTCTGCTGCTGGGCCCGGCGCTGTCGAGGGCTCATGGAGGTATTCTTAGGAGCTGGTTGGGTAGGTTGTGGCAAGGGTGCTCCAGATGGATTCTGGGTTCCATACTAGAAAACGATAAGAAAATCTGTTTAAAACTGGCAAAAAAACAAAACAAAACAAAACAAAACAAAAAAACCAACATTTGTACATGCACTCATTAACAGTTTAAGGATATGTGCAGTATGACGAAGGTAAATCTACAAAGACCATGAAAATGCTAAGACTAGGCACCAACACTGATGAATAAGCCAGAAACACGAGTTATCTTGAGCCCTCACGAGGGGGAGGAGCCTGTTTATCAGCAGACACAGACGTTGCTCTGTCTCTCCAGATGGTAGACACAACAGCAGTTTCTGCCAGGCATCTGGGTACTGCTCCTCTTTCAGAAGATCCAAGGAGAGAAGCAATCTTTTGCACTTTCAACTTGAGAGTTACCCATTACAAAGAGTAGAAAGAATGGAACTCCAAGTCATTTACCTTTGATAAACCTGACTTCTTCAGTATTACCTTACCATGTCGACATCCATCAACCACAGTAAGGAAATAAGCCACACACTTTCATATTGCTATTGTAGAAATGTGCTTGCTTTCAAACAGCACATCCTTTCCCATAGTCCCAGACAAGTGAGCTAAACACAAGTCTAAGAGCCTCTTTAACACAGTGCTGGATATTGTACGCTGTCAAGAGTGCCCAGAGTACCTGAGTTCCTCAGTGTGTGCTGCTCTGTACCTGATGTTCCCCTAAAGCCCTGCTCAGCCAGAGGACAATTATGTGACACAAGGGTTTCAAAATCTTGAGTTTGCCTCAGAGATAATACAACTGGCAATACCACATTCAAAGAAGTCACACAATGTATGGACTATACTCAGACTCCTTGACCTGCCTCGACTGCATCAATGCCTTTTAATGCATACACTGGGAGTAGCTGTTACCACTAGAACTAATTTTTTCAGACAAGAAATAAGAATGAATGTTTTACTCACAATAAAATGAATTAAATACAAGGTATTTCAAACACTTTCCAACAGGGAAAACGTAAACGCTTAAAAGAATCAAATAATATAACTCCAATTCTTCTATTAATCATTAAGAGTATAAGTTTTGTGCTGGCAACAACTCTAACAGGAAGGAAAACTGCTGCTCTGAGTTATTTGCAGGATTTCCATTTGAAAGCTGACATCCACTTCCACGTTATGACGTGCTAGCTGAGTGTGACAGCTCCCGCCTGTAAAAGCAGCACTGATATGTGAGGACAGAAGATGGTGAACTCAAGGCCAGCTTGGGCTACCTCCAAATACAAAGGTGTGGGGATGCCCCGTCGCGGCAGAGCACTTTCCGAGCATCCACAAAAACCTGGGTTTGATCCCTAGGATACGAAAAAAGCTTAGATAATCTGAGTTTCTTAAAATTATTCTTTGTAGTTTCTTTTTTTTTAAATGGTCTTAAAATTATTCTTTATAGTTTCTTAAATGTTCTTAGTTAACCCATAGTACAGAGTTATAGAGAAACTACTGGTGAGTTTGAGCTTAAAGTAGCTCCAATGCTGAATTAAGAGCTGCATAAACTTGGACTTGTACCTAGGGCTCCAAGGGACAACCTGCCCACGGAAGAGTGCAGACACATAAAAGTCAATGTTGCATGGTGGCATGGCATCACAAACGCCATACAGTAAGTGAACCAATCAATATTCAATGAGTGAACTGAGTTACAGCAGCCAACAGAGAAGAATTACAGTCTAACTTCTGCATCCTTCTGACGCTCAGCTAAGAGCATAAATGTATTCAGTAGATCTGAGGACTGAGGCTTAAAGAGCACAAACAGCTGGTGACCCAGCTGGCCCTGAATACATGATCCTCTTGCCTCAGCCTCCCTCAGCGCAAAGAGTGTAGGTATGCACCACCATACCCAACAACAAATAGGTTTTGTTTGGAGACAGTGTTTCTCCGTGTCGCCCTGGCTGTCCTAGAACTCACTCTGTAGACCAGGCTAGCCTTGAACTCAGAGATCTGCCTGCCTCTGTCTCCCAAGTGCTGGAATTAATGGCATGAGAAACAGGTTCTTAAGGAAAAAAGACAATGACAATATCACTATAGCCTAAGAGACTGACTCATACTAAAGTTTTTACTGACTTATTTTTTCCTTAGTTTGAGGGGAGATTATCTTGCCCATAAAATTAACAAAATAAATTATAATGGTTATATAACAATTATAAGCGTTTATTTCTAGTCTGGCTTTGTCTAGTAGCTATGTGTTCCTAAGCCAATGTCTCAGCTCCCTCATCTGTACAATGACGATGTCCAATTCAGCAGTTGTGAGGATTAAATGGATTAACAATATAAAGTGCTTAAACACAATTACTTACTAAGTGTTAATCACTATTAATATTATTACTATTAACATATCCTTTTGGAGGCATCCGGATTTCAGTTCAAAAATTAAATTGTAAATTTACTTAGGATAGTTTGTAGCCTCCTTATTAGTATGATTAATATATTTATAAAACAATCATTAAAACGTGATTGTATTCTGAGCACTTGAAGGTTAAGGCAGAAGGATTGGTAAATTCCAGGCTAACTTGGACTACATAGCAAGACATGTCTTTTAAAGAAAAAAAAACACCCTAAATGGCTCATTGCACACAAGACTCTAGGCTTGATCCCTGGCATTACAAAATTAATCAATTGATGCCAAATACTTTAGTACATGTGCTTTAGCAAAAATGCTTATATAATGTTTTATTTAGGTTTCTGTATTTCAGATACCTTTTGGGCAGTGACCATTGGTTAAATACTAATGAAATGTTAAAATTTTTCCTATCTAAATAATTATAGTCATATAGTCGGTGAGATAGAATGCTTTACTATGGTGTGCATGCACATATACATGTGGGTGCAGGTTCCACGGTACACTGTGGAGGTCAGAGGACTACTTAGTGAAGTCTGTCCTGTCTACCTTTACGTGGCTCCAGGGACTGATCTCAGGTTGCCAGACTTGTGTGGTAAATGTCTTTACCCACCAGACCATCCCATCAGTCCTGGAATGCTTTTTAATATAAAATAGAACGACTTACTCAAACTTTAGTCCCTGGGATCACAGAACTGATAGACTGAGGAACATAAGCTGCTATCAGGTATTTTTCCTAGACCCCTTACTATATCAAAGCAGTAAGTCACAGACATAGTAACTAAAATAGGTGTAATTGGAATATGTTACAAGACACCTGACAGTGGATTTAAAGTATACTGATATGCCATCTTCCTCCCTGAAAGAAAACCACTCAAAACTGTCTCATTCTTTGTTTTCAATTTTCCTGACCTTTGGGTCCTTTAGGATTAGTGAGATGACTTAGTGCATAAAGGTGCTGCTGCAAAGCCTGGTGACCTAAGTTCAGTGCCGGGTGCACATGGCAGAAGAGAACTAATTCCCACACGTTGTCCTCTGCCCTCTATACATACATAATAGCATATGCACACCTTCCTCAATAAATCAATAAATGTCTTCTATAAGCCACATGGGGAAATAAGATGTGGTTACCTAGTCAAATAATCTTTAACAAAACTGATTCCAAGAGTGGTAAGTTCATCGTGTATACATGTTAAGTCACTTTCCCCTCATAATCCTCATTATTTAGCACCAATCCAGTAATATTTTTAATGAGTAATACTCTGATCACCTGTGCTGACTCACTGTTTAAAGCAATGGGTCAGAGTAGAGCTAGCTCTCTCATAAGAAACATTCAATCTTTCATCTAACAATTCCTGCCACTTACTCCACACAAGGCAGTGTTCAACAGGGCTGCGTGAGTGGAGTTTAAGTTCTGCATCTATGCTTCTAAACAGAGCTGCCAACCACCTGCTGCGGCTGTGGTGTGCCTAGGACTAGGACATGCTAGTGTGCCGGAGGGCCAACACTGATGACTTCACTAAACCTTCACTGATTTAAACTTAGATAGCCATGTGTGACCAGAGGACAGGTAGAACTACCCCAAGGCAAGGCAGCACCTCCCATCTATCAGATGCATGCTAAACATGCATGTTTTATGCAGGCTAGCATTATGTGAAAGAAGCATCCTGAATGACAGCAGGACTTAGAAACTATCTCATCCAACACCACTTAACAAAAAAAACTAAAGTCCAGAAAGATGTATTCAGAACAGCATAATTAGTGGGGCAGCTGGGCTATAACTTTACTACTAAGAAAAAAATTTCAGTATTTGATCTAGAAGGATCTTACCTTACTCCAAACAAGTGTGTGTTTGTATGCATGTAGGGTGTGTGTATGTTTGTGTGTGGGGTGTGCGTGTGTATGTGGTGTGTGTATGTGTGGTGTGTGTGTATGTGTGTATGTGTGGTATGTGTGTATGTGTGGTGTGTGTGTATATGTGTATGTGGTGTGTGTATGTGGTGTGTGTGTATGTGTAGTGTGGTGTGTGTATGTGTGGTGTGGTGTGGTGTGTGTGTATGTGTGGTGTGGTGTGTGTGTATGTGGTGTGTGTGTATGTGTGGTGTGTGTGTATGTGTGGTGTGTGTGTATGTGGTGTGTGTGTAGTGTGTGGTGTGTGTGTGTGGTGTGTGTGTGTATTAAAGGACAAGAGCCATACCGATGTGCCGGCTGTAGCACCCTGGAATGTTGTAGGTAAATCGTCTTGTGAACCATTTAGTGAGAAAGAGTGGTTTAAGTCTGATTCAGCGATAGTCTTTCCAGATGAATTGACTTCGGCCTATAAATAAGATATACCCAAGAGCAGTGTTAGAAGAAGAAATGTATCAGCAATCAACTACTCCCTCTGGGTCACCCTCATCACTCCTTTCTTACGAGCTACATCACCAGTCAGCTAGCTTTGGGCCGTCTGCATCTGCTATACACCAGGTCTGACAGGAAGGGCACAAGACAGCCTGCATTCTCAGCGGCTGCTACCTGCTAAGAACAATGCTATGGCTCCTAGCCTCAATTCCAAGAATCCTTGCAAACTAAAGCTTTGGGGTGACTTTTAGATAAAAGTCTGACATAACTATGTGAGGCTAGCTTGGGCTTTCTCCAATAATAGTAAACAGTCCCAGGTTAACCTAATTACTGTAACTGCTCAAGTAAGCTGTATGTATTTCCTCAATCTGAAAAATCACAATATTCAAAACAAGAAAGATTTTAGGTGTAGAAGAAATCCAGGGAAGATCTTTATACTTCCTCTTTCAGGAACTATGATAAAACTGAAGAAAAAACCCAAGAACTGAACCCAGGAGCACAGAGGGCAGAAAGGCAGGTCAGAGGGAGAAGGCAGCATATGCTTAATATGGGTTAATTAAATTCCAGAAACACAGTGTGTTTACTCAAAGTATTAAAATATTATATAAATTTTATATTTGGGTAAAAAGGTAGAAAATTAGAAACATGCTGAAATATTAACAGCAGTTAATCTCAGAGGTGAGGTTACCTACTTTGTTCAAAAAGAACGAGAAATGGGATAGATTTTTTGCGGGTGAACTGAGGGCAGGGTAGTGGTGAAGGACAGTACTGGGAGGACAAATGGAACTGGGCCATTTCAGGAGCGATGTAGAAACGTAATGCAGTGGGAACTTCCTGGAATTTATAAGGGTGATTCTAGCGAGTGCTCCCAGTAATGGGGGGATACTAAGCCTGAACTGGCCATCTTCTATAACCAGGCAAGACTTCTAATGGTGGGACTGAGACATCAAGCCAGACACAAAACCTTCCACCTCCAATCTGTTCTGCCTGCAAGGTGTGCTGGGCAATGGTGGCGCAGCACTAGTAGGAATGGCCAACCAATGACTGCTCCAACCTGAGGCCCACAAAAGGGACTACACCCCTGACTCTGCCTGCATAGCCAGGAAGCAGAGGCTGGATAGCCCAGATCTAGGATAGAACCAAACAGGACTAACATAAATAGACAGACGGACGGATGGACGGATAAATGAATAAATGATCCCTGATGATTTTCTGCTATACTTATAGACTGGTGCCTAGCCCAACTGTCATCAGAAAAGCTTCAAGTAACTGATGGGAGCAGATGCTGAGAGCCACAGCCAAACATTAGGCAGAGCTCAGGGAACTCAGAAGAGGGGAAGGACTATAGGAGTGGTGAATACACAAGAACATGACCCACAGGATCTACTAAGCAGGACTTACAGGGGCGCACAGAGACTGAAGCAACAGTCTCAGAGTCTGCACGGTGCTGACCTAGGCCCTCTGCATATATGTTATGGCTGTGTAGCTTGGTGCTCCTGTGGGACTCCCAACAGTGGGAATGGGGAGGGGGTATCTCAGACTCTTATGCCTGCTCTTGGGACCCTCCTACTACTTACTGAGTTGCATGCCCAGACCTGGTATGAGGGTTTATGCCTAGTCTTATTGTATCTTGAACTGACATGTTCAGCTGATATTCCTGGGAGGCTTTCTCTTTTCTGAAGGGAAATGGAGGAGGAGTGGATCTGGGGGAGAGCAAGGTTGGGGAAGGACTGGGAGGAGTGGAGGTAAGGAAAACTGTGATCAGGATGTAATGTATGAAAGAAGAGTAAGAGAAAGAAAGGGACAGAGAAAGAGGGAGGGAGAGAAGAGAAAGGGAAGAAAAAGACTAGGATTTATGAAGCACTATGTGGTATACGTGTTAATTAACATATCCTGACAAAAGTCCAAAGAAGGTACTACTATTATTTACAGGTGTAAGGGGGCACACGATGGTAAAGCACTATGTCTGGAATGTCAGCAGTAAACGGCAAAGCTGATCTGAATGCAGCCTTTAGCAGTCTAGCTATAACTATGCCCCAAAGTCTGCATTAGTGTAGCTTTTATGTTTTGTATTAAGAAAACACTCTTTATAAAAATCTCATGTCAGTAGAACTATATTACTTCCCTTTTTATCTAGAGTTCAGCAGTAAACAAAAAGGTTACATAAACAGATCTGTTTAGGAGTTTATAATACCTTAAAACTAATTTGTCTCGCCAGTTCTTTGGCTTCTTGGTCAGCCTGGCTGGAATCACTTCCAGATTTTAAAGGCAATAGGACATCCTTCATGGCAGAGCCACAGCCTTCACAACAGAAATCTTGTGATCTGGTAGGAGACAATGTTGTTCAATGAGCATAAATCAAACAGCTGAGTACTAACTCCCCTTTACAAGATACTCAAATGGCGGCTAGAGTGTTCTTCCAGAGGACCAGGGTTCCATTCTCAGCACCCATATGGCAGCTCACAGCCATCTGTAACTACAGATCTAGGGAACCCAATGCCCTCTTTGGCCTTCATAGATGCTGCACATACATGATGCACAGATGTACATGCACGAAGGCAAGACATCCATAAACATAAATCAAAAAGAAACAAATCTTTAAAAACATTTTAAAGATACTCAAATATGGAATAACTAAAAGAAAAGGGTACTTAACAACTTCATAGCAGTCACCCACAGGCCATGAGACAAGGGAGCAACTGTGTTCTGAGGAAAGTAAAAGGTTCATTAAAAAACAGCTTAGGTTTCATTTTTAAAAAATAAGTTATCTAAAGAAAGCTTCAGATCTACAGTGGCAACATATTTATGTAAACTGTCTATTATACTCTGTGATACCATCCTGAAGAACCCAGACCATGAGCCTAGTCAAAGTCTGTGAAAAAGTCTAATATAAAGCTCCAATTATATCTTAGCAAAAACATACAACCGGAAAGAAGTCAATTAAAAATAGAATTTATGAGCTAGGCAGTGGTGGCCCGAGTCTTTAATTCCAGCACTTGAGAAGCAGAGGCAGGCAAATTTCTATGAGTTCGTGGCTAGACTGGTCTAAGAGTTCTAAGACAGCCAAGGCTACACAAAGAAACCCTGTCTTGAACAACCAAAGAAAAAAAATAACAGTAATAATAATAATAATTTACGCTGGGCTTGCAGGCATACACCTTTCATTCCAGAACTCTGAGTTTGAGGCCAGTCTGGTCTATATAGTGAGTTCCAGAACAGCCAGAAAGGAAATGGTACTTTAAGTTGAATGAATTTTTATGACTATATAGAAAAACAAAACTAAGAGAGGGCACGATCACCATCATATCACTACCTAATAAAAATTTCCTTTATTTTATCCCAGATCACTTATTGAATATCTGCTACATAAGTTGAAGCTATGCGAGCTGCTACAAAGATTGAGTGGGCTCCTTCACAGCCCCAGGGAGTTGATCTTACAGTCAGCAGTATGTAAACAATGGCTATGGCTCCTCCCACTTGTGATGCCAACCGAAATGGGACAAAGGGCCAGTAACGCTTTCTAGGAAATTCTGTTTCACTGGAGTAAACCAAATCTTAGTAGAATGCTCCCAACTACTTTATTTTCTAATTATTATTTTATGAGTACTGGTGTTTGGCCTTCTTGCATGTCTGAGCACCAGATGTGTTCCTGTGCCCACAGAGAAGAGAAGAGGGAGGAAACTGGATCCTGTGGGGCTGGAGTTACAGACCATTAGGAATCATAATGTGGGTCCTCTGGAAGAGCAGCTAGTGCTGACCACTGAAATCTCTCCAGCCCATCAACTACTTTTAAACGAATGAAATAGTTAGGCTGGCAATACAACTTAGTGGAAGAGTACCTGCCTGACATGGAATGAAATCCAGGGACTGATCCAAAATACTACAAAAAAATATCATGAGATCAATTTTTTTTAATATTCTGATCACTCCAAGGAAATTTTCAGAGTTGGATTTCTACAATGCTAAGACTGGATCCTTAACCACTAATACCACTCGGCCCTAACAAGGAACTTACTTTTTGGCAAGTGCTCTTCTCTCCTCGGGTGTGTAATCTAGAGAACCTATGGCTCCCTCTCCTTTAGTTGGCATAAAACCAATGATGGCCAGCAATGCTGTCCTTACTGAAACAGAAAATGAACATCAATTCAGTGAAAGGAGCTGGGGCAGGAGCTGGGCTGGGGTAGATGCTATAGTAGTAGCTGGGTTCGGGTAGGAGCTGGGCTGGTGAAGAAGCTAGAGTAGGAGCTGGGCTGGGATAGGAGCTGGGTTGAGGTAGGAGCTGGGGTAGGAGCCAGCTCAGCAGCGCAAGCGCAGGGACCCATGCCCCCTGTATGCTTGCTGTAAGAAAGAAAAAAGAGCAGTGCATGCTCTACCCATTCTGGGGAAGCAGACAGGAGGCTCCCAGGAGCTTGCTTAGCCAGCAAGCCTAACAAATATGCAAACTCCAGGTTCAGTGAGAGACCTTGCCTCAAAAAATAGGGTAGAAGAGAATTAAGGAAGACACCCCTCAACAACTGTTGGCCTCCATACACATCTGCACACAAACATAAGCATGCGCAGGTACACACACACATACACACACACACACAAATACAAAATAAAAATTTTAAAGGGAACTAGGTTTACTCTGGGAAAAAAAATCTGAAGGTTTTCAGGAGATGTGAGAGGTTATTAAAGTTCTATACAAACTTAAACATGGAAAAATATTTATTAATTTCCAAGGGTACTACATATTAGCCAAAACATCTTTACTCTCGAGTGTATTATAAGCAGCTTCTATTGACTAATACTCACTGCTCCACGAAGGCTGCCAGGTTTCAGGATGATGCCCTGAGATGCTTAGGCAGATCTTCTTGCCTACTTCAAATCGCCCATTAGCCTTAGAAATAAAGAACGTATTTTAAAAACTGCAAAAGTCTATTTAATGCCTTCTGCTTTCCAAGAACCAATACATACCATATTTACATATAAATAATAATTTTAAAGATAATATTTAAAGAAATTTAACTCTAATAAAGGAGCGTTTTTTTTGTCCTCGTATAGGCATTCAAAAACATTTGTTAAAGGCTGAATAAAGTTGTTTTTTTTTTCTTTTTTTGAAGGTGCACTGGCACCTCTCTGAGCAGCACAGCTGGAACTGATGCTATGCCTTGTGCCTACTACAATCTAGGTTTGCATAAAGAGAAGACACATAGATGCCAAGTCACCTAACATGCTGGAGGAGGCTTTAAGACAGGAGCAGTTTTTCAGAAGGTTAATGCCATTTAATTAGATAGAACGTGGTAAAGGAAGAGCAGAGACCATGACTTTGATTTGGACACAGAACTGATGGTTTATAGGAAAGTAACCAATGACATCGAGCAGGCAGGCAGAAATAGAAGCATGCTGATGTCAGTAAAAGATGGAGACTCTTGACACCTTTTTCAGAGGTGACCACTGCAATCCTGAGCAGGTGAACAGCCACAAGGCTGAAGGAGGTGAGGAAAAAGGCACTAAGGCAGAAGCACCGCTGGGAGGAGGCTGACTCAGTCCTGCCTCATCATGGGTCATGTTCAGTAAATATTTGATCAAAATTGAAAGTGACTTTTTTAAGAAAGAAAGTGAACAAGAAGGCAATACTGACTACTGACAAGGATAGGGCTCCTTTTCAGTGTGCTAAATCCAACTGATCCACTGGCTAACTACTGGTAAAAAGCTGTTATCTATTGCCCAACACACACACATTCATATACACCAGCCCCTTTCTCCAAGCTATAGTCAGTCTCTCTCTCTCTCTCTCTCTCTCTTACACACACACACACACACACACACACACACCTCCACCTCTCCCATACACCAGCCCCTTTCTCCAGGCTGCAGTGATATTTCATTTGTATTTTAATAAGTAAAGCTTGGCTGAAGATCAGAAGGCAAAACAGCTACATTGGTCAGCCATACAGGCCAAGCACTGGTGGCGCACACCTTTAACCAAAGTAGCCACACTAGTTAGTCACAGAGGCCAGGCAGTGGTGGTATAAGCCTTTAGTCCCTGCACTAGCGAGGAATATAAGGCAGGATGAGATAGGAGCTCGCTCTGTCAGTCTGGAGATTTCACAGAGATAAGAGCTTTCTAGTGGCTTGGCTGCTTTGCTTCTCTGATCTTCAGGTTGAATCCCAATACCTGTCTCAGGGTTTTTATCATTCATGCTACAGCAGACCTCTTGTTTCTCCCAGTTAACTGAAATAAGTCCTGACATGGGAGCCTAAAGGGCTGCCCCAGCCTTCATATCAACATCAACACTTAGCAGTAACAGCCAGTGCTTGCTGAGCAGCTTCTAGATGCCTGGAACTTTAGGATGTGGCTGTACTTGCCACAAACAACATTCCATCAGACAGAAACAAAGATAATAAATATACACCCTCCAGGCGGGGAATGGAAAGAGCACTGCTCAGGGCCCCGGCCAGCTGACCCTAAAACAAGCACCTTCTGCAGGCTCCAGAGCGCAGCTGGAGCTAACACCTGTGTCAGAGAAGACTCGATGAACAGGATGAAGACTGAAGCTGTAGCAGTTCTCAGGTAAGTTTCAATAGACAACATTTGTGAAACAACTGCAATAGTCTACACACGAGTAAGGTCAAAGAGAAAACAAGGCAACAAAAGGGTCTGTGCGTGTATGGATGGATGATGTGTGTTGCCTTTTTCACGGTTAGGAAAGGATTAAACCTAAGTGAGAATGGGACAGTTTAGCAATCCAGAGAGTTAATATACCAATGTTCTTTCTTTCACATGAAAAGAGAAGACAGAAAGGCAGAAGTTCTGAGATACAAACAGAAATAAAACAGCATTTATTAAGGTTTCTAAGAGCTATCACAGATCCTGATCTTTTCTTTCCATGTCAGCCATTACAGCTCACTGCATATAGGAGGAAACTCATGAAAACGGTGTGAGATGGATGGGAAACTGGAGCTGACACGAGCTGCACTCAGCATCACCACGTCCAGGCGGCATGTCACGGAGTCCTAACAACTGTGCTATGACATTATGACACGGGGTCCTAACAACTGTGCTATGACATTAGGACACGGGGTCCTAACAACTGTGCTATGACATTAGGACACGGGGTCCTAACAACTGTGCTATGACATTAGGACACGGGGTCCTAACAACTGTGCTATGACATTATGTCACGGGGTCCTAACAACTGTGCTATGACATTATGACACGGGGTCCTAACAACTGTGCTATGACATTATGACACGGGGTCCTAACAACTGTGCTATGACATTATGTCACGGGGTCCTAACAACTGTGCTATGACATTATGCATTCGCCAGCATCACCAGTGCTTCACAGATACAACAGCTTCCTCGGGATTAATCCAAGGGGAAATTATTGCACTTCTATGGCCTAGGTGCTGATGGCAAAATTAGAATATTCTACTTCATTTCTTATAAATATGCTGACTACATTTGCAGATAACTGAAGAAGTTACCCACAAGCACTGTAAAATGCCAAGAACTCTTACCGTTAGCAGAATAATGCTCGGTGGTTTCATGGGGTACTCTGGTGGCAGAACTATGCGTCCATGATAAACTCCTCCATCAAAATCAGAATCTGGGGGCCCTCTAACTGTGAAGTGCCATTCAAAAAGGTTATCCTAAGCAAAAACAAGAATCCACAGGATCAAGAACATTTAAACATTTTATCATTTTTATTAATAGTAACATTAAAAATGCCAAGTGAGGGAAATCAAATGTTTCCTAATAGTGCTATTAGCCTCTAATGCTCAAGATGCCTCAAAAGTCATAAGCAAAAAGGTGTTATTTAACATAAATTTTATGTTTCATAAAAGATGAAATCTCTTTTAACCAAATATTTAATTTGGTTTAAAATTTAAATTTAAAAATTATATATTC
Organism: Microtus oregoni; assembly: GCF_018167655.1. Classification (NCBI taxonomy): domain Eukaryota; kingdom Metazoa; phylum Chordata; class Mammalia; order Rodentia; family Cricetidae; genus Microtus; species Microtus oregoni. The sequence continues at coordinate 13,698,589 of NW_024543076.1, forward strand.
ATAAATAAGATCCATTTAAACTGGAAATTAATGCCTCAAAAAATCAATTAGTGGAAATAGTCAAATCATTAGTATATATTTGAGTTGTCTTAACAAAGATTTAAAAGTATTCTTCATTATGTAGAACTGACCAGTAATATTAGTAATGTACATGTCACTGTACATTACTAAGTTCTTACACATACTATCTCTTCACTATTACCATGAAAACCCGACTATGCACAGTCAGCACCCTCCTTTCAGAAAGAGCAGAAGAGATGCTTGTGTCGGTAGCTGCAGAGACCCCACAATGGTCTGAGTCTTCCTGAAAGTGCAGTGTGTGCGTTTTTACTGACCCTCCCTCCCTCCATACTGAACACCAAGTAAACATCACTCACAGACAGAATTCCTAAGTTGTGTTGCCAAAGGAGCCAGACAAAAGGCTAATAAAACACTCATGAACAGAATACAGAAGATCAATAAGAAGCTCAAAACACATCAACAGTCAAAGCAATGGACACTGAAGCACTGCAGTCCTCAGGAGAGACAGAAACCAACCTCCAGAGGCTGAGCGTGGTAATGATCGGTGGGGTCTTTCAATTCGGCCGCTTCTTTCATCAGTCGTTTAACAGCTAAAAGAAAATGGAGATATTTAAAACATACTTGTCCAAGTGATTGGCACAGGCTGATAAAAACCCTTCTAGCCAGGTGTGGAGGCGCATGCCTTTAATCCCAGTTCTCAGGTGGTAGAGGCAGGTGAATCTTTGTGAGTTCAAGGACACCCCGGTCTACGGAAAGCAGACAGAAGAAAACAGGTCCTACCTACCTACTTTCCCTTGAAAGAAAACCAGGTAGTTGAAAAATAAAAAGCAGGAAGCTCCAGACGGGTAGGAACAGGCAGAGAAGATAGAGTGAACCATACAAAGGTTAGAGTGTGGGAGACACAGGCTAATGGGGAAGCAACTCCCACACACAAAACCAGATCAATCTGGTGCTGCTTTTCATACAGTGTCGCCCGAGTCTAGGGTTTTTTGATCTAGGCTTTAAAAAGTACCTAGCCAGGATTGAGGGCACACAGGTGTAACCCCTGAACGCAGGAGGTCAAGACAGGAAGATTTCAAGTTTGAGGCCAGCCTGGGCCACACAGCAAGACTTTTTCAAACAACTTAAACTAAGTTTACTTCATAACTGTTAATATTCTTTTCCATCTACTACTCTAAAGCAAGTTCATCCACTTTATCAAATACTTCAAGTACTTACTAGGAGCTAAAAGTGGCAACTACAATTATAAAATTCTAGGGCATCAAGGAGCTTAAGAGTTAAGAGGCAGTCGGTATTAACACAGCATGAAAACATCTTTAGTAGAAACATACATGTTTGACACAACCTCTCCCTCCAGATTCTAGACACTCAACTTCATTCATTTCTCAGACACACCCTACCTTTTCTCTATTCCAGGCCTCCTTACTTATTGTTTCCTCCGTTTGCAAAGCTGTTCTGGCCAGCCAGTGTCTGCACGCCTTTAATCCCAGGACTTGGGAAGCAGAGGCTGGCAGAGTTCAGAGGCCAGCGTGGTCTACAAAGTGGAGAAAAAAAAAAAAAACTGTTCTGGCACCTGTCACCATCTAGACTGGCTCCTACATATAAGCAATGCCTTTTGTTATTGTCTTATTTCACTTTGGATTTGATTTAGACAGGTTTCACTATGCAGCCTTGGCTGGCCTGGAATTCACAGAGATCCACTTGCCTCTGCCTCCTGAGCACTGGGATTAAAGGCGAGTATCACCTTCAAGCAATTTCTTCAGAAAGGTCCACTTGATACTTACCTGTCCTTCCCAGAGGGACTAGAGATTCTCATGTGGGCAAATGAAAGTGTCTGAAATAGGACAGAGACTAGGACTCCTCTTCCAATGATCCTAATGGCCAGTCATGTTGGGACCAGCTTGAGTCTCTTCCTATGTGATGTCACGACACTGTACCTACAGTACCTGTTTAGCCCTTGTCTTTCCTGCTAAGTAGTGGAAGGCTCTACTTCACTATGGCCTCTTCAGAGCTTAGAACAGAAAGTATAAAAATACAACAGATGAATGTTAAAGTCTTCCATCATTTCTTGTCCAAGAATCTGGAACTGTGACTGGCAACATTTTTTAAATAAACTTGACATTAAAAACTTTTTATTCAACACTGATAAAAAAAAAAAAAGGAAAAAACAATCCCTCTCTGTTTTGGTTGAAAAGGTCAGTGTGGAAGGTCAGGGCCTCCCATCTAGAGGCCCGTGGAGGGAGACTGAAGGCTGTTAGGGTGGCTCAGCAGATCTTGTTCAATCCCCAGCCAGGACTCAGGGCATGCCTGTTTGTAAAGCCAGCAATACTGTAAGACAAGGTGGAGACAAGAAAAGCACCTGCAGGCCAACTAGAGCACACAGCAGAAACAGCAAGAGTCTTCATCAACAAGGTGAAAGCAAGAACTGACGCAGGACGGTTGTCCTCTGACCTTCACACATTCACCTTGGCACACGCACACCTGCACACACAATCATAAAACTAACAATGATGCTAACAGTGATGTCTTAGGGTCTGTAGTGCTGCAACAAAACACCATAACTAAAAAGCAAGTTGGGGAGGCAAGGGTTTATTCAGCTTACACTTCCACATTGCCGTCATCACCAAAGGAAGTCAGGAAAAGAACTCAACGAGGGCCGATTCTGGAGGCAGGAGCTGGTGCAAAAGCAATGGAGGAGAGCTGCTTACTGGCCTGCTCAGCCTGCTTTCTTATAGAACCCAGGACCATCAGCCCAAGGATGGCACCACCTACAATGGGCTGGGCACTCCCCCCAATTGATCACTAGTTAAGAAAATGCCTTACGGCTGAATCTTACAGAGGCATTTTTCTCAACTGAGGCTCCTTCCTCTCTGATGACTCTAGTTTGTATCAAGTTGACATAAAACCAGCCAGTACAAATATAATAAAAGTCCTCTTCTATTACTTCCCCTACTGACAAAAGCACTTTAAAAGAAGGGTCTATCCTCACTCCCAAGGTAGTTAGTTCATGGTAGGGAGATCATGCGGCAACTGGCTGGTTACACTACATCCACAGTCAGGAAACACAGAGACAAGTGCCAGAACTCAGCTCATGTTGTCTATCAGTCCAGAACCCTAGACCATGGGATGGTGCACCCCACAGTTAAGGTTAGCCTAATCTATATAATCCAGTCCCTCACAGGAAATGCTCAGAGGCTCATCCACTGTCAGGCTGACAACCCAATGTTATGATGGTTAATTTCAACTGTCAATTTGATGAGACATAAAATCATCTGGGACATAAGCCTCTAGTTATGACCATAGGAGATTATCTTGATCTGATTATTGAAGTGGAAAGACCCACCCACTGTGGATGGCACCATTTCCTAAGTTAGGATCCTGGACTCTGTGCACGTATACACATATATACCTATACATATAATTGTGTGTGTGTGTGTGTGTGTGTGTGTATGTGTGTGTGAGAGAGAGAGAAAGAGAAAGAGAGAGAGAGAGAGAGAGAGAGAGAGAGAGGACTTTCTGCACTTTGACTTTAGATACCATGTGACTACAGCCTCAAGCTCCTGCGGCCACAACTTCCCCACTACAATGAACTGTGAGCCAAGAATAAACGCAATCACCCTGCAGCTGCTTCTGTCAAGAGTATTTTATCACAGCAACAGCAAAGGAATCCAGATAAAAACTAGCCATCACATTCCTGTTTTAAAGCCACTTAAAAATACCGATTCGATTCCTAAGGAGAAGGGTCTCTATGGAATGTCAAGGTACAAAGAGCTGCCAGGCTAGAGTGGCGACTTCCTCCTGACAGCCCATCTCTTGCTTCAGCCCCTGCTCCTCTCTCCTTGCAAGATTATTTCCTAGAGCTCTCAGAGTGTGGGAGACAACATCAATTAAAGAAGGGACTGACAGCTGCATTCCTACTCCTAAGCCGTTTATGGAGGCCATCTGGTCTCTCCGGATCAAGACTTTAGGCTCCATGGCCCCAGCATCTGCTCTCCTCTTTCGCCCAGCTAGTTCACTGCTTACACTACATTTAGAACCAGAAACATACAAATAAAGGGATCTTTTATAGGCCATGTCTTCCAATCATCAGTTCCCTTGGGAAGTCCCTATCTTACTATAGCCAATTCCCAAGACATGGTGAATTTCAGGAGGCAGGTGCATTAAAAACCTGAGTCCTAAATGATGCTCCCAATTGCCTCTTCCTGTTCCCAAGAATGAAGGCATGTCAGCAAAAGTTTAAGAACTAATGTTTTTACTTACAAAGACACTGTGAATGTGTTTACTTTTAAAAAAAAAAAACTGAAAATGTGACAGCGAGTTGCTTAGTAGGTAAAGGCACTTGCCACCAAGCCTGACAACATGAGTTTGACTTCTGAGTCCCACCTGATGGAAGGAAAGCACTGAGTCCTCTTATCTTCATCTGAGTGCCGTGGCGCATACACACACAAACACAAACACGCACACTAAATACATAAACACTAAAACAACATAGAGGGCTGGAGATAATCCAACACCAGCAGATAGGAAATGAGATGTTTACTTCCTTTCACGGAGCCATTAATCTACAAATAATGAAGGTCTGAGACTAAAACAAAGCAAGCATTACCACCAAGCTTCTTAGTATTTTAACAAGTTTTATGGCTCATCTAATTCACCTTCTCGATAAAATCAAAATCATCTACACCAACAGGAAAAAATTTTTAAAACTTTCCTTTTAGAATACCATAATCTTTGAGGAAACTAAAAACAGGATGGAATTTATAAAAAGATACAAAAGTTAATCAAAACTCAACATACTTTGGAAATTTATTAACTCACTATGTAGACCAGACTGGACCTCACATAGATCTGCCTACCTCTGCCTCCCAAATGCTGGAATTAAAGGTACATCCTACCATACCCAGCTATCAATGTATTAATTTCTAAAGTTGCTTAAATTTTATCATAATCTCGAGTACGATAACCTATCAAGATTGAGCAATTTGGGGCTGGAGAGATGGCTCAGAAGTTAAGAGCACTAGTTGCTTTTCCAGATAATTCCCTGGTTCAATTCCCAGCACCCACATGGCAGTTCACAAACTGTTACTCCAGTTCCAGGGGATCTGACACCCTCCCTCACACAGATATACATACAAGCAAAACAATTCACATTAAAAAAATAAATCAATAAATTAAATCATTAAAAAAAAGATTGAGCAATTTCCTGACAACATTTCACGAGGCGTTATTCGCTGACATTCACCCAAGTGCATCTGCTGATCTGGAACAACCGTGTGAGTAACAAAGCGCACACAACTTACCACAGTTCTACTTTCTTTTTAATTAATTGATTTTATTTTTACGTGCATTGGTGTTTTGTCTGCACGTATGCCTGTGTTGGGATGTCAGACCTTGGAGTTACAGACACTTGTTAGCTGCCATATGGATTCTGGGAATTGAACCCAGGTCCTCTGGAAGAGCAGTCAATACTCTTAACCACTGAGCCACCTCCCCAGCCCCGCAGTTCTAGTTTTAAACTCCAACTAATTCAACCATTCTGGCATCAAATTGGTAACATTCAAGCATTTCTACTTTCTCTGCCTCTTTTTAATTCTTTAGGTTGTAAGTGATAGGCTGAAGACAGAGGATGTGGTCCCTTTAAAATTAAGCTGTGTTGCCGGCCAGCGGTGGCACACACCCTTAAATTCCAGCACTCGGGAGGCAAAGGCAGTTGGATTTCTGTGAGTTCGAGGCTAGCCTGGTCTACAAAGTGAGTTCCAGGATAGCCAGGACTGTTACATAGAGAAACCCTGTCTTGGAAAAATAAAAATCAGCTGTGTAAATATCATTCTTGCACAGACACGGCCTATTTTAAATAAATCTCCTAAAGTATGACGGATTCTACAAACCTTGCACTGAAGGACACTTGCTTGTCAGTATTCAAGCTGACAACATTCTGTCCAGTCAATATCCTCGGGCTTTCATTTCTATAGTCTGAACTTTTTTTAATCAAAGACTCACAATATCCCATATGGATGTTAGACTTTAAAGTCCAAACTAGGTAACGGTGTGGGAAAGAAAACACAAAAACAGCGGCAAGGGTACTAGTTCAAGAATCAATACCCTGAGCTTTTTATTCAGAGCTAACGGGGTTTCTTCTCCTGACAAATTTATCAGGGTACATTTAGAATAAATACCATTTACAGAATCCAGTAACACATATCACACCAGCCTTAATATTAGAGAATTGATCATGGTTTGGGGAGTTCGTTTTTGTTTTCTGGTTGGGTGGAGAGGACGTTTTTGTTTTTTGCATTGTTTTTAATGCGCCAGAAAAAAAAACAAAAAACAAAAAACAAAAACTGGAGGCCGGGATTGTCTAAAGGAAGGAAATAAATTCTCCGCGTGAATTCAGACAAATTAGCAGTCCACCCCCATCCAATCATGATTAATTTTCAAGTACACCGCTCAACTAGTTCAGTTACAGGACATGTTTTTTAATGTCTATAATTCTGTTCTTCTCCGAACACTGAAATGGGATATTTCAACGACAGATCCCCCAAAATGCGAGTCAAACACCTAACAAAGTTACTCGGCAGCGACAGAGAGGGTCCTGAGGATGCGAGTACAGCCAGAAGGGATAGGTCAGTACTTCCCGCTGACGTCGCCTGTACACCTGCCCTTGGCAGGACCGTCGCCAGCTCCACTCGGCGGGGACTGGGAAGGGAACGTCTGGAGCCCTGGGGCGACAACCGGCCTGGGGCTCCGCAGCGGCCGCCCCGCCCTGCGGCCTGCACCCCGGGACCCGCAGCGGCCTCGCGTAAAGCGCGAACCCGGAATAGCCGCGAGAACCGGGGGTACGCGAGCCGGCCGAGGCGCCGCTCCGAGCCTCCGAGCCTCCGCCCAGCCGCCCCAGCCCCGCTCACCCGGGCTCTTCAGGTTGTAGCGGGTCTCCATGGCGGGGCTCCCGCTGCCGCTCCCGTCGGCGCCGCGGCTGCCCGGGTGTCGCGCGGCGGCGGACGCGCTTGCCGAGGGCCTCCGCTGACACCGCCCAGTCCGGCCCGACCGCGGGCGAGGCGCGAGGCGAGGCCGGGCCGCGGGGTCCGCCTCCCTGAGGGCCGGCGGGGCGCCGGGGCGTCGCCGAGCCGGGAGCCGGGCTGCGGACGGCCTGCGGGGATGACGTCAGAGCCAACGCGCCGCTGTGTCACCGCCCGCGCCGGCTCTGTGAGGTCGGCCTGACGTGGCGGGCGCTTCGTGGCGGGACCGGTGAAGACCGGCGGCTTCCCCGTTGTTCCCCGGAGCTCGCGGGATGATAGGAGGAATTAGGCCCCATGTCTCACATGACAGGGAATGGCTTCTCTTGCCCGGTGGAGGATCTGAGATCTGGATTCACATCCTCAGTGTCTCGAGCAATAGGCAAATAGCTACTGCCCTGCGCTTAATGTCTCCCACTCTTAACTAGCATTTGAGTGTATGGCGAATGGGGTAAACCTTGTACCTGCTGTGGACTGGTTTTGGGACCGGCACGCTAGTTCTGGTGGTCATGCCCTTTACCTTGGCTTCCAATTCCCGTCCTATTAATATTGGCCATAATGTTTCGTATAGGGCTCCCCAGAACTGGGGTCTGTCGCAAACTCTTACTAGCTCTGCTTCATCTAAAAATATGTACTTTAAAACTGATTTCCTCAGCACTCGGGAGGCAGAGGCAGGCGGATCTCTGTGAGTTCGAGGCCAGCCTGGTGTACAAGAGGTAGTACCAGGACAGGCTCCAAAACCACAGAGAGACCCTGTCTCGAAAAAACAAACAAACAAACAAACAAAAAAAAAACCTGTCTGATTTTTTAAATGAGTTATGCCTGACTAGCCCTCCGAAACGCTTGGCCCTTGAAACCCCTGTAAATGATAAGTAAAAAAGGCCAGTGGTTCCTGGTTCCATAGCTGGTTTGATCGGAATCCATGCTAAGGTCTTACTCACAGGCCCCTTGGATCCTTGCAACATCATCGTGGGTGTAATGACTGGGCCCTGATTAATTAACCGATTATTTCTCAATCCCTGCTCCTTCATAAAAGTCAAGTATTTGAAAAGTAAAAGAAATGCAGAGTGAGGTGACTAAGGTAACATCATTTTGTCCCGTTCTTACCCTGACTCCATTTTGTGTCTGGTTGGGCACTTTTTCAGCCCCAACCTGATCTGACCAGTCACGTCCGCCTTGGCAGCACATTGGGACTTCCCATGGCCCAGATGCATAACCAAAATATCTGCTCAAAAGTCAAAACAAATGCCACCAGGTTGCCCTGACCTGCACCTGACAATGTCACTGTGGTTTCTCTTTAGAAACGCTGTACCCTGAGCTTTGGTGCTGAGAGTTTCTTTGGGGCAAGACTCTGCTCTTGGTCGCTGGCTTAAATAAAGGGTTGTAATTTGACTTCGTATGGTGTGGTGGTCCATAACGTTACACCTAAACTATAACGGCAATGATATAGGATAATAACTTGTACCAGAGACGGGCGATGGTGGCGCATGCCTTTAATCCCAGCACTCGGGAGGCAGAGGCAGGCGGATCTCTATGAGTTCGAGACCAGCCTGGTCTACAGAGCTAGTTCCAGGACAGGCTTCAAAGCCACAGAAAAACCCTGTCTCGAAAAACCAAAAAAAAAAAAAAAAAAAAAAAAAAAAACAACTTGTACCCGAATAAAACTGAAAACTTAAATGAATTGCTTGATTTCTTTTCTTTTTTTAGCCCTGGTTCTCCTGTGCTTAATTTCTTTAAGACTTCAATTTACTTCACCCATTAAAAAACCTGTTATTTTTAACACTCTGAGGAATATGAAGAATAACTTATGAAGAATCAATGAATTGATCAAGCGTTCAACACAAAGACCTTGTCCCAGGTTGTGAATGTTGAGGGCAGGGGACCCACATTCAAAGGGGTTTGGTTGATCTCTAGGGGGGAAAAGGGGGAACACATGGGGATTATAACTCAGAACTGCCAGCCAGGGATACACAGAGAAACCCTGAAGTGTTTTGAACTTCATCTTCTGTCATTTGTGGTAGCTCCTGAGACAGCTTTGAGAGAGAGAGAGAGAGAGAGAGAGAGAGAGAGAGAGAGATTGATTTTCCAAATTAGTCCTGGGATAGAACCTTTTGTCTCCTCTAAATTGTAACTTTCTTCTAGGAAGAAGTTGGTTTTCTGATAAAATAAAGCATTCTTTTGACAGACCTAAACTTTTTGGGGGAAAATTCCCTTCCTATCTAGTTAGTCAAAAATTTTGTAACCTTTACGTAGTATCACTTCCTTTTCATCAACATATTTTCCCCTCTGTACATGTTTCAATTTAGAGAAAATTGAAGTTGAGTTTTCTCCTGCAGCAATTATGATTAAGTTTTGACATAATTTGATGCCAGATTTGCTGCTGCTGGTTTTTTTCAGCTAAAGAAGGAGAGGCCGTACTTCCTACTGAGCTGACTTTCTACAGAGGAGAGCCCCCAAAGGGCCTGATGTTGATGGCGTTGAGAATAAAACAAAAGGGAAGTACCCTTATTGCTCTTGTTTGGAAGGGGAACTCCAGGGGCGAGCACCCAGAGACTGGTGGTAGGACCGGAATGACCACAGGCCCCTGCAGGCCTGGTTATGAGGTCCATTGCTAAGCAACGACAGGGAAGGTGTTACGCTGGAGGAGAGAACACAAAGAATGAAGGATCAGTGGAGAAGCACATTGGAGCTGGATTTTGTTTACTTCTCTCTTCACCAGGTTATCAGTTGACTCTGATGGGGTTCATGTCCCACCCGAGGGAAAGGGCACTACTTGACCCTGGAGATGTCTGCCATGCAAGCGTATTGTAAATTTAATCCATTTTACTCAATCACTTGTTTTTAAAAAACCAGGAAATTTTTGTTTTTGTTTTTTATGGATGGATGGATAGATAGATAGATAGATAGATAATATATATAGTGTTTATCTGTGTAATCTGTGTAACCCTGGCTGTCCTGGAACTCGTTCTGTGTAGACCAGGCTGGCCTCAAACTCAGATATTTGCCTGTCTCTGCCTCCAGAGTACTCAGATTAAAGACGGGCACCCCACCAAAAATCAGGTTTATTCATATTATTTCACATTGAACAAACCTTAAGTTTACTTTAGTTGTTTTGAGTTACTTTAGGCTTAACTTGAACAACATACACAGAAGACTATACAAGGGGATCTAGCTATAGACTGTACTCACCCTCCAAGCTTGTCTCTGAAAATGAATTTCATTTGTGCTTAGCATGACTGCATGCAGAATCATGCTTAAGGCTGAAGTAAGCAGGTTAGATCCCATCTCCTGACCCAGGTTCTAGTGAACAAAAACAATATAAAATTTTCAAAAATTATTATCCATAATAATAACATTTATCTGTAACTGAGAAGCAGAAACAAAAACAAGAGTCTCTGGACTCAGGCAGAAACAAAGGCAGACCATTGATTGACACAGGGCAAGGGAGTCCCCAAAATAAAAGGGCCGTATCAGAGGAAGCAGACTTGGAGACCCCAGAGACCTAGCATAGCTTCTGGCTTCAGTCTCCTGCCCAAGCAGGGCAGCTAGAGGGACCCAGCCACACACACACACAAAAAAAAACTGGCGCCCATAGTCACTCTGAGGTGGAGTCCTGGACCATAGGCTGCCTGGGATCTTTGTGGAGAAGAGGGGCTGCTCTGCTCCCACCCACATCACAGACCGGCTCTGGGGACACCCACTGCTACCACACACCCTGTGCCACAGGCCATCCTGCCCCAGCTGGGACCTTATCACATAGAACTTGCCCCCTGTGGGCTCAGGGAGGAAGCTGGGTGTTAACTAGGTTCTGGCTCTTTGGGAGGCCATGCATGGGAGCTAGCAAGGAGGGTAAGAAGGGTTGAGATCAGACTCTGAGGGGCAGAGACTCTGGAAGAAACAGAGGAGGGCAAGCTGGGCAGGAGGGACCTGGTGAGGAGAGAGAGAGGCATGGAACTTGGGAGGGAAAAGAGAGAAGCAGATGGGGAGTCCCCAAACAAAAGACAAAATGAAAGACACCAGAAGACAGAGTCTACTGGAAACACCAATATAATGCCATTTACAGCATCACTTTTTCTTGTGGCTTTTTAATCTGTATTTTCTTTAAGATTCACTTGGCTAATATCGTTGTGAGCCGTGTGGTATCCCCCAGAACTGCAGAATCAGGGATGAGGGAAGGACCCTACCCTGACTTGCGCTTTTGTTTTTATTTAGACTGTGGTTTTTGTGTTTTGTTTTGTTTCTTTTACACTTTGAAGCTTTGTTTTTTTAATTAGTAATGGGCTAAGCTGGCTCAACAGTTAAAAGCACTTGCAGAGAACTGGGATTCAGCTGGCAGCTCACAGCCATCAGCAACTCCAGTTCCAAGGGATCCCATGCACTCCTCTGATGTCCATCAGCGCCGGACACATACACACACAGACAAGATACTCACTCACAGAAAACAAGTAAAGCTAAAAAAGGTTTCTGTCTTAAATTAGTAACGAAGATTACAACCTGTATCCTCCTTTCTCTCGGTTCTTATGAACCAATTGGCTAGAGGGCTCTCATCGTCTAAATTCGGCTCTAGAGGAAACACCTGCAGCTGTGATCGAACTGTGGCGGGGGCGGGAGGCATCCGATGTGTTTGCAGACAGCTGGGCAGTGCCCTCGGACGCATCTCAAGAGCTCTTCATGCAGGGTCCCTCGGCCACTCTGCCTGTGCCCTTTTCCCCCTTGTCCCGACTCTGCCACTCCTGCCTATCACTCCCCGGTTCCTAGCTAGCCAGTTGCTGATTGGTGAAGTTTCGAAGCCTTCATACCAACCTGCATAGCTTAGAGCGCAGCCCCTGCGCGCCAATGCGTCAGTTCCTACTCGCTAGGAACCAATCTCAGTAAAACGCTGAGTTCAATACTTTTTAAGCAGATTGTTGTATTTTTCACTGTAATAGCCACAAACTTTAAAAAAAAAAGTTCCTAAATACATGTTGCGTTCTTCATTCGGCAGATACAGGTCCACACATACAGGAATCATGGAATTTCTGAGAGCACTTCTGGGGCCCCGGCATTCTGGGCAATACTTACCGGTTTCCTTAGCTCACTCGTGATAGCACTATACTGCTTTCCCTCGAGACTCAACGTGCAGTATAGGCAAAGCTTGACAGCCTAACCCTGGACTTCCGCACTCTGGGCACTCAGCACCCAAGAGGCCCACAACCTGCCTGTCTCATGAAAAACCATTGGCACTGGTTTTACTTCCCCAGAGACCTGAAGTAGAGTTGAGATGCAGGTATTTGTAAACAGTAATATCTGACAGATGTGGCCTAGTAGGAAGTAGAATTTTTGGACTTTCAATCCGTTGGTTTCGACTAAAATACTGTTCAGGAAGACAAGATACCTTTTAAAAATCCTGAAATGGTAGCCATTTTCCGTTATAAAAGCTACCCACCTTGAATGGGCGCAGAGAGACAAAAGTCATGCCAATCATTGCTGAGGGGTGAGCTTGGGGGACATGCAATGGCGGTCATCGTTATTAGAAGGCTCTTGAGGAATCATCGAGGAAAGAAAGAAGCAGCACTCGGGAGGCAGGGGCAGGTGGATCTCTGTGACTTCAAGGCCAACCTGGTCTACAGAGTGAGTTCCAGAATGGCCAGGGCTGTTACACAGACAAATCCTGTCTCAAAACACCAAAAAAAGAGAGAAAGGAAGGGAAGAAGGGAGAGAAGAAAAAAGAAAAGAAAGAAAATAGAAGCCCTTATTTGTGGCGATTACTAGTACGCAGAGTGAAACAGCCCTCTGGCCCGAGGGTGCCTTAATGATAGAGCACTCACCGGTGTAGCAGCGCCTGGTGTAGATCCCAGCACCAGGAAAAACCAAAAGAAATTACAGATCATACAGAGCTGTAATCCCAGCTCTCTGGGAGGCTGAGGGGAAGACCGCAAGCTCCAGAATACCTGTCTCAAACAAGCAAATTGGTCTGCAATCCAGTAAAGCTTCCACTGACAGTAACGCACTAAACTTGAGGTGTGTAGGGTCTGAAACACCAAGAAGGCTGTTAGGTCATCCAGTACGTCCTGACGATGAGGAAGGAATGAGAAGGAGAGGTGAAGAGCTGAACAGAATTGTGGGAGGAAGACAGTTCATCTAACCAATATTTTATATAATTTGTGATATAAATGCAAAGATTTAAATATACGGATAATTTAAATGGACTTTATATCATTTACATGTATAGCAATGTACATTAAATAGTGCTTTAAATCATCTAGTTTTTGAATTTCAGCACATAGATACATGCACCATGTACATGCAGTGTTTATGGAGGCCAAAGAGAGCATCAGATTCCTTAGAATGTGAGTTAAATCATCTTTTTTTTTCTTTTTATTTTTTCGAGACAGGGTTTTTTTTGTGTAGCTTTGGAGCCTGTCCTGGAACTCACTTTGTAGACCAGGCTGGCCCACAGTTGTTACAAATGACGTACTATCAACAGTCAAACAGTGTGCTCGATTCCAAACAACACCCAGTCTGTTTGTTGAGCGCATACAGAACTTTAATCGCACAAAAGCGCCGTTGTTTTTGTGAATTCCATTTCAGACAGTTGGCATATAACCCACACATAATAGTATTGCTGTGATTTTTAGTCGTTTCTTATTTAAGGATCCAAAATATATAATGTTCACAAAATAACACTTGGTAAATGTTAATCAGCTTTTATTTCTACTCCTTTGAAAACACTCTATCCTGATCACTCACACTGATCTGCACGACTAAAAGTTAGCTAAGACGGCCAGTCAGTCCGACCAAAACCCAGAAGTACTTGACTCAAAAATCAAAAGCCTGTCCTGCTCTACAAATCTTCCCGTTCGCAACTCCTAAAACCAAACGAAACTGTCCTAGTGCGGCCGCCCGTAGCCAGGAGTTTGCCCTTTCTGGGTTGCACTTGAGCATCCACACAGATCTACACAGTGCCTTAGGCTAACTCCCAAATCTAAGAGAAAACATGAAACGAATGTGAAGATCTGTAGTAATCCCAGTCCCAGACCGGAAAACCTCACCCCTCAGCTGTAACTCCTGCATCTTCAGAAGTCACTGTCACACGAGGCCGGAGGCAGGAATCGATCCGAATCAGCATGAGTAACGAGAGTGCGTCTGTGATCAGGAACGTGGGCCCTATGTTCCAGGATTGATCACACGCCTGTGAAGTGATGGGCTTTTAAGGCACATTTCAACAAAAACCCATTATATAACCAGCTTCAAAACGGAAGCTCCACTTCTACATGGCAATTTTATGTGGTTTACCAGACAGGCAGATGTCTTACCTAAAAAATAAAGTCTTATTAAAAATGCAATTCTCTGTTCAATGAGAAATACTTTGTAAAAACTATTAAGAAAAGGAACCGGGATACATGTGCTTAATAGAGAACCTGCCCAACGTGCACAGAGCCCTGGGCTCAGTCCTCAGCACTGTTCAAGACAAGCATGTTGGTGTACTGCTATAATCCCAGCACTACGGGGCAGTGAAGGCAGAGGGATCAGAAGTGGGAGATAGCCCTGGGCTACATAGCAAGTTTGAGAGCAGCCTGGGCCATCTCAAACCCTGTCTCAAAAAAGCAAACAAACAGCATCCTCTCTCTCTCTCTCTCTCTCTCTCTCTCTCTCTCTCTCGTGTGTGTGTGTGTGTGTGTGTGTGTGTGTGTGTGTGTTGGGGGAGGGGGAATTAGACTCTTCAGGGTAGCCAACCTCCTTCCAACCTGTTGGCCAAGGCCCATCAGGGAACAGCTCTGAAAATTAAGGGAACGGAAACTTCTCTGGGGTTCCAGGCGCCTAACAATTCCTTTGTGGTCTCTGCACAGGGATCGTAAGGAAGGAGCCACAATGCTGTAAGGAGTGCTAGAAACCCCTTAGTACCGCACAGACTACTGGAGGCTCAGCTTGCAACATCAGACATCCATCATTGTTAGCAGCTTCGGAAGACCTCTCCCAGCAAGGTGGTGCACACCTTTGATCCCAGCACTCAGGGGAAGCAGAGTCACATGGATCTATGACTTCAAGATTAGCCTGGTCTACATAGTGACTTCCAGGACAGCCAAACCACACACAAACAATAAACAAGCAAGAAACCAAGTATAAGACTTGGGGAAGGAAAAGCAACTAGATAAGAAGGGACAAAATGCTTTAAACACTTCATATATTTTTGCAAGAGCAGCACTGATGTCCCTAGGAATCTTTTCTAGGGTCATACATGCCTGACAGTGCTAACCTTTGGAATGGCTTGGTACAGACCTAGATTTAGGACTTCAATTCTCTGCTCATCTAGAAAAACGAACCCATGGCTAACTTAGACCTCTTGAGGCGGACCTTTTCCCACAGGCCACAAGCTTTCCTGTGTCAGAATTCTCTCACAGAGCAAGTTGGTAGCAAGCTGAACTTGGTAGGCACGGGAGGGAGGACACAAGGCACACTGTCACAGATGGACGGGTGATTCGGGTACCAAATGAAGCCACCAAGGACTAAACTCCATAGTGAAGACGAAAGACCTGCTCCATGCCTGTGGCCATGGAGCACTAAAAACTGGTCCTGAACAAAGACTTTAAACATAGCACAAGAGGCCATTCACAGGAGCCAGATACACACATGTACACAAATGTATCTAGTCTGAGAGGCCATCTGCCACTGGGACTCTCTGGGAACCCTCTCGGCCTGTTATTTTACCTCCTTGGCAGGTACAGAAGTACCTCCAGAACATTCCCAACAAATCCATACTATTTCCCCCGTCTCCTCAAACAACATTCATATATCTTTATACTAACCGGCATCATTTTAGAAATCTGGTCCCTAAGGTTCATTAGAATAACGCAGCAGAAAGAAGTCACCCACTTGAACACACCGACTACAAAGACGTGTGCCGAGGGAGGGAGTTTCATAAAGACTGGGTGGGTAGGAAGGCATGGCCAATAGGGATACAGACTTGGATGGAAGACTGGTCCTGATATTCTTCTAGAAAATTCCCATTCACACTCATTACAAACACAAGTTCTTACTGTTCTTGCCTGGAGCTCCCAGCCCAGACCTACTATCCCTGCTCCACTGAAAAATGATTTCCCCCATAACAATTGGTAGCAAAGGTTCCCCAATTTACAAAAAGTCTTCACCAATGTATTACTTTGGATGAATTTCCGATGGCCGTATGGACCATAGTATGCACGCCCTTGAGAGTTTAGAAAAAGTCCTTATCAAAGTTCATCTCTAGAGGAAAAATGTGAAAAAGTGCAAAATATGTACAGTTCCTGGCAGTTCTCACGGGGGGGTTTTCTGATTATCAACACGGAAGTTTACATTTATGCAGCGATAGAGTGGGCTCACTTTGTTACTGTACAGGTTTTTGCTTCGAAGAGCTCATTTTATTTTAAAAAGAGAGTACTTTCTTTGTCCTGAACAAATCTACGTCCGTGTCGCAGGCTCCTCCTTCCTGAGGTGCAGTGTGGCTCGGCACCCCCATCACAAGTGTGGGCTCAGGCTCCTGATAGCCCCCCTACAGCAGCACGCGAGGGGTCCCGTTAGGAGTAGCTCCTTTCTTCTTCCGTAAGCGACTCTGGGCTTTTCGAGATTTCACCATCTTCATTCTCACCTCGAACACCTCATGGATGGCCTTCCGGAAGCAGTGAAAATTGTAGTCAATAAGGCCTGCAGGAGAAGAAAAAAGGACACTGTAAATGAGTGGCCCGAGACACAACCTGTCACTCATGGCACCCGCTGCCAGCAGGGGGCAGCAGAGGCACAATCACGGAACAGGTCCAGCATGGCAGGTGGTCAGGAGAGGTGGGTGTTTCCTGAAGAGACTATTCCAGGAGCTTCTCAGAGTTTTCCACAAATCTCCAAAGGTGTCCGTGCCCTCAAAGATGTGAGAAACCACTGAACTGCACTAACTTCTTCTAATCATTCAGATTAAAGACTAATTGCAATTAAGAGAAATCAAGGCTGTCAAGATGACTCAGCAGGTGTGTTTGCTATGCAAGCCTGCCGGACCTAACTAAATTCCACCCCCAAACACAAATCAAGGTGGAAGGGGAGAACCAACTCCACACATACAATAATAGCAACAAACATTTTTTTCTTATTTTCAGAAAAGGCTGGCTTCACAAGCCTGACAACCTAAATTCCCCAGAACCCGTCTGAGTTCAAGGCCAGCCAGGGCTACATAGTGAGACCCTGTTTCAAAAATAACTAAATAATTAAGTAGGGATTGGTTATTTTTTGAGACAAACAATATGGAAAGACACCACCTAACATACACACATACACACAACACATACACATTAAATATGAGCTGAGGGCCGGGTATTGGTGGTGTACGCCTTTAATCCCAGCACGCGGAAGGCAGACACAGGTGGACCTACTACATCAAGCGTTTGAGTTCCAGGACAGCCAGGGCTACACAGAGAAACCCTGTCTTGGGGGAAACAAAACAACAATTAAAAAAAAAAAAAGATGATGAAGTTTTAAATGTGCCCATTTCCCTATATTCCTTAGTTATAGCATTAAATTAAACTCAACAACTAGGTTTCTAGTTAGTTTACTATATCCTACAAAACCTGCCTGCCATCAGAGATTGTGGCTTCATAATAATTCACCAAAGATCTATACGATCAGTTTCTACTTAAACTTAGTTTCACACATCAGATATTAAAATTAACGGTGAAGGCTAAACGAGCAACTGTATTTGTGCAGCATGAAGCATTTACCTTTAGAAACTTTGTAGTGGGGACCCTGACAAGACTTTAGTAGAGGCTCCCCAGGAGCAGACAGACAAGAGCAACATCTGAGCGGGAAGGGCATGGCGGCATGTCTGCATGGGACTCTCGCCAGTGTGCACAAGTTCATCGCAACTAGAAACGGGCAATTCCCAGGTCAAATGTTGTCAGTCAAAGGGGGCCAGATGAGGACCTGAAGATTATTTACCATTTTTGCAACTTTTTGGTTAATTATAAGATTAGTTCACAATAAATGAGTTCTCCAGCCCAGCTCAAATGTTCCTAGGTTTAAGAACCCACTGCCAGCTGAAGTTATACACCGACGTGGGTCTTGTTTTCCTCAGCTTCCAAAATGCACAGGAAAGAACAACCAACGATAAATGTGGGACGAGATGTAGAACGTGCAGGTCTGTGTGCAAGTACACACCTAGCTCTACACCTCCAAGAGCCTAGCTCGCCATCTTTTTCTTAGATTACAGTCTAGTGACATTGCTCTCTTCCCTTTCCTCCCTCCTTGCTCTCCTTAAATTCATGGTCTCTTTTCCATGTTACTCCATGCATATGTATACAAGTATATGTTCCCAAACATAGCCTGCTCTGCTCAGTCCCTAGACTGCCACCTGGATGCTTATTTTCCGGGCTGATCATTTGGCACTGGACAACCAATTGGTGGGCTCGTCCTTAGGGAGGACCACCTCTCCTGCTCCCTAGCTAGCCATCTTTAGCTGACACAAGCTGAGGCTTGGCGGGCATGCCGTGTCTACGCACATTCAACAGGCGACAGAGGCGGCGCGGACTGAGGCGGTTCTTTCAAATCACATCAGAAATTACCTTTTCTTTCAAAGCTTTCCTCTCTGACAAAGCAAACGAGCGCCAAGAACTTTGTGACCTCTTTTAAATAAAGAACCGTTGTGTTATTCAGCTTTATAATGGCTGTGGACTCCTTGTCATACGGGGCTCCTGCTCCATCTTCTTTGAGACTAAATGGAGACAGAAATCAGAATGCATTTGACCTTCAAGAAAGAACTACAAACTGCAACCCAGCAAGAGACCCCCACCTCAGCACACAGAAAACTATCACCCTAACAGACTGTTTATGCATGCAGTGCCTTTGGGGAAAAGATCACACAGGCACTGGAGGTGTGGCGGCCCTGATAGTCACAGGAAACCCTGTCTTGAAAAGAAAAAAAAAACAAGAGGCTGGGGATGTAGGTCAGTGGTAGCACCCTTGTCTAGCAAGGTGAGGTCCTAGGGTTCATCCCCAGCTCCACAACTCCACAGAAGAAAAGGCAGTGCCGGAGGAGGAATGGTAAAATCTGACCACACAGTAGATAGCAGAGACATGTTCGATTTCAGTGTCCTGCAACAATGTGTTCTTATTCTCAGGAAACACAAAGAATCAGTAGATCCTCAATCAATTTCCCAACAGTCCAGCTAAAACATAAATGCCAGCTGTGCATCAGGAAAATAAGAGCAAATGTGTCAACATGGTTAAAACTGGTAAATCCCTACAAAGGGCATACAGTCCATGGTGCAGACACCAGTTACAAAGGACCCAAAACACGCTCCTCTAAACTCTGAGGGTACCGGGCATGCACGTGGTGCAGATACACACATGCAGACAAAACATAAAGGTTTCGGGCTGGAGAGATGGCGCTGAGGTTAAGAGACCGACTGCTCTTCCAAATGGACCCAGCAATTCCCAGCACCCACATGGCAGCTCACAACTATCTGTAACTCCAATTCCAGGGTACCCGACACCCTCACACAAACATACACCTGGGCAAAATGCTAATGTTCATAAAATTAAATTTAACACAATGTTTCTAAACGTGCGAACAGTGACTGTCTCCAGACAGTGAGGTTACAGACTTCTTGGCTTTTGCTTTTAGTTCGGATCTAAAGCAGGCTTCTGCAGGCCAGGCAAGGGTCCTATCACTGAGCTCAAATCCCTGATCCCAAGCTAGCTTACTTTTTATGCTTGTCATAAGGAGGTATTGCCTTTACAACCACAAAAAGTAACACAGCAGACAAAATAGAAGAGCCAAAAAAATTACAAGAATAAAGTTGTTAAGTTTTGCAACTGAAATTGTTCGCTTTTCCATCTATAAGCAAGGAAAACATGTGAAGGTGGAATACATGTGTGTGTGTGTGTGTGTGTGTGTGTGTGTACATCCATGTGAGTGTGTATGTCTCTGTGTGTGTTTATGTGTGTGTCAAGCTGCTGACTACCAGAGCCTCAGTTGAGAGAGTCCTTCAAAAACAAACCACCTTGTCTCCAGGAGGCAACTGAGAAAGGGCAGGAAGACTTCCTGTCCCAGACCCCCTGCTTCCTGGGCTGCCTGCTAGGGACTAGTCTCCACCCACATTTCTGCTCCCACGGTGCTGGTTATGGAGCAGGCTCACAGCTGCTCCGGTGGCTGAGTGTCTCAGGGTGGCTGTGACCATGACCATGACCAAACAGCTTGGGCAGGAAAGGGTTTATTCTGCTTGCACTTCCATATCATTGATCATTAGCGAAAGAAGTCAGGATGGGAGCTCAAACAAGGCAGGAACCTGGAGGCAGGAGCTGATGCAGAGGCCATGGAGGGGTGCCGCTTACTGGCTTGCTCAGCCTGCTTTCTTTGAACCCAGGACCACCAGCCCAAAGTGGCCACACCCACAACGAGCTGAGCCCTCCCACATCAATTACTAATTAAGAAAATTCAGCCCTTCAGGCATGCCTACAGACTATCTCACGGGGGTATTTTCTCAAGTGAGGCTCTGTCCTCCCTGCTGACTGGAGTTTGAGTCAAGCTGAAGTAAAACTAGCGAGCACCCTGAGGAAACTCTGGAGCACTGTGCTCCAAACCCGTTCTCACGGAATCCGTGGGTTCTCAGAACCCCAGCACTCCACTCCAGAAACGTCATCTCTGACGAAGCCCAACTGCCTCGCCTCGTGTTTGCTTCAGCTGGTGCATGTACCTCTGATTAACATCATTTACCCAAACAACTAACCACTTCTGTCTAATTGCCACATGGCACAATAATGAACATGCATATCATTAACTATGGGGCCAGATAATTGTGCTGTTCACTGCACCGGATTACCATGGCAACTGAGACTGTAACCAGCCTCACTCAGCTTCCACTTACATCTTAGAAATAACAGACTAGAGCTGGAGAGATGGCTCAGTGGTTAAGAGCATTGCCTGCTCTTCCAAAGGTCCTAAGTTCAATTCCCGGCAACCACATGATGGCTCACAACCATCTGTAATGATGTCTGGCGCCCTCTTCTGGCCTGCAGACATACACACAGACAGAATATTGTATACATAATAAAAAAATAAATAAAATAAATAAATATTTAGGAAAAAAAAAGAAAGAAATAACAGACTATCACAGGGTCACAATCACGAAGAAGGTTTACCGCTAAAGCCATATGGCCATGTCTGATGACAATAATAAATTATGACAAGCACAACTTATCTAGGCCCCATCAAGCAGGAACATTATGAGCCTATTAACAGTGTTTTCGCTCTTACCACAGTCATAGGAGTAAGTATGTTATATGCACACACGTGTTTGCACGTACATAAACGTATATGTAACAGAGATAACAGAAAAATCACACAGGATGGGCCAAGAATTTTCAGATAATGGAAGACATAAGCAGCTAAGCTTGAAATTTCCAGAAGCTGATGGAGCAGGCTGAATGTCAGGGGGTGTGAGGCAGAGAGCAGAGCGGGTGAAAATACAAGGTCTAAGAGAATGGCCCAGCGATGTGTGACATCAGATAACGGCTCCCTCACACTCCAGCTGTGCAAACTTGTTCAGTGTACTACCGAGCATGGAGACTGCTTCTAACTGTAGTTATACAACTTTCCAACTGAAAAAGGGGGGAGGGGGAGTGTTGGCACACGCCTTTAATCCCAGCACTCAGGAGGCAGAGGCAGGTGGATCTCTGTGAGTTTGAGGCCAGCCTGGTCCACAGAGTGAGTTCCTAGACAGCCAGGACTGTTTCATAAAGAAACCTTGTCTTGAAAAACAAAAAATATAACTTTCTCCACTCTCTAATGTTATTTTAGGAAGTTTTGGTTTCTATGAATTGTTAAGGTCATAATAAAAATGAGCAGATGTCATTTGCCTGGTATTTTAAGTCTCTGTTACCCAGACAATTAAAATCAAATTTAAAAAAGTACTGAGCAGGTGTTTTCTGTACAGGGTAATGGAAATGGTCTCCACGCTTGTGGGTCTATTTTTACCCCATGGGGCATACTGTGTGTGCAGGTTTCTCAGCTTCTGACCATGATCGTTTAGACCAGGTTCAAAGTCTAGTCTGGCTGGAAAAGCCACCATTCTAAAGTCCGTTTCTGCGTCTGTAAACCAAGTATAGTAATTGTAATGGATTAAGTAAAATGCTGCGGATCCCCAAGTGGCTGCAGTGGCAGAAACACTGCAGGTCACCAAGCAGCGGCAGTGGGCAGCGGTCCCGAGAGCAGCCAGTCCCAGGCATGGATGCCACAGTTCCCCGAGTGGCTACAGTGAGCCACGAGTCCCAGGCAGGGAGCCACGTGGTGGGTGAGAGACCTCGATGGGGCAGCCAGTCCCACAAGGAGAGATAGACAATGGGCAAGTCTCTGAAGGCTGCTGGTCCCAGGCAGGGAGCTACACAGTGGGCAAGAGACAGAGGCATGGATAGGCACACCATGCAGAGGGAGGTTGGATATTTATTTAGTGGGTTATGGAAGAGAAGGGGAGACAGGGAGAAGAGCAAAGAGGGAGGGAGAGAGGGAGGGAAAGAGGGAAGGAGGGAGGGAAGGGAGGGGAAGAGGGAGAGAGAGAGAGAGAGAAGAGGGGAAGGGGAGAAGTGGGGAGAGACAGAAGCTGCCTCTTTGAGAGGAAGACAGAAAAGGAAAAAACCCAGGCTGGAAGCTGAAGAGTGGCTTGTCTCTTAAAGGGACAGGACAGATCATTACAGTAATCCCTAACTCATGGAACAACTAAATTAGATGATTGTAGCATGAATAATAAAAACCCAGAGACAGATATTGGGGTTCAACCTGGAGATCAGAAAAGCAAAGCAGCCAGTTACTGGCTCTTCTACCTCTGACTGAAAATGGGCGAGAGCCTGTCTCCACAAATCCTGAAGACTCCACAGCCCACACTTCACTCTCCACTGAGTTCCTGTACCTTATATTCCTCTCTCCACCCAGCCATATCTCTCCTGTCTCCACTTCCCTAGTGCTGGGATTTTAAAGGCGTGAGATCCCAAGTGCTGGGATCACCTTTGTGTGAATTCTGTCTCTCTTTTAGGCAGATTCAATCTTGGTAGCCAAGGGTGGCCTTGAATTCAGAGATCCGTCTGCCTCTGTTTCCCAAATCTTGGGATTAAAGGTGTGTGCCACCGCTCTCTGGCCTGTATGGCTGACAAGTGTGACTACCTTGCCCTCTAATCTTCAGGCAAGCTCTATTTATTAAAACAAACAACAGACCATTATAGATGATACCAAAGTTTTAATCACAATAGGCATGTGCTCAACAATTACCTGCTATTATTGGCATGTTAAATGATCTATTTATAGATCCTAGTCATTTAAAATGAAAGTACCGAAGTCAAGTAAACGAATGCAAAGATGCCCAGAAGCTATGAAAAGGCAGGCAGGTGAACAGGTAGTCCTCCGTTTCCTCCCCCACATGCCCCGCCCGCCCCACTTCTCCCTATTTCTACCATGCTGAGGACTGATCTCAGGACTTGCTTCATAACTAAGCCACACCTCCAGCCCTGGGAAGGATAGCACAGTTATGGCCTTTAAGAATACACTGTGGGGGGGGGGGAGGGGAGACAGGGGACTTGTTCTAATTACAACAGTAAATAATGCTTTGCTTACCCATAAATACAAGAGATGTCGATCACCACGTCGATCATATCGCAGCAGAGCTCGTAGGTCTGCATGTCCACGGGAGTGCTGTCAGTTGCAATATAAATCTTACTGACCACGTCAAACAGAAATGCCTTTTCAATTCCGGAATTCTGACAGGTGGGGGAAAGACATGCCTTAAAGTAACAGCAAGTTCCGACCACTTCGTGGTTATATGAAAAATGATATTCCACTGCACTAATTAGGGAAGAGGACATGGAGGGAAAGGAATAGCAGCATGGAGGGTGGGTGCATTAAATAACGTAAGCCTCCATGAAACTGTCACAGTGACTCCTTGTACTGTGTACAGTCAACAGACAACAATTTTAGAATAAAGTGATTTCTTTCAAGATTTAAAAAATTATATGGCATCACCAATGCAATATATAAATAAGCCAAAATTATCAGGAACTCCTATTGAACCATTTTATTGCAATTTTAACTCTACTGTCATACATTTTATGATGGGTTTGAAAGGACACATGAAAGGCTGAATCAGTCCAAGTTATTTATCTTTGGTAAACCACGTGGGCAGTGTTTCCTAACTCTTGGCCTGGCCTTTGTAGGAGTCTTCAGGCTCAGCACTCAGACAATGTTGAATTTCCTTATATTCATGTATTTTTGTTTCAAGGATGGTTAGGACTTGTAACAGCACAAACGTGGAGGTCAGAGGACAACTTTTGGGAAGGAATTAGTTCTCTCCTTGTATCGTGTGGTCTGGACTGGATGCTGGTGTTAAGGCTTGGCAAACCTGCTGGCCCCAAAACCAGGCTTTCTGTTCCATATCCAAGGTAAGACTCTGTTAATACTAATGATTGCCTCCCGCTTGAATAAGCAATCCAAGCGCACCAGGGAAACACACACTGCCAGAGTTTAAAGGCTCTAAAACAAACGGTAGGAATAACCTTCAAGAGTGATGCTGAAGTGTCTGAAATGCAGGCAGGCATTACAACTTTTCACTCTTGCCGCGCTGCTCTCGGATTCTGCGAACGACCTGAGCAGGAGCAAACCATCTACTTACTGAGATAAAGATGTTCAGCAGATTCTCCAGCGTCGGGAGCTGTGGGATCAGTTTCTGAACCACTTTACTGAAGGCTTCAAATATTGAATGGTCATAAATGCTCGTCAGATAAAAGCTGAAAGAGAGGGTGGTATTTCATCAGGTTCTCTCTGACTGAGCAGTTGTTTTGGGCTCTGTCACTAATGCCAGTGATCTTATGTACAATTTTAACATACAAGCACCAGCTCCTTTCAGAATTCATAATGAATTGGTCAAAACCAAGTATGTCCTAGCTGGCAGCCTCTATCCCTCCCTAGTGCTAGAGCCAGGCTCAGTCTGCACTGACTGGCAAGCTTGGGAGTTTGGCCGTCCTGTGTGAGCATCCTCACACTATACAGAGACTCTGCCTCATTTCCACGTCCCGTGTGAGCATCCTTACACTAGAGACTCTGCCCTCATCCCCACATCCTGGGTGAGCATCCTTACACTATACAGAGACTCTGCCCTCATCCCCACATCCTGGGTGAGCATCCTTACACCATACAGAGACTCTGCCCTCATCCCCACACAAGCCTGTTGCCTCATTAGTAACTTTTACATTATATATACTGAAGCATGCCAATTTTTTCATCTCCCAATTTGCAAAGTCAATAATTATGTACTATCTTACCCCACAAAAGAGATGGAGACATTTTCCTGTGAATTCCTATCCTAATGATTTTCAGCCTCGTCTATTTGAGGTTATAAATACTATCCTATTAGGAATAACTATTTTTGAGTATCAGTTAGCATCCTGGGTTAGAGCCATCGGTTTTGTTGTGTTTTTCATATGAGATGAGAAGTTTAGTTTTAACAACTTGTTGAATACAAGAATAAAACAAAACACTATTTGCCAAAGGTTAGCATTTAGCAAGTACACAACATTTTAGATTTCTACAAACAAGTAAATACACGCCATCCATGCCTAGCCAGTCCCCACTCAGCCAGCTGTGGTGCTCGAAACCCAAGTCCACTGGCTACAGCCTTTCTTAGGACCCAGACTCTAAGGGTGTCGGCTCTTACCTCAGGTGAATTTTTTCTAAGCCAGCATCTGCAAGGTCATCGTTGGCCCTCTGGTGAATGTCTCTTTGGGTTTCAATTTTGTGATCATCCGACAGACCATCCACTTTATGAATAAACACCTCAAAGTTAATGTCAGTGTTCACTTTGTAGGCTCTGGTAACTGTGAGGTGGAGCCTGGCCAACGCTTCCATATAGTCATCCTGGAACAAAGGTCATGCCTTCAGCTTTGTTTCCAGAACCTTCTAGACACACTTATGGCCTGGAAACACATAGTTATGATCTCCAAAAATATTTTGCCAAACTCCCAACAACAACAACAAAATTCCGTTATTATGGACTTCAAGTATACAAACCTAAGTTTGCTAACACAGAGATGAGAAAATACAGCTAAAAAAAAAAATCCAGCTGATCTGGGTAGGCACAGTGTAGGTTGTTGGTTGATAGCCATAAGATAGGAGCCGCAATTCCAGCAATAGAACCTGGACCAATACCTAGGTCCTCCAGGGAACAGGATGCCTCCCAGCACTTGGGAGGCAGAGGCAGGCAGATCTCTGTGAGATCTGATCTACAAATCAAGTTCTAGGACAGACAAGATTATGTAGAAAGACCTTGTCTGAAGCGGGGGGCGGGAGAAAAGCAAGATGCTCATGCCTGTAATCTCAGCATTCCCTAAGAGGCTAAGGTAGGAAGGCTGCTGTGAATTCAAATCCAGCCTGAGCACCAGTGTAAGACCCTGTCTCAGAGAAAGAGGAAAGTGGGGCTGGAGAGAGATGGCTCAGTGGTAAGAGCACTGGCTGCTCTTCCAGAGGTCCTGAGTTCAATTCCCAGCAACCACATGGTGATTCATAACCATCTGTAAAGAGATCTGGCGCCCTCTTCAGACAGAACACTATATACATAATAAGTCGTAAAAATAAAAAATAAAAAGGGATCTAGAAACAATTTACCTCTGACAGAACCACTTCAATCATAGAGGGAGTGAGGACAAAAAGAACATGCAAAATAAACCACTTTTAAAAAAAAAGAAAAAGGGGAAAGGTGAGGGAAGAAGGAAGGCAGGGGGATCTTTCTCAAACATTATTAGACTTTCCTGTGACCTGCAGTAAATTTAAAAAAAAAAAACACACACAAAATCAGAAACACAATTACCAACCTAAATGACAACGCCTAGCTAAAAATAAGCAACTTTGGGCTGGAGAGACAGCATGGTGGTCATGAGCACCTGCTGTTCCAGCAGAGGACCAGAGTCGGGTTCCAGCACCTAAGCCGGGCAGCTCATAACCACCTAAAACGCTGCTTCCAGGAGAGCATGCACCTCTGGTCTTTGCAAGAACCTGTACTCATGTGCACAGACCCACACACACTAAGACATGTACACACGCAGACCCCCACACACTAAGAGAGGTACACATGCAAACCCACACACTGAGACATGTACACATGCAGACCCACACACTGAGACATGTACACATGCAGACCCACACACTGGGACATGTACACACGCAGACCCATACACTGGGACATGTACACATGTAACCCCTCACACTGGGACATGTACACATGCAGACCCATACACTGGGACATGTACACACGCAGACCCTCACACTGAGACATGTACACATGCAGACCCACACACTAAGAGAGGTACACATGCAGACCCATACACTAAGAGAGGTACACATGCAAACCCTCACAGAGACATGTACACATGCAAACCCTCACACTGAGACATGTACACACGCAGACCCTCACACTGGGACATGTACACATGCAGACCCACACACTGGGACATGTACACACGCAGACCCTCACACTGGGACATGTACACATGCAGACCTCCACATTGAGACATGTACACATGCAGACCCACACACTGGGACATGTACACATGCAGACCCTCACAGAGACATGTACACATGTAAACCCTCACACTGAGACATGTACACATGCAGACCTCCACATTGAGACATGTACACATGCAGACCCTCACACTGAGACATGTACACATGCAGACCTCCACACTGAGACATGTACACATGCAGACCTCCACATTGAGACATGTACACATGCAGACCCACACACTGAGACATGTACACATGCAGACCCTCACACTGAGACATGTACACATGCAGACCTCCACACTGAGACATGTACACATATAGACCCATACACTGGGACATGTACACATGCAGACCCATACACTGGGACATGTACACATATAGACCCATACACTGGGACACATGTAAACACACAGACCCACACACTGAGACACATGTATACATGCAGACCCAAACACTGAGACACATGTATACATGCAGACCCACACACTGAGACACATGTATACATGCAGACCCACACACTGAGACACATGTATACATGCAGACCCAAACACTGAGACACATGTATACATGCAGACCCACACACTGAGACACATGTATACATGCAGACCCACACACTGGGACACATATATACATGCAGACGCACACTCTGGGACACATATATACATGCAGACGCACACACTGAGACACATGTATACATGCAGACCCACACACTGGGACACATATATACATGCAGACACACACTCTGGGACACATACACATACAGACCCACACACTGAGACACATGTACACATGATTAAAAATAAACAATGAAAAGTAAAAATAAAGTAAATATATTTATTTGGGGGCTAAATTACAGCCATATCATAAATGCCTTAGATCCGCACTGGAGCTGCTACACAGCGCAGTATTTACCAAGTCAGCATCGAAAACGATCTTTAGCTCTGGGTGGAATCCACTTACTCATAGGCAGTTCCTTAAACAGCACTGGGCTGACTCAGGGGAAGAGGGTTCCCTGACCTGTAAGGCACATGCTAGTCACTCCCCTGGGCCCTGAGCTCCCGGATTTACAGTGCTGGAAGACAGATGGGGAGACTGGCCAGAAAACAGGTCTGTACACACTGGAGTGCCAGGAGAGCAGCTCCCGACAGCCCAGGCTTGTGAAGGGTCTGGGCACAAGCTCCGGGTGGGCCTGGGGAACCCACCACAGGTCTGGTGCTGTATTTCAGTCTCTCCTCTACAGACCTCACTGAAGGAAGAGTGAACCCCTGCACTCTGAGCCCAGTTCTCAGAGCTGGTCACACAACGTAGCCTCCTAGAGCAAGGGTTTGCTGAAGATGCTCCTTCTGTATTACACACATTTTGGAAGGCTAACAGACGGCAGAGTTTCAGGGAACTCTCTGAACGCCACTATGAACTGGGTTTGGCATTTCCTAGAGAAGCTGCTCCCTTTAGGCCTGGGAAATCCTCCAGCCAGCACCACGGTCTCAGACACTCTAAGGCCCCAACCTCACCCACCCGCCCCAGCGCTGGCCAGCCTGATCTCCCTTCCTCCTCTCCTCCCACTGAGCCCAATGGCAAGGCCCCAGTTGGAGAGGAGGCTGGGGAACAGGGCTCCTCACCAGTCAATGTCTCCCTACCCTTGACTAACGACCAAGTTGAAGGAGGTCTACAAAGAACTGTAGAACTGTTAATAAACTACTAAAAATAATTTTTATGACAGAAAACTAGATAATGCAGGAGACACAATTTGGAAGGATTTTAAATTCTTGCATAAATGCTATGACGAAACTCACCCCATATCCCTATAGCCCCAAGTTATCTATGTGAACACAGCTATAGGAACAAAGAACAAAAGTAGAACTGGTTATTCAAACACAGATGTGAGAGCTGGAGAGATGGCTCAGAGGTTAAGAGCACTGACTGCTCTTCCAGAGGTCCTGAGTTCAATTCCCAGCAACCACATGATGGCTCACAGCCATCTATAATGAGATCTGGTGCCCTCTTCTGGCATGCAAGCATATGAGGAAGGAATGGTGTATACATAATAAATAAAATAAATCTTTAAAAAAAAAAACACAGATGTGAACCGTGGAAAACAAGATACCTACCTCACATTTCAACAGTCATCTACAAAACGCACAAAAGAGTTACCATAATCAAGTGTGTACTACTAATAATAATTTGATTCAAGAGCTAGAGAGATGGTACAGTGGTTAAGAGCACTGGCTGCTCTTCCGGAGGACCCAGGTTCGATTCCCAGCACCCACATGGCAGCTCACAGCTGTCTGTAACTCCAGTTCCAGGGGATCCGACACCTCCATCAGGCCTCTACAGGCACCAGGTATAAAGGTTCACAGACATACATATAGGTAAAACAGCCATACAGATAAAATAATAAGTTAAAAATAATATTTTGATTCAGAAGAAAATTTTCGCTTAGAATTTTATCTACTTAATAACAAATATTGTAACATGTAACCTTCTAAATAAACTTTTAGATTGCAGAGAACCTGAAATCATTCCACACATCTTCTGGCACCTGCCCCACATCTATAAAGTTTCCCAGGTTCTTAGTTAGGGTTCTACTGCTGTGAAGAGACACCATGACCATGGCAACTCTTATAAAGGAAAACATTTTATTGAGGTGGCACCTTACAATTCAGAAGTTCAGTCCATTATCATCATGGTGGGACGTGGCAGCATGCATGGTGCTGGAGAAGGAGCTGAGTTCTACATCCTGATATGCAGGCAACAGGAAGTGGTCTGAGATACTAAGTGTGGCTTGAGCATATATGACACCTCACAGCCCAACTCTACAGTGACACACTTCCTCCAACAAGGCCACACCTACTTCAACGAAGTCACTCTTCCCAACAGCACCATTCCCTATGAGCTTACGGGGGGGGGGGGGGGGGGATTACATTCAAACTACCGCACCAGGTATATGACCTTATTTATGGGTTAGGTGAGTGTGGGCTATGACTGACAGGGAGCCTTTTCTGCAGAATCTGAGGGCTCTGGGAAATCCTTGTTTGATAGGAGGGCCTATTGCGGATTTAAAAACCCAAACCACTGACCCAGCAGGATGATTCAGCAAGTAAAGGTGCTTGGCTCAGGTCTGACAAGAGTTTGATCCTCTGAGCCCACAAGGGACAGGAAAGGAGCCTCTGGAGCCTCTGACCCCACATACATGTGGGCTGTGGTGAACGCAAGTTTGCACACACATTTGTATGTGCATCACACACACACAGATACACACGCACAATTTTACGAAAACCACTGCAAACGGATGTGGGTGAATGTGGAGAGGTAGGTGTCGCCCGTGGAGTCTGTACCTGGGAGTCGATGACAAAGATTAGTGCTCCTGTGCCCCGGAAGATCATCTCGTAGTCAAAGGTCGGGTCAAAAAAGTCAATCTGGCCTGGGAAGTCCCAGATCTGGAAGTTGACAAAGGAGCTGTTGGAGACGTCTTCCCTGCAGATCTTATTGGTGCTTTCCAGGAACAGGGTCTCACTCGGGGACATCTTGTGAAAGACAACTTTCTGTATGGACGACTTGCCACTCCTTCGGAGACCCATGAGCAGGATCCTGGGCTTCACCTCAGTGCTGAAGGGGTCGCTCAAGTCCAGAACTGGAGAAATCACAGGACAAACAGGACAGGGTGAGTCGTTCTAACGAGGGGTTTCACCTCCATGTCAGATGGTCTGTGACTCTGATGCTACTCTTCCACACGGTGTCCCCTCTGCCACCCACTCATGAGGGACAACTGAGGACCTAAGGCCATGAAAACCACCCTAACACCCTCACATATTCCTGAAGGGCAGAGTACCATTGTATATCTCAGCATCCCAAGCAGGGACTTAGGATCCAAAACACAGAGGCTTCCTGGAGCTCACGGCCACAGGTCTTTAGCCACACCCTCCCTCCACAGCCATCAGTCTCTGCACTTGGTTACCCTCTCCTGGCTGGCATCCTCGTGGGCCTCGCAGCCTAGAACACAGAACTCGAACGTGAGACTCAGACCTCTCTCCCAGGACTGCCCGCTTCAGCTTCCATCATCCGGTAAGATAACCACAGACAGCTATTAACGTTTAAATTCAATGAGGCTGGAGAGAGCCCCCAGTGGCTGCTTTTCCAGAGGAACGGAACAAAATCTTCTTTAAAAAAAAAAAAAGAATCAGCTTTAAAAATCCATAAAATATAGTGACAATAAAAATGTCTCAGGGGCCGGGCGGTGGTGGCGCACGCCTTTAATCCCAGCACTCGGGAGGCAGAGGCAGGTGGATTTCTGTGAGTTCGAGACCAGCCTGGTCTACAAGAGCTAGTTCCAGGACAGGCTCCAAAACCACAAAGAAACCTTGTCTCGAAAAACCAAAAAAAAAAAAAAAAAAAAATGTCTCAGGGCTGTTAGGATAGTTAAATGAAATCAAGGACCTAGAATAATTAAGACTCAAGCAGGAGTGATGGTGTACACCTGTAACTCCAGTACCTGGGAGGGTAAATCGGGAGGACCACGAGGTCTAGGCCAGCCTGATAAAAGGCATGAAGACTCAATCCGTCACGGATGCTGGGCCAAATGGTCATCTACATGCAAAGACCTAAGATCACTTACAGGTTAACTCAAAATGGACCAAACACCTCAACTTAGGGGCTAAAACTAAGCTCTCAGGAAGGACCACAGGCAACCTCAGATTAGACAGTTTCCTTAGCTGTAACCATGTACAAGTAACCACAGAGGAAGAGAGAGGCAGACTATATATCATCAAAACTTTAAAAAAAAAAGGGGGGGGGGGGAGCACCGTAGAGATGGCTCATCAGTTAGGAGTACTTGCCGTTCTTGCAGGTGACCAAGCACTTAGGTCAGGCAGATCACAGCCACCTGTAACTCTTGCTCCAAGGGACCTGACACCCTCTTCTGGTCTCCTCAGGGACACACACACCCATACACATGCACACGTGATAGAAAAACAAAACAACTCTTAAAAAAAATTTAAAGAAAATTTAAATTCTATCCCCATAATGGAAATTGTGACAAGGCTCTAATGACTTCAATACATGAAGAACTAAACTGTCTTGGTGAACAACCCAAGGGAAAGGGGGCCAAGGAACCAAACATCCTTCCAAACACGATGCACATACATCACTCTATCGTTACTGTCCAACAAGCATACGAGGAGATGCCCTGCGTCTGTGTCACTGAAGACACATGTTAAACCAGGAGAGAGGCCCAGGATCGAAAGTAGCAGGTGTAGGGAAGGGGCAGAACAGACATTGCCGTTGAAATTGTAAAATGAAATTTAAGTGTGGAACTACAATACGGCCCACTAGCAGGAATATACTTTTAAGAAGACATAGGCAGAGGGACACAACGGGGCACACCTTTGACCTCAGCACTTGGGAGGCAGAGACAGGCAGATTTCTGTGAGCTCGAGGCTAGCCAGAATTACATAGTGAGACCGTGTGTGTGTGTGTCCCTCCTTTTCAGCTTCTCTAATTGCTAAATTGGTAACAAACACCAAACACTTGAGTGTTTACCTATGGACTTTGGTTTTTGTTTGTTTTTTGATTTTTGAGACAGGGTCTCACTGTGTAGCCCTGGCTGTCCTGGAACTCATTGTGTAGAACAGGCTGGCCTCAACCTCACAGATACTATGTACAGTATTCAAAGCACATCTCAATTTAACAACTATTTAACTACATTTCTTCATCTGTGTGGGGGGGGTATGGTTTTCATGTGGAGATCAGAGGATAACTTGGGAAGAGTCAGCACTCTCCTCCTTCCATGCAGGTCCAGGTGGAAGACCAAATCCACTGGCAGCACCAGCTCACTGCCCCCAGACACCTTGTACCCGCAAGAACCTCCCCAACACCATGCCTACACAGCCTTCCCCAGTTCAACAACCAGTTGGCATCCATGGTACAAGCTGTAACCTAGGGTAGGATTAGGATTTTGGTAGGATGTACCTAAACACATTAGGTTCCTTCCTCATCAGCGATCACGCTCTCCTGGGACTGCCAAGACAAGTCTGCCTCAGGAAACCAGACAGTGGACTGAAGGAACAGGACTTAGGTCACAAGCTAGTGCCATCCCAAACTGAAGCCCTAAAACCAGAAGCAAGGGTATGTGCGTTATAAACCATAGCTGAACAAAGATACGTGGAAGGCCAAGCCCAACATACAGAACTCAAAGTTATGAGAAATCCCTAAGCAATACAAAGACAGCTGAGAGAGGAGCCTGCAGGCCTGGAAAACCGTGGTGCAGTGATTCTTACTGCAGTGCATGGGACCTAAAAGTGTCTGAGGCAGGAGCTGCCATCTTCCTTCCAGACACTCCCTCAAGGTTGAGCATGTGAGAGATACCGATTAAAATGTGAATTACAGAAGAGGACGTAGGCTCCATAAACAAAAGACGCGGGTTCACTAAAGAATCAGAAAAAAATTCTGGTGTTACAACAATGAATCTAGAGGAAAAAATTATCACCTTGGAGCACGAGCGATCCAAGGAAGGGCCATGGGGGTTCTGGAAACAAAAATATTCTGAGGACAAGGCAGACAGGATGAAAGGAGGACTCCACACCCACAAGGAGGGAAGAAGAAGAAGAGGAAGAGAAAGAAGGAGGAGGAGGAAGGGAAGGGGGAGAGAGAGGAGGAACAGGATAAAAGGTGTACTTCACACCGACAAGGAGGGGAAGAAGAAGGAGAGGGAGGGGGAGGAGAAAGGAGGAAGAAAAAAAAGCTCATTTCTACTACTATCCCTACTTTATTCATAATACTCCAAAACTGAGAACAACTCAAGTGTCTATCAACAGGTAAATGGATAAGCATCTTGCAGCACATCCTCGCCATACAAGGAACTAAGCAGGGGCTGGGTGCTTGCCTAGTATGCACCAACGTCCAACCTGGATCAGCAGCACAGGAAGAAAGGGAGGGAGGAAGGAAGTTGTTGGCGCTCACAGATGAACTGCAGAGAAGGATACAGTTCTATTTATTTCAGAAAATTCTGAAACAATATAAACTAACGTGCAATGGCACACAAGGCCTCAGTGGCTGCCTGGGGACAGGAGTCGGGGTAGAAGGGACTCCAAGGGGGTAAGGTAACTCTGCAGTGGATATGGTAAATAAATGCTTTACCTGACTGGGGAAGCTTTCAGAATCATATCAAATGTGTACTTATTTTTGCAAATCGCATTTTAATGCAAGTTATTTTAAAACTGCAATCCCAAGGAAAAGAAATTGGATGAAACAGTGTTCATGGGAGCAATGCCCTGGGGCCAGCCTGGGGAGTGGAAGTGCTGGGGATCTAAGGCAGATCATCAGACCTGGCAGCAAGCACCTTCATCTGCCAAGCCTTCTCACTGGCCCCACCTACTGATCTTTCTGAATACAACTTCTTCCAATAAATAAACAAAACACAAGCATTACAAACAATGTCCACAAGTTGTAAATCTTTCTGACCAGGTAACATTGTTAGATGCAGGTGTAGTCTTTAGTTATGTCTGGAAATGCAGGCTGGAGTCTCTCCTCTCACAGGGTGTGGAGGGTGGCAAAGGAAACTTTTTGAAGGGGGATGTGGGTGTGTAAGTTTAGAGGTGTCAGGTAAAGTAAGGTGAGTGAGACAGACGCACAGCTCTCATTGCACATGGGGCTGGATGTGCCTCCCTGCCGGCCAGGGTCCAGCACACACGAACTAGAGTGGAAAGATGGCAGCCACGTCAGCAAGATGCCATCAGCAGGGACCAGGGAGCTTGTGATGCAGTCCACCGCTTCGGTTTTATCTAACTGCACGCAACGTGCCAGGGACTACTGTGCCACTTCTGAAACCTTTCCCAGCTACTGACAAGTACCCAAGGCATCTGGGTAAGGAGGCTGCCCAGATCACAAGGCCGGATGTGGCAGTCCACTTGGCAGTTCCTCCGCATTAAAACCAGACCATTCCTTACCTTACAAGGTGACTTCACGTCAGCCATATGGCCTTCTAATATCAAAGATTCTTTTCTTCCCCATCATTTAAAAAAATTATTTTACATACCAATCACACTTTTCCCTCTCTCCTCTCCTTCCGCTCCCTACCCCACCACTCCCCCTACCTCCCACCCACTTTTCTGGTATGGGCGGTCCTTCTGTCTATGTGTTGCTTTTATTGGTTAATGAATAAAGAACTGGCTTGACCTATGGCATGGGAGGAGGAAGATGGAGTCAGGGAGAAGCCATGGAGCCTCTGCCAGAGTCAGACATGCTAAAACTTTGCCATGTAGCGATACACAGATTACTAGAAATGGGTTAAATTAAGATGTAAGAGTTAGCAAATAAGAAGCTAGAGCTAATGGGCCAAGCAGTGATTTAACTGATGCAGTTTCTGTGTGATTATTTTGGGTCTAAGCTAGCTGGGAGGCTGGGAACAAAATAAGCAGCTTTCTCCAACATTTTTCCTCCGTCTCCATGCAGATTGGGTAAGGCCTCCCACGGGAATCAACAAAGCATGACACATCTGGCAGAGGCAGTACCACGCTGCTCCCCACTCCATCAAGGCTGAACAAGGCATCCCCACCATAGGGAGTAGGCTCCAAAGAGCCAGCTCATGCATCAGGAACAGGTCCTGGTCCCACTGCTAGAGGGCCCACAAAAGACCAAGTTACACAACTGTTAACAAGGTGCAGAGGGCTTAGGTCTGTCCCATGCCAGTTCCAAGAGCTCCCACAAGCTCAGGTCAGCTGTCTCTGCGGGTTTCCCCATCATGATCTTGACCCCCCCCCCTTGCTTATATAATCCCTCCATCCTCTCTTCAACTGAACTCGTGGAGTTCAGCCCAGTGCTTGGCTGCGAATCTCTGCATCTGCGTCCATCAGGTACTGGATGAAGGCTTTATGATGACAACTAGGGCAATCACCCATCCCATTACAGGGGAAGGCCAGTTCATGCATCCTCTCCAATATTACTAGGAGCCTTAGCTGCGGTCATCCTTGTGGTTCCCAGAAGTGTCCCTGGCACTAGCTTTTTCCCTACCTCCACAATGGTCCCCTCTATCAAGATATCTTCCTCATCACTCTCCTGCTTATCCCGCCCACAACTCGACCATCCTGATCCCTCACATTCCCATCCCTCCCCTCTACTCCTCCCACCCCCAGTTTACCCAGGACATCCCTCCTACTTCCTTTTCCCAAGGAGACCCATGTGTCCCTCCCAGGGTCTTTCTTGTTTCCTAGCTTCTTTGGGGTTATGGATTGTAGCCTGGTTATCCTTTGCTTTATATCCAATAGCCACTTATGAGTGAGGACATACTATGTCTCTCTCTCTCCCTCCCTCCTTTCTTCCCTGAGCCTAAATCCCTCCTCCTCTTTACTCTCTCCTGGAAGCTCCGCCTACACCTCCCCCTCACTATTGGTCATTCAGCTTCTTATTAGACCAATCAGATACCTTAGGCAGGCAAGTTAAAACCAGCAACACATCTTTACATAGTTAAACAAATGCAGCACATTTTTGCACAATTAAATATTCTGCCACACTGCTCATCTAGGGGTTCTCCCTAGAGAAACAGGGAAATTCTCTGCATGAACTCTGGCTCACAACAGTGAATCTTTTGAAGGTGATCTCTTCAGTTTGAGGCCAGGCTGTCCCACATAGCCAGTTCCAGGTCAATCAGGGCTACATAATGAGACCCTGTCCCAAAAACATGAGATAAAAAAGTTATATGTAGAAACAAAAATATTCTATAAAATTCTCTCGAATCATACTAGTAGGGAAGTGAAAAGCATGATTGAATATATTCACATATATTATCTGTAATATGTACTATATATATTATTCAATACATATTCAGTTATGTTTCTAATGTGTAGTGATTTACCGATACTTCCTAAAGGAGGAAGTGTTCTTAGGAACTTTTTTTAATTGCTTGAGAGAAACTCAAGGCTGTTTTTTTTTTTTCTTTTTTTCTTTTGGGTTTTCGAGACAGGGTTTCTCTGTAGCTTTGGAGCCTGTCCTGGAACTCCTTTTGTAGACCAGGCTGGACTCGAACTCACAGAGATCCACCTGCCTCTGCCTCCCGAGTCAAGGCTGTTTTTATACAAACCTTTTACACACTGAGAACAAGTGACAATCCCTCTCAGATCCGTGAGAATCAACAGCTTCTCACCCACATTAATCAAGGAGTGAGAAGCCTGAGTCACAGTGAAGCTAGGGAGAGCCATTGTCACCCAAGAACTTTACAGGGTTTGACAGAGGAAACAGAATTTTTGTTCTGTTAATTTTTAAAGGGATAGATCTGAGTTTGGATCCCCACAATCTACTTTCAGCCTGAGGCAACGCTATGCATTTGTATCCCAGTGGACTACATGAGATGGGCGTCTGAGACACTGGCATCCCTGGAGGCTCCAGGGTCCAGCACGAACAAGTGCTGCCTCAAGGAAGAAGGTAAGACTGATGCCCGAGGGTGTCCAGGACTGGCTGATATGTGAGCTCTGGTGTACACTTTTTATGAGAAGGACAAAAGATACTGAAAGAAACTGAAAGGAGAGCCGGGCAGTGGTGGCGCACGCCTTTAATCCCAGCACTCGGGAGGCAGAGGCAGGCGGATCTCTGTGAGTTCAAGACCAGCCTGGTCTACAAGAGCTAGTTCCAGGACAGGAACCAAAAGCTACAGAGAAACCCTGTCTCAAACCCCCTCCCTCCCCCCAAAAAAAAGAATACTGAAAGGAGGCAGGAACAAGAAAGAGGTGGTTTAGGAAGCAAAGCTGTCCTGTACGGCTGCGGGGTTGGGGAGGGCTGCGGGGTTGAGGAGGGCTATGGGGTTGGGGACGGTTGCGGGGTTGGGGAGGGCTAATCTAAATAAAGTGCCGCCTAGGACAGGAGTCTTCCCACGATCCTCTTTCCAACGCAGAGCCCGTCGCTTATCTAGAACTCGCTTATGTTCCCATTACACCACCCTATGTCTGTTCTAATAATAAAACGGGAGAGGCGGCTAATAAAAGGGCAGGTATATCAGGCCTTGAACTGGTGATCCTGCTTCCTACTCTTTGGAGTGCTGAGATTGCGGGCGCACATCGCCACACCCGGTTATTAACTCCTAGTAGGAGGGACTTGCTGTATTCAGCACCTGTATACCCTTCAGGGAGTATCACCAGCTTACCCCATAGCAACCCCAGTAACAAGCGAAACCATTGCTTCCTCAGACTCCAAGGGGCACAGGCCACTGTGAAAACAGTCCAGATCCAAGCAGACTGGGGTGAGAAGCTATCTTCACCAAGTTTCCCCTACAAATTGGGGACTTTAGGGGAAACTTTTTACTTTCTGATTCAATGACGGGAGGGCAGATAACAATGGGGGTATCTTTTGGTCTCGCTCCTTGCCAGTTTTTAAAGCGCAGTCATTCACTTTAGCAAAAGTCAGGTGTCAAATATTAATCATTATTTATGGTATAATTATGAATTTATATGGGGTGCTGAGGATTGGAACCAGGAGCCAGGATACCCTAGCTCTATGGTAATTGGGTTTGGAGGGATACGGTAATGTGTGTGAATGTGTTGGTACTTTATACAAGTATGTGGATGCCAGGTGGACTTTGTGTGCCTTCCCCATCTATCCGCCTTATTTTGGGGAAGGGTCTGAAGCTGGAACTCGCCAACTCACCTAGGCTGGTTGTAAGCCACAGAACTCTCTTGTCTTCCCTCCCCAGGGCTGAGATGACAGACACCTACCCCCCTCCACTTAAGTGGATGCCGGGAATCTGAATTTTGGTCCTCACACCTGCACAGCAAGCATACTGCCCACTGTTTCAGCTCTGGTCCCTGTTTAATTGTTTTTAATGGTTTAATCATTGTAACGTCTCTGGAGTTTGATTTGGGGCAGCGTATGAAGATGAGACTTGCCTTACTGTGATTAGCATCAAGGAAAGAAGGGTGAAGCAGTGTCTCAGTCCATCCTCAACGGAACTAAGCTGCATGAAAACGCTCCTGCTGCTCATGAGTAGACTATGGAGTGGGAGATGAATATTTTTTTAAAAAAATATTTATTTATTTGTTATGTATACAATATTCTGTCTGTGTATATGTCTGCAGGCCAGAAGAGGGCACCAGACCTCATTACAGATGGTTGTAAGCCATCATGTTGTTGCCAGGAATTGAACTCAGGGCCTTTGGAAGAGCAGGCAATGCTCTTAACCTCTGAGCCATCTCTCCAGCCCAGAGATGCACATTTGAATCCCAGCTCAGCTGCGCCACATTTTCGAGTTGACCACACATGGTCAAACTCACAAGGGACTCGGGTTAAAGATGAGATCGGGGCTCCACACGTCACATAGACTAGGGGCAGTGGGAGCTTTCCATCTTCCGCCTACATTCTCTTACACATCTCCTAACAAATGGCCTCAACTAGCAACGGTAGTCCATCCAACGTCCCACTCCCAGAGGTGACTGACCGTGGTGGGGGAAACTTCCAGACCACCGTTAGATGCACTAAACTTCCTGTCAGTTCACTAGTGCGTTGTTCACACCATAGCCATCTTTTGCCAAATAAGTCCCTGATTTTCACTTTCTCCTAAGTTTGAGAATAGGTAAATGCAGACGTCACCAACATCTAAATGGGAGCGTGTGCTCCAGAAATAGATGGTTCAACAGACACTTGTCGCTCTTCCTAAGTACCTATGCTGGGCAGCTCACAACCTCCTGTAACTCCAGCTCCAGATCTGATACTCTCCTCTGGGTACCTACATCATACAGCGCGCGCGCACACACACACACACACGCACACACGCACACACACACACACACCAGGCAAAACCTTAAAAACAAAACCTGCCAGCCGTCAGAAGGACAATGAGCAGGACGTCTAAATTCTTGGCTGCCCCTCTCCCAGTTCCAGCTCCTTTGCAGGAAGTGCTGGCCGGGGAAGGCAAATGTTCTAAGAGAGATTGTGCTTCGGGGCCTAAACCTCCAGACTTTAACTAGGAAAGAACAGAGGCCAAAGATAAGGATAAGTGTTTAAGCGATAAAGGATGGAGAAAGAAGCAGACCGACCACCTGTGTACAGCAGACAGAGGAGCAAAGCCAGGCTTCTGCAGTGTTTACCAGAGCAGAAATGAACGTGCCTGCTTCTCACCACGTGAATGTGCTGTTGCCTTTTATAGCAAGATTTCAGGGATTCCGCCTGACCCGGGAACTCCCAGTGGGGGCTTATTACTGAAGTCATCAAAACAAAGCTGCAGGCAGGGTTGCCTTTAGATTAACAACACTGGGGGCCTCCCATTCCGGGCTCTGGAAGTCTTTCGTCTCAGGAATTCTTCCCCTTGGGCAGGGCTTTACTTTCACTTCAAATTTTGCCAAATCAAACTTCAAAAGTGCCCCCAAGCATCCCAATAAAAACCGGCAGAGAAGGGGGGGGAGAACGGGTTCTATTCCCTCCTGGCAAACGCGGGCCCCCGGGACTGTATCAAATTACCGGCTTTTCCTCTGGAATAGGGTCTCCTCTTTAAACTCCCACACAAGCTCCCTATTGTGCATCTTACCTTTTCAAATACCTCGCAAATGCATTCCCGTTCAGTCTTTTTATGGGAGGATCTAACTGCTAGATTCTAACAAATAGCTAATTAATAACAACGCGACTGAACAAATTATTTTTTTTAAAAAAAAACGTAGCTAAGTGATCCACTGTGAGACCAATTAAAGGGCCCGCAGAAAGGGAAGCATGCGTACAGGTGCACACCAATTTAAACAATGGAGAACCAGTACCAGCCCTCTCTGGAGAAAAGCAGCCAGGGAAGGGAAGGGGTAACTCGGGAAGCCGTTCCTCCTCCGCCGGGCTCAAGGCTTAGTTAACTTTACTCCTTTCTGATTCGCCGAAGTAGTCCCTGCCAGATGCACAATCCAAGCTGGCTTTCGAGAAAAGGCTTTGTAGAGAGCTTCAAGTTCAGTTCAGTAGATTCTCCATAAAAGTTCTTAAAACTCCAGTCACGAGGACTTTTATTCCTCAGTTTCTTCAGTATGGGGCATTGAAGAGACTAGTCCTTTCCCTGAGATGTTTACAACCTACACGGGGAATGTTAACAGCCCCATTCAACTGACCTTTTCAAGTAACCTTCCGCTGGGGGGAGGCGGTGAGGGGGTTAAAAAAAGAAAAACAATCAGGAATCCCAAACTCAACTTCTTTGTGTCCCTGTCCCAGGGCGGCCCCCATCTGCAAGGCTAACTCGAGCTCCTTCGGGAAGAAACAGTTGGCTTCAGTGGCCAAAGATCGCTCGCCCCGCGCCCACTCCGGGGGATGCCACGAGGTACATCCAAAGTATCTTAAGACCGGGATCCCCGAGGTCTCCCGGAGACTCGGGTACCACCTGCAGCGCGGGCCCCGCCCCAGAGCTCTGGTCCCACGCCGCGGACCCTCTCGCGACTATAGCGGGGAAGAATGACACGCGCAGCTGTGGGCGACCCAGCAGGCACGCTGCCGCCAGCTGCCTCTTTTAGCTCGACATCCGACCCCGCTCCCCGCCGCCTTCCCGCCGCCGTCTGCAGCCCGGCCTCGCCCCTCCCCCCACGGCGCCCAGGACCCGCGCTCCCCGCATCGCTCCGCACAGCGCCCCGGGATTGCGAGCGCTCAAAGCAGGCCGGCTCACCTCCCTCCTCCGGCCCGCTGTCCAGCTCGGCGTCCGAGGACCCGGGCCCGTCCTCGTAGCCCGCCAGTCCCACCAGCTCATCCTCCTCCTCGTCGTCGCCGCCGTCCTCACCCTGCAGCTGAGGCTTGCCCAGCACCTGGCTCATCACGCCCACGCTCGGCTCCAGAGTCCCGCGTGGGCCGAACCGCCCGCGTCTCCCCGGGCGAGCTTGGCGCTCTGGGGGCTGCAGCGGCGCCCAGCCCTCCCTCCCCCTCCCGCCGCCGCCGCTGCCGGAGGAGCCAGCCGGAGCGCGGCAGTTCTCCCCGGGAGCGCGAGGGAGCGACTGCGTGACCCGAGTCACCTGACGCTTGTCACACACACACACACACACACACACGCACCGCCGGGCGCGC
This sequence comes from Microtus oregoni, assembly GCF_018167655.1. Taxonomy (NCBI): domain Eukaryota; kingdom Metazoa; phylum Chordata; class Mammalia; order Rodentia; family Cricetidae; genus Microtus; species Microtus oregoni. The sequence continues at coordinate 13,741,144 of NW_024543076.1, forward strand.
GCTCGCCGGCCGCAGCCACCGCTTGCTTGCTTGGCGGGGCGCCGGCCAGGGCCACACACGTTCTCCCCCCTCCCCTACGGAGCGCGGGTGTCCAGACCCGCCCCCGCCCCCGCCGATGCAGCACGCGGTCTCTGCACGCGTCGCCCCGAGACCACCTTGCCGAGGACCACCCCGACCCTGCCGCCTGCCTTCTGCAGCACCTCTGCCTTACACGAAGGTCTTCGAGCTTTCCTACGCTCCCAAGCTACCCCCCAATACTGCGGCACCCAAGCCCCCACTCCACAGCCTTATGCCATAGACTCCAGGGGTTCGGAGAAATGCACTTTGCTGGGTAGTTTCCATAGCAGTTTCCTCTTAAGGTGCCTTTTAGTTCGAAGGACTTCCCACCAAGAATACTCCCAAATCTACTCTATAGTTACGTTTCCGAAGAAATCATATGTCTCATGATTTATATCTAAACATACTATACTAAGTAATTACTCTGCAACCTTCGGGAAAGCCTCAGGTGTATAACGCACCCGGAGCTTTTTATGGCCAACTGCTAGTGTCTTGGTGGTGTAGCCCCACATAAATGTTCCACGCCTTTTGTGGGAGATGAGGGGCAGCTCTCAGATTGGAACAGCAGCGGTGTGGGCTGAGGAGGTGCTTTCCTCCTTGCAAGCTTCTCGCCGCAGGACACAATGGACCTACCCCTCCTAAAAGAGAAAAGAATAAGTCATGTGCATGAACTTCCTGCAATTAATCACATAAGAAAAAAAAAACCCAGAGGGCCAGCAAGGTGATCTGGATCCCGCTGGTGCCAGCAACTCCGCAGGTGGTGAGGCGGAAGAGAAAGGCAGCTCGGGCTGGGGACTTGTGGCCAGGGACAGGGCTCACTAGGGGTCCTTGAAGAAGCCTGGCTAGGAATAGGGTTACTAAGCCGTGACTCACGTCTTGGGTTTCTTCTAGGTAGGTGACTGCTTTTAGCAGGAAAGGTCCTAACTTCTCCAGTTAGAGGCGGTAGAATTCCACGTGGCTGCATGGTCAAGGTCGTTCCTTTAACACAAAGATGTTAACTGAAAGACTCTTCAGTGAAGAAACATTTTGCAGAGAATTTAGGGAGTCAAGACAAGGATTATCCAGTAGGAAACTCACACCACCTCCTAATTTAGTGGGAGGGAGCGAAGGGAGCCAGAGTTCTGAAGAACAGCCAGGAAACAGGCCTTATGTTCCATCAGGCGGCAGCTGCTGTCGGAGCCACCCTGACCAAGCCGATAAGAGAGGGAGTACCCTGGCCTCTCTCCTCCTCCCCTATCTTAGAGCACTCTCCGGAAATGCCTGCCATTGGTCCAACACAGCCAGAAACCTCCCGTGAGCAAAGGAAGACTGAAACCTTGCGGAGTCAAAGGGTGAATGGGGGAGAGCAGAGCCCAGGCTCCTTCCCTCTCCCCACAGGAAGCCGCTTCTCTGAACCTCACCAGAACGCCACTGCCACAGAGTTAGTAGAAATATTAAATGAGAAACAGAACTCCTTTCTCATGGGCGATTTTCCTTTCTGTAGAGAAGAGAATGGGCTGTGTGACTCAGTTAGTAGGGCGCTTGTCTAGCATGGGGCCATGGGTTCAATCTTCAGCACCTTGTCAGACATCGTGGTGGGCAGCAGGAACTCGGTGAGACTGCGGCCAGCTTGAAATCCCTCAATCTCTTTTCAGAAAAGGAAATGTGGGGGCCACCCATGATAATCTAAGTCTGGGCAGGTCACCCAAAGGATGTTCTTTACTTCCAACCTTTATCACCTGGGACTCTGGCCATCGATAAATTTAAATAAGAGGCCTGATTCTCAGTAGTTTACCCTGAAACAATACCTGGTAGCAGAAAAACACAAGCTGAGATTATCGGACCCCCACCCAAGAGCAGACCATTCAAAGGAAATGCCTGACATTCCAACCGCTGTAGATAGGATCACCTGCCAGCATACCTCACCCCTAGACAAATGTCAGCCAATCGGACCTCAGAGACCCCTCACTCCCACCTTTACTACTATAAAAACCCAATTCTAATTGAGCTCGGGGCTCTCCAGTTATTCCAATACATTGGACATGCACAGAGACCGAGTTTGCAAACTTGATTAAAATAAAGGCTCTTTGCTTTTACATATGCGGCTAGGTCTCCTTTGTTGGTTTTTGTGGAGACCTGGTGGATTTGGGCATAACAGAAGCAACCTGGAGAGGGTAGAGGATATTTCCCCAAAGCTAGCTTACCAGCTGGGGTGGGGGCTCAGGACTAGCCTGTTTCAAGCATCAGGGAGGTCCTGAGACACCATTCAGATTCAGACCAACCAGTCACTCAGACCTGGTTACTGAGTATGGTCATCCAGTGAACCCAGGGTCTCTAGGGAGGACAACTCTCAACAGCCCCCCCCCCCACAGAAAAGATGGAAGTGTGTGATGATTCTCTGACTGCCTTAGGGAGAGAACTCTTACTTGTTTTTGTGGTTATGTGTGGGTTTTTTACCTAAGTGTGTGTCTATACCATCTGTATGCAGTTCCCACACAGACCAGAAGAGGGTGACAGATCATCTGGAACTGGAGTTACAGATGGGTGTAAGCCACCACCTTTTAGGCGCTGGGAACTGAACTCAGATCCTCTGAAAGAGCAGCCGTTCCTCACTGCCTTATCATCTCTCCAGTACCAAGAAGAGAGCTTTTATGGGGAACACTAACAACATATCAGAACACACTCCAAGGTGTCTGAAAATTGGATCATTCTTGAGAATAAAATGGACCAATGGCCCTGTCATCTGTTAGGGAGACAGAGGCAAGACTCAACGTCCTCCTCTAGACTTGTCCTCAGCTCAGGCCAAACCAGGATCATAGTTTGAAAGCAGAAAAGAATTTCAGAACTGCGGCGCGCGACTCCGCCAGCAGAGAAGACGCCACAACAGGATTCTTCTTGGAACGCGCTTTATTGGAGCACAGAAGACTGAAGTTTAGATAGAGGCGAAAAGACGCCGAGCCTGACCACGTGGGGGGAATACATACAGCGCCTGGTCCGCCTATGACGTGTCATGGCTCCATTGGCTCAGACCACACTGAGTAAGTCGTGTAAGCAATTGATAGGTGGGAATCAAACCACTCTTGGGCCAGCGGCAAGCGTGCACAGAGGTTGTTTACCAACTAGAGACAATAGCAAATGAGGGCAACGGGCTTAGAGCCAGACTCTGAGAACATGGCGGTGCCATGGCGCACTAAACAGAACTAGCCAATATGAAGGAGAGTTGGTTATTGTGGGAGCCCATGGATGTGGATTTGTTCCCCCTTGACCAAAGATCAGAGTTTAGCCTGTTCTTGCTTCTTCAAGGTTATGGACAGGACGTTTGACCCAGGGTGTGGCTACTAACAGGAGATTTTGACCTAGGGGTGGTTACTTGATGCTTTGGGTATTACTTTGTTCCTTGCATTTTGGTAAAGAAGTCTTTTGTCTTCCCCCTCCTCTTTGGATTGAGGTATATAAAGCCTATGAGAAATAAACATGGGCCAGATTGTATGGGCCGCCCATGGGTGATGATGATGATGATGATGATGATGATGATGATGATGATGATGATGACGACGATTCAGTATTCACTGGGTTGCCCTCCCGACTCTATCCTTTGTCTCTGTCTACTTCTTTTGTGTCTGCTTTTTCTGCCTAACATCTCTAACCCACACGCCCTATGCTGGGAAAGTACAAACCTGTCGAGGGTGGACCCTGACACGCTATATTTCATGATATTTGGGGGGTTCCAGGACCAGAGTCTCACCTATACAGTCCTAACTTGCTATCTAGACCAGGATAGACTAGGCTGGCCTCGAACTCACAGTGATCAGAGATCCACCAGGACTAAAGATGTGTGCCACAACCAGCCTTTATGTAGAGATTTTGTTTTGGTAACAGGGCCCCAGATCTTAGTAGGCCCCTAGGCCTTAGCACAACTGACTCCATGATAGAAATACCATTCAAGCTATAGAAGTCAGCATGTAAATAGTACCACCTGCCAAAACAAAAACAAAGGTCTAATCCGTCAAAGTCTATAGTTCTGGGGAAGTCTCTCCAAATGGACCTGTTAGGACTCAAAACCAGACAGATGGCTAACTAAGGTGCCTATTAACATATCAAAGTGGACCCTGGCTGCCAGGTTTTCCCAGCATCCCTCAGTCCCTGGCTGTTACAGAGTATGGCTGCCTTCATACCCTGATTCCTACCCTAAAAGTCTCCACTCCAGGGTCATGTTTACTCTGGATTGTCCCAGATAACTCTGCCACTGCTCTCCCTCTTATCTGTAATAAACTTTCTCCCCCACCACACCTAGGAAAAGTCACGTCCTTCCTTTTTTATCCCTTTTTCTCAAACCTTGCTTTTTGGCTTCTGTAATTCTGCTTCTGGCTAATTGCTCTTATTAACTGAAGTGTGTCAGCCTAGGACATGATTTTGTGCTTAAAAGCTCACCCTGAAAAAGGCTCGGTGCTGCACTGGGATCCCGAAAATTCACTATAGTCGATGACCGACTAATAAAGATTTTCTGTCGGCTTAAACCCCCATCTGAACAGTCTTCTTTGCTGGCTACCCCCCAACAGTTGTTTGTTTGTTTGTTGTTGTTGTTGTTGAGGTATTTTGTTTGTTTTGAAACAGTGTCACTGTACAGTGCTGGCTGGCAAGGAACCCTATATAGACCAGGCTGGGGTACCTCTGCCTCCTGAGTACTGGAATTAAAGTCATGTAACCCCCAAGCCCAGTCTGAATATTAACCTTAAGCATAAAGATTAAGAGAAAATGAGCCGGGCGGTGGTGGCTCATGCCTTTAATCCCAGCACTCGGGAGGCAGAGGCAGGCGGATCTCTATGAGTTTGAGGCCAGCCTGGTCTACAAGAGCTAGTTCCAGGACAGGCTCCAAAGCAACAGAGAAACCCTGTCTCAAAAAACAAAAACAAACAAACAAAAAAGATTAAGAGAAAATGAGAGGCTGGACGTGGTGGTACAGGCCTTTAGTCCCTGTTCTTGTGAGGCAGAGGCAGGTGGATCTCTGTGAGTTCAAGGCCAACCTGGTCTACCCTAATGAGTTCCAGGACAGCCAGAGTTACTCAGTGAGACCTTATCTCAAACAAACAAACAAAAAACAGAGAGAGAGAGAGAGAGAGAGAGAGAGAGAGAGAGAGAGAGAGGTGGTCAGAAGGATGTACTTGAAAGCATAGTTGAGTATTCATAACATAGATTTTAGTGAGGTTTACTGCTATTATTTAGAATTGGTTGCTGAGGAACCTAAATGAGATCACTGGGCACTTAACAAGATTATAATTGATAAGATCACGGAGACTCAAGAAGGTAGAATGTATTTACTCGAGAGTCAACAGTCTTATCTGGTGAAAGGGATGAGGCCCTCCCTACCCACCATCGTACACATCCACGCCTTTACCTGAGTCTTTGCTATTTTCATACAAAGGAATAGTATTTCTTTGACAGCGACCTTCACAGAAAACATTAATTGTGTTGGAATTCTTGCTTCTCAGAAGGTGAGAGGCTCCAGCCAGACTCTGGGGCAAGGGACCCTCCCCATCTCTCCATATTATTCTCATTCTGTCCTAACTCAGTCACACAAAGTCAAGGGACATACAACAGTTGAATAAAGGCTTGAAGCCCTCTAGTTCAGCATCATTAGCGGTCATCTGACAAAGTCCGAACACCCAGGCTCCGGAAAATCTTGGCCTCTTCTCTCTAACTGCTGCGGTCATCTCCGTGTTGTCCGGGTTCAATCGGGATAAAAACACAAAGTATAAAAAATAAAATAAAAAACACAGGGATAAAAGTTCTAGAAACAACACTGATTTTCAAAGAAATCCTGTAAGTAGATTCTTTCAGGTTAAAATGTGAGTTGAGACGCCTTAGAAGAACCCTGAAAGCTTTTAAGAAACTTTGCTGCAGCTCTGCCCAGTGAACTGGCTGCTGTGGTAATCGGCCTGTCTGTGGCCGTCTCCCGGGAGAGCGTGCTCAAGAATGTCAGCCTGCTTCTCTTGGCTCCTCGTGCTTTCTCTGTTGTAAGAAACCATGGCAGGTTTATAGATGCTCAGTCAGTGGAGGGGGAGTTGGGGGAGAGGCAGGGAGGGAGGGTGCAGAATGAGGAGGAAGAGAATATCTGGTGAGCTTTCTGCAGAGTCCTAGAAAATATATTTTTTTACAGAAACTTCAAGAAAGTAATAAACACCAAGTTTTCTAAACACCGTAAGACTTGGGAAATGCCAACGAGGTCAACTTGAGCTGCAAGAAGCCACTAGGAATGAGCTGACAAGCAAGGAAAGGTAATGTACCGGCTGTGGGGGTACATGGCTGTAATGCTCCACACTCTACAAATGAAGGCAGGAAGATTTGGAGTTCCAGGCCAGCTGTGGCTACATACCATATGTTGTCTCAAACAAACAAAATAGCCAACCAGAGACCTAGGCAGGTGGTAGGGCACTTAACCTAGCCATCACAAGACCCTGGCTCCATTCGCCATTATTTTAGGGAAAGAAATAAAAAATAAATTCTTGTAGGCTCTGTCTTCCAGGACTTCCCATAGATTTTCAGGGATAAAATTGACTATTAAATTTCTATTTTAATAAAAATTCTTGAAAATTTTTATTCTAAAACCGTCATTCTAGAAAAGTCTCCTAGCTTTCTAAGAGATATTTTGTGATGTTGGGAAAAATGAGCACCGTTGCCCGTCCAAATTTTGCATGAATAAAGACACTGTTTCACAATGATGTAAACTTCGAGGTATCCCGCAAGTAATATTATTTCCTCCACTTTATAGGCAAGAGAACTGAGGTCAAACAGCTCATCTCAGGAACACAGGGAATGAGTGGTAGAATAATTCTGAAGCTCAAGAAGGCCCTGTGTGAGATGAGTCCCTATTTAAGGAACACTAACAGCTAAGGCCGTGCCGCAGCCCCTCTATTAATAAAGGAGGAAAGATGAGAACCGGCTCCTGCTTATTTACTGAAGGAACAGAACCCAGATAAGTTCTCAAAAATTAGTTAGTTTTCTCAGGTCATTTAAGCTACAGGATTTGCTAATAGGAAGGGAAGAAAACTGCAAACTTTCTAGTTGCTGTTCTGTTGCTGTGAGAAGACACTGTTGCGGGGTCCCTCTGTAGACCCCCTGAAGAATTGTGCCAGCCGCCTGTGACTGGCTTTGGCTGAGGAGGGGAAGTGCGCTGCTTGCCACCCAGCCCCCAGGTCCTGGAGAATATCAGATGCAGCCAGGAGTCGAGTCTAGCAGGAACTCGTTTATTTCCTTACAGCATGCAATTTATAAAACAAACCCCCCACAAATCCCAAAAGAAGCAGAAGGGGAATTAGCCAATCACATCAGCAGTCACGTCCACATGAGCCGCAGCTCCCAATGGAGATCACGGAGGCATCAGGCATTTTATGTCATCTTACCCCACCTTTGACTTCAATTATCATCTTTTTGTAAACAAGTCAGGTCTCCTCCCACCTCGCTCTCCTTCAGTGCCATCTTGGCTGGGAATATTTTTATGAGTTTTGTGATGTCATTGTTTTTTAATTTCGAACCCTTTTCTAGCTGTTATATATATTTTTTGGCATAGTTGTTACACTTTTAGCACAGTTGTTATGCCTTTGGCACAGCTGTCAAGATTTTGGCGCCAACTTGGCCACTCCAATCTCCTATGTGCTCGATTCAATCCACACAGCAACCAAGGCAAGTCTTACAAAAGAAACCATTTAATTAGGGGCTTGCTTACACTTTGAAAGGGTTAGTACTTGATCATCAGGTATGGAGGACATGGACAGGTATGGAGTTGGAACCATAGCTGAGAGGTTTACATGTGGATCCACAGGCAGTCAGCAAAGAAAGAGGCTCTGGGCCTGGAGTGAGCTTTTAAAACCTCAAAGCCCACTCCCAGTGACACACCTTCTCCAACAAGGTCACACCTCCAAATCCTTCCCAAGCAGTTCCACTGACTGGCAACCAACCATTCAAACATATGAACCTCATGGGGGCCATTCTCATTCAAACCTTCACACTAACCAACCAACGATAGGACACTTTCTGTTATATATAAAAATGTTGATTATTGCTGGGCGGTGGTGGCACACACCTTTAACCCCAGCACTCAGGAGGTAGAGGCCTGTACTCACTCCCCTCTGATAAACTCCTAAGCGGGTTTGTTGGTGTTCCGTGTCTCCTCACTCACGCCAGGTAATTTCAGGTAACAGCCCTGGCTGTACTGGAACTCACTCTGTAGACCAGGCTGACCTCAGCTCACAAAGACCCACCTGCCTCTGTGTCAGGGTCCACTCTCAATAAAATTCCCATGTTCCAGGGTAGGAGTGTGAGAGTTAGAATTATTAAGCAAAAGAAACAGATAAAAGAGAAATAAAAGACAGAAATACAGAACAGCACCAGGAGGGCCATTCAGTGAATACCGAACCCCTAAAGGGGAGGGAGAAGGCAACAACCTTCATTAATATGATATAACGAAAAGATTTGAATTCTCCAACCTTTGGTCCAGGTAAAAGGATCCACCTCTATAGTCAAAATACTAATTAATCGCCAGGCGGTGGTGGCGCACGCCTTTAATCCCAGTACTCGGGAGGCAGAGGCAGGCGGATCTCTGGGAGTTGGAGGCCAGCCTGGTCTACAAGAGCTAGTTCCAGGACAGGCACCAAAGCTACAGAGAAACCCTGTCTCGAAAAACCAAAAAAAAAAAAAAAATACTAATTAATCACATCCTAGGTCAGGATCTCTTGTTTGTAGCCATACCTGCTGTCAGCACCTTTGAAAGAGTAAAAATAAGTTCAAACTCTCTGACCTTTAGTTAAAATAGAGCAGGCTCACATCTGTGGGCCCCACACCTCTGCCTTCCAAGTGCTGGAATTAGAGATAGAGATATGCACCGCCACTGCCTGGCTAACATTCTAAATTTTATTTTATTTTAAAATATTTATTTATTTATTATGTATTCAATATTCTGTTTGCATGCCTGAAGGCCAGAAGAGGGCGCCAGACCTCTTTACAGATGGTTGTGAGCCACCATGTGGTTGCTGGGATTGAACTCAGGACCTTTGGAAGAGCAGGCAATGCTCTTAACCGCTGAGCCATCTCTCCAGCCCAACATTCTAAATTTTAAAGGCCAGATTTTTTTTTTATTTTAGTAATTTTTTCCTTACTTTTTTTTTTTTTTTTTTTTAACAATCAGACCTTATGTGTCAAAGAACATGATTGAGAGCTGGGGCCAGCACTTGCCACCAAGCCCGATGATGAGTTCCAGTCCCAGAAGCCACATAGTTGGAGGAGAGAATCAACTTTCCTAAGTTTTCCTCTGACCTCCATATATTTGTGGTATAGCACACACACGCACACCTGCCCACAAACACAGTAAATCTACAGCAAGAAAAGTGGATTTTAAAAAAGAGAGACGAACATAAGTGCTGTGTGAAAGAAAACTGCAAAAACTGGATGTGTTGATACCTATAGAGCCAGCAGTGGGAGTAAGGGGTGGACAGCCGGAAGCTCAAGCCCATCTTGTCTCGGCTACACGAGACCCGCCTCAGAAACAAAATAAAACAAAGAGGGGCTGGAGAGATGGCTCAGTGGTTAATAAGAGCATTGCCAAAGGTCCTGAGTTCAATTCCCAGCAACCACATGGTGGCTTACAACCACCTGTAATGAGGTCTGGTGCCCTTGTATCCATAATAAATAAATAATAAGATAATAATAATCATAGCCATGAACAGGACTGGGGAGAAGGTAAGTCAAGATTTTTGCTTTCTACACTCTAGCTACTGCATGTTATTACAAGGCAACTCTCTTAATCTAGCTATAGTGACCATTTGTTTTGTTTTGTTTTGTTTTTCAAGACAGGGTTTTCCGGTGTAGCCCTGACTGTCCTGGAACTCACTCTGTAGATCAGACTGGCTTCAGACTCACAGAGATCTGTCTGCCTCTGCCTCCCGAGTGCTAAGATTAAAGGTGTGTGCCACCACACCCGGAAGTAACCAATTTTATTAAAAAGATATTTATCATGTTGTCTTTGTCTTTTATTTTATTTTTAAAATAGTTTATTTTTATTTCATGTGCATTGGTGTTTGGCCTGCATGTATATCTGTGTGAGGGGAGTCAGATCCACTGGAACTTAAGTCATAGAGGGTTGTGAGCTGCCATGTGGATGCTGGGAATTGAACTACGGTCCTCTGGAAGAACAACCAATCTTTAACCACTGAACCACCTCTTCAGCCCTATCTTTTTTTTATATATTTATTTATTTATTATGAATACAATATTCTGTATGTGTGTATGCCTGTAAGCCAGAAGAGGGCACCAGACCTCATTACAGATGGTCGTGAGCCACCATGTGGTTGCTGGGAATTGAACTCAGGACCTTTGGAAGAGCAGGCAATGCTCTTAACCTCTGAGCCATCTCTCCAGCCCCAGCCCTATCTTTTTTAAAAAAAATATTTATTTATTTATTATTTATACAATTTTTATGTCTGTGAGTATGCCTGCAGGCCAGAAGCGGGCACCAGACCCCATTACAGACGGTCGTGAGCCACCATGTGGTTGCTGGGAATTGAACTCAGGACCTTTGGAAGAGTAGACAATGCTCTTAACCTCTGAGCCATCTCTCCAGCCCCCACCAGCCCTATCTTTTTAATTTTTAAATTTTGATTTTTTTTTTTAAGATAAGATACCATGCATCCCAGGCTGGCCTCATACTCGCTATGTAGCTGAAGATAATTATCCTGCTTCTGCCTCCAAAGAGTTAGGATCACAAGCATGTGCCACTACAATGGTTTATTCTGGGATCAACCCAGAGCTTCATGCATGTTAGGCAAGAACTCTACCAACTAAGCTGTAGCTCCAGTGTCTCTTTTATTTTTAAATCATGCATTTGTGTATGTGTATGTGGTATATGTTATATGTTCAACTGTTTTAAATCATGCATTTGTGTATGTGGTATATGTTATATGTTCAACTGTTTTAAATCATGCATTTGTGTGTGGTATATGTTATATGTTCAACTGTTTGTGCACATGCATATGACATTGCATGTGTAGAGCCCTAGAAACCTACCTGTCTCTGTTCCCCGTCACTTGGCTTTCACGTGTGTGCTGCCTCGCAGCTTTCTACGAGGGTTCTGAGGATCTGAGCTCGGTCCTCACGCTTGTGTGGCAAGCGTTTTTCCGGCTGAGCCACCTTCCCAGGCTCGCTTTTCAGCTCTGAACAAGGTTGCGTAGAAACATGGGCATTCGAGGTGAGCAAGCCATCTTACAACCATGAGGAAACAGGCATAAGACTGGAACCCATGACAGACGTGCAGGCTAGAGAGAGATGTTCTCTGGTGATTTACCGCACTGCTGACTCCAGCCCGGAAAAGGTCTACCCACCAACTTCTTTGTTGTTTTCTTCTTCCTTCTTCTCCAGATGAGATCTTGCCATGTGGCCCAAGCTGGCCTCAAACCAGTGATCCTCCTGCCTCCAGTCCAAAGTGCTATGGTTAGAGGTGTAAACCATCGTTGATGTTTCCATCCAACAAGAAGCTATATTTTTGTTTATTAATAAAAGAAACAGCACAAATTTCAAACCACGCTGCAGTTCCTATTGACATACCACAAAAGCACCTTGTTACACTATTAATTCCACAATGGCATTGATGAGATTGTTCCTGGAGCCTGAGGGGTGGCTCAGCAGATAACAGTGCTTTTATGGTTTGAATGAGAGGTGCCTGGCCTGGTACAGTCTTGAACATCGCCTAGGGGGTATAGCCTTGTTTCTCTCCTGTCCCCTGCCCCTCTCTCATTTTTCTGTGTGCAACTAAGATGTGATCTCTCAACTTCCTCCTCCTACTGCCATGCCTGGCTGTGGCCACACCACTCCAGTGTTCTGAACTCTAGCCCTCTGGCACTATGAGCAAAAATAAACTCTGTCTCCAGTTGCCTTTGGTCATGATATCTTGTCACAACAATAACTAATGCAGGCAGGCACGTGCCACTCTTCCAGAGGACCAGAGTTCAATTCCCAGCACATCCATTGGATGTCTCACAACCATCTGTAGCTCCAGCTCCAGGGAATCTGATGCTTCTGATCTTTGAAAGCAACTTCCATATAGGAGCAGATACATACAAACACTCTCAAATAAATTTTCAAAATTTTAAAAAGATATTAAATCATCACTGTTGTTATTCAGGGTTCAGACTCTCTTCCCTCTCAATTAACATGTTTGTTCATGACATCACCAGTTTGTTGTTGTTGTTCCTGCTGTTTTGTTTTTTGTTGTTTGTTTGTTTAGATATTGGACTCTTTATGTTCCTCAGGCCAGCCTCTACCTTGAGACCAGGGACCTTCCTGTCTCCGTCTCCCTTGTAACATAATGTTCTCAGGATGTTCGTAGACTTTGGACAGAGATTGTAGGAATTTCTATTAGCTGTGAAGTTTCCACTTGGACATACCTTATCCAAATTCCTTTAACTCAAGCGCCTCTCCTTTGATGACATTCTTTATTGCTTTCAGCTGCTGCCAGGTGAACTTGTATGGTTGCCTGTGTGGAATCTTGTCCCTCGGGCTTTGCTACTGATTCATCACTGTGGGATTCTGCTCCAAACCTGACAGGGAATGCAAAAACAAATGACGGCAGAAAATGTCTGAGTTTTTCCTTTCTTCCTCTTTTGGAATATTTGCTTATTTCTATTTTATGTACATGAGTGTTTTACCTACATATGTCTTTGTGCCCCATGTGTATGCCCAGTGCCTGCGGAGGACACTGGCTCTCCTAGAACGAGAGTCACTTCCAGTTGAGAGCCACCCTCTTTTTTTTTAAAATATTTATTTATTTATTAGGTATACAGTATTCTTTCTGCGTGTATGCCTGCAGGCCAGAAGAGGGCACCAGATCTCATTACAGATGGTTGTGAGCCACCATGTGGTTGCTGGGAATTGAACTCAGGACCTTTGGAAGAGCAGGCAGTGCCCTTAACCTCTAAGCCATCTCTCAGTCCCTAGAGAGCCACCCTCTTATAACTGTTGTGAAAAGAACCTGAGTTCTGCTAGCTGGTAAACAGAGCTCAGGGCTAGGGCCCAAGGAGGAATGATTTGTAATTAGCATAAGGATAGATTCTATTAGTGGAAACTGCAAAGAACGTGGGACCTCTTTCATAAGATGGATTCTATTCACTGAGAGACAGGGCTCAAGATCAGGACTAAACAATGGCCAGGATTTGGGACGTGCAGGAAGGCTGACTCCATAGAATAGCAAAAAGATCACCGGGTCAGACAACATCCACTCCAGCCTTCTGGGTGACCAGGCATTAATCATATCAGTCTCTGAAGAAAATAAGCCACGTGTTTAACAAGCCTTGTTCCTCCAATGCTTTTTTAAAGCCGTGCTCTACACCCCCTCCTGTTTCCCCTGACACACACACAAACATATACATAAATAAATGTAATTAAAAAAATATTTATAAATGTTTATAGTAGTTTTATTAATAGCCACCCCAAACTATCAACTCCAAGGATTTTTAGTCCGTGAATAGCAGAACAAGCAGCTTTGGCTTATCCGTGTCATGAACTAAGGCTATGCCTGGGTCAACCACAGAGCAAGAACGGAGCTGTTGACTGGGGGCCTTCCTCAAACCCAGGCAGTCTGAGGAAGATTTAGGAGTTTCTTTTCATTCTCTAAACTGTGGCTCCTTGGAGATCAGATCTCCAAGCCAGCTCAGCCAGTGCCTGGAATTCCCATTAATCAAAGTCGGGGAACAAACACAGACTAGTCAGCTCCCCGAGCTCTCACATGCCTGGCGGGATGGCTTTTTGTTCTTTTCAGCGTGACTGCTCCCGCGGCCCATGAATATAGTTTAAACCCCATCTCACTGTGGCTGACGCTAAAGCTTTAAATGCCTCTCAGGGAAGTGAGCCGGCTGTGTCTTAGGGAGTTTATTCAGGGAACTAGTTAGGAAAACCTTTGCGCTTTAGTCTCTATTAGCATATGTTAATTATATTCAACAGTCGGTTTCATAGCCCCTTCCTACGTGCGTCAGTCAGAGTCACTCCCGTTATTCTCTCGTTCTCTTCTGGATTTGCTTTCAATGACCTATTTCTTTCTTCATCCATCCCCCGCTTCTACTTCCATTCTTCTTCTTTTTTTTTAATGACCCCAACCAGTGAATTTCATTAGGATTGTTTACAGGAGCATGGTCCCTTCACCAGGGGCCATACCACTGAAGAAAATGTCAACCTTCAGCAGCTGTTAACTGCATATTAATCCCTAGGGAGGGAAGACAATTTCTCAGTGTGGCTGAGAGAGAAAAATCATTTAGAAATGTCACGTGTACCTGCTTTGCCTTGGGAGTTCTAGAGCGTAGTTGAGACCTGCTTGCAGAGCAACCTGGAGCTATCAGTGGGCAGGGAAAGGAAATTTGTCTATCCCAACAGTTTCGGGTAGGGAATGACATCAATTAATTCACCCAGAGGGGAGTTTTCACATTCTGCTAAATAAAACAGCGGCTAGGGCCGCGAAGATGGGGGTATTCCCAAATAGTTTTGAGGGATCATGTATTTACCCTCTCCTAGGGTGGGCGGGGATTTTGGAGTTTCTCCTAGTGGATAAGGAGACCAGAGGGAAACAAATACTCTAAGAGGAGGAGGTGCCTTCGTGTTTGTCTTTCCTTGGAAACCAGCCGTATTCCCGAGAGGATACGGAAAATAATGAACTTCACCGTAAACTTAGCCCCAGCCTTGGGTAAGACTGAAGTTTCACTTTCTCAGCCTTGCCTGTTGATCCGTCCACCTCTGCTTTTGTGAGCAAAGGGGTCAATGAGATCCAGTCCTTCAAGATTGGGGATTAAATCGGCGCCGCGGATTTGAATTCAGGTTCTCACGTTTTAGCAGCAAGCACTTACCCACTGAGCTCCCAGCCTGCCCCATAAAGATTTGTCCTGAGCAGACCGACATTCACATAATGAGGCAGGGACTGGCATTGATTATCTGTGCCTGGTCATTGGGGGTGCTATGAATTTGAATAAACACACACTTTGAAGTAACCTTTGGCCTACATTAGGCTGCGTTCCCCACTTCTGTAAATCTCTTAGTAGCATCCCTCACCCCCACCCCCGCCCCGTTTCTCTCCTTTTTTGAGGCAGAGTCTCACACAGGCCAGGAGTTGGTGACATTTATGGAGTGGTTACTCCTAGTTTTTGCTGCCCAGGGAGCTCTTCTAGGTACTGAAAAAGTAGCTGTGAAAGAGCGAGAGAAAAATAGTCAAGACAACAGCATGTAAGGTGCACTCGGAACGCGTGGGTGGGCATTGATGCCCTTGCCGGTGGCAGTGGGAGAGAGGGTTCTCCACGCTCTGCAGCTTCCTCGGTGTTGAACTTCTATCGGCTCCAACCGGGCAGTTTGTACATGGCCACAGGTGGGGGCAGGAGGGTTCTCTGCTCAGTCCTCTCGTCAGATGAGCCTGGTGCAGCTGCAGAAACAACCGTCAGCGGCTGTCCTGCAGCCCGAGGCGTGGGCGGCATAGTGGCCAGTGGCCACCGCGGGGCGCTGCAGCGCTGCGGACAGCAGGATGGGGCGTGACCTGCGGGGCGTGGCCTGTGGGCGTGACAAATGGGCGTGGCCGGCGGGCCCCTAAGGCATCCAGACCTCGAGCGGCGGAGCACGGGGCGAGCGGCTGCTGGCCGGGAGTGCAGCGGCCCGCGAGCTCCGTGAGGAGCGGCCGGCCGGCGCTGGAGAGAAGGTACTGGGCTCTCACCTGCTCCTTCGGGTGCTGGTAATCCTCAGGGATCGCTCTGGGGGACGGAAGGGGACGCCGCTAGCAGGGGTCGCCCTCCTTTGCTGGCCTTCCCGCTCCAGGCGTTCTTGGTTGGCGTCGCGCGTGTGTGTGGGTGCATCCCCTGCAGACCCTCCGGCCTCCCGGGGCAATGCCAGTCTCCACGGTCTTTCGGAGCGCAGCCGGACCTGCGGGGCCTCAGGGCCTGTGAGCCGCCTCTCAGGCTCAGGCTTCTCTCACTTGCCTAGGGCATTGAAGTGTGACGCTTCCTGTAGATTTGGGGAGCTGGAGGGAAGGGAAACAGTATTGTTGACCCAAAAAGAGTTGCGCTTTGGAAAGCTGGCCAAGAATGCAATGCGTCCCCAGAAGTGCACCGACAGGATTCATGTGGTTGTAAGGTGTGTGTGTGTGTGTGTGTGTGTGTGTATTTGCTTGCCACTTGGGTGGCATGAGACTGAGCCCTGAGCGAGCAATCCGTTAAGTGTGTGACCGGAAAACTCACACCTTTAAGTCTTAATGTTTAGAACTGTGAACTGAAAACGTCATACATAACCCTCAAAGTTGGCATCGAGTTTTCCCATGCCGGGCATCCTTCCTGTGAGCCCCTTGACTGATGGTAGCCAAGTATGTTAAGCTGATAGAGATCAAATGTAATGAAAAGACCTTGGGCAATGACCAGTCACACCCAGGTGCAGGGTTGTCTTGTGTTGACATAGAGTAATGATTGCTCATCCTTAAAATAGTTGTTCCGTGAGTAGCCGCCATTAGTTCCTGGATAATTCCTACTGTGTGCTTAGCATATGATGAACGAGGTGTTTTGGTTTTTTCTCTTTATACTGACAACACGGTGGCTCAGTCGGCAAACACTCTTGCCACCCGACAATTTGAATTTGATTCCCAGAAGGTTGGACAAGGTGGAGCCAACTCTAACAAGTTGTGACCCCTGACCTCCTCATGGACTGTGGTTCATCCACACACAGCATAAGTAAATTGGTATCTAAAAATAAACTAGGAAATTTTATATTACAGTTGGAAGGGTTTTCTGCCCTTCAGTATGCGGAGGGGGCAGGCAGAGGAAAAAAAATGAAGGAAAATTAGGGACCAGAAAGCAATTAGTGATACGGTATTATAAAGTATAACCGAAGATGATTTTTACAAAGAACTAAAACCATCACAATAAAAATGCTAGGTTTAGGGGGCTGGAGAGATGGCTCAGCAGTTCAGAGCACTGGCTGCTCTTCCAGAGGACCACAGTTCAATTCCTAGCACCCACACGGTGGCTTTCAACGTCACAACTATCTGCAACTCCAGTTCCAGGGGATCCAGCACCTTTACATAGACATACATTTGAACAAAACAACCAATGTGCATCAATAAAAATAGATAAATAAGAAAAATGCTAGGTTTGATGGTGCATACCTGTAACCCCAGTCCTCTGGAGCCTGAGGCATCAGCATCAGGTTGGGGCCAGCCTGGATAAACAGCAAATTCTGTCTTAAAAACAAAACAACTGTTACTCCTTGTTTGTCTGTGGTGGCAGTGAGCGTTAGCCTTAGCCTCCCCTTCAGTCCCTACATGTTTCCAAAGCCTGTCTTCTATATAAAAGCCAATTACTTATGCTATAACCCAGCTTAGCAACAGGCACACTTCTCATTCCCAACGTTCTCTGTCATGTCCTCTGGTGTCTTCTCAGAATCAGATGCTCAGAGACACGTAAGACAAGAGTAACTAGCAGGCACAAGTACCCAGCTGCAGAGCCAGAGCAGTAACCACCCCTGCATCAAATCACTGTTCTGGATTTTGTTTTAATTCCCCCTTTGCTTAATGAAAAACCCCAGGGAAGGGAAATGTCCAAACAAGCGTTTCGGAAGTAATTTAGCGCATTCTCAAGTTAAAAGCAGGATGCAAGAGTAAAGCGGAAAGACGCACGAAGGCTTGCTGTCTGAGCGCTCCCGACCGCAGTGGACTCAGGGTGTGTTCAGTCTGTGCAGAGACCCTGTCTCTTCCAGCACGCTTGGAGACTCTAATTTAAAAAGCTTGCTTGAGTCCCGGAGAATCTGGAAAAACAGTATATTCGGAGAATCTGGAAAACAGTTATTTGTGTCTTTGTATCACAGTTATTTGCGTCTTTGTATCTCAGGGTAAATTTTATAAAAATTACAACTATCCAGGGAGCATTGTTGGGGCTGGGAAGGGTTAAGCTGACTGACAGTGAGCTTTGGAAATGGCTTTTGCCCAAACTCTTCTTCTTCCTTCTTTGTATGTCTGTGCAGTGTTGTTGTTATTTTTTCAAGATCACACATAAATCTCTTCAGTGGTCTTCTCCTTCTCCTCCCCCCACCCTCCTCCTCCTCTTTGAGTCAGGGGCTCTGCACATCCCTGGCTGTCCTGGAACTCAGTATGTAGAACATGCTGGTTTCCAACCTACAGAGATCCTCCTGCCTCTGCCTCAGAGTGCTTTAAGTGGCTGTCTTAGCTCTGAAATCTCAGTTGAAGGAAAGATTCCTGCAGGGGCCTTGCTGTTCTTAGTGTGTAAGGACGTTCTTCATGGCATCCTTAGGTGGCAATAGTTAGGAGTAGGTAGCGTGAAAGCAACAAGGTATGTAGATACCACTTGAAAAAAGTGACGCGTGTAAAATTGTATTTATTTATTTAATTAAAAAATTTTTGAGTGTTTTATTTTATGAATATGGGTGTTTTGCCTGCGTGTAAGTCTGTCCACCACATGTGTGCAGCGCTCTTGGCGATCAGAAGAGGAGCCTTGGGATGAGTGTTGGGAATTGAACCTAAGTCCTTTGGAAGAGCAGCGATTGCTCTTAGCTGCCGAGCCCTCTCTCCAGCCCTAGGTTTGTTTATTTAGAGGCAGGCATTGATATATGGCTGTGCTGGCCTCAAGTCCATGACAGTCCTCCCTCCTTAGTTTCCTGGGTGCCTGGAAGACAGATGGACAGCAGCATGTCTGTCTTCTGTTGTTTTATTTTTAAGTAGCGGGTCACCAGCAGGATGCCAGTGCCTGCCCCATGTCATGTCGGAACACCACCACCTCATTTCCTGTTCCACGTGAATCTTTCCATAGCACTTTATCCCAGCCAGCCCTGGGAATCCACCTTTTCCAAGGCATGCTGTTGTGGGCAGGGGGTCGGTGTGCAAGCTGGGTTCGGCACTTAGGGAGCATGTCCTGGACACTATGTTGCCACTCAGATTGTTAAATGCACTAGGTCACTCCTGTGATTTACAGCTGCAGGCTACCCAGCCAATAATACAAAATGCTACTCCAACCCAGAAGACATCATGGGGAGTGACGGGTGCAGACTCTGTGGTTTTACTTATGAGACACCTCACCTAGTGTAATCAAATATATAGGGACAGAAAAATCAATTTTGGCTAACAGCCGGGGGTGGGGGTGGGGGTGGGGGGAGAGAACATGACAGGAAGTTGTGTACTCTACAAACTTAATAGTATTTTTTAAATTATTTATTATTTTTTTGAGATTGTAATATAATCTTATCGTTCTCCCCCAATAGTATTTTAAAATAAAATTTAATGTAGACATTTCTGTTTATGATGCCCCAGTACCAGACTGTATCAGTACTGAGTTCAGGGACAGTTTAGGGTGCTTAGAGACCCTGGGATGGCATCACCTGTCCGTCCCATCACATCCTCATGCCTCCACAGAGGGAAGAGATACATAGTTGCATTCTTTTCGGAAGGCAAGTGTCTGTGTTATTTTCTAGGGGGCTCTAGTATAAAGAGGAAAGTCGAGGAACCCTGTACTGGGGACTGCACAGCATGCGGGCGGGGCAAGTGTTCCTCCACCCAGCTGTAGAGCTGGGCTCTGAAAGGAAGTAAGGTTTGCCCCAAGGAGGTAAACTTTAAGGCTGGCTTTTGGTGTATTCTTTTTCCAAATGTATTTGTATGGTGTATTCTGCTTTGTTTAGTACCCAGTGGTGAGGGAGCATTTGCATATCATTAGAAGGTGAGACACCAGTTTGAATATACCTAACACAGCTGTTCCTGTCGCTGAGATTTTTTTTAAAATTTATCTAAGATGGTAAAATTGTAACTCGCAGGCTTTTCTTACATATAAGAATCTTTCTATTTGCTTTTACTTAGAAACCTTTTAATACATTGTACTTCAACGTATATTCTGTTGAGGTGTGCTGTGCATGGAAACAAAGAGTTCTAACACGTAGTGGCTTAGTCCAAGGAGACTATTTATCTAGTAAAGTTGGTAGTTTGCACAAAACCAAGTTGGTTATTTTAGGCTGGGCAGCTCTCCTGGGCAATTCTCCTTCATGCCAGTCAGGGGTCAGGGTCCCTCCTTCTTTGTGAGGCCACCATTGTGAACTTGTGGTCTCCAGTCACTCAAGACAGAAGGAGCATAGAGGCTTTCCGTACTGATTCCTTCCACCAGCCCGGGGAGCATCCCCCTGCTCATATAAAGTTGACCAGAGCCAGCCACATGGATCTACCTGAATTCAAGGAGTCTGGGCAGCTATTGCAATGGATGGAGAGCCATCTTTTATAAATACAGGTTAGACTTCACTTTGGCGGCTGAAGCAGGAGGATTGAGAGTTCAAGGCAATGGAATAAGACCCTGTCTCAAAAATATCCAAAAGAACAAAAAGCCCAAATAGGCCGGTCTTACTGGCCAGTTAATTGTAGCTGCATTCATATATATATATGCCTCGTTTTCCAAAGACACATACACACAGGGCTTTCATAGTGCAGGTGTGGATGACGTCATATACATAGGACATAATAAGATGGGATTGAACTATTTAAGTTCAAGTATTAATTAGTGACTGAAGAACATCGACTTTTTTCAGTCATGTGATCATAGAAGATCGTACATTTCAGAAGGAAGGAGTGAAAATGGAGATTAGCCCAGGACAAGAATGTGCATGTCTTGGTGGCTTCTTAACTTTCTCCTAACACTTTAAACGACTGAAGACTGCCAGCAGAAGGGGAGTGTGGGACCTGCTTCACATCAAAACAAAGTCTTTAGCGTGGAATGGGTTACATAATCACAAAATGTACGTGTCCTTTTTACTTATTTGCGTCTATGGGAATCTAAAGTTATATAATTTGGTTCTTAATTGCTTGAAGTAAATTTGCACCAGGGAACCCCATTTAGCTCTATCTAGTGTCTGCTGGTTAAATGTGGGACATAGTAAGGGACTAAAATAAGGAAATAAGGTCGTAGGGAAGATCCTGGTCGCCAGTTAGCCAAAGAGAAGCCTTAGTGATGGGCACCCTGCACAGCCCTGCTCCAGTTATCCATGCCTAGCTGGGGTCGTGCTGGTCTACCGAAGGAATAATCAAACACTTAAAACCTTTTTCAGATGCAGTATTTCCTTCCTTCTTATTTATTTGTTTATTTATTTATTTATTGAGACAGGGTTTCTCTATGTTGCCTGGCTGTCCTGGAGCTCCTCTGTAGACCAGGCTGTGATCTAACTCAGAGATCCACCTTCCTCTGCCTCCCAAGTGCTGGGACTAAAGGTGTGTGCCATCACCGCCTGGTCAAGATGGGATGTTTCTGATCGGTGGGCTCAAGCCTTAGCAGCCTGAGTGGTAGACAAGTACTCGATCAACAGAACCACTTCCATGTATAGATACGGGGGTGGGTACCTTTTTATGGTGCCTATAAGATAATTTTGTTTTTTCTTTTGTGAGCTCTCAGCTAGGAACTCTGTGACAAAAGAGTAAGAGAAAAACAGAAACTTAATTGAATGCTTTTTTTCTTCCCCCTTTGGTGACAGGGTCTCTCTCTCTCTCTCTTTCTTGTGTATCTCTGGCTGTCCTGGAACTCACTCTGTAGATTAGCCTGGTATCAAACTCACAGAGATGTACTTGCTTCTGCATCCTGAGTGCTGGGATTAAAGACATGCACCACCACAGCTGGCCAGCATGCCTGCCTGCTATCTAGCTGTGTGGGAGGAAACTCAGGGCAGCGGAGGATGCAAAGACCACCTGCAGCAGAGAGCGGCTCCTTATCAGAGAGGAGGCCGTACAAAGGAAAAGGACCTTCATTTCTAGGGCCTGTAACTGTTGGCAGGCTAAAGGCTTAGCACAGCTTTTCAGGGTCGATTCGGCTGATGTCATCTTGAAACTTTTATAAGAAGCTAAAGTTCAGTGCTTTTCCCAGTGAAAAGGGCAGGAGAGACACACTGTAAATTTATGTTCTGGTTTTATAGGGAGGGCAGAGAACTCTGCTTGCTGGGCTTCTTAGCTTCCTCCCGTTGAAAACAGTTTCTGTGCCAAGACGGCGTGTGTTGCGGTGGCAGCTTCTGTTAATGTCACTGCGATTAACGATACGCTGGATCTGGGGTGGGGTGTTGTGAGGGGTTTGTAAGCCCCTGGGTGGGGATGGGAGGGGCACACCAGATCACTAGATCAGAGAGTCAGTAATGATGCCTGTTGGGCAAATCTAGCTCCCTGCTTGTTTTATTTTTTAAATTTATTGTCCTAAACATAGTTGTTATAGCAGGTCCGGATTGGCTTCTGGCTTCCAGCAGCACTGCCGTCTACTTACTGGATGGGAGACTGTGGAACAAAGACGGCCATACCCAGTGGCAATAATTTGCAGTCTTTTGAACACAACAGTGGGTTTGCCCATCACTGCCTGAGCTCACCTGTACGAGCCCCTAGCACGTCACTCAATCAGTAGGGAAGCTGGTAAGATACTGAGGCTTCAGAGAATGCGGGTGGCTTATGTTGGCGCTCAGGATACCTTGCAATGCTAAAAGTGAGCAAGTTCAAGTAAAAATTAGCACTGTGGCCTGGGCTAGCTGGTTCTTTTAACCAGGTCAGCTGGCTCCCGCTCAGCACTGCGAGGAGGGGGTACAAGGATCTAAAGTTTGTGCTTCTGTCCTCATCCGTGCAGGCGTTGGATAGAAGGCTGTGACACACGAGATTTCCTGTCTCATAAAATATCCTGTATCCAGAAGTTAAACTTGAAAGTAAGAATCAAGGGGAAAGTTAATAGCAAGAGCTGAGTGTGAGGAAGAACTTAAATGGGAGCTTGGCAGGCCAAGGATACTTGTTGAACCGTTTGCGGTGCTTTTAATCCTTAGGTACGTGACACCAAATACATGCCTTGCTCATGCGACCTTCGTTTCCTTCTGGGTGCCATTCAAACTCTGGAAGAGCTATAAAACCCGTACTAGATAATAGGAACCTTCCTTTTATCTGTTGGGTTTTTATACAATAAGGGGGTGGGGGGAGTGGAACCTAAGAAGCACCCTGTGCTGGATAGTTTTTATGTCAATTTGACACAAGCTAGGGGCATCTGGGAAAGAAACGCTTCCATAGGATTGGAAACACTGGGGTGTTTTCTTGATTGATGTGGGACTGATGTGGGAAGGCCCAAGTCACTGTGAGCCCTCTTCTCCTTGACAGACAGCTGTGTTTGTTTCCTAGACACTGGGATTTCTTTGCTATCTGCGACTGAATCCTGCAGACACCGTTGGGAAAAAAACCATATTCCTCTCTTTAAAAAGAATGTTCATTATTTTGATATGCTGGATGTTCTATGCAACACTTTTTAAATCCTAAATTGACAAGTTTTATTCTTTCTTTGATGAAGAGCATTAGACTGACAGTTTGCTGTAACAGTAAACTATAAAATCATGCCCGTTTTTACTGCAGACCTCTCTGCTCCTGATTACCCTGTCATCCCCCACCCTTTGGAATCTGCTTAATACAGGGGCATTTACTCTAAGAGAAAGGAATAAAGCTTAAGACACGTTTAGCGTGTGCTATGAATTTCCTAGCCAGCTAACTTGGTAGAAGTGAGTGTCCCTGTTTTATAAGGCATGTTTCTGATTAGCGTTGATGAAGGGTTGCAGAGTGTCCCCCAAACCTAAGCAGACGAAAGCCATTTTGTACCTGATGGTGTACTGAAAAAATCCTATCAGAGACTGTGAGCGGACAACTTTGTCCTGTAGCTCTGAGGCAGGAGGGAAGTCCAAGAATTGATTAAAACGGCTCTGAGATCATTAACATATGAAGGCCGGACTCTCAGTTAGGGCTGAATGGCTGTCCTGCCTGAACAGGGAGGCAGACTCTTGCTGCTCTCTCTATCCAAAAGCAAGCAGACTTTTTTTTTGGCACCTGTTTTTGGCCTTACTTTCCCCCTTATAATTAGCATTTAGTAATGTATCTGAGAACCCAGGTCCCACATTCAGGCCTGGCTGAATTGCCTCTCTTGAAAACGGACAATAACGATGCCCTTTACAGGGAATCTGCTCCATGAGAGCCTGGCTGACGTGAAGAGAGGAGAGCAGAGCTGTCCACCGGCAAGGCCTGGGTCTGATTTCATGTCTGAGGGCAGCCTTTGTGCCCTCTGCCAACTGCTACCCCTGCCGCCCCGGCTGTGCTTTTCTTCTGGTCGCTGGCCTCGAAGTTTTAGACGGAGCCTCATTGACTGTCCTCTCGCTCCCATGGGCCTGAGTCACAACGACATTGTTCTTGCTTAACAAACCACTCCTCCCTGGGTCTGCCCACAGCTCTCCCTCTGCCTCCAGTGGGAGCTGCTGTCTCACCCCACCCCTCCCCCATTAACTAGTAGTTCCAGAGAACCGTATTAGCAGTCAGCAGGGGATCCGCTCTTGCTCTTAAGGGACTGCACATTTTTCTGACAGAACCTTAAACATCCCTTTATTGTGTGGAAGTGGAGAAGCAGCGAAACCCTATGCGGCATCATTTAAAACATCAGCAATACGAAGGACTACATTGTTTGACTTTCTGAGAAGAAGGGCTTGAACAGAACTTGACTTTTTTTCTCAGCAGAGAGCGGTGCACACACGGCATTTTTGATATGCCCAGATGGATTTTTAAGTTCTGTCTGAAGTTTGCATCAACCTCCAACATGTTCCTCCTTTGCATGTTCAGTGTTGTGAAGTGCCCCCCCCCCACAATTCCTCCAATGGGAAGGTTTTGTTATCTACCCTCCCTCTGTCCCTCCCTCCCTCTGTCCCTCCCTTCCTCCCACCCTTCCACATGTCTGCCTCTCTCCCTCCTTCCTCCTCTTTCTCATGCCTCCCTCCCTCTCTTCTTTGTGCCTCCTTCCCTCCATCATGCCTCCTCCATTCCTTTCTTATGCTTCTTCCCTCCCTCCCTCCCTCCCTCCTTCCTTCTCTCCCTTCCTCCCTCCTTTCTGTTTCTTTCTTCCCTTCCTTCTCTCCTTCTTCTCCCTTCTTATTCTCTCTCTGCTCCCTTCCTTTTCTCCCCTCCCATCCCTGCCTCCTTGTCTCTTTCTTGGTTTGGGACAGAATTTCACTGTGGAAACCGAGCTGACCTCAAACGTATGACAGTTCTTTTGCCATTGCTTCTTGAGCGCTGGGATTACAGTGCCCAGCTTGCAGTAATTTCTTTTTTTTTTTCCTTTCCGTTGTGTATGCTTGTGTGCATGTGGAGGTCTGGTGTTGATGTCAGGAATCATCCTGGTTCACTCTTTCAACTTATTCCTCTTCCAACTTGCTCATTGAGACAAGCAAGGTCTCTCAATCAAACTCAGAGCGTGCTGATGAGGCTTAGTCTTCCTCAACCTTCAGCCCCTACCTAACCCGCTCTTGTCTCTCTCTTTCTCTCTCTCTCTCTCTCTCTCTCTCTCTCTCTCTCTCTCTCTCACACACACACACACACACACACACACACACACACACGCATACACGCACACACGCACGTACACGCACGCACACATACTTAAATAAAATCTAAAACACTCTCAATTGCTTTTCTATGTATGTTGATAAGTTTTCTTTGTTTATGTGTTCTGGGTGAACATCTGGAACAAGCCTTTCAGTGGCGACCTTCCCATACTCAGACCCTTTTTTTTTTTTTTTTTTACATTTATTTACTTTGTGTGTGGTTGGGTATGGTATGCCCTAGCAAGCAGACAGATGTCAGGGGACAGCTTAGAGGAGTCAGTTTTCTCTTACCTGGGGGTCTTGGGTGGGGATCACACTCAGGTTGTGGGCTTGGCAGCAGGGGCTTCTGGCCACTGAACTGTCACGAGCCCTCAGCTTTACGTGCATAACTGTATACACACCCTCTTCAGTTTTCACAGTCAAAATGGCCTCTTTTTTTTAAACTGCACTTTCAGTAAAACAAACAGGTGGCTGCCATCTGTTGGACAGGAGAACAGATTAAGAGAACAGCTAGGTCCTGCCCCTCACCGACTGCAGCGAAGTAGAGTTGTCCCTGGTGGCCTGGGTGAGGGAGACCCGGCCCTGGTGGCCTGGGTGAGGGACAGCTGGCCCTGGTGGCCTGGGTGAAGGAGACCCGGCCCTGGTGGTGCAGGAGAGTGGGAAGCCTGACCAACTCAGCCACCACCCAGGCCCGGATGTAGGACTTTGAGTTGGCCCACCCCAATATCCACCCCTTCCATGAACTGCTGGAACACATGAAAGGGCTGGTTCTGCAGACTCAAAGCTGGACGATCTCCCTGACACAGGGCAACCGCAGGACATCCCAGGAGTCCCGTGGGAATCCAGTAGTGATAGTGTAGCAGAAGCCAGAGGCCTTGAGCCAGACCAGTGACTCATTGCCATGAGCATTTGCTGGTAAAGCTGTTTGGGCAAAAGGGTAGTGACCCACTGCGGGACACTGGGGCTTCCACAAAGAGATTTTTCCCCTCTTTTTGGGGGAGCGGGTTTGCAAGGGTGGAGGGCAGATATGGAGGGATGGGGAGATGAATGGGATTGAGGTACATGATGTGAAATTCACAAAGAATCAAATGGAACAATTTTTTTTTTAAAGAGTGAACAGCAGTGATGGTACACACCTTTAATCCCAGTACTCAGGGGGCAGAGGCAGGGAGATCTCTATGAGTTCAGGTCTACAGAGTGAGTTTCAGGATAGCCAGGGCTACACAGAGAAACCCTGTCTCAAAAAAACCAAACCAAAAAAAAAAGAAGAAGAAAAAGAGTGGACAGCTACGGCTACAGCGAGCTTTGAAAGGCTTGTAATTTGTCACTGATTACAGTGGGAGTGTATTGATTAAGGAGTGACCTGTGGCCTGAGGAACTTTCTCAAGATCAATACAGTGTGGTGAGTGAGCCCCTCTCTCTCTTCTTTCTTTCTTTCCTTCCTTCTCTCTTTCTTTGGAGACAGGGTCCCTCTCTACATAGCCCTAGCTATCCTGGAATTCACTATGTAGATCAGGCTGGCATTGAACACACGAAGATCTGCCTGCCTTTGTCTTCTGTTTGTGGGTATTAAAGAATTAAGGCATGGTCCATCATTCCAGGCTAAAAGTGGTTTTTCTTTTTTCTTGAGGTGGTGGCACACACCTCTGACCCCAGCACTTGAGAGACAGAGGCAGACAAATCTCTTGAGTTTGAGACCAGCCTGGTTTACAGAGTGAGTTCCAAGACAGCCAAGGCTACAGAGAACCCTGTCTCAAAAAACAATCCCCTCCCCCACACAAAAGTGGTCTTTTTCTCTCCAAGACTTTGATCATTCAAAGATGTCAGTCATTTAGTAAAGCTTGTTTTCAGTCCTTTCTGTGTAGCTCTTTCCTGTTGTGCAATCAGTTTTCTGTTTCATTGTTTCGAGACAGACTCCTTGGAGAAAGGACTTAAGTAGGACGTGTTTATTTACGTTTATAATTTCAGCCATGGTTATGGTTTGGTCCTTTTGGGCTGTGGTGACTTGGTACATTGGGAGCATAGTAGAGGAAACCTACTTGCTTCTAAACAGCTAGGAAGGTGAGCATGCTTTGTCTCAGTGTGCCTCCCAAGGGCACACACCTAGTCACCTCTGTGCCTTAAAGGTTTCACTATGCCCACCAAGTGATGCATGCTGGGGACTCTGGGGACACTACAGAAGTCTAAGCATTAAACCATGATTCATACTGATAATCCCAGCATTTGAGAGGCTGAGGATTGCCAAGACTGAGAGGCCATCCTGGGCTACATAATGAGTTTGAGGCCAGCCTGAGGAACAGTTTGAGACTAAACAAAGAAACCAACAGACTGGGGAGATACCTCAGTGGATAAAGCTTGGTGGATAAAGTGGACTTGCACAACAGTGCAAATGTGAGGACCTAATTCACATGCCCAGAATGCCTGTGATGCTGGGAATGGCAGCGAGTGCCTGAATCTTAGGGAGATAGAGCCGGAGATAGGAGAAACTGGAGCCTTGCTGGCTGAGTAGTGAACAAGAGATCCTGTGTTGAACAAAGTAGAAGGTGAGGGTACCACACACTCATACACACACACACATACACACACACACACACCATACTTAAAACCTCCTTTCCAGATCTAAGCTATAGGTTGTAGCTGGTTTTTGTTGTTGTTGTTGGTTTGTTTTTTTGTTTATTAACTCTTTGGGGGCCCACCACCCAGCTCCCAAATAAACAGACAAAGACTTATTCTTACTTATGAATGCTTGACCTTAGCCTCGCTTATTTCTAGCCAGCTTTTTAAAAAAAATAAATAAATAAGAGACTTATTTATTTATTTATTGTGTATGCATACGTGCCAGAAGAGGGCACCAAATCTCATTAAAAATGGTTGTGAGCCACCATGTGGTTGCTGGGAATTGAACTCAGGACCACTGGAAGAGCAGCCAGGGCTCTTAACCTCTGAGCCACTTCTCCAGCCCTCTAGTCAGCTTTTCTAACTTAAATTATCCCATTTATTTTTAACTACTTTTTAATCTCTGGGCTTTTCACCTTTCTTTATCCCATCTGTCTTTCTTTCCTTCTTACTCCATGGCTGGCTTTTGGTGTCCTCTTCTCCTCCTTTTCTTGCTCCTCTTCTTGGCTTTTTCGAGCATGTTTCTCCTATTTATTCTTTCTACCTGGCAGCCCCACCTATCTCTTTTCTGCCTTGCTATTGGCTGTTCAGCTCTTTATTAGACCAATCATGTGCTTTAGACAGGCAAAGTAACACAGCTTCACAGAGCTAAACAAATGCAACATGAAAGAATGTAGCACATCTTTGTATCATTAAACTAATGTTCCACAGCATAAACAAATGTCACACATCTTAAACTAATGTCCCACCACAGTAGGTAGCATATGTCCTCTGCTTCTGGGATATTTTCCACTGCCGTTGTTTGGATCATTCCTGTTCTGTTTTCTCTTCTTAAAATATTTGGTGCTCAGACTTTTGTTTCTGAGACAGGGTTTCTCTGTGCAGCCCTGGCTATCCTGGAACTCATCCTGTAGATGAGGCTAGCCTCCCACTCAAGGGATCTGCCTGCCTCTGCCTCCCGTGCTGGGGCTACAGTGTGCCGCCACCCTTGCTTTGGTGTCTTTCTTGCTTAACTTGACTGCCTCTGTTTTGTGATTCTGCTTCCTGGGAGATGTTTTTAAAGTAGAAGTTTTCTATTAAAAATTGTCAGTCCCAATTTTATTATTTTAATTATCTCAGCTTCCTGCAAGCTTTACTCACCAAAGTCTTACTTTGGAAACTCGTGACTTTGCTTTTCTGTTCACTGGTGAGAGGTGACCATGACCATGAGTATTGTAAGGCATTTTATTTCCCAGCCCCCATCTGAAGATACACACTTATTAATGAATATATATTTAATATATAGGCAATTTTTATAACTTCTTCCCCTTGTTTTTCTGAACATTTTCCATACCATTACATTTTTCAAAAAACATAAAATTTTAGCAACTGTGAAATAATATGTATGAACTGAGTGGTGGTGGTGCGCACCTTTAATCCCAGAACTTGGGAAGCAGAAGCAGGTGGATCTGAGCTCCAGCATGGCCAGAGCTGTTATACAGAAAAGCCCTATTGAAAATCAATAAATAAATAAAAATAAAATGTGGATTCACTATAATTAAAGTGGTTTCTTCTTGGACATTTAGAAAGGTTATATCTGTTGTGTTATTTTAAAAACACCATTGAAACCATATGTACATAAATATTTTATATTCTATTAGCTAATTCCTAAAAGTGGATTACCAGAAGTCAAAGGTAAAAGGAATGAATATTTTAAATATTTGTACCATAACATGGTATTTAATCAATTGAAAGGCTTTTGACTTTTTCAAAAACAAATAAAAGCCATCATTTATTCAGATAATAATTTTATTTAAGGCAGGACCAGTGAACAATCAAAAAACTCTGAACTCATATTATTCCTGGCTTTCCTTGAGGACAGTCTTTCATTAGGTTCTAATTGTGTGGGTGTGGTGTGGTGGTGTGGTGGTGGTGGTGGTGTGTGTGTGTTTGTATTTCGGGCAGAGGGAATGGGATGTGTGTACTAGGGATGAACCCAGGACATCCATGCCAAGGGACGGCTTCACCACTGAACTACAATTCCACCCCTTTTGGTTCACTTTTGCAAGCAAAAATATTTGAACCTGGAAATAAAGTCAGCATGGCCAGTTTATCAGGTAAGTGTAAAACCACAACCGTTCAGAAACAGGTCTGAGCCTTCAGTGCAGTCTGACATAACAGAACAGTCTATGAATTGTACCCGGGAGAGTTATTAGTCTCTGAAGTTTAAAAGCTACCATTGTTCTCCACAACGACCGTCTCATCACTGGAGGGGCTCTTTTATCTACATGTGAACTCCTACTTCACTGGCAGGAGCTCCACTTCCTTTTGGCCCCATCGAGTGTCCAGTGTCAGAATAACAGACACTGGAACTTGCTCCTCAGATCAGCAATGTTTTTCTGTAAGATAGAGCACCTCTTTCGTCCCTTGCGACTTGATCATACATGCCTCCTCACGGAAATCTGAACCATGCCGGAGTGTTATCTACAAGCACTTACATCTGTCTGCCTTTTGTCTGGAAGCCAGAGCAGAAATGTCACATGATACACAGGAAAAGATCTTGTGATCTTGTGTCTTCCTTTGTAGCTTGCCTTGGTTTGCCAAGTGTCTTTTGTGCGTTAATAACACCTTTCCTAAAACTTGCATTGCTTTGGTCTAAACTACTTTGTATCTTTCCTTCGGGGTTTTAATTCTCCATTTTGATTCAGTTTTATTCTTCCTGATTTCAGAGGACTTGCTGGCAGGACACACCTGGACTTTAGAGGCAGAACAGAAATCAAGGGTTTGTGGGGACTGAGAAGGCAGCCAGGGAATGCTGCCATACCCCATGGGGTTTCAACAGGGCACTCGTGGGTGTGTCGAGGAGGAAGTAGATAATTTTCAGAGAGAGTGAAATCTAAAACAAGACAGCCTGCTAAGAGAAAAGGGACTTCCATCTTCCCAGCTATCCCTGCGTGCTCTGGCCACACAGGTCTTTGAGAGTGTTTGGCAGTCAGAGGTGGTAACAAATTTTTAGTCTTTGCACTCTTTTGTTTGTTTGTTTTTTAGTTAGTTTTCTTTTTTGCCGGGGATGGGGGAAGGTTCCTGTTTGTTCTCTCTGTGTAGCTCTGGCTGTCCTGCTGGAACTCTGTAAACCAGGCGGCCTGGAACTCAGAGATCCCCCAGTGTCTGCCTCCTGAGTGCTGGGAGTAAAGGCCTGGCCACACCTGGCACTCTTAATCCCAGCACTCAGGAGGCAGAGGCAGATGGAGCTCTGTAAATTCCAGGCTAGCCTGGGCTACAGTGTGAGTTCCTGAACAGCAAGGGCTACATAGAGAGGCCTGTCTCAAAAACGAAACAAAAAAACAAAGAGGGTGAGGAAGAAATGAAGGAAGAAAGAAAGCCTGATAGTTTGAATCTTTGGCACATGCCTTTAATCCCAGCACTCGGGAGGCAGAGGCAGGCGGGTCTCTGTGAGTTTGAGGCTGTCATGGTCTACATAGTGAGTTCCTTCTCTCGGAAAGATGGGTCTCAGCGTGAGGCCCAGGCTGGCTTCAAACTTGCTATATCCTCGGCTGCCCATTCGTTCCTGTACCTCCGTGTCTCCACCGACCACGTGCTGATACTACAGCTGTGTGCAACCACACCCAGCTTCATAAATTTTTTTTTTTTTTTTTTTTTTTTTTTTTTTGGTTTTTTTTTTTTTGAGACAAGGTTTCTCTGTGGTTTTGGAGCCTGTCCTGGAACTAGCTCTGTAGACCAGGCTGGTCTCGAACTCACAGAGATCCGCCTGCCTCTGCCTCCCGAGTGCTGGGATTACAGGCGTGCGCCACCACCGCCCGGCTGCTTCATAAATTTTTAACCGTTACACTTCTTTTGCTACTAATTGTGTGCAGATGGGTCTGAGGACATTTACATGTGTGTAAATTATCAATTTGTAAGAGATGTGTGTATAGAGGAGAGTGATTGACTTTGAGATGATTCTTTTCAAGGAAGAGAATTTTAACACTTTTGTTGAGTTCAGGTTGGTCAATTAAACTTCATCCATGAGCTCTGTAGCAGAAAAGCTGCAGCTTAGGTAATATCTTATCAAATTACAGATGCATTGTCTCTAAATACAACAGAAACTTCTTCCTGAACATAGCATTTGTTAGTGAGACAATTCATTTTTGGTGCTGGCCTTATTTACAGAATACAGTCATTCTCTGTCATCAGGAATTATGAGTTTCCTTTGGTAGAAAGCCCGTTATCGTGACATATCAACTATGTGTTGGACATTTTCTCTGTATTTAGACTCTAACAGCCAGTTAGTTACATGCTGTGTTTATAGTACATGTTAACAATAACCTGTGTTGACATCCTATCAGAAGTCACAATAGAAAGCCCATAGACTGTAGTGACTCCGAGTTAAGTTCAGGATGCTTACTCTTGTAATGCTGATAGTGACTCGGAAGTAGGGTTGTAGAGAGATTGGAACACTTGCCAAAGGTTCCCTGAACGTCTCTGCAGGGCAGGTGTTGCCGCTCAGCATGAAGACAGCTCTCAGCATCCTCTGCCACATGCAGGCCTCTGAGCAGCTTTGAGGCTTGCACAGAAGCGTGTGAGCTCCAGTGCAGTTTGAAGCTTTTCCCTTGCTTTCAAACACGTCTTTAAATGAACTGCTGTAAGACTGCCCTGTCCACCCACTGCTGGTGGCTGTCCGTGCAGTGGTGGGGCTCTCAGTCCCTTTGCTTACTTCCTCAGTTTCCCTCAGTGGGGAGAGTTCTTCTAGGAGTCTCAGTAGACGTCGCTGAGGAGCAGAGAGGCTTCCAAACACCAGAGATGCACCATGGTCGTCATGCGAGGCTCTTTTTCTCCATTTGCTGGGGCAAGCCTAGGGCCCTGTGCACACCAGCGAACACTCGGCCATTGAGCTCCGCTCAGCCTCAAGTAGCCCCCAACCCTATGGAGATGGCAAAAGTTCCACCAAGAAAGTCCAGTCTCATTCAAAATTTTAAATTGCATTTAAGTTCATTTGTTTGTATGTGTGTGAGTGGGTGTGTGGGCCCACGTGTGCCAAAGTGCACATGTGGAGGTCAAGGGACAACTTGCAGGAGTCAACATCTCTCGCTCCATCGTCTGGGTCCTGTGAAGCTGTACTCAGGTGTCCAGCACGTTTACCCACCGAGCCATTTCGCTAGCCCCTCGATTCTCATTTTTAAAACAGGTGATAATAAAAGTGATTATCTTACCTTTCTGGATTTAAATTTTTACTTTTATATTTACACATTTTCTGTGTATATAGTGTATTTTATCATATTTACTCCTCCGTCATTCTCTCTTGTCCCACCTACTCCTGCTGATTCCTGTCCTCTTTCTAATTGGTCCCCCATCTAGTGTGTGTGTGTGTGTGTGTGTGTGTGTGTGGTGACCCATTGACCGTCAGTAAGGTTACTTATAAGAGCATGGTTGAGGGGTTACTTTTAGGACCGTGCATACCTAATAAGTGGCTACCCAACTGATCTCTCAGCAACCATTACCAGCCTGTAGGTCCTCAGAGAAGGGTGGAGACTGTGAACTGCTCACTCCCCCATCACATGAGTCTCTGCAAAACTACCACCCACTTCAGAAGGAGCTTCTTTGACCAAAGCAAACAGCATCACTAACCCATGTCTATAAACCCAACTATTTAGAAGGCAGCGTAATGGGCGCAGCACGTCCATGCAGAAAAACCCACAGTAGCTTCCTTCTTACGGTCAATAGTCATACCTTCCCAGCCAGGGGCTTCGGACCAGGCTTACAGAACCAGACCTGAATTCTTTTCTTCGTAGTAGGCCTCAAATTCAATCAGAAAGTGGTTGGCTGCCCTCATAACAGATTGCCACAGTTGTATTAGCGGGTACATCTTGCTTGACAGGTTGGTAGTATAGCATGCAGGGGCCACAGCTGGGTGAGATAATTAATGTCTTGTCTTCCCTTCAGGTATTATGAAAGCTAGCCATCTGGCAGAAGCTTCCAGCTCAGTTGCAGCTTGGTTTCTCTGTATGCTGAGACCAGAACATGTGCTTTCTCTAGCCATAGGGTCTTACCATCTAGTTCAACAGCGGCAGCAATTGCCTTTCTTGTTTCGGAGGCTTCAAATCTGGATAAGTTTACTTAGTTTAGTTAAATAGTCTATATTACTTATAATCTTTCATATAAAAGTGGCCAGAAACTACAGAGGGAATGTACAAAATATTTGTCAATCTGCATGGCAAAAATTAAGTCTCCATTAATATTCTTCATAAACACTTAAGACTTGGGGGCTGGAGAGATGGCTCAGTGGTTAAGAGCATTGCCTGCTCTTCCAAAGGTCCTGAGTTCAATTCCCAGCAACCACATGGTGGCTCACAACCATCTGTAAAGACATCTGGCCTTCAGGCATACAGACAGAATATTGTATACATAATAAATAAATAAATAAATATTAAAAAAAAACAAAAACAAAAAACACTTAAGACTTGCTTGAGAGCCGGGTGGTGGTGGCGCATGCCTTTAATCCCAGCACTTGGGAGGCAGAGGCAGGCGGATCTCTGTGAGTTCGAGACTAGCCTGGTCTACAAGAGCTAGTTCCAGGACAGGAACCAAAACCACAGAGAAACCCTGTCTCGAAAAAGGAAAAACAAACAAACAAAAAAAAAAGACTTGCTTGAGCACAGTTAAGGTGTTGTCTTTTGAACTTGGAATTTTACTTCAATATTTATTTGTTTGTTTGTTTGTTTACATGAATGGCTGTAGCTTTTCCAGGTAGTTTAGTATTCCTCAGGCCCATTTACATTTTTTATCATATTTTTACATGTTTGATAGTTTCCTGAGGTATAGCATATAATTTTGTAAAAGCTTTCTTTGAAAACTCTCTTCCCGATTGTGCCTTCTCAGCACCTCCCTTACCCACCTCACCCTTACTCTTTTGATCCCTCGTTAAACGTTTCTTTATTTTCACATCAAGAAATATGGCTGTTGTCTGGGACTTTTCTTCTATAATGAGGCTCTGGAGCTGCCTCTTGGGCTTTGTGTTTTCTTTAAACTGATCGTTAACCTCGGCACGCCTATGCTCAGCCCAGAAGTCAATTGCTGGGGAGAAGAGGATGCGCAGGAAACATCTGCTTCTAATGTGTGGTGTGTGAGTCAGGTTCTTGACGCAAAAATAGCCCAGACAGTATCAGGCAGTCAGGCCGACCTTGTCTTGGGGCACGCACACGGAGGCTGTAGCTGCCAGGTGTGTCATGACCTACATGGATTCCAACAATTGTGCTTTTAGTGGCTATTTCAAAGTCTAAGGGTTTCTACTTCTGTGGTAAAGCACCATGACTAAAAGTGCCTTATCGAAGAAAGGGTTCATTTCCCCTTACAGCTCTCAGGTCACACTCCATCACTGCGGGACGTCAGGGTAGGAACTCAAGACAGAAATCTAGAGGCAGGAACTGAAGCAGAGGTATGTTGCTTCCTGGCTTGCTCAGCTTGCTTTCTTACAGCACTCAGGCCCAGGGGTAGCACCACCCGCAGTGATCTGGGCACTCCCTCATCCATTACCAGTCAGGAAAAAAGCACCACAGGCTTGCCTACAGACGAGTCTGCGGGGAGCATTTCCTCACTTGAGGTTCATTCTTCCGAAATGACTCTAGCTTGTGTCAAGTTGACATGACACTAGTTAGCACACACTTATTTGCTGTTAGCATTTTAATTCACACTCAGGTCATGTTTTGTGAATAATTATTTTGTTATTATTTCTAGCTATTATAGATGTATGTATCTGCATGAGGGCGTGTGCATGAGGGCAGGTGCTCACGGAGACTTAAGGCATCAGATCCCTGGAGCTGAAGCTACAGATGCTTGTGAGCCCCCTGATTTGGGTTCTGGGAACCAAGCTCTGATCTTCTGGAAGAGCATCCAGTACTCTTAACCACTGAACCATTTCTTCAGACCCCCAAATGTTTTTTTTTTAATTTTATATATATTGGTATTTGTATCATGCTTTTTGGTTGGCCACCAGCTCACAAATAATGACGTGGAGACTTCTTATTAATTATAAAAACTTGGCCGTTAGCTTAGGCTTGTCCCACTAACTCTTACAACTTAAATTAGTCCGTTTATACTAATCTACATTCTGCCACGTGGTGTTACCTCTCTTACATCTTGCATCTCCTGTTTCCTCTCTATGTCTGGCTGGTGACTCCCCCTTTCTTCTTCCCAGAGTTCTCTCTATGCCCAGAAGTCCTTCCTGCATCTCCTGCCTAGCTATTGGCTGTTCAGCTTTTTATTACACCAATCACAGCAATACATCTTCACACAGTGTACAAATATCCCACAACATTTCCCCCTTTTTGTCCAAATAAGGAAGGTTTTAACTCTAATACAGTACAATAAGATCATTTATCAAGTAAAAATTACATTTACAATGTCCAGTCCCTTTATATTTGGCAAATTCAGGAAAATAGTCCAAGTCTATCTTATCTTGGTGAGTCTAAAGTTTTGTACCTAATTCACTTTCTTTTTTTTTTAAATTAATTTATTTATTTATTATGTAGACAATATTCTGTGTGTATGCCTGCAGGCCAGAAGAGGGCACCAGACCTCATTACAGATGGCTATGAGCCACCATGTGGTTGCTGGGAATTGAACTCAGGACCTTTGGAAGAGCAGACAATGCTCTTAACCTTTGAGCCATCTCTCCAGCCCCCTAATTCACTTTCTATCTTAATTTGTATTACCAACCCAAAACTATCTTTTTAGACCTCAAAACATTTTCTTAAATAAGCAATTTAAATGTTTATGTATCTCAATCTTATATACTTTACACCTTTTTTTTGTGTTTCTTTTCTGAATTTGGTAACAAGGAAAACTGTAACTATATCTATTTAGTTTTCAACCCCATCAGAGATCCAAGGAGGATCTAATGTTACCTGATAAAATAGGAAGCTCAGAGAAAATGACTTTCAAAACTATAGAAACACAGAGACATTTGGTTGCCTGGACAGCCACCCAAGGTTCCTCTATGGCGTTGGGACATCCATCTTCAACCTACAGGTTTTAACCCCTGTTTAAAGGGGGAAGAAGTTGGCGAGAGGGTCATTAGTTGAGATCACTGACTGCTCTTTCAGAGAACCCAGATACAATTCCCATCACCTACAAGGCAGCTAGCTCAAGACTGTGACTCCACTTCCATGGAATCCAATGCCCTTGTCTAGTCTCTGTGGGTACCAGAGGCAGGCACACAGTGTACAGACATACATACAGGCGAAACACCTGCACACATAAAATACAATTGTAAATGTTAACCGGAACCGTTAACACCTGCTGCTTGTTCCAAGTCCAATTTGTGTTGCCCGCATGTTCACTGGAGCATAGTAACCTATGGCCAGCCCCTAAAAGAAAACTGAGTCCTTACATTTGGAATGACTTCTTTCTAGACTAAAACTTCACTGTCTAGGAACAGCAAACATGAAGGAGGCAGGTCTGAGCTGAGAGGGTGCCCTGACTCACTGGGAGAATGTTAGTCTTAGCTGGGATGATACTGTTGGTTTCGTGTTCAGAGTGTGCATGGGTACGTTTCATTGACACAGTGAGTTACAAGCACTAAGGACCTGACTTAGCCCAGTTTTGAATATTGCCTCTCTCATGAAGGCGTTAGTCACAAACAATGCCACACCAGTTTGGAATTATGATTAATAGGGTGGTATTTATTTAAAGGGGAAAAAACTTACAGATCACCGTCAGCCCTCTGCGCAACCAGGAAGGGAGTCTAGTCGCTGGCGGAGCAGGAAGTGAAGAGAGAGAGGAGAGGGAAGTGGCCGCTTTTTTAAAGGGAGAGAGACCACGCCCCAATAGGCTGGTATCTCAGCAGCTATAGGCTGGAGGAGTGGGAGGACCTCCCGCAACACCTCCCCCTTTTGTTTAAATAAGAGAGTTCTAAACCTACTATGAAATTATATACAATAAGTACAAATATCCTATTTTAACTAGCTTAGGTCTTGTATAATAAATAACTTGGCCAAGTCATGAGAGAAAGTAACTATATTTATATAGTCTTCAACCCCATCGAAGATCTGAGAAGGGAAATAATGTTACCTGGGTAATTAGGAAGTTCAGTAAAACAACTTCCAAAACATACAACAAATCACAGAGACAACTAGCTACCTGGGCAATCACCCAAAGTCACATTAGCAGCGTTGAAGCAACCAACTTTGGCTAAGACCTAACATAACTGACATACCATTTTCAAAGGCAAGCAACTTTTCAAAACTATCTTACCCTGTCTTGGCAGGATATGACAGTCCTGTTTTATCCATTGATGCATGCTCTGTATCTTTGTCAGTGGTTGAGGTATGGGCATTTCTTTGCCCCAAGGCCAGTTCTGCCAAAAAGAAAGGCTCCAGGTGGAGTGTCTTTGGTGCTCAACATTCTCTCGGGAATAGAGTGTTGTTGCCAGGAGCAATTGTGTCTCACTACCACAAAACTCTGAGTTAGATTAAAGGCCATTTTCTACAGCTCTTTGAAGAAGTTGAAGATTATCTACCTATACTGAGTATAATCTCTATATATCTAAAGAACCTGATTAGTCTAATTATAAATGACAAAGTTAGATGACTATTAGTCTATATAATTCTCAATATCTATCTAACTTAAAGACTAAGACAATAAACGACTGTGAAACAAATGAGGACAATGACTTCCAAATATAAACAATGTACAAATATACATTGCAGTAGGTAAATATATATCAATACACAAACATTATATAAGTATCTTAATCAGAGGTAGAAATGTACACTGCAATATGGTAAATATATACAATATATATATCAATACAATATATGTCAATACATAAAAATGTTTTAAACAGAGGGAGAAACATGCATGCATACAATAGTCAGTATAATTTAACTTTGTATCAATATACAAGAATCTATACCAATATATTTGTCTAAAAACAGTAACTCACAATTACAAATCTATTATCCCATCATCCCTCTTTTTTTTTTTCAAAATGATCCCTGAGCTTATAAAATTCCTCCCCCAACCCTCAATCGTATACTAATTATAATCAACCCCTAAATGATGTCCCTATACCCAAGGGCAAACTTTACTGGGAGAGGGGACGTCGTCCTCTAGAATTACTTCCAGCTGTCATGGGGGCAACGTTCTTTCTGGGGGATCCTGTGAAAGTAAAATGATGGTTAAATTTCAAGATCAATGTCTTTTAAAATTGCCAATAGTCTCTGAGTATTTTGTGCAGGTCTGGCCAAAATGTTGTATAAGATGTGCACCATTTCAGCTAACCAAATTGGAACTGTCTTGTGCAGCTGGTACCCAAAGCAGGTCTTGTAGTAGCGCTATCAGTATCATGACGTCATATCAACCAGGTGGAGTTGTTGTTATGGGGCCCCATCTTCTTCCTGGAAACTTCAAATGTCACTTCAGGAAAAACTCATTGTTCATTGTGAAAAACCTAAACATTAATAATATAGACATATATGTATATATTCACTGAAAGGCATGATAGATATATTCAATGAAAAGTATGTTAGATATGAAGAAAAGCAAAGATGTTTTCTAAACTCATATTTCTTTCTGTCCCATATCATGGCTCTTGACATGAGACAGAAACTCCAGAAACTCTGGGTTTTTCTCTTACTAACAGGCTTGGAATTGGAGAGGGACTGAGCCAGAGTCCAACTTCAAAACCAGCTTTATAAATTTAGAAATATGGTTTAATATTACTTACACAACCCATTCCGTTTTCTTGATATTTCCTATTGGGCAGGTATTTTTCCATCTGTCAGTATCCAAACATCCAGGATCCCTTGAATTTTTCAAAGATGAGTGTTTTCCTGTGGAGATAAGAACAGAACCCTGCCCCCATTCTATATGTATTTCTTACCACCTGTATGGATATCATCATTGTGGATGAGTTGTCATTTCTCCTTTCCAAGAGGTTTCTCTTCTTCAAATCGAAACTTTATTAATTTTGATGGTATCCACAATTTTTCTTCTCCTGTGG
The DNA here is from genome assembly GCF_018167655.1 of Microtus oregoni. Classification (NCBI taxonomy): domain Eukaryota; kingdom Metazoa; phylum Chordata; class Mammalia; order Rodentia; family Cricetidae; genus Microtus; species Microtus oregoni. Next base: position 13,781,174 of record NW_024543076.1, read on the forward strand.
AAACAAGAGCAAAACCCCTTCCCCAACGTAGCACATCTCCTGGCTTCCACTGAGAGGTCAGCACATCTTTGAAATAAATCGGTTGATTTAGTTCAGCAGACTTTTCCATTATCCAATGTCTTTCTGCTGCTGTCGTTCCTTTCTCATTAGCGTTAAGAAAATTCAAGGTTAATAAAGCATTATGTAATCTATTTCTGGGGGTATTTTCAGTCCCTTTCTGTTTGTTCAGCATATCCTTTATAGTACGATTTGATCTTTCTATAACTGCCTGACCTGTAGGATTATTTGGTATACCTGTAATGTGTTTTATATTATAATAATCAAAAAAGCGTTTCATTTTCTTAGATACATATGCTGGACCATTATCTGTCTTTATTTGTGCAGGTATACCCATGATGGCCATAACTTCCAATAAATGTGTGATTATTGAATCAGCCTTTTCTGAGCTCAGGGCAGTAGCCCATTGAAAACCTGAATACGTGTCTATGGTGTGGTGTACACATTTTAATTTACCAAATTCCATAAAGTGGAACACATCCATCTGCCAGATTTCATTTCTCTTAGTGCCCTTTGGGTTACTCCCTGCAGGCAACGGTATTTGATTATAGAAAGAACAAGTAGGACATCTCTTTATAATATCCTTAGCTTGTTGCCAAGTAATGGAAAATTCTTTCTTTAGGCCTTTACTATTGACATGATGCTTCTTATGAAATTCTGAGGCCTGCAACACACTTCCAATCAATAATTGATCAATCTCAGCGTTGCCTTGGGCTAGAGGACCAGGCAGACCTGTATGGGACCGGATGTGTGTTATGTACATCGGACAAAGCCTATTTCTGATTATGTCTTGTACCTGGATAAACAATGAAGTCAACTCTGTGTCATCTGGTATAAATTCAGCGGTTTCAATATGCAAGATAACTCTTTCTGCATATTGTGAATCTGTAACTATATTAAGAGGTTCTTTAAAATCCCTTAGCACCATAAGAATGGCATATAATTCTGCCTTCTGGACAGAATTATAAGGGCTTTGTTCCACCTTACTCAATTCATCTGACTTGTAACCTGCTTTCCCTGATTTATTTGCATCAGTATAGAACATACGGCCTCCAGTTATTGGAGCATCACGTACAATTCTAGGAAGAATCCAAGAAGTTCTTTTTATAAGGTTAAGTCTACCACTTTTGGGATAGTTGCTATTAATTTCTCCCAAAAAATTAGCACAAGCTCTTTGCCACGGTTCATTGTCTTCCCATAACTTTTTTATTTCTTCAGTAGTAAAAGGCACTATAATTTCTGCTGGGTCTATACCTGCTAGTTGACGAAGTCTCAGCTTACCTTTTATAATTAATTCAGAGACTTTTTCCACATAAGTTTTTAATTTTTTACTTGGTTTATTTGGTATAAATATCCACTCTAAAGTAATATCTTCCCTCTGCATTAGAATCCCTGTAGGAGAAATTCTGGAAGGCAATATGACTAGGATGCAGCTAAGATTTGGGTTCACCCTATCCACATGTGCCTCCTGTAATTTTTCCTCAATCATTGTCAGTTCCTTTTCTGCTTCAGCTGTCAGTTTTCTTGGACTATTCAAATCTTTATCACCATCTAAGGTTTTGTTTAAATGAACTATTAGATCAGGTGTTATCCCAACAGCTGGTCGTAGACTGGAAATGTCTCCTAACAATCTTTGGAAGTCATTAAGAGTCTTTAACCGGTCTCTCCTAATTTGTGCCTTTTGCGTTTTAATTTTCTCTAACCCTATTCTGTAACCTAGGTAATTAATAGAATTTCCTCTTTGAATCTTTTCAGGGGCAATTTGTAATCCCCACCTAGGCAAGACTTTCTTTACTTCTTCAAACATCCTTTCTAAAGTATCTTTATTTGAATCAGATAACAAGATGTCATCCATGTAATGATAAATTATGGACTTGGGGAATTGTTTACGAATTATTTCCAATGGCTTACTTACAAAATATTGGCACTGTGTAGGACTATTGAGCATACCCTGTGGGAGAACAGTCCATTGATATCTCCTATTAGGCTGAGAATTATTATAAGTAGGCACTGTGAAGGCAAATTTTTCTCTATCCTTTTCTTGTAACGGTATAGTGAAAAAACAATCTTTCAAATCAATAACTATAAGAGGCCATCCTTTTGGTAACAGAGAAGGCAAAGGAATTCCAGATTGTAGTGGGCCCACAGGTTGAATTACTTTGTTGACAGCTCTTAGATCTGTCACCATTCTCCATTTACCAGATTTCTTTTTTACAACAAACACAGGAGAATTCCAAGGGCTGGTTCATTCTTCAATATGGTGAGCATCTAGTTGCTCTTGCACCAGCTGTTCCAATGCCTGTAGTTTATCTTCAGCTAGAGGCCACTGTTTGATCCATATTGGCTTCTCAGTTAGCCGTTTTATTTTATTTTTTTTAAATTTTTATTTATTTATTATGTATACAGTATTCTATCTGTGCGCATGCCTGCAGGCCAGAAGAGGGCATCAGACCTCATTCCAGATGGTTGTGAGCCACCATGTGGTTGCTGGGAATTGAATTCAGGACCTTTGGAAGAGCAGGCAATGCTCTTAACCACTGAGCCATCTCTCCAGCCCCATCAGTTAGCCATTTTAAAGGTAGGGCTGTTGGTACCTCTAAAGGTTTGGTATTTGCTGTATGTTCTTGTACAGCCTGAATGGCTGGTGACCTTTTTCCATAATACCTCATCATATCCTTTCCAGAATTATGAGTTCCTGGAACTACAGGAATGTTAATCTGGGTATTCCATTGCTGTAGCAGGTCACGGCCCCATAAAGTTATGGCAATATTGGCTATATATGGCCTTAGTCTTCCTATTTGTCCTTCGGGCTCTATGCATTCAACCCATTTTGTGCTTTGTTTTACACGAGATAGGGTTCCAATTCCCAGGAACTGAACATTTACCTCTTGAAGAGGCCAATTCAGATGCCAAGATTCTGGGGTAATGATACTTACATCCGCACCTGTGTCTAATAAGCCTTCAATAAAAGTGCCATTTATACAGACTCTTAGCTTTGGTCTTTGATCGTTAATAGAAGTCTGCCAAAATATACGTTTACTCTGTCCTACTGGGTTTTTTTTGACTCATCCTCCACACGTAATTCATCATTTAGACCAGTATTACTTTTTACAGCAGAAATTGGAGCTTTTAATTTTCTTGGTGAGACACGTTCTCCACTGTGACTGGGAATGACTGGGCCACTGTTGGCTTGGGGGCCTGTGAGAGGCCACTCAAGGAGTTTCCCGACGGTATCGGGTTGCCTTGTCTGTCTGTTGTTGACCTACATTCGTTGGACCAATACCGGCCTTTACCGCATCTCCTACATATACCTGAAGGCCTAGGTCTCCTATTTTTGTCATTCCCAGAGGAGATATTATTCCTAGAAATTCTGTGCCTGCAATCCCTTTTCAGATGTCCTACTTTACCACAATTAAAACACCTGGCAGTTTGATGTCTCCTCATTGCTGTGGAAATCGCTTCTCCTACCTAAGGTTCATCGTTATAACTAAACGTCTCAACATTCATCGTATGCTGAATCCATTCATCCATAGGTGCTGATCTAGACTTTAAAGGCCCAATTATCTTTTTGCATTCTATGTTTGCATTCTCAAAAGCTAGAGATTCAAGAAGTATTCGTCTAGCTTCTGGGTCTGTTACCCCTATGTCCAGAGCCTTAATTAATCTTTGCAAAAAGTCAATAAAGGGTTCTCTCTGTCCCTGCCTAATTCTGGATCTTGTATCCTATTCCAAGCATTTAAAGCTGCTTGGTGACATAGACACAGTACTTCATCGTCATAAAGAGCTTGGACCTGTGGATCAGCATATTCTCCTGCACCAAGAATTTGACCTTGGGAAACCTCGACACCTTTTGCTCTTCCTTGCTTTTCCATATGTTTGGATTCTTCTCTGAAATAAATTCCAAACATCAAGGAGGGTCCATTATCTAAAACTGCAGACACTAACTGATGGAAATCATGGGGGGTAGCTCTGGCATTAGAACCCCAAGTCCTTATCATTTCCTTTACATATGCAGAGTGCAAGCCAAAATTAACAATAGCTTGCTTAATTTCTTTTAGATCATTCATTGCTATTGGCGTCCATCTAGCTTCTCTGACTCCCTTTGAGCCTTTAGAAGTTGACGCTTTGTCAGAATTAAGTATAGGGTATGCCGCTAAAACCTTGGGTAAGCCAGTTCTAATAGCTGCTGTTGGCATTGTATCCTGTCCTTGTGCCTTATTACTCTGTTCACCAGCTCCAATCATTTCTTCAATCATTTCATGTCATTTTATTATTGTCTTTATTGTTGTCCCTTTTTAATCCTGAATTTCCTGACCTGCATGAGTTTCTAGTAAAGATTGTATGGTTCTTAGGAGTGCCATATTCTTCCTAAATGATAGAATATGCAAAAGAATACTGAAACCTAGTAACCAGTAAATTAAGTTATCCCCATAGTCATATAAACCTTGCATGATATAACCCATTGTATTGGTAACCAGAACAGTAAAATTCGTGTTGGAAACGAAAACTGCCATATTACCTATTATCCAGCAGGTGGCGCTGTTGCCAAGTCGCAACGAAAACAGGGTCCTGTTTCAGAGTCTGCCTAGTATTTGTTAAAAACTGGAAAATGTAAGTTGCTCAACAAAGTAAATGTAATTAAATCAATTCCAGAGACGGAACCAGAAACCCAGAATCCAGGGGTAGAGAAGAGCAACCTGGAAGCCACTTATGCCTCCACATGACAGAGTCACCCTGAGGGGTTGCAGCTTTCAGCAACCGCATGCTCTGGTTTGGGCCACTTAAGAGCTGTGCTTGCAAGGGAGATTTAAAAATGACTCAGAAAAGAGCAAACCAAGCGGGCGGAGACTACGCAGGCCTGTGGAGTTTAAATCCATGTGGGGAGGCAGACAATAGGGTGCGTGGGGACTGGAAGTCCATCTGAGGTGTCTAAAGAGAAAATATAAAGAACTGCAGCAATAAAAGCCAGTGCATGATGATTTATATTAAGCTGCTGGCTCCACGCACAAGACACAGGCCACAAGGTCACCTGCCGGCCTCGGCAGCTGAGGAAGGGAGGCTCGCGCCAAGCCGAACTCGCGGTCGGCAGCCGAGCGGGGGAAGGAGAGATCCTAACACCAAACGTTGGGTGCCAACTGAAGGCGTAAGTCACAAACAATGCCACACCAGTTTGGAATTATGATTAATAGGGTGGTATTTATTTAAAGGGGAAAAAACTTACAGATCACCGTCAGCCCTCTGTGCAACCAGGAAGGGAGTCTAGTCGCCAGCGGAGCAGGAAGTGAAGAGAGAGAGGAGAGGGAAGTGGCCGCTTTTTTAAAGGGAGAGAGACCACACCCCAATAGGCTGGTATCTCAGCAGCTATAGGCTGGAGGAGTGGGAGGACCTCCCGCAACACTCTCGTAAAGCACCTTGAGTTATTACACGTCTTAGTTAGGGTTTTTATTGCTGTGAAGAGACACCATGACCATGGCAGCTCTTATAAAGGAAAATATTTAATTGGGGTGACTGGCTTATACTTTCAGAGGTTCAGTTCATTCATTATCATGGAGGGGAGAATGGTGGCATGCAGGCAGACATAGTGTGTGCTGGATCTGAGTCCTACATTTTGCAAACAACAGGAAGTCAGGTGAGACACTGGGCAGTATCCTGAGCATTGGAAACCTCAAAGCCCACCCCCACAGTGACACACTTCCTCCATTAAGAATATACCTACAGCCGGGCGGTGGTGGCACACGCCTTTAATCCCAGCACTCGGGAGGCAGAGGCAGGCAGATCTCTGTGAGTTCGAGGCCAGCCTGGTCTACGAGAGCTAGTTCCAGAACAGGAACCAAAAGCTACGGAGAAACCCTGTCTCGGAAAAAAAAAAAAAAAAAAAGAATATACCTACAAACATACCACACCTCCTAATAGTGCCACTCCCTTTGGGGGCCATTTTCTTTCAAACTACCACATAACCCAATAGTTAATGCTACTCAGTACCATTTTTGTTTATATTTTAGGTTTAGCCCCTATTTATTTTATTTAAAAATTGTTTGTATACCTGGGTCTCTCTGTGTGTGTACATGTAAATGCAGGTGCCCAAGGAGACAAAAGATGGTGTGGATCCCTTGAAGCTGGGGTTAGTTACTGGCAGCTATGAGCTGTCCAGTGTGGGTGTCCCAACTCAGTCCTCTGCAGGAGCAGCAAGTGCTCTGAACCATCTCCCAGCTCTGCCTCTTATTTTAAACCAAGATAAAACCAGACAAAAGAAATGGTGTCTTACATCTCTGTGAGTGTTGTAGGGGCAGAGATGCCTTTGGGGGCGTGGCTCAGGGATGGGATCAGCAACTGTGAAGGTGCCTTTGGAGATTGCTTCTGCAGCTCCTGGGTTTGCTCTCATGGTGGGCTTTGAGGTGAGGCCGGTGGATCTCTGTGAGACCAGATTGGTCTACAGACTGACTTCCTGGATAGCTAGGACTACACAGTGAAACCCTGTCTCAGAAAAGAAAATCAACCAAAGCCTGACCAGTGCCTAGCCCTGCTGGTGGCTGCACAGGAGGGGAGGGCTCCCACAGAGAGCAGGTGAGGTTTGCTCTGTTTGGAGGGCAACTTATCAGTTTCCTCCAGGTTTTATATGGTCTCCTTTTGGCAGCTGCTTTATAGTGTCTGTAGGGATTATTTTGAGAGGAGGGCACTGGTGTCGGCTCATGGTGGTTTTCTGAACCCTCAACCTGTTCTCTGATGATTGATGGAGTCAATCCAAGCTAGCTTTGTGCCCAGGAGTGTTCCAGGGACAGTGTGGGCCCAGGCCAAGCTAGTCCTGAGTCTTTTGCAGCAGAGGCAGAGATAGTGCTTCCTGGGATGGCAGGGATCTTTCCACTGCCTCTCCCAGGGTGGAAATAGTGGCCATGCAGGTCCCTGCACATTCAGAAGGCATTTGCTGGAAACTCCCTTCTTTCCTCTGCCTCCAAGGTCTAGACCAGCAGTGAGACCCCATGGAACCCAGTTGACTACCAAACACTTTAGGTAAATGCTGTAAGTGACCCAAATTCAATTCACGGCCCTTGAGCAATGGGGGAAGAGAGGAGAGGAATTTAAGGGACTCCCAGCCAGTGCCCCAACCTTGCTACTTTTTACCTACAATAAATGGGTCTGGGATCTACACTTCTTAATTTCAGAAGTGACTGATACCTGTGCTGTTTCTGGCGTTGGCAGTGCAGCCTTGTCTTAGTTTAAATCAGTCTGCATCACAGACTGAGTGGCTTTGTAAGTCAATATTTTTATTGCACAGTCGATTTGGTTTGGGGCGTAAAGATGCAGAGAGTTGGGACTGGAGAGATGGTCCAGAGGTTAAGAGCACTGGCTGCTCTTCCAGAGGTCCTGAGTTCAATTCCCAGCAAACACATGGTGGCTCACAACCATCTGTAATGAGATCTGGTGCCCTCCTCTGGTGTGTGGGCATACATGGAGGGAGAATGTTGTATACATAATAAATAAATCTTAAAAAAAAAAGATGCAGAGAGTTTATTCTCAAGGTGGAGCTCTCACATCCCTTCTGACGTCCAGCTGGCCTCTGCCAGCTGTGCCCCCCATATGCAGTCTGCCCCCAGCCCTGCAGGAAAGTCCCTTGCCCACCTCCTAGGCATATCTGCTGCTTGTGCAGATGCTGTCTCCACACTCAAACAGCCGCATCTTCCCCGTCTGCAGCCCCTGAATAAATCTGCCTTTGTATGTTTCATGGATTGAGGATGTGCTCGCCTTCCTATGAGCTCAGACCATTTTCCCTCACAGAACGGGGCCCTTAGGATTCTCTCCCTTCTTGCTACACTCTTCTATGAGAACTGTGCATGGCTGCCTATTCTTTTCTGTCCCCACCTCCTTATTCATGACACCCTTCTGACAGTGAACCTAAAATACGTTGATTATGCCTTAGCTTTTGGCACTGTACCACACTGATGTCTCATACTGACCTAGAAACAGGCTCCTGAGACATTGCTTTTGACTAATTGTGAGACCCAGGGTCTAGTCCTTGGAAAATTGATTTTTCTTTGCCCCTCCCACCATGACTCTCTTGGAATCGAGTGTCCACCGATCTAAAGCAAGCATCTCTCCAGTGTGGCTTCAGGACAGTTGGGAAAGCCTGCTGGTTGGCTGCTGATGTATTCATTCAGGCTCAGCACTGGGAAGGGGATGGCAAATCTCTCAGCAGGAGTTTGCCAAATGCTTTTTGGCAGCCACAGACTCAAGGCTCCTTGGATAAGGGGGAACAAAACCAAGGGTCTGGAAGCCAGACGGAGTGGAGGAGCAGCGAGCGCTGGTTTGCGCATTGACATGTAAATGCCCGAGCCCCCAGCCCTCTTCCACCCTGCACCGACAGACAGGCTGCTGCTGCTGCGGGTGCACACAAAGCAGGCTCCAGGGCCGGTGGCTCCTTTGTGCTCTGCTGCCTGCCCCTCATCCCCACAGAGACCAGTGAAGTCCAGCCGGGAAGAAGCCTCCATTGCGAAACTCCACTGTGCTCTGGGCCTGGACGGAAGGTCCTCCAGCCCGACTGTGAGGACTGTGTCTTTCCTGGATGTGCGCAGAGACCCTTGATGAGTTGGAAGTGGAAATGAGAACCACTAGGTAATTGTTAATTTGGTTTGGTTCAGTGAAAGGAACACATTTGCATATATGTTCAGTGAATGAACAAGGGTGGACTCCAGGCTAAAGGTACTTTTCTGACATGACCTGAGATTTCTAAAGAATAGTTGTGTTTGGGGTGTTGTTGCTTTCTTTGCTGTTTTTTTGGGGGGGAAGTGGGTAGGGGGTGTTATTGGCCTGGGCTGTGTACTCTGCTGACTCTGCCTGCTCCCTCCCTCCTTCTGGGGACACTGCCCCCAGTGCTGTCTGCTTTCCTCCTCCCCTCCTGCCTCAGCCTCCTGTGTGCTGGGATGGCAGGCCTGTGTCACCATGCCCAGGGTGCAGCAGCAGGCTTTCTGCACTTGGCTGCCCTCCTGCCTGTCACCTTCTCACCCTGCTTTCCCCCATAATTCCCAGTGCTCTAGAGTGTGCACACTGGTGGTAATTGTGTGCACACTGGTGGTAATTGTGTGCACACTGGTGGTAATTGTGAGCATTGGTGGTAATTGTGCGCATTGGTGGTAATTGTGTGCATTGGTGGTAATTGTGTGCACTGGTGGTAATTGTGTGCGCACTGGTGGTAATTGTGTGTGCACTGGTGGTAATTGTGTGCACTGGTGGTAATTGTGTGCACTGGTGGTAATTGTGTGCGCACTGGTGGTAATTGTGTGCGCACTGGTGGTAATTGTGTGCGCACTGGTGGTAATTGTGTGCGCACTGGTGGTAATTGTGTGCGCACTGGTGGTAATTGTGTGCGCACTGGTGATAATTGTGTGTGCACTGGTGGTAATTGTGTGCACACTGGTGGTAATTGTGTGCGCACTGGTGGTAATTGTGTGCGCACTGGTGGTAATTGTGTGCATTGGTGGTAAGTGTGTGTGCACTGGTGGTAATTGTGTGCACTGGTGGTAATTGTGTGCACACTGGTGGTAATTGTGTGCGCACTGGTGGTAATTGTGTGTGCACTGGTGGTAATTGTGTGCGCACTGGTGGTAATTGTGTGTGCACTGGTGGTAATTGTGTGCGCACTGGTGGTAATTGTGTGCATTGGTGGTAAGTGTGTGTGCACTGGTGGTAATTGTGTGCACTGGTGGTAATTGTGTGCACACTGGTGGTAATTGTGTGCGCACTGGTGGTAATTGTGTGCGCACTGGTGGTAATTGTGTGCGCACTGGTGGTAATTGTGTGCACTGGTGGTAATTGTGTGCACTGGTGGTAATTGTGTGCACTGGTGGTAATTGTGTGCACTGGTGGTAATTGTGTGCGCACTGGTGGTAATTGTGTGCGCACTGGTGGTAATTGTGTGCATTGGTGGTAATTGTGTGCACTGGTGGTAATTGTGTGCGCACTGGTGGTAATTGTGTGCACTGGTTGTAATTGTGTGCACTGGTGGTAATTGTGTGCGCACTGGTGGTAATTGTGTGCACACAGGTGGTAATTGTGTGCATTGGTGGTAATTGTGTGCACTGGTGGTAATTGTGTGTGCACTGGTGGTAATTGTGTGCACACTGGTGGTAATTGTGTGCATTGGTGGTAATTGTGTGCACTGGTGGTAATTGTGTGCACTGGTGGTAATTGTGTGCACTGGTGGTAATTGTGTGCGCACTGGTGGTAATTGTGTGCGCACAGGTGGTAATTGTGTGCACACAGGTGGTAATTGTGTGCATTGGTGGTAATTGTGTGCACTGGTGGTAATTGTGTGCGGACTGGTGGTAATTGTGTGCACACTGGTGGTAATTGTGTGCACACTGGTGGTAATTTTGTGCGCACTGGGTGCACACAGGTGGTAATTGTGTGTGCACTGGTGGTAATTGTGTGTGCACTGGTGGTAATTGTGCACACTGGTGGTAATTGTGTGCACTGGTGGTAATTGTGTGCACACTGGTGGTAATTGTGTGCGCACTGGTGGTAATTGTGCGCACTGGTGGTAATTGTGTGCGCACTGGTGGTAATTGTGTGCGCACTGGTGGTAATTGTGTGCGCACTGGTGGTAATTGTGTGCGCACTGGTGGTAATTGTGTGCATTGGTGGTAAGTGTGTGTGCACTGGTGGTAATTGTGTGCACTGGTGGTAATTGTGTGCACACTGGTGGTAATTGTGTGCGCACTGGTGGTAATTGTGTGTGCACTGGTGGTAATTGTGTGCGCACTGGTGGTAATTGTGTGCACACTGGTGGTAATTGTGTGCGCACTGGTGGTAATTGTGTGCATTGGTGGTAAGTGTGTGTGCACTGGTGGTAATTGTGTGCACTGGTGGTAATTGTGTGCACACTGGTGGTAATTGTGTGCGCACTGGTGGTAATTGTGTGCGCACTGGTGGTAATTGTGTGCGCACTGGTGGTAATTGTGTGCACTGGTGGTAATTGTGTGCACTGGTGGTAATTGTGTGCACTGGTGGTAATTGTGTGCACTGGTGGTAATTGTGTGCGCACTGGTGGTAATTGTGTGCGCACTGGTGGTAATTGTGTGCATTGGTGGTAATTGTGTGCACTGGTGGTAATTGTGTGCGCACTGGTGGTAATTGTGTGCACTGGTTGTAATTGTGTGCACTGGTGGTAATTGTGTGCGCACTGGTGGTAATTGTGTGCACACAGGTGGTAATTGTGTGCATTGGTGGTAATTGTGTGCACTGGTGGTAATTGTGTGCGCACTGGTGGTAATTGTGTGCACACTGGTGGTAATTGTGTGCATTGGTGGTAATTGTGTGCACTGGTGGTAATTGTGTGCACTGGTGGTAATTGTGTGCACTGGTGGTAATTGTGTGCGCACTGGTGGTAATTGTGTGCGCACAGGTGGTAATTGTGTGCACACAGGTGGTAATTGTGTGCATTGGTGGTAATTGTGTGCACTGGTGGTAATTGTGTGCGGACTGGTGGTAATTGTGTGCACACTGGTGGTAATTGTGTGCACACTGGTGGTAATTGTGTGCGCACTGGGTGCACACAGGTGGTAATTGTGTGTGCACTGGTGGTAATTGTGTGTGCACTGGTGGTAATTGTGCACACTGGTGGTAATTGTGTGCACTGGTGGTAATTGTGTGCACACTGGTGGTAATTGTGTGCGCACTGGTGGTAATTGTGCGCACTGGTGGTAATTGTGTGCGCACTGGTGGTAATTGTGTGTGCACTGGTGGTAATTGTGTGCACACTGGTGGTAATTGTGTGCGCACTGGTGGTAATTGTGCGCATTGGTGGTAATTGTGTGCATTGGTGGTAATTGTGTGCACACTGGTGGTAATTGTGCACACTGGTGGTAATTGTGTGCATTGGTGGTAATTGTGTGCACACTGGTGGTAATTGTGCACACTGGTGGTAAGTGTGTGCGGACTGGTGGTAATTGTGTGCACACTGGTGGTAATTGTGTGCACTGGTGGTAATTGTGTGTGCACTGGTGGTAATTGTGTGCACTGGTAGTAATTGTGTGCACACTGGTTGTAATTGTGTGTGCACTGGTGGTAATTGTGTGTGCACTGGTGGTAATTGTGAGCACATTGGTGTTAATCGTGTGCACACTAGTGTTAATTGTGAGCACATTGGTGGTATCACACTGGTGATAAGTTTTGTGCGCTGGTAGATTCCCTAAAAGAGTTAACATAGTGTCAGAGAGTCAGGGAAGTGAAGGGAAAACCATATACTGTATACCAAGTGTGAGTAGGGTGTAACTAACTAAACAGTAGATGTGCTGGAAAAACTGTGTGTGCATGTGTGTGCACGTGCGTGTGTTTCTGCTTGTGTCCATATGTGTGTGCGCACACACATAGAGGTCAGAGGTTGAGGGCAGGTGTTTTCTTTTGTTATTCTCCGCCTTATTTTTAATTTAATTTAATTATCTGTGTATGGGTATACCACGTATGTGTCTGGTGCCCTTGGAGGCCATCAGAGGTCATCAGAGCCCTTGACACTTGAGTCACAGACAGTTATGAGCTGCCATGTAGGTCGTGAGAACTGACCAGGTCCTCTGGAAAAGTGTTTTTAGCTGCTGAGCCATCTCTCCAGCTCCTTTCCCCCTTATGTTCTGAGAAGAGTCTCTCACTTACCTGGTGATCACCAGTTCAGCCAGATTAGCTGGTAGCAAGCCCAGGGATTCCCGTGTGTCCCCTTACCAGCACTAGGTTCCAGGCACATGCCACTGTACCCCACGTTTTACATACATGCTGAGAATGTGAACTCAGGTCCTCATGTATGGCAGCCCCATGGTAATGCTGAAATTTTAAAAAAGACAACTCCCCTCTCCACCCTCAGTGGAAGAGTTACCACTGTAAAATATGTGGTCCTCTCACCTCGTGGGAAAGGTCAGAGCCGGTGGGCTATTTGGGACTGATTGTGTCACATGACCTAAGATGTATTTACTTATTATGCATACAGTGTTCTGCCAGCCTGTATCCCTACACACCAGATCTCATTATAGATGGTTGTGAGCCACCATGCCGGTGCCAGAAATTGAACACAGGACCTCTGAAAGAACAGCCAGTGCTCTTAACCTCTGAGCCACCTCTCCAGCCCGGATTTTATTTTTATTTTTATTTTTAAATATTTATTTATTTACTTATTATGTATACAGTGTTCTGTCTGCGTGTATGTCTGCAGGCCAGAAGAGGGCACCAGACCTCATTACAGATGGTTGCGAGCCACCATGTGGTTGCTGGGAATTGAACTCAGGACCTTTGGAAGAGCAGGCAATGATCTTAACCTCTGAGCCACCTCTCCAGCCCCAGCCCGGATTTTATAATTGATTAATTCTGTTGTGCTGAGGACCAGACCTCGTGCCTGGTGCATGGCAGGCAGACTCTCTCATCACCAAGCTATACCTCCAGCCCAGAAGGATTTTGACTTAAAAGACAGTCTTGAACACTGTGTGGAGGTCTACAGACCAGCAGTCGGGAGACTGTGGCAGGGGGTGGAACTTGAGGCTCACTTGGGCTAAATACATAGCAAGACCTGTCTCAGAGAAAAAAAAAAAGGAAAAACTTCAAAGTCAAAGCTTTTTGATAAAAACTGTCTTACACGGAGCCATTGTTGGACTCATTATAGAATTGGTGTCTCTTTAAAAGAAAACATTTTGTTAAGAAAATGCGCCCCCCCTTCCTCCCTCCTCCTATTCTGTGGGTACAGACCCAGCTCACAGGTAGCAATTCAGTGTGCGATGCATCTTTAATTCTTGACTATTCTGACACTGTTTTGCTCCTTTAGAATAATTACAGTAACGTAGTTCTGTGCTTCCGTACCGTAATACCCATGATGCTACCCATCATGAGACTGGGGAAAGGGTCAAGCCATAAAGCCTCTTATTAAGTGTGGAGCCTGTTTTTAATTTTCAAGTACCTTTGGCTCTCGTGAGCATAATCTGGGGAATTTGGTGTGGGGGAAAGAGTGCTAAACTATTTTGAGATGTGGACTCTGTTGTTACCCAGGTGACCCAACACAAATAACTCTAGGCTGTAGAGGTAGACTGACCCAGTGGCTTTCAACCAGGTAAAAACACCGAGGTGAAGCCAGGCGGTGGTGGCGCACGCCTTTAATCCCAGCACTAGGGAGGCAGAGGCAGGCGGATCTCTGTGAGTTCAAGGCCAGCCTGGTCTACAAGAGCTAGTTCCAGGACAGGAACCAAAAGCTACGGAGAAACCCTGTCTCGAAAAATAAAAAAAAAAAAAAAAAAAACACCGAGGTGACATCGTAGGTTGTGATAGTATGCAGGGCCCTAATGCATGCAGGGGGATCCTAGATGCTAGGCAGGGTGTCCTGCTCAGCCTATGTTAGCGCTATTTCTTTCCCGTTCATTAGTGATACATGGCAAGTATCCAAAACCACAGAAGCCCTGAGCGTGGCATCTGCACCATCCACAACCACAGAAGCTCTGAGCGTGGCATCTGTACCATCCACAACCACAGAGGCCCTGAGCGTGGCATCTGTACCATCCACAACCACAGAAACTCTGAACATGGCATCTGCACCGTCCACAACCACAGAGGCCCTGAGCGTGGCATCTGTACCATCCACAACCACAGAAACTCTGAACATGGCATCTGCACCGTCCACAACCACAGAGGCCCTGAGCGTGGCATCTGTACCATCCACAACCACAGAAGCCCTGCATGTGGCATCTGTACCATCCACAACCACAGAGGCCCTGAGCGTGGCATCTGCACCGTCCACAACCACAGAGGCCCTGAGCGTGGCATCTGTACCATCCACAACCACAGAGGCCCTGAGCGTGGCATCTGTACCATCCACAACCACAGAAGCCCTGAGCGTGGCATCTGTACCATCCACAACCACAGAGGCCCTGAGCGTGGCATCTGTACCATCCACAACCACAGAGGCCCTGTGCGTGGCATCTGTACCATCCACAACCACAGAAGCCCTGCATGTGGCATCTGTACCATCCACAACCACAGAAGCCCTGCATGTGGCATCTGTACCATCCACAACCACAGAGGCCCTGCATGTGGCATCTGTATCCTGCACGTTGCATCCATCACCAGGCTGTTTAGAGTGGAGTCACGTGGATGATGCTAAGCCAGGGCACTGGGTCACAGCAACTCCATTTGGATGGCTTTAGATTTTCCTTCACAGCCTCGTGGCCTGAGAGGGAAGGAGTGGATTAGTTGTGACTGTGGTCTGCCTGAGGGCCTGGACTTAATACTGTAGACAGAGGGCAGCTGCATCTTCAGCTCCCATCCATCTTCGCCGTATGACGTTGTCACACCTTTCAGGAGAGGGTCACTATGGAGGCTCTGTACTGTTCTGTAACTCCACCTGCTTGTTACCACAGGTCAGGCTGGAGGGGACATGCAGATGGTCCTGGCAAGCAGAAGATTTGGGCTGGAACCAAGATTCTAGGGGTATTCGGATTCTTAGATCATGGCTTTATCACGCTAATTTTTACCTGATGGTTGCAATGGTTTGCGGACTGTCAGCTTGACAGGATTTAGGAATCGTGAGACAAGCCTTTGGCTATGCCTGTGAGGGGTTCTTTAGAGTAGGTTGAGATGGAAGATCCACTTTAATTGTAACCAGCACCATTCCATGGATTGGAGTCCCGGACCGAATGAAAAGGAGAAAGACGTTTGAACGTGAACATTCACTGTTTACTGTTTCCCAACCATGGACACAATATGACCGCCCACCTCATGCTCCTGCTCCCGTGGGTCCATGCCATGATGGATCGTAGCCTCAAACTGTGACCCAAATAAACCCTTCCTTCCCTAGACCATGCTTATGAGATAAGAACTAATACAACAGTGAAGTGCTCAGCAGAGACTCTCTGTGGTTCTCTTGTTCTCTGTCTACGTGGTAGATACGAGTCATGCATGCAACTCTTCTTATAGTGTGGTATGCCAGGACCGCGTTTTCTAATTGATATAATTCAATCACAAAGATGATTTAATTAAAGAACAGTTAAGTGACTGAGAAAAATTGCTGTTAATTAAGTACATTTCCGTACAGATCTCATCCGTCTTCTAAGTTGTCCTAAGGCCAGCTGACTGCATATGCATTTCGTAATATGCTTCTCCCATGCAAACATGTTTCCCTGACATAGACATTGCATGACTCTGTGTGCTCTCTGTCTTAGTTCAGGCAGCCATGACAGAATCTCATGGGGGAGGTGGCTTAAATAACCCGACATTTATTTCTCCTAGTTCTGGAGTCCAGGAGGTCTGAGATGTGGATGCCAGCCTGGCAGAGGCCTCTTGCTGGCATGCAGGTGACCACTTCCTTGGTGGATCTTCACAGTCAGAGGACAGAGACGGGGAACAAGTTCTCTCTTGTCTGTCTGTAGGAGGAAGCTAATCTCATGAAGGCTCATTCCACCTTCACAACTAATTGTCTCCCCAAAGTCCCATCTTCGAGTACCATCCCTCAGAGGACTAGGGTTTCAGTATATGAATTTGAGGGAGCACAGACGGTTGGTGATCCCTTAAGGGCCTAGAGCTGGACTCTCTGAGTTCAGACGTCAGCTCTGCCACTCACTAACTGGGTGTATAACTTAATGCTTTATTCTCCTGTAAGTGGAGTGGAATGCTAGCACCAATCACATCAGTGTTTTTGTAAAAAAAAATCTGTATGGTGTGTGTGTGTGTGTGTGTGTGTGTGTGTGTGTAGTATGTGAGTGCACAGCATTCACGTGGAAGTCAGAAGACAACTTTGTGGAGGCAGTTCTCTCCTTCCAACTTTATGTGGGTTCTGGGCATTAGACATAGGTTGTCAAGTTT
Organism: Microtus oregoni; assembly: GCF_018167655.1. Taxonomy (NCBI): domain Eukaryota; kingdom Metazoa; phylum Chordata; class Mammalia; order Rodentia; family Cricetidae; genus Microtus; species Microtus oregoni. Next base: position 13,798,046 of record NW_024543076.1, read on the forward strand.
GTATTGTCCGGTGCCTCTGCCAGCTGAGCCCTCTTACTGGTTCCCATATAGTGTGTTTGAGAAATAAATGAGATCATAGATGTGGATGCCTTAACACAGGTGGCACTTGCTAGCTGTTGGGTGTCACCTTGTCAGCATCAGCATGATGATGTGACTATACAACCTCGTCAGCCCGTATAAATCCATTTAGTGTTTGGGTCAAACACAATTGAGTGAATGGATAAGTTACAAAACAAATCATCTAATTAACTATAAAGCACTTAGAGTTAAAAAGCAAAGGTGGCCCATATGCCAGTCATTCTATTGGCAGTTGAGCACCCCCCATTGGTCGAGAGCTGATCTCTATGTAGGGACCTGTTTACTGCCCGTACTCTTTCCCCCAACCCAAGTTAATATCTGTTTCTCTCTCTCTCTCTCTCTCTCTCTCTCTCTCTCTCTCTCTCTCTCTCTCTGTCTTTGAGATAGAGTATGTAGCTATGTAGCCCAGGCTGTCCTGGAACTCTGTAGACCAGGCTGGCCTCAAACTCACAAAGATCCTTCTGCCTATGCCTCCCAAATGCAGAGATTAAAGGTGTGCACCACTATACCTGGCTCAGTTTAATTTCTACACACTTGAAAGGAAAGAAGTTTCCTTCACCAATACGTGACAGGAAGATGACATGAAATTAAATAAATTATAAACTGAGAAGCCAGCCCCTTTATTTTGTGCTGTGTAAAATGATAGTTATATTTACTTTTATGTTCGCTGTGACGATTACTCAAGGCGGGTGCACACAGAGGCAGGATCGACGCCAGGCTTTAGGCTGCTCGATTGCACTGCCTCCTGCCGCGTGCTGAGTGTGGACAGTTCTCAGCCAGGACCTCTGCTGTGTGGCTGAGAACAGGCTGCACACTGGGCGTGACCCAGTGTCACCTGCAGCTGTCCAGCGCAGGGATGGCGCAGAAGCGTGCTTATGTTTTGTTCTCGGCAGCCCGTGCATCTGTAGTAAGTATGAATGCAGTCATGAACATTCAGACCTCGTGAGTACAGATGAGAGACACAGGTAGACAACCACCAGCATGTTCCATCTGTCAGGTTCCCATTGAAAGCAGTTTCCATGTCTTTGAAAATACGAAATAGGGCTCCAGAGATACACGTGGGAGAGACGGACTTGGTTTTCAGGCACTGTCTAAGGCCTTTGGATTAATCATTGATATTTTCTCCCCTGAAAAATATATGCTATATTCTTACTGTGTTTGATTGGAATACTTCAATTTTTCTCAAGAACAGTGGCTTTCAAAGTTGCCCACGATCCACTGTGAGAAATGACTTTTGCATGGCGTGAGTATTACACACACGCGCGCGCACACACACACACACACACACACACACACACACGTGTTGACACCTAGTGAGATGGATGTTTCCCAGTGTGCAGAGCAATGCTGGTTTATTCAGTCTCACAATTCCATTCTTGAAAATGCTCTGTGTGACCCGTTAGCTTATTTCAGTGACTTACAGTGAGCCGTGAGCCGCAGCTTGGAAAGCCTATTCTACAGGTGAGGGCTGGTGAGTATGGGTTGACTGGCAGAGAACCCTGGCAGGGACTCAGAGCCCTTCCTTTTCACCATGGAGCATACTGCCTCCTTCCCAGTGCTGGATCCAGAACAGATGGTACATCCTCAGTGCCCATCTCTAGAGTATTGTAGGATTGCAGAACTGAGCAGGCCGTTAGTGCTAAGCCCCGTGTGTTGACTGCCTGGGTATTTGAACAACTTGGATGTAGAGACCGTTAGTCCTTTGCAGCGGCCTGACAGCTCTGCCTGAGAGGAGGGTTTAAGCGAAGACAGTCATTCAGTCTGAGTGCCCTTGAACAGTGCCTTTGTTGTTGCCCTCTCCAGAGCAGGAGGAAGTGCCTTGTTGGTAGCAGGCCAGTTACTTGTGACTGGCACTGCACTAGACAGAGCCAGTGAGTGGTCTGTCTGGCTTTCCCAGTCTGTGGGTCCTGGAGCATCCAGGGAGGTTTGCTTTAGAATGTCTACTGAATCACCTGCGCCTAAAATTTTATCATTAGATATTTGTTACCTTGAATCTTCTAGGTATTCAGTCTTCCAGAATTCTTGGTCAACATAAAATATATCTGGAGGAGGCTGGAGAGCTGTGTTTTAAGAGTACCTATTCATGTAGAAGATGGGGGTTTAGTTATCAGCACACATGTGGCTCACTACTGTCTGTAAGTCCAGGGGATCTAATGCCCTCTTCCGACTTTCATGGGCACCAGACATGTATTGTAATGAATAAAACTTGCCTGAGGACCAGAAAAGTAAAACAACCACACTGGCCGGCCTTACAGACCAGGCAGTGGTGACACGCACCTTTAATCCCAGTAGCCACACTAGCTTGCCATAGAAACCATGCAGTAGTGGTGCACGCCTTTAATCCTAGAACTAGAGAGGAATATAAAACGGGAGGAGACAGCTCTCAGTCACAGTCTCATTCTGAGATTCCTGGAGGCAGGATCGCCATTTCGGACTGAGGTCGAGGTAAGAGCCAGTGGCTGTCTGCTTTGCTTTTCAGATCTTCAGGTTGAACCTCCATTTCTGTCTCTGAGTTTTTATTCATCGTGCTCCAGTATATTAAGGCAAATCACACAAACATAAACAAAGTATATCCCAGCAGCATACACAGTATGGTTCATGTGTGTGCCACAGACAGGCCTGCTTTTCTCTCTAACATCCATCATCGGAGCTTCTTGTTATTTATATGTGTTGTGCTGAGGTGTACAGAGGGATAAGAACAGATCCTGTTTTTACCATGCTCAGGTGACAGTGGAGGAGACAGTCACCAAAGGCCACTGTGATGACCTCTGGCTGCAAGGTCACAGGGTGCTAGCTGCAGGGTAGGGGCCAGCCTAGAGATACCCTAAAGAAAAACAAAGAACTAAGCTGTGCAGTGCACACTGTAATGTGGGCAGACAAAAAAGCCAGCTGCTGGACTTCAGAGCACAAGGCCGGCCAAGCTTCTGGGACGTACTTCACTTGTGTGGTACCCCCTAAAGATATGTCTAACGAGCAGCGTGTGGCCACTCCTTTATTTATGGTAAGGGTCTTTGTACATCTTATTCATGGAAGGATCTGGAAATGAGGGTGAGATCGGATTGTGTAAACCCTAGATCCCATGATATGTGTCCTCTGGAAAGAGGCAGAGGGAACTCTGAAATGTGTTTTAGAAGAAGAAGTCATGTGACTAGGGATGCTGGGTTTCCAGCTGGAACAACACTGCTGAGGGAAGTTGGGAGGGGTGAGGATGGACCACCCCAGAGCGTCAAGGCCTGCTGACACCTTGGTTTCAGAGTTATGCTCATGGTTTTTGTTGTTGGTGGTGGTGTTTTTGTTTTCTGTTTTTGTTTTGTTTTGGTTTTTTGTGGTTGGTTTTTGTTTTTTGTTTTTCAAGACAGGGTTTATCAGTGTAGTTCTGGCTGTCCTGAAAGTTGCTCTGTAGACCAGGCTGGCCTTGAACTCACAGAGATCCACATGCCTCTGCCTCCCGAGTGCTGGGCTTAAAGGTTTGTGCCACTAATACCCACCTCTTTAAACTCACCCTAAGTAGTAAATATGTATGCTTTTCTTAATCATCCTTTGTTGCTGATATCTCTATCATGATCTTAGTGGGGGGGGGTGAAAGCAAGATTTTTATTTTTAATCCTTACAGGGACATTTCTGGAGCGAGCACAGAGCCCAGGAGATAAAGCCGTCACCGGGGAGGGTGGCGTGAGCTGTCCAGTCTGAGCACAGACGCTGTGAGGAGTGGCAGAGACTGGCTGCCACAGAACTTGCCGTGACTCCTGGCCTCGATGGTGGTTGTTTATAAAGGATCATTTGACAGTTCATTGTTACTGCTCGTAGGTAATGGCTCTGAGCATCAGGTCGCCAGGCAGAGAATAGGCACAAATTGTGTTTATTTCCCACGCGGCTGAGTCCTTTTGTGTATGCAGACACAGTATAAATGTGTCCTGATTTTGATCCCTGAAGAGATCTTCCCTCCCCACAGCATCACTGCCGTTAAGTCACCAAGCACAGTTCTGGGATGTGGATTCCCTGTTGCCTTCTCCATGTATTTCTTTGGAAGGTTGCCATGTTTAGCCATCCCTGTGAGTAGAAGGAATTACCTCTAGCCCTGTAGAGGAATATAGATTCCTCAATAAGAAAGCGGCCATGCACTTTCAGAGATTCATGAGATCAGATTCTAGAACATCCGCCCTGCCCTAAAGAACCAGATCATTTAGTTGCTTTGCTTTCTTTAACGAACTGGAATGAGTGAGTTGTGCAACCTGATTTGAAGGTATTTCTTGGGCTGAGCAGCGGTGCATGAAGGTACTGGCCCCCGTGGTCCTCACTGCACTGTGCCTTTTAGGTCCTGCTCACCTTTGCCCTTCAGAGTTCACCAAGGCTTGTGTTTGATGACTTTTAATAGCTACCTTTTATTATGGACATCAAGTTATCAAAATATAAAATGATAGGTTTGATTAGATTACCCCTTAACACCTCAGTGGATTGTAAACCTCAGAGTTTTGGAGGCCGTAAAGTCACATCCAAGGCCTTGGCAGGCTCTGCCCTTGCAGGTGCTCTGGAGAGACTCTGACCCTCAGTTTCTAGTAGCCACACACTTTGTTGGCTTGAGGCCATGTCACTGCAATCTCTGCCTGTCTTGTGTCTGTGTTCCCCAACTCTCATGGTTCCTCCCCCATTTCTTTTTCTTTATTTTTAAATTTTTATTTTACTTTGTATGCATGGGGGCTGGGACTTTCCCTGTAAATCAGGCTGGCCTGGTGCTGTGTAGCTAGACTACTTGCAATCCTCCTGCCTCAACTTCCCCAGCACTAGGATTCTAGGTATGTCTTATCCTATTGTAAAGACACACAATTACATTTAGAGGCCACAAGGCTAAACTCCTTTTCATAAAATTCTTAACGTAATCACATTTTTTTCCTATATAAAATGAGAATGGATCCTAAGGACTCATGTTAGATACTTGGTCTCCAGTTAGTGGAACTGTTTGGGAAGGATTAGAAGTGTGGTCTTTTTGAAGGAGGTGTGTCACTGGGGCCAGGCTTTGAGGTTTCAAAAGTCCTGTGAGATCCCCAGTTAGCTCTGTTTGTGTCTCATTCCTGCCCCATGCCTTTGCTCTGCCGTCATGGACTCTATAACCTTCTAAAACTGTAAGTCACTTTTTTTTGTAAGTGGCTTTGGTCATGGTGTTTTATCAAAGAGATATAAAAGTAACCAAGACATAAAGTGATAGTCATTGTTCTACTGTGGAAAAGTTCTAAGCATTAGAATGTTCATATAACTTTGGGGGGACACTGTACAACTCACTACATTGTTTACAAATTTTATTATTCTAATGCTTGCTAGAATAAATAGTAAGGGAGATTTTATTCAAGAGTATTAGAGTAAATGTTCAGGCTCTCAGGATAAGGGAGAGGAGTGTGGTGAGGGTGTAATAACGATGGGGGTCAAGAAGCAGGCCAGTACACTGGAAACTTGCTAAGAGCAGATAACATAGGTGGGGGAGTTCTGACGGCAATCATCCTTTCTTCCCATGTCATCCTTGACCTATGGGTCAGGCTAGTCACTCTGTCTTCCAGCTCTACCTGCCTCTGCTCAAATGTTATTGTCTAGACTTACAGGTGTGGTGATTTAAATAAGAATGCCACCCATAAGTTCATATATTTGGATGCTTAATCACCAGGGAGTGGAACTTCATTGAAAGGATTAGAAGGATCAGGAAGTGTGGCCTTGTTGGAGGAAGTGTGTCACTGGGCGGTGGGCTTTGAGGTTTCAGAGCTATGACAGGCCCAGTCTTGCTCTTCTTGCTGCCTGTGGATCAAGATTTAGAACTCCCAGCTGCCTCTCCTGCATCATGTCTGCCTGTGTGCTGCCATGCTCCCTGCCAAGAACTAAACCTCTGAAACTATAAGCCAGCCCCAATTAAATGATTTCTTTTATAAGAGTAGCTTTGGTCATGGGGTCTCTTCACAGCAGCAGAACAGTGACTAAGACACTAGGCAAGAAAAATACAATATCCAGGAGGGTTGATGTTAGGAATGTCCTTACATCATTGGAGGAAATTTTAGATAATTCACTAAGTAGGAATTGCTGATTTGGGACCTTCACTAGGGGAAGCCAGCTGGTCATAGTAAAGACCTGATTGGACATAAACGGGTACAAATTCAGAACTGAGGTGGGTAGGAGGGAAACAGTGTGCCTGCCTTTCATCTTCATATTGATCTCATCTCCTGTAGGTAGGACTTGGGAAAAAACAACTCTGGTTCTTTTGTTGCTAGATTGCCTCTGAGAGGCAGACACAGGTCTACATTTTACCTAGAGCTCGTAGGTAAATGGAGTGACTTTTCACCTCTGTGTTCCTCCCAGGAGTGCTCCGGTGACAGATAGGAAGTCCTGCTCTCATGGTGTTTTCCTATGGGCTCATTTTTCTACCACAAGACAGAGAAGCGTTTCCAGAAATAGTGGTCTTTAGCACAGGGCTTTACAGGAATTCAATGCTATAATTTACTGCAGTCACTAGGCTGCATTAGTGAGCAGCAGCCTTATGCTGGGTGCCGTATTTTCTCTTTATTTAACCTTGACAACCACCTGCAAGTTACAGGCATCAGTCCCATCTCTTTAAGTGAGGGAGCAGGTTCAGAACGCTACTGACTTCCTAGGTTTTCCTGTCTAGCAATTCTTAGAACTGGTGCCAACTCTGGTCCAGTGTGTGTGCTTGTGTGAATCTCCATAGGCTCTTAGTAAGGATGGGAAGGGTGTTGGGAGCCAACAGTGGCCACTAGGCCTTTAGGACATCTTACTGAACCCCTTCCCCAGGTATAAGGTGAAGTGTACAGCTGCATTTCTCCCAGCCTTAGGATCACTAAAGAGATAGATTCCCTCCCTCCCTCCCTCCCTCTCTCCCTCTCCCTCCTGCCCTCTCTCTCTCCCTCCCGCCCTCCCTCTTTCCTTTCCTCTCTCTCTCTCTCTCTCTCTCTCTCTCTCTCTCTCTCTCTCTCCCCCTCCCCCTTCCACCCACCTGTCCGTACTAAGCAGTTTCATTTGGGATAGCTGAATGAACGACAGTCCTTTTTGCAGGAAGGCTCATGGAGGAATCTGGGCAGTTGCTCTCTGCCCAGTGTTGTCAGGAGGTGAATCAGGTAGGCCCTGTGGATAGCCAGTCTGCAGGAAACTGTCAGGGTGGGGCAGGATGGATGGCATTGTGCCCCTGCTTCCTTTTTCTGGAACATGCCTTAGGGAGTTTGAAATTCTGTTGTTGGTCAGTCAATAAATTCTATTTATTGACAGTAAACAAACCTGTATTAAGTTTTAATTTTGGAAAATTTATGATAAATGCAAGTAAGACATTTTATCCCAGCGAACACTGGTGTGTGTTGTTTGGTAACGTGTTCACATATGAAGAACATCCTGCTTCTCCCCGTCACACCTCCTGCATCAGATGGGTTTGCAGCTTCCTGTATTCCTGTTTGGAATAAATCCTGGTGGAACATCCTTCCCTTTAGGGGGAAAAATAAGATCTCAGGTAAGCTTCTCTCTCCCATTACTAACTGAGAAATCTTAAACTCAGTGATTAGTAGAGTGTTTAAAAAAAAACAAAAAATTACTTTTAATTTAGATTATTTGTTACGTTTTGTTGTGAGATAAAACACCATGACCAAGGCAACTTAGAGAAAGAAGAGTTTATTTGGGCCTACAGGTCCATAACTGTGGGGAGTATAGAAAACAGACAAGTGGAACAAGAAGCCGAGGGTGACATCTTCCATTAACTGGGGACAAGGCGTTTAAACATACATATCTATGGGGGCGTTTTCATCTAAGCTGCCGCACACTTTAGGTCACAGAAAGCTGCAGGAAGTTCTTTACTACTCTCAGAACAACAGTGCTGCTTTTAGGGCCTCTGGGTGTCAACAGTAGACAGGCTAGAGCTGCAGGGCTGAGCATCATAGTTTCGGGTTTCTGATGACTTATATTCTATTTTGAATTGTTACACCCAACTTTTTATTTCAGGCCCCCATAAATCATCAAGGTAATCGGGGTGTACTTAGCAGAGGCCGGACTATTCCCAGCTTGGTTGGGTTTTTCTGGCACAGAGAAACCACAGCATGTGCTGTGTTGAAGAGATGCTGCATCAGGCCCTGGCTTGCAGAGAGGCCGGTTCTTAGGGGGGTGACTTTGCCGCTTTTACCTGTGGAACACAGGGTAACTGGGTTACTTCCTGTACATGGAATAGACTAGAAAAACAGGACCTGTGCTTGTGCGGTTGTTTTCCTTTATGGATAACACTTGTGGATTTCCCTCTTTTTGAGGAGCGCCTGTCTACAAGAGCACAGGCTCGTCTCTGGCGTTTCCTCCCACAGAATGGAGGCCACCGCCAGTGAGCCGAATGCTGACCCACATTGTCATGGATGGAAGGCAATACCTTCCTGGCGAGTGTCGCACCAGACCAGGCAGTGTCGGATTCCTTGGGACCCACAGGCTTACTGAAGCATTCCTTCTGCATGCTCCGACACTGCACCAACCTGTAAGGCCTCCTAGGAAGGAAGCAAAACATAACGAAACGCCCGCCCGCTGACTGTTTCACAGTTTCTTTGCATTAAAGATAGTGACATTTCGGAAACTTAAAGGGCCTTATCTTTGTGGATGGCGCCGTTTGAGGATGCTTGAAAACAGTCCAGCTCTGCGTGCGCCTGGTGGGATGTGTGGGGCTGTAATTACATTTTATGCCCTCTTCTGTTTGTCTCATTTCAAAGGGGCCTTGTGTTGAGTTTGCTATGAGAGAACAGACCTTTACAAAAGGCTGTGGTTGAGTGGTAGAGATGACTTGGCCCCGACTCTCTCCCTTAGCCACGTGTACTTGCTGTCGCTGTAAATTATACTTTCCTTTACAGTTCTTTTTGTTGAATTTCTTTTACTGGCTATTCAGTGTTTGTGACCCCCACCCCTGGCCACCACATTCTTGAAGAAAAGATGAGTATTAGAATAGTAGTCGGTCTGGTGTGAACTCTGCCTGCTTGCTTAAAAACGTTTCCCCCCTCTACTTCAAGTAGTTTTAACAATAACATTGTCCACAAAAGTCAAGTCCAAGTAGGTCAAAGACCTCAATGTAAATCCAGTTACACCTGATAGAAGAGAAAGTGGAAACTAGCTTTGAACACATTGACAGAGGAGACCACTTCTTGAATAGAACACCAGTAGCACAGACACTAAGATTGACAATTAATAAATGGTACCTCATGAGACTGGAAAGCGTCTGTAAGGCAAAGGACACGGCCAATAAGACAAAACAGCAGCCTACAGAATGGGAAAGATTTTCACCAACTCCACATCTAATAGAGGGTTGATCTCCAAAATATATAAAGAACTCATGAAATAAGACATCAAAAAAAATAATCTAATTAAAAAATGGGATACACACCTAAACCTAAACAATAGAAGAATTTCAAATGGCTGAGAAACACTTAAGGAAATGTTCAACATCCTTAGCCATCAGGGAAATGCAAATCAAAATGATTCTGAAATTTTATCTTACACCTGTCAGAATGGCTAAGATCCAAAACACAAATGACAACTTATGCTGGAGCGGAAGTGAACACTCTTCTGAACTGGTAGGAGTTCAAGCTTGTACAACCATGCTGGAAATCAATATGGCAATTTCTCAGAAAATTGGAACTCGATTTCAAGACCCAGCTATACCCCTCTTGGATATTCACAAAGGATGATCAGTCATACCACAGGACACTTGCTCACCTGTGTTCATGGTTGTATTATTTGTAATAGCTAGAACCTGGAAACAACTTAAATGCCCCTCAACCAAAGAATGGATAAAGAAAATATGGTACATTTACATAGTGGAGTATTACTCAGTTGTTAAAAACAATGACATCACAAAATTTAAATGCAAATGGATGAAACTAGAAAAATATTCTTCCTGAGTGAGTCAGATAGAAACCTAATGCAAGAGAAACTCCCAGGAATCTGCAAGGATGACCTGACTTTGAACCTAGAGGTCCGTATTGGCAATCGTGGTGAGCAATATGTAGGAAAGGCATAGCAGGAAGAAGAGACCATGCAAGGGGCTGTGCAGCATCCAGGGGAGAAATGATGGAGGTTTTGACTACTGTGGGGTGCAGAGGAGGAGCAGTGGTCCTTTGGTCTGCTGGGTACTGTCCTCACAATGGGTGTGGTCAAACTGAATGGCATACACCCTGCAGGCTGTAGTAGGGCGTCCTGAAAGGTAGCCCCATTGTTGAAATCGGAGCGGCAGGGGAGCGGCAGGGCTGCGTCCCCGGCACCCGGCCGCCCACATGGCTAGCTCTAGATTATGTCCCGAAATAATTACACGGAAACTGTATTCTTTTAAACACCGCTTGGCCCATTATATCTAGCCTTTTCTCGGCTAACTCTCGCACCTGGACTAGCCCATTTCTTATAATCTGTGTAGCCCATGAGCTGGCTTACCAGGAATGATCTTAACCTGCGTCTGCCTGGAGTGGGAGAATCATGGCGACTCACTGACTCAGCTTCTTTCTCCCAGCATTCTGTTCTGTTTACTCCACCTACCTATGTTTTAACATATGAGAGCCAGCCAAGCAGTTTCTTTATTTTTTAACCAATGACCTTCCTCCATCACCCCATCTCACCTCCAAGGGGTTTGTAGGACACCTGTGCCATGTACACGGGAAAGAGACGGAAATCTGCAGCAGCAGCAGTATTGGAAAATACAAGTGATGAGTTGCTGGCTTTAAACCCACGTGCCTTCTCCCTTTCCCTTTCACAGAAAATTAAAATCACTGTGAAATCATAGCCCCAAGTGCTCAAATAAATTGCATGAAAGTGAAAGAGCTGTGTTCTCCCAACACTATGGCCTCACCTTAATTAGACCTTGTTGACTTTAAAGTAGCAGCACATTTTGTGGCTAGTTGGCCTATTTAGCCTTCGTGTTTCCAGTTTTCCCAGTGCCCTTTCCTCTCATCGCTACACTGTGGCAGAGGTGGTGCAGCTCTGGTTCTCTGTCTTGGCTACTGAGCCAGATCAACTCCCTGTGTGGTGTGCTGAGAGCAGATGCATTGGCAAGGGGAACTTGGAAGGGGAGATTCCATTGGCCTCAGGGCATCTGAGATTCAGGATTTCTGTTGTGACTAAGGGTGCAGAGTGGAGAATGGCAACCGTCTAGGCATTTTGTGCAGAACTAGGCAGTAGACTGATGTGCGCAGAGCCCCTGGGGATAATGGAGGAGTTGGCTGTGGGCCAGACCCTCATAGTCCCCCCAGCACAGTGAAGAATTGGTCTTCCATGACTGCTGACCCCAAGGACATTAACGGTAGTGTGGATTCACAAACCCACTTTCTACCTGATCTTCAAAGATCAGGAAGCTGGAGTAGAGGCGTGTGCCCCATAATGCCTCTCAGCTTTCAGGGGAGTGGCCCTCTATGAGCATATGGAGAAACTCCCCATTCGATGTAGCCATTGGAGAGAAGACGAAAGTTTCTCACAATAGTTAAAACAGGACTTCTCTGAGACCCAGAAACCCCACTTCGGGGCATATGCCTGTCTCAAAGGGAGTGAAGTCATCTTTCAAAGGAGAACTGGACCTCCCTCTCTGTGCTCACTGCATGTGAACAGACTGTTGTTTGCTTTGGAACAGTCTGGCTATATGGAGACTAGGGAAGCCTTGAACTTGCAGCCATCCTTCTGCCTCCTGAAGGCCGGGATTACAGATCTATGTGGCAATAAAGGAGAAATGGGTCCATGTTAACATAATAGGCGATGAGATTCAGCCTCACAGAGGGAGATCCTGTCATCTGCAGCCACAAAGATGAAGAGATGGAGGCCTCGATGCTCAGAGGAATGAGCCAGACGGAGAGGCAAACACAACATGATCTCACTGGCATGTTAAATCTTAAAAAGCTAACTACTAGAAAACGTGGTTACCGGCGGCCAGGACCTGGAGGAAATGGGGAGATGTTGGTGGAGACAATACACTTTCAGAGAAAAGGTTCTGGAAACACATGCTTGCACATCGTGGCAACTGCAGCCCATAATGATGTCTGGAATTGCTGAAGGGATGGAGCGTGTCCTTAGCACACAGTGACGTGACTCCAGGGAACGTTTTCAGTAGCTTATGATGATCCTTTCATACTTTGTCCATATAACAAACTATCAAACTGTACACTTAATATGTATCATTTTAACTAGCCAGCCACACCTCTATAAGCCTGATTGAAACAAAGTCACGTTTGTACCCCTGCCTGGCACACACCTCTATATGGAGAAAGCCTCTGCTTTACTTGCAGCTTCCGTTTTGTGCAGGTGCCTCTAGCTAGTCAGACTTTCTGTCCCCTGCACTAGGAAGTAGGAGACCAACTGCTGTAGATGGAGGTTTCTCTCCCGCCCAGTCCCACAGCCGTTCAGTCTCAAATAAACACATAGAGGCTTATATTAATTATAAACTATTTGGCCTGTTGCTCAGGATTATTACTCCCTAGCTCTTACAACTTAAATTAATCCATAATTCTTATATTTAGCCACATGGCTTGGTACCTTTTCTCAGTGAGGCATCCTCATCTTGCTTCCTCTGCATCTGGCTGGTGACTGCATCTCTGCCTTTCCACTTCCCAGAATTCTCCTAGTCTTATAACCCCCACCTATACTTTCTGCCTGGCTAATGGTCAATCAGCATTTTATTAAACCAATACGAATGACAAATCTTAGAGTGTACAAAGGCATTATCCCATAGCAAGCTCCTCCTGCTCACCTGTGGTGAATATCATGGGTCTGTGGTGAGGTGTTAGCCAGTATTGGGCAGATCCCATGTGTGCACAAGCTTCTGTATAAGTCCAACCATGAGCTTGTCTTTAGCACATTCTGTGTACTTGGCAGTAGCCAGTTTTCATTATCAGGTTACTCTCTCTGATAAATGTAAGATAAAGCCAGAGAGCCCCAAATCATGGACAGGCAGATTTTATTTTTATACTTGAAGAAAATAACGGCTCTATAGATAAAAGGTTGGGCTGATTGTGTGACCTAGAAACACACTTCTTGTGTTGGTGTGAATGGCAATTCTAATGCACTGTTCCCAGCATAACATATGCAGAGATAGGTCTCAAAAAAAAAAAGACAGACTGCAGTTAGCAGGGCAGCATCTCCTGGGAAATTGGTGGTTTGGATAAACTAAGCAAGGAGCACATTACACATCAGATACTATTTTACATAAATGTGCACCTTAGCGTGTAAATGTTTATAGTAAATAAAGGCATCCGCTTCTGTAACTACAGACTGTCTTCCTTGGTCGGGTAGCAAGGAACTTCTTTGTTTTGTTTTGTTTTGACTTTAGAAAATGACCCCAGGGCTTCAAATACTGTGATTTCTACCCCTGAACCACAACCCTAGTCCCTTGATAGCCCTTCTGTATTATTCTGCTGCACCAGAGACCTCCTTGCAACTCATGGACTGACCCAGCTGACATGTCGTTTTATGTTGCGCAACCTGAGATTGCCTGTAATGTCTGATTATGAAAACCCCACCCCTCAATAGGATACCCCTGCTGGCCTGGGACTTATGGAGACCAGACTAGCCTTGGACTCAGAGATCAGTTTGACTTTGCTCCCTGAAGACTGGGATTAAAGAAAGGCGTGTTCCACCATGCTCAGCTGGAAGCCAGAAGGGCTTTGCGGTAAATTCCTGCATGTGTTCTGCTAAAGGTGTTCCGTCCTGACCCGTGTGTGGATAAGCAACCACTGTGTGAGACGGCTCAGGAAATGACTACGTGGAAGTTTCTGTGAGTCAGAAGTCCAGGCTGAATGGCTCTGGCTTAGCACTAGATTGGAGCTGTAGAGCCCATTTCTTTTTTTTTTTTTTTTAATTTATTTATTTATTAGCCGACTCTTGTGCCTGTTGTTAGCACAGGGTGCTGCAGATGGCCAGAGACTTAGGGATGGTGAGAGGCAGCTTTGCCAGAGCCCCTGCGCATGGGTCCGGCCTCACAGGCAGGAGACGGGAACTTGGACATGGAGAGACATTCATGTGGAGCATAACACAGAATGAGAACATTGCTCAGACATACCTGGAGAGGCAGAAAGGGCTGCCTGTGACAGTTGGCATTGGTGGAGGTGGCTGCGACTTGGCTACTAAAACTGATATTGCTGACTTGACTGTTAACATGGGAAAACAGCAGCGCTGAGAGATTTCTTTTCCCAGACAATTTTTATTATATCCTATTATAATCAATATGTTAAGCTGAGGTTCAAATATTTGGAGACGCTTCTAATTTTCAAGCTCTTTTCTGCTGAGACTTAAAACAAAATCTTGGAGCATATCCTCCTGGGTTTTAAATGGCTATTTCTGTTTCTGACCCCAGCCTGGACAACACAAAGGTCTGTAGGAATGTCTGGCCCTCCCTACGCTGGGAGGGTGACAGCTACTGTCCCTTAAATGTGCAGCTCAGCCGTTCCCACCAGTGTCCCAGATGAAGATGGCTGTGAGAGGTAGCCGGAGTGCTTCGGAGGTCTAGAGGAAACAGCTCTCACCTGTCTGGTGTGGGCCACTGCCTGCCCCCTTCTACCTTGCCTTAGGAGGAGACATGTGCCCCGACTTAAGCGAATGAAGGGCCTGCAGACCAGGAGAGTTAAAGCATTCTAGGGGTTGGAGGGAGGCGAGTGTGTGCGCTTGCTCCCCAAACAGCTCTTGGTGCAAATGAATGAGCAAATCATCCATTAATGGTTAAAAGATGCAAAAGCAAAATATGCCACTAGTCAAGCTAGTGATGGCGCGGAAGTCCCAGCCTTCAGTGCTCGAGAGCCTTGGAAGTGCCCTGCTCAATGCCCCCACCCCCCAAAATAAGGAAACTAGAAGTTGAGGAGCTAGCCCACTGCTTTAGGCTCTGGAGACTGGCCACAGGAGTCTTACTTCTTGGATGACAAAGGCTATTGTTTACTTTGTGCCTACTTTGTATGTGTTAGAGTCTGTCCCAACGGTTTAGACAGTGCCCACTTGTCAATTACATTGCAAAGACAAAACGTCGTAATACTTTTTCTCCAAATAGTAAGTTATGTAATACTTAGGACACTAGCATGTCCATGTACTGTTCTGTATTCCTTACAGTTAGAAATGCACTCGGAGTCTGAAAGATGAGATGAACGCTGTTCCTCCACTGTGTGGCTGAGGAGGCATCTCAGGTGATGCGGTGCAGCCTGGCTAATGCTGAGATCCTGCGCCTTGCATGCGTGCCAAATCACCATCCCTGCTCCTGACCACTCTCAGCCCAAACTCCTTGTGTAACATTGGTGCTGTTTATCAACTACCTAAAACCTTCCAGACCTTTATCCTTTCTTGCTTTCTTGTTTGGTGGGATCATGTGATCACTTTTGGCCAACTAGTAATTACAAGGGTTTTGTGTCACTTCTGGGCAGGATGTGTGTGACCCTCCAGGGCACTTTTCTCTGTCTGTCGGTCCTGGCAAAGCTTCAGATGGTGGATGCTCTGTCAGCCTGAGTGAGTCACGGGGAAGCAGCTCCTGCCAACCCCAGAAAGATGTATTATTTGAGTGTTTTTACTACAGCTTAATTTAGCACCAGATGGATGTGTTGAATGCTTTCAGTGCTACATCACCAAACAAGTTGCTACTTAAAGGTCTTTCCAAACAGTTACATTAAAAAGCCTGGTTTACCAGAGAGCTCAGCCTGGTACTAAAGAATAACCTGGAACTGATTTCAGAGTTCTGATAGTTGGTTATTAGGTGTGGTAGGTTTTTTTGTTTGGCTGGTTTTGGTTTTTGCCTGTTTTGTTTTGTTTTGAGACAGGGTCTCTTCTGGAACTCAGAGAGTTGCTTGTCTCCTGAGTGCTGGAATTAAAGGTGTGCGCCACCACACCTGGCAAGTCTTAAGTTATTACTAACACAACAGATATCAAAGGAGATCAAATCACATATCATAAAATCCACTGCCTGCTTTTCAGTTGTGCTTAGAGTTGCAAAGCCATCATCATAATAGGACATTTTCATTATTCCTCAATGAAGTCCAGCATCTTTTAGCCGTCATTTACACTGTCCTAGTCAACTAAAAAGTAGAGTCTCTGTGTTCGCCTTTTCTGGACATATATATGTAAACAAAGTGTTTATATGCAAATGAAATTATTACAGACTAAGCTCCTTGGAGGCCGAGAGGTTTGCTCCACTCTGCTAGGGCTCTGCTGTTTTGCACAAAGTGGTGTTGGGTTCTCTGTGGGGTGAACAGCGTGGAAGGCCGGAACTGGCTGCGGTGGGTATAGCTGGGAGTCGCTCAGCTTGCCCTAGTTGAAAAATGGAGGGAGTTAGTCACCAGCCACCCTCTGTCCCCTGCTCATCTAGGTTCTAGAAATTTCTGTCTTAGATCCAGCAAGAGCAACCACCCTCCATGTGGAGTACTGTCACGGTCATGAGTGGACCCACCATAGCCCCACTTCTTCTCAAAGCCACTCTTTCCTCAGGCCCTCGCCATATCCCTTCCTCACTGTGGAGGCCCTGTGTCCCTGGCTTCCTGTCCAGCGACAGGCTCTAAAGCACTCAGAAGCACACACAGAAGCATCGGGAGGGCCTGCTGCCCTGAGTAGCTGCAGCCACTGCTGGCTGCTGACCTGTGCAACTCCCTTTCCCATCTGCACACCCAGGCCTGTGTCACCCGGTGCCTGTTCCTCAGTACTCACCTGGCATTTTCAAGGCCACAGTGAGGCAGAGAAGTGGCTAAAAGCTGAGACCAGGGCTGAGGCAGGCTAGACCACGTGCTAGCTGCGAAGTTGTGGGAATATTTCAACCGTTCATTTTCTGTCTGTAAAATAAGCCTGTGAATAAGTTAACCATGTGAGTAGACTTTGGAGAGTTATATAGAATAATGTTTGTGAAGTTCTGAAAGCTCAGCTTGACTTACTAAAATTTTTTTGGCTATTTTTAATATTATTGGTAATTTGATTATATTGCTGATGTCACTGCTCCCTAGGGAAGAAGAAAACTGCATTCATATTTTGTCTAAGTGATTTTTGTGAGAAGTAATTGGATTTCTTTGTACTTATCATCTGAGAGGAGGTATGATGGATGCAGAAGAGAAAATGGTCTCCCAACCTGGTCTGTAGTGTGGTAAGAAGGAAGGGCTGTCATGGCTGGGCTTGGAGGTCTGAGGAAGTCAAGTTGAAGTTACTTAATAAGCCTTAAGTGTCAATGTATAGATGTTATAGAAGGGGTGACAAATACCTTACACTTTTTAACATTTTTTTTTTTTTACTCCATTCTCATGCTATTTTTAAAACGCCAGTAAATTCCATACTTGTTAAATTTTAAGCTCATCCCATGGAGTGTGGTCTGGTCTCAGGATCACCAAAGCAATGAGGTAAAGTGCCACGCACCGTGCCCCCGTGTCTGCGCTCTGTGCGCTGGCACCCAGTTCGTGAGCTTCGGGCAAGGGGCCTGGAGGTTAAAATACACAGACACACACAGACAGAGAGACAGCGACACGGGTCATCCTTGAATTCCCCAAGAATGCCCCCTTTATTGTGTTCAGGGGCAGATTATATAGAGATAGCCACGCCCCAGCCAAACCCACCAGAAACCACTCTCCTGCCATCAGGAACTCCTGAAGGTTTCGTGCTCAGAGCAGCTGTAGGCACTCAGATCAGGGGGAAACAAGTTGTTTACAAGAAATTCAGGATCTGGGGTCTCACTGCTGCCAACAGTAAAGGTCTCTTCCATGTATTGATCAGTCTTTGTCATGTACCTGCTCCGCACATAAACTACTATCAGTAAATTTCAACCACGCGTGCAGGCCCGCTGAACGCTTCTCACCATGAAGCAGAGGGCAGAGGCATCATCTGGACATGGTCCCACCTCCTCCTAGGCCAAGGCAACAAAACCAGCAGTAACTGCCCTCATTTAGGGCAAAGGAGTGGTCCCAGCTGATGGGGAGCCAGCCTTGCAGGCTATGAGGATCTGTGTTTCCTGGACCAGAAGACAGTATTTTCTGTGTTCCCTGGTGCTGCTGAAGCACTGGAAGGAGGACCTTAGCAGTGGTAGAAACGCTGCAAGGCCCAGCAGCTAGGTGCCACGGCACACGGTGCTTTAGTGGCAGTTTTACAGACGTACTGATGGGGGAGGAAGTCATACTCCTCACTGCCTTTTGAAGAAGAATAAGTTGTTTCCCCCTCAGGAAATCCTGGTCCCAAAAGCTTATTGTTCATAATGTTTTTTCTTGTAGGTTTTTGATTAAAATATGCCAAGTGGCTGGGCAGTAGTGGCGTGCGCCTTTAATCCCGGCACTCGGGAGGCAGAGACAGGCAGATCTCTGTGAATTCGAGGTCAACCTGGTCTATGGAGCAAGTTCCAGGACAGCCAGGACTGTTACACAGAGAACCTGTCTGAGGGGGAAAAGAATATATGTCAAGTGGAGGAGCTAGGGTTAAGAGCCCTTATCATTCTTGCAAAGTACTTGAGTTTGATCCCAGAACCCACATGGTGGCTCCCAACCATTCATAACTCCAGTTCCAGGGTACCTGACACCTTCTGACCTCCACAGGCACCAGGCACACATGTGGTACTCAGACAGACGTGTATGCAGGCAAAACACCCTTCTGCATAAACTAAATCACAAAAGGTGCCATGTGTGCAGGTCAGGGATGATTGTGTTCAGGCTAGAGCGGAATGCTGTTGCTTCCCAACCCCACTGAGCGTACGTCCTTTCTCACTTTTGGCACAACAGATTATTTTGCCCATTTTTCTAGCTCTGTCGAGGCTGATTATGCAACAGTCTTTCTTTAGCTTATCAGGTTGCTTGTGAGGTTTGTCCCTGTGTCTGTGGATGGTAATTGTTTGTTGATTCAGCTAGCCATCTAGTAAAAATAGGCTATAAATATACTGAAGAGCATAATTTGTACCTTTGTTACTAATGGACGTTTTGATTATAGTTTAAAAGTATCTGAATTTTCTACTTTTTGTACAGTTTAAGTAATTACTACATGAGATACTTCTAAATATAACCTAACTATTTTGGTTATTTTCATTATGGGGCAGAAAGGTTTAACTGTTTTCTTTCGGTATCTGTGAGCATCACAGAAAGCAGAGGAATATTTCTTTATGCATGGCAAAGGGACTCAGAATGCAGTAATTATTTCTTTAGCTTAAAATGTAAATTATAACGTGATTGGAAATGTTCATGTTCCAGCTTGTGAAGCAAGATCAACTAGAATGTCACATTTCAATTATGTAAGTAACCAAACAGTTAATGCCACCCACATAAAACCTTCTCAGGAACTGGTCACAGTTTGTGGAAATAGGTCACATGACTTTTGTGCCTAAATAGGTCGTTAATAATTTATTTTACAGTTTTTGTTGTTCGGATTAATGCTGGAATATCTTTGCTCACATGTCCTTTGGTGTATGTGTTAGTATTTTTTTTTTCCTAGATGTTTTTCCCAGAACTGGGATTGTTCATTGCAGAAAGTCTGTGTTTGGTATTCCCAGGCAGTTTTCTGAGGTCTTCTGTTCTACCAACTCATATTCCAAGAGACTCCGTCATTCCAGAAATGTTCCACCTTTGGTTTTTTTAGACTTTTAAAATTCTAGCCACACTTAACAGTGTAGTTGTCCTCTTTTCTCTTTCCTTGACTTGTGAGCACTTTTGTGCAACTTACTGGCTGTCTGCATAGTTGCCTTGTGAAGCTGCTGGCTTACAGCTTTCGGTTACCTTGCTATTGGCTCTCCTATATTCTAAAGACGCACGACATGGTTTGGTTTGTTCTTATTGTTCTAATTCCTTGGGATGCAGTGGTAGATTATTCTTTGAGATCTTTTAAGATTTGTTTTTACATTCCTATGTATGTGTGTGTCTTTATGTATGTAGGCACGTGTTGTGTATGTATGTATGTATGTAGACACATGTTGTGTGTTTATGTATGTAGGCACGTGTCGTGTCTTTATGTATGTAGACATGTGTGTTTATGTATGTAGACACATGTATAGAGGCAAGAGCATAACTTGCAGGAGTTAGTTCTTTCCTACCATGTTGGTTCTAGAGACAGATGGCCATCAGACTTGGTGGCAATCACCTTTACCATCTCACTGGCCCAAGATTGTTTGCTTTTGGATGCGGGTATTGAATGTTGTAAATGTCTCTCTTAGGACTGCTTTTGCTATATTCAATAACTTTTAGTATTGTGAGGGTGACAAGGGATAATAGCTAATGTGCCCAACACAAGCAGAAGGCATGTTCAATGGACTGAGCCTTGAAGCTCATCAAGAATGCTTTCCTAGATTAGCAGAAGGAGCAGTCTGTCCTATCCCTTTGGCTTTCCTGGGGTGTGTGGGTATAATTGGGTCACATACACATTATTACATTTTCCACATCAGGTCTCTAATAATCCCCAGTTATATCTGCTTTCATTACAAGGAGCTGCTGTCCCACTGTGTGTTGGTAGTCATGTGACATTAAATCCTGTCTGCCTCATAGGCTGTAACCCATAGCTGAACCCATTGGGACTCCAGGTGGTTAGATCAGTAACCCCCAAAACAGAAGGGCTAGTTGTCATAAACAGGTGCTGGAGGATGTGACCAAACCACTGGGCGAGGAGCACTGATCCAGTTGACCTCTCCCCTGACCAGTCTTGCCTGCATTTGCACAATTACCAAGAAAATAGCCTCTGCATTATTTTCCAAACTTGGCCTCTGTGTTCCCTCCTGCCGTTTGCATCAGCCTTTTTATCAGAAGCCATGTTGGTGGCAGTGTCTTTCTTGTCGTCATATAGGAGCCCCCCTCCTCCTCCTCGTAGGCTTCAGCTCTTCTAGTTCCTCTGTGGGCTCCTCTTAGCCTCCTCGTACCTGGAGCCAGGCTCATCACTGGATGCACAGACTTTTATGTCTCAAAGTTACTCCCACGTGGCCATTGTGTGCCCATGGAGAACACAAGCATGCTCTCATTCCCACATTAGGGCAGGTGATGGACCAAGCAGTTTCCATATTATAATAACTTTCCATAGCACCTTCGAGTTTACTCTGCCCTTTGACGACCAGTGCTGCTGTTCTGGGGGCTGTGAGGTCATCTTCTGTAAAATTCTTTCTTTCTTTTTTTCTTTCTTTCCTTCCTTCCTTCCTTCCTTCCTTCCTTCCTTTCTTTTCAAGACAGGGTTTCTCTGTAGCTTTGGTGCCTGTCCCGGAACTAACTCTTGTAGACCAGGCTGGCCTCGAACTCCCAGAGATCCGCCTGCCTCTGCCTCCCGAGTGCTGGGATTAAAGGTGTGCGCCACCACCGCCCTGTTTGTAAGATTCTTGAAAATTAGAGTGAATAAGGTCTGATTTAAAGAATTGATAGGGTGTACACAGGAGCACTGACTGTCTTGAGGTGCTGTAGACAGCTTATAATGGCAAATATATCAAACGATACATAGTATGACCTATAGCCTCCCTTCGTGAACAGAGGCATAAACAGAATGGGTGTCACAGAAACACTCCTACTTTCCTGAAGAAGGAGACACGAGGAGCGTGCATGTGTGAGAGGGACTTGGGGTGTGATCCTCTGGGGCTAACGTCATCACACATGGCAGACTGAGAAGAAACAAAGTGACTGCATTGCTTTACTATTTGCCTTGCTTGGTCTCCAGAAAAGACAGAGTCCTTGGGTAAAGAGGAGGCGTTTTGATGGAATGAAGCATGAGTATAATGAGCTTGTATTCAGGCAGCCTGCACAGCAGCAGGGAAGTAGAATGGGGACACCGAGGCAAAGGCATCGGGCTCACAGAGTACCTCCAGCGAGTGATCTGGGCACACGTGAGACTGAATAGGTCCAAAATAGCAAGAACCCTGATGGTGGTGCAAGAGTTCCCATGTCCTAGCATCAGGTATGGTAGTTTGAATGTAACTGGCCGGGCGGGTGAGATGTCTCAGCAGTACAGAGCACTGGCTGCTCTTCCAGAGGACCCAGGTTCAATTTTCAGCGCCCATATGGCAGCTTCTAACTGCCTGTAACTCCAGTCTCAGGGGATTTGACACATTCACACAGACATGTGCACACAAAACATAAATGCACATGAAATAAAAATTAAAAAGAAGAATGTAATTGGCCCCCATAAGCTTACAGGGAGTGGCACTATTAGGAGGTGTGGCTTTATTGGAGTAGGTGCGGCCTCTTGGAGGAAGTATGTCACTGTGGGTGTGGGCTTTGAGTTCTTCTATGCTCAAGCTACTTGTAGTGGACAGTAAACTTCCTGTTGCCTTCTGATCATGATGTAGCCAGCACCATGTCTGCCTGCATGCCAACATGCTCCCCACCATGATGATAACGGACCGCACCTCTGAACTGTAAGCCACCACCTCAGTGAAATGTTTTTGCTTATGAGAGTTGCCGTGGTCATGGCGTCTCTTCACAGCAATAGAAACCCTAACTAAGACAGATGGTATAACTTTTATATCTCTGCTATATTTAAAAACTCTTGTGTCCAACAGAAAATGGTTCACAGTATAGGTTTTCTTTACAGCACACAGGCAGGGACAGGCTACTGTAGAAAGATCCTGCAGATGTCTCAAACAACAGTTGGAAAAAGTATCTCCCTGTACCAGTTCTTTAAACAAGGCCTTATTTAGACTTCTTAAAAACTGTCCTAGGGGTTAGTACTATTGGGTGGTAGAACTGAGGTCAAGTCTCCTACTCCTGAAAGAGCCCGACAGTGCACTTCGGTGGCTGAAGGTCATAGGTTCCCTATTGGTTCATGGGGATGCACAGGGGAGTAGCTCCTACTGTTTGATAGTGTTGGGGAGTGGTGCTAGCTCCTATGGTGTGGTGGGGCTTGGAGGGACACATTGGCAGTGTCCCCACCCTCTCAGAGGTTGCCTATGAAGCTCTGCTTATGAACCATGTTCTTCAGCTTAGGGGATTTCTGGCATCTTGGGCATAACCCTGGCACCACTGTGGAGACCATCTAGGAGCTACAAAGTCCCACATATTTTTTAATTTGAAATTCTTGTGGTGACATTATAAGCAAAATGTCCTGTTTTCCCATGTGGATAACAACAGGTTACAAAGCTGCTTCCGAGGGGCGAACAGCTTCCTTAAGGGTAGTTGTGAGAGCCATGCCCTGTAGGTGCTGGGCCACAGAGTCTGGATACAGCTCTTCTGGGTCCTGCTGGATCTCAGTCATCAACAAAGTTCTTTCTCCTTTGGTGAGTCACTGTCTCCATGGCCTCAAAGTGGCAATGCTGATTGTTGATAGGATTATAAAGGATAGTGTAATTGGTTACTAACCCCTTCATAATGCCTTGTACCCATGAACATGTCTGCAATTATAACAATATCATGGGCTAAATTAAATTACATGGAGCCCTGTCCTCGTGTAATTCTATAAGTTCAGTTTTGAAAGATAGGTAATCCCCAGGTTTGAGTCGTGATTTTGCCATGCTTGTCCAATGAGAAGAAGGCTAGGCATTGCTGCTGAGGACACTCTAAATGAGTTCTTGGCTATGCAGAGCAGTAGACCCGTGGGGACAGCACAGCATTTGCTCCAGGTCATTTGGCTCAGGCTGCTCACATATAGGGGCACAGTTAAAACCATTAGTGTTGTCTGCCTAAACAAGGTCTGCTGGAAACCTGGGGCACAATCTTTTCTGGGTTGTGTGGTTTGTTCTCCACCCTCACTCTCCTCGGTGTCTGCATCCGAGGCATCAGGCAGGTCAAGGCAAGCCTGACTCATGAATGGAACTTTTCTGTATCCCCTCAGGTCCTGGGGATGCTGTGGAAGCTGCAGCTATGTGTGTGTGCCGTGCCTCCCCTGCCCCTATGTGTGGCTGTTTCTATGGGACAAGGGGTTGAGCCTTCATGATCTGAGTGACAAGACCTAGATCTGCCCAAAGTCTGCCTTCCCGTTAGCTAGTGGCGTTGGATACACGGAATCACAACTAAGACTCCATAATCTGAAAGTGCACATGATCTTAATCTCTGTCCATCTCCCAACTCTTGTATTCTTTCTCACATGGCCATTCCTAACGTCCCTTCTTCTGGACACCAGGGCCACGTCTCCCAAACATAATCTAGGAACTGAAGGAGCTGCAATGTTTTCACTGTGCTTCCAGGGTGTCTCAAAATCTCCCTCAAAGTACTGACACATACTTGGCTATCTCTGGAGGCTACTTGGCCCGTATTCGTTACAGCTGATGCTTAGAATTGCACTCCGTCACCATCTCTGGGTTCCTTTATCCTTTCTCCTTGTTTCTTTTCCTTTCTTTCTTCCCCTCCTCTCCTTTCTTCCACCAGTATAAGACATCTCTCCCAGGAGCGTTCCCTCATCTGACTGATGAGAGTTCCCTGTAGCCAGTGTGCATGTTCCCATCCCTGGCTGGCACCGCTTGCAGCAGCATCCAAGACAGCTCCAAATGTGTCATTAGCCTAGTTGTGTCTGCTGCAGAACCCACAGCAGCAGCAGGGAGTTCCTCCACAGATGCTGGAACAGCCTGTGCTGCATATGGTTTGTTTCTCAAGACAGAATTTTCCTGTGGAGCCCTGGTTGTCCTGGAACTCACTCTGTAGACCAGACTGGCCTCCAACTCAGAGATCCACCTGCCTCTGCCCCCCAAGTTCTGGCCTCCGGGCTCTCAACAAGTATCTGTTACAGAGTCACCTTGGCGGACATGCCCTGTCCCCTGCACTAAATCTCTCCAGCCAATGGGTTTCACATCCCTTCTCCTACCTTCTCTTTCCTGTGTAAACCTGCCATTTCAGCCACGTGTTCTCTTCTTCTCTCCACTCTTGGCTCTTGGTCCCCTGTCCTTTGCTCTCCCTCCTGCTCTTCCCAGCTCTCTCCTCCCATGGATTCTTCCAGATGCCTTTGGCTGTACTCTCCGTCACATCTACAGTAAAAACCATCTCCTCAGTCACACCTTGGAGCAATCAGGACCTCATTTCATTTACATCTTAGCATCAGCAGGAGAGGCCTGGCATGTCGGCTCTCAGGGTATCAAAGGATAGATACTTTGCCCCCAGAGACTGTTACAGAAATGTCAAATGGAAAGGCATTTCAAAAGGCCTTCTCTGATGTTGGACCAGTTCATTGCTGGAGACCCTGCAGGGACTTTGAGGGGTAGCGCTGTGCACACATAGGTACAGAATAAAAAAATGACAGCGCCTCAGAGAAGCTCCCCCCTAGGGGGCAGCGGTCAGTGAAGAGCCATAACTAGTCAGAGTACCGAGAATGGAGACGGGAATGTGTCAGAGTCACTATACTGGCATTTCCAGCTCCAGTAAATCTTTATGGCTGAGCTAGTAACCTGATCTCCTAGAATAACCCTAGAATAATTCACTGTCTCTGGTGCCTGATAATGGTGTGGTCCTTTTGCCTGTCAAGCATATCTTTCAATAAAATGAGCACGTGTGGGATTGGTTAGCCGGCAAACGAAGTCAGTTTGTATGGTTTTTACCGAAAGCAAGAGAAGTCAGGTTTGTACCCCCTCCCCAGAAGGGCAGGTCAGTTCCCTCAGCTCGGCTTTGCACCCACAAGCCGCCATCCTTCAGAGTCCCTGCTCCGGCTGCCTGCCTAGAAACGGCTTGACCTGGCCTTCCGCACTCTCTGTTGCTCGGTCTTCCTCCAGCCTGCTCTCCGGATGCTCAGCCCCTGGTTGCTGTTCTGAGTACCTTGAGTTCTCCCTGTGGCTCCTTCTTACATTCACAGCTGCTGCTTTGCTTCTGAGCGGTTTGTGTGTGTGCTCTGGCTGCCAAGGGTTCAGTTTTTCATTGTCCTATGTGGTTTGAATTGCCTGTCCCACCCAACTTTCCCCCACAGCCCTGTTTCTGACATTTAGAACCGCGATGATCATACATCCGTGAAGCAGAAATAGAAACTTGAATCTCCCGTTATTGTATAACTGTGCTCCAACCTTTTGTAATCTGTAACCCCCCCCCCCCCCGCAAGGAAGAGGGGGTGACAGGAGTTGCCAGCCCTCAGCAGTCCTGTTTGCAAGCTCTGAAGTGTGCTTCGTCACAGTGCAACCGTGGCTACTACTGAAGGGAGGATGGGGTGGGAACTCCCGATGCTCTGTTGACTGTTTTCCAAGAAGAGTGTGCAGTTAGAGCTCCTGAACTATTTAGTAGTCAGGTTCCCCAGGGGAGCAAAATCCCTAGGAGCTGCATGCTCATATAGCCCTAGGAGACTCAGAAGGTAACGGCTGACATGTCTATACAGACTGAGGAGGGGAACAATCTACCACAGCAGGCCGGAGAACAGACCAAGGGGAGCCTGAGAGCTCATGTGGAAAGTCTAGCTTAAGTCTGAAGGCCTGGGAAGCAAAAAAATGTAAAGCAGAGATATTAATTCCCAGTATGTTGGGACAGAGCCTTCAACCTTCCCCTGTCTTCCTGTTTGGTTGGAGCTCAGGGTGGGGGTTACGGGGTTGGGTGATGCCCACCTAAATAGAGGAGGGTCTTCCGCTGTACTCCAGGCAAAAACTCAAAGGATAATCTCTTCTGGAACTACAAATAATGTCACATCCATTCTCTGGATACCCCTTAGCTCAGTCAGGTTGACACACAAAATTAACCATCCCAAGGATCTTGGTTTTCAGATTTCTAAATTATTTTTAATTGTTGTATCTCTGTATGGTTTATACACGTATGAGTACAGACGCCCATGGGAGCCAGAGGTGGCAGATCCCCCGGGGGCTAGAGTTTCAGGCAGTTGTGAACCACTTGATGTGGGTGCTGAGAACTCAACTCAAGCCCTTAGCCACTGATCCATCTCTCCAGCCCCTTCAAGTATTTTAATATCACTAAGGAAAGGGAAAGGGAATAGTTGTTTGGGATCCTTGTAGGTTTGGCCTGATTCTGTGGTGACCTAAAGTGAAATGCTCTCTCCTCACAGCAGGGAGTCCAGAGCCTGGTTTACTTTCAGAGGCACAGCGTCTGGGTGTAGAAGGAGCCCCACTTTCCCAGCACCCGTCACTGGCTGGCTGGCAGCGCTCCAACCTAGAGTCAGTGAGGGCTAGCAGGAGGGAGACAGGTCGGGGGACTACAGGAAAGGATGTCTAACCAAGAGGGCTTGCTTGCGTTGAGAAGATTCAAGAGAAACTGATACAAAAGTCTTAGTGTGTGAGGTAGGAAGGTTCTGGTAGCAGCCTCATCGTAGGAAAATCTGAGCGGCATCTAGAAATCTGCTTCTCACATTTCTACATCTGAGTGTTAAAATCACACTGTCGAGGGGCCGAAGAGATGGCTCAGCAATTAATAATACATGCTGTTCTTACAGAAGACCTGAGTTCAGTTCCTAGTGCCCACATGGGGCAGCTCCTAGCTGCCTGCAATTCCAGCACCAGAGTCTTAGCACCTTTTGCCTCCTTCTGCACCTCCACTCATGTGCCCCACACAGACACACATGTAATCATGTGCACATGCACAGAATTAAAAATAAAATAAAATCTCTTGTAGAAAGGAACTTTTTTTTTCTACCACGCATACACAGAATAGAGTATTAGGCATCCACGGGAGGCATCGTCATCCTCAATTCACCTTAGGAATTCTAAATGAAGGATTCAGGACAAACCTTTGCTGTCGCACATCCTAGAGAGAACTGCGTGGCTGTGGGAGGCAAGGACTGCTCCTTGGCCTGAGAGATGCACCTGTCTTCTGGAGCGGGAGGGTTGGTTGCCTCCTGTCTGGGACACTAGCCAGTGTACTGGGTCTGTTCCTTTTCTTAGCTTCTGCTTTCACAGTTACGCCACAGTCAGGCTGAGGAAAGGAGGTGCCAGAATCAACAGAGTGGAAGACCAGGGCAAATGAATATGTGCTGGCTGGAAGAACGGCTAAGCCTTTTGCCACCTGGCCTTCTAGCCACCCTGCATCTCAGCAGGCGGGAGGACAGGCCCTGTTGATCCTGGGTAACCTTAGTGAGACTCTTTGGACTCCAGCCTGCTAAGTGGGGCATGCAGCTTCTTTAGGGAAAAGAGACTAAGACATTCACAGTCTTAAACAATTAAACAAGAGTACGGTTCCCCAAACACTACCTTAATAAAGTTCATTAAAACAGAATGTATATTTAAAACTTCCTAATGATTAACTTCGTTGCAGTGTAAGTATTAAGAGCTAAATTTTTTCCTGAGGCCTGAGGCATCCTGATTTAAGAAGTGGGAATGGATTGTAAACCTTTGACTTTCGTTAGGTGTTTGTAAGTCATAAGCCCCAAATGTCTACAGTATAAAACCAGATAAAATATCCAAGACTGGGGCTGGGGAGATGACTTAGCTGTTAAGAACACTTACTGCTCCTGCAGAGGATCCAGGTTTGTTTTTCAGTACCTATGTCTGGCTGCTCACAACTTCTGAAGATTCCACTTCAGGGGATGTGGTGCCCTCTGTTCTCCCCATGGTCACCTACACTCACCAGTGTGCACTTAAACTCATGCAGACACACATATGTAACAATTCATGCACTTAAACTCATGCAGACACATATACATGACTCATGCAGACACACACACATAACTCATGCAGACAGACACACATTCATAACTCATGCAGACAGACACACATACATAACTCATGCAGACACACATACATAACTCATGCAGACACACACGATCCACATAAAATAAATTTTAAAAATCTTTAAAGAATATCCAAAGGCTAACTACTCTGGGAAAATACTAGGTCTGAAGATTCTGACAGTATAGACTGTATTCTCTCTGGCCATGGTATTTTGACATCCCAGATAAGAAGAGTAAAATAAGGCTGGAGAGGTTAAGAGCACTGACTGCTCTTCCAGAGGACCCTGGTTCAATTCTCAGCACCCACATGGCAGCTCACAACTGTCTGTAACTCTAATTCCAGGGGGTCTGACACCCTCACAAAGATATATATGCAAGCAAAACATCAATACACATAAAACAAAAGACATCATTTAAAAATTTTTTCAAGAAAAAAAAGAGTAAAATAAATAAGAAGTGAACACAGAGTGGAAGGGGCCGTGACACTGCCCTAAGGCTGCAAGCATGATGGTTGTGCCCATGGAGGCTGGTGCTGAAGGCATGGAGGTGCACAGTGGTCCGGAGTTTATACGGATCCTCCCCCTAGATACACTGCCCAACTGCAAGATCTGGGCGACAACAAGACATCCAAGAGGAGTCTCAGCAATAGTGCAGAGTTTATGATGCTTCAGAAACCTTGAACCAGCTTATTTTCATGTAAAGCCATCTGGGAAAAATAATATACTGTGTGGCACACAACAGTTTGCAATGCCAACTTCATAAACCGATGTGTGATAGAGAGACGCAAAGATGGATGGCTGGACGAAGTGTTGCACAGAGAGAGAAGCAGAACGAGAGACGCAGTGGCTGTGACACATGGGAGCGTGGCTGTGGTGGACAAAGGAATATGTTGTTGCTGAGTAGGGCTGGCAGGGTGGGGTGCAGCAGGCTGCTGCCCAACCACACGGTCGCCCTGACTCGGAGCAACAACAAGAGATGAAGAAACATTAATTTTCTGGATTAAGAAAGACGTCCACGGTCCATGATGCTTCTGGTGGCCAAAGTGGTATCCATGGTCTCTGCTGCCCCTGTAGGGCATGTTGATGTGCTGCCCATGGTCCAATGCTGCCAACAGAGGTCATGTTGAGGTCTGAGGTCTGAGGTCTGAGGTCTGTGGTCTGTGGTCTGCGCTGCTGCCAGAGGCCGTGTGGGAGTCTATAATCCATGTTGCTGCCAGCTGCTATGGGCAAGAGAGCTTCTTTTGCTGTGCTATCAGTGGGTGCAGATTCATAAACGGAGAATGAGAGATATTAAAGGCATCTACAACAGCCCCCGCCCAAAAGAAACAATCCAGATGATGCAGACGGGAAGCTTTTGAAGAGAGTCCTTAAAAATCGAGATAAAGATGCTGGAGTGTAGATCTTCACAGTTGATGGCTTCTGGTGACGGGGCTGGGAAAGGACTCAGTTATCTTTCGGGGCTGACCACCGGGAGTCTGACCATGCTCCAGTAAATATATGGACAACACAAATTGGACTTGGTGTATTTTTTTTTCTTTTTGGGGGAGGGTGGACCTGGGAGGAATTGGAATCAAGTGGGATCACGGTGCGGTGTGTGAAATTCCCAAATCATTAATAAAAATGTGGGGGGGGGGGAGAATTTAAGAAATACCAAAAAAAAGCTCAGTATGCATACACCCCCGCAAAGATTAGTGCAGTAGACTTTGTGTTTTGTTTTTACTGATGGCTGTCCTGTGCCGTCAGTAAAATAGATCATCATTTGCCTGAACTCCACCCTGTGCCCAGCCTAGAATACACAGGACACTTTTCCTGCTTCAGTAGCCCTGACAACAGTAACGAGGTTAGCGCTTCCTTCCACAGATGGGATCTAAGTCAAGCGTGGTTTTACCTGCGAGACTACTAGAGAGTTTGCCTACCTGTGACCCAACAGAGGAAGCTGACTCCCTGACTAGGGACACAAAGGACCCACAGTGACTGCTCCCCTGTTCCCACCTGCTGTGCTTAGGCAGGTGGGTGTGCTGACAGCAGGTTTTAGCTGGAGATGCGGGTGTGATATGGCTAGCCTTGGGTTGTGGGGAGGACTAAAGGGAGACTCACCTACAATCCATGTCCACCAGAAAAAGCTGTGTGAATGTTAGACCTCAGTCTGGGCTGCTGCCTTTGACCCTTTGTGCTGTCCCAGCTGCTCTTCTCAGTGACGCAGTGGGAAACTGTGCAAAGGGCTTGAGTGTGCTGTGCGACTGCCATCGCTGGTCATCTTGTGGAATTCTTGCAAAGCTCCACTGCAGATCTTTCGATGCAAGCTGTGCTGTGCACTCAGGAGGAGGTAACTGTGTTATTGATTGTATTTTGTGTATGTGCATATGATGTATGTATTCTCTGTGTGAATCCGGGTGCATGTAACTAAACATGGTGCTAAAGAGGTAGCTGAGCGTTCTACATCTGGGTTGGAAGTCAGCAGGAAGAGAGTGACACTGTGCCTGGCTTGAGCTTTCAAAACCTCAAAGCCCAGCCCTAGTGACACACTTCCTTCAACAAGATCACATCTACTCAGACAAGACCACACCTCCTTATCTTTCTCAAGTAGCATCACTCCTTATGACCTAGCATTCAAATATATGAGCCTATGGCGGCCATTCTTATTCAAACCACCACAGTCCACTCCCTGGCTCCCATAGGCTTGTAGCCGTATGGTAATACAAAATACATTCAGTCCAACTTCGAAAGTCTCCATAGTCTATCACAGTCCCAACGCTGTTTAAATGTTCAAAGTTTAAAGTCTCTTCAGAGACTCATGGCAATCTCTTGCTCTAATCCTGAGGAAATATTGTATTGAAACAAGACAGAAAACCAGCTGGGCAAACTCCAAACTGCACCTCCATGTCTGAAGTCAAAACACTCTTCAGATCTCCAACTCCTTTCAGCTTTTCTATTACGACTCTTTGAGTTAACTAGACTTTGCCTTGAAAACTCTCGAGTGTTCTCAGATTATAAAAATAAAACGCATAGTTGGAGAGATGGCTGGGAGGTTGAGAGCATTCGCTGCTCTACCAGAGGACACGAGTTCAGTTCCCGGCACCCATGTTGGCATGTTGTGATTGCTGGTAACCCTGGCTCCAGGAGATTGGACATCCTTTTCTGGCTTCTGTAGGTGTCTACACGCGCGCACGCGCGCGCACGCGCGCGCGCACACACACACATTTTAAAAAATAGTAAATATTTAAAAAAATAAAATAAATAGAGTGGTTTCTGAGGTCGTGTTTTTGAACCATCCTGTCATGGATTGGAAGGTTCAGCTGTGAGAAAAACAATTTCCCTCTGAAACGCCATCACTTGGGTTTTAAAATCCAGGGGCAGGTCAGAGTTGTGCCTAAGAGCCACACAGAGGCTTTGGCTGGGCCAGAAAGCATAAGATTTAAGGTCGTAATTTTCCTGCTTCCATCATCCTCCCCCATCCCTGGAATAGAGCCGAGTCTTATTTAAACCTGATTTGATGGGTCACCGACTGCAGGCATTGCTCTTAGTGCCTCCCCTGTCCAGCTGCTGGACACCTGATGCCTTCTGGTCACAGGGTGCTGGGAGACCTATGAGAAAGGACTTCCGGACTCTGAGAGCATCTAGTAGGCGAAGCTGAGAGAGGAAGCTCAGTCTCCCACCAAGGTGAACCCAGATTTTCTTACTGAGAGAAATATCAAAGAAAGAAGGTTCAAGGTTAGTCTGCCACCCTGCCAAGAATGTCTGACCTGAAATTTGTGATTTCTTTGGGTTGTCTCCTGAAGACTCTCAAAGCTGAACTAATTAAATGTATTTTCCTTGTAGAAGTAATTTGACTGTGTAATAATTAGACTATGCGGACAGAAGTGACTATTTTTAAGTTGTTTAAAACTCTTGGGAATGGATATCTCCAGGATTCATTTTGGTCATATAATAAGAATTTAAGTTCAGTGTCATTCCTGTTAAAACTGGTAAAACTAGTTGCATTGGTTCACATTAAGAATCTGTCCTTGCAAAGATGTCGCAGAATTTTTTTTTACAGACTTAAGTTTCTTTTTTTTAGTTATCGTATGTATTTATATTTATGGGTGTTTTGTCTGCATGCATGTCTGCAAACCAGAAGAGGGAGTCAGAGCCCATGGGACTACAGACAGCTATAGTTGGTGTTGAGCCGCCATGTGGGTGCTGGGAATTGAACTCAGGACCTCTGGAAGAGCAGCCAGTGCTCGTAACTGCTGAGTCATCCCTCCAACCTGATGTGCCACAATTTTAATTTTGAATATAATTCATAGTAACTGATGTAATAATTTGGTATTTTTCATGTTTTATTATTGCCTATTGTTCATCTATGTGCAGAACTTAAAGCCTGGGCAATATGTGATTTAGAAGACACCCTTAGCTAGGAGATACCCATGAGTAACCTGAGCTAGGACGATTCTGCATGGGGCAGGAAATTCTGGGAACCTGCTCTCTACCTAACTCCACCTTACCTCAGAGAGTATCTTCCCGAAAACGCCTGATGGTCAGTGTGTGGTACCATGACAGTGAGAAAGAACCACAGAGCCTCCCTGATGGCCAGCCACACTTGTCATCACCCCCATCTCCACAAGGACTCCCGATCCCAGCCAGCTCTGCGCTGAAGCCGAGCACCACTGTGCTATGTGCTGTGAAATGCTGAGTGTCCCGCGCATGCCCGGGGCGGCCCTTTGGGCTCGTCACCTGCAGTTGGTAGATAAGGGACCCAGGCAGGATCACATGCTGAGAAAGACTTGGGAGTTAACGGGAGACTTTTGTTCAGATGTACTCTCGTCATGTTCAAGGGGTGCCTTCTCATAGCTGTGTGCTGTTGCCCACTGTGCAGGTTGTGCCGGATCCCCTATAAAGTCAGTAGCTACTGATGCCAACTCTGTTTAATATACAAGGGCATTAAGGCTTGGGCAGGAAGTCAGCTATGTAACCGGCCCAGATTTGAAGAACAGCTTGTGGGTACACTACTTAAAAGCACCCCTTTGCCTCCTTCTGTTTCCATCCTCCTCAGCCAACCTTGGCAGAGAAACTGGGTCTATCAGCCCTCTGCTAATGCGGTGTGGATAGTCTACACAGTTTAGGTCTCGGCATCTGCCTTTGCAGGAGATGGATGGTGTTAGCACGACATTACACCCCACTGTGTCAATGCTACTTTAACTTGATTTTCTGTTCACCCATATATGTGTGTGTGTGTGTCTGTTTGTATGTGTGGTTTTTCAAGACAGGATTTCTCGTGGAACAGTCCTGGCTTCTTCTGGAACTCCCTCTATAGACCAGACTAACCTCCAACTCACAGAGACTGCCTGCTTCCACCTCCCAAGTGCTGGGATTAAAGGTGTGCACCACCATCCATTTTAACTGGAATGGTATTTCCTCTACAGCATTCCTCAGGGGGCAGACACTTGCTTCAAGGCCTGAGGGGATCACAAACCAGGGAACGCAGGAGTCTCAGGGCTACCACTCAGCACCTCCCACTGTCAGTACACTGACTTCTGCTTTTACTGTGTGTTTTTCCAGAAATGGTTGCCTCTTGCTCTCTAGGCTTCTATCCCTTTCTAGAAGTCCCCAGCATATGCCTTCTTTAAACCTCTATGTGACAAGAAACACCCCCCATACATACCCCCCCACCACACAGTATTCTTCCTGCACCGCCTCCTGTAGTAACTCCATGAAGAGCTGTGTCTGTCAGCATGCATGCCCTTTTGCCTACCCTCATCCTCGCTGATCGCCTATATTGCTCTTTTTGGTCTCCTTTCTTGATGTTTAGACTTTATCGACACTCATGCCTGTTTGCATATATACATGTTATATACATACATACTTACATCATAGGCTAGCATTGCATGTGAGGGAAAGCATGTGATTCTCGTCTTCTTGAGATTCAGTGACCTCATTGGGTAGTGGTGATGGTGGTACTCACCTTTAATCCCAGCACTCAGAAGACAGAGGCAGGTAGATCTCTGAGTTTTATGCCAGCCTGGTCTACAGAGCACGTTCCAGAACAGCCAGGGCTACCCAGAGAAACCCTGTCTCACAAAACCGGGCGGGGATGGGGGCTTGGATGTCCTCACTCATTATTATACTCTCCAGATCTATCCATTTTCCTGCAAATTTCATGATATACCACCTCTGGGCATACAACCAAAGGACTACATATTCTACCACAGAGGCACATGAACATCTGTGTTTGTTGCTTCTGTATTCATGTTGGCAAGGAGGTGGACCAGTCTAGACGTCCATCAACAGATGAATGGATTAAAAAGTGGGCATAGTTTTTGAGGGGTCACTGCAATGTTATTTATTATTCGGGCATATGGAAAAAGAAGAGCGGGCGCTTGCTCTCTGGGAGGCTGTGATCCACCCAGGTAAACAGAGCGCTCATCTGCTCTGAGCACATCTGCTCCTGCACTAGGTGCAAGCTGCACACTTGTGATGACGTCACAGAGGAATGAGACATGACTGTGTATGCAAAGTCAGAGATCGAGAGGAGAGATACTGTGAACAGGAGGAAGGCTAAAGGATTGCCTGTGTCTGTAGGGGAACAGTCAAGGAGCAGAGTCTAAAACCCACTAGTATAATGACAGCTATCATTATAATAATTATTATAACAAATATAATCATAATAATTATTATTACTATTATTACTTGTGCTCGGGATCAGACTCAGGGCCTCAGTATACTAGACAAGTGTTACCACTAGGTTGTAGCATTCATCATTAATATTTTTAATCATTTAAAATTTTTTAGTATCTAATTTTGTATGTCTGGGTATTTTGCCTGTTTATATCATCTGTGCGTCATGTGCATTCAGTGCCCTCAGAGGTCAGAAGAAGACACTGGATCCCCTGGGACCGGAGTTACAGATGACTGTGAGCCACTGTGTGGGTGCTCTGAACCTGGGTCCTCTGCAAGAGCAGCCTTTCATAAACCAGCCTTCTCAGCACCCTCTCATTCTGCATCTTACACCCCAGAACCTTCTCTGACCAGGGCAGTCTCCTTTGAGGAGAGACAGAGGGAGAAGACTCTTTTTTTTTTTTTTTTTTTTTTTTTTGGTTTTTCGAGACAGGGTTTCTCTGTGGTTTTGGAGCCTGTCCTGGAACTAGCTCTTGTAGACCAGGCTGGTCTCGAACTCACAGAGATCCGCCTGCCTCTGCCTCCCGAGTGCTGGGATTAAAGGCGTGCGCCACCACCGCCCGGCTGGGAGAAGGCTCTTGAATCAAAAGGTAGAAAGAGGCTAGCAATTGTGACCCAACTGCCGTCCAAGTTGGTAAGTGCTAGCTAGCTACGGCAAAGTTTAAAATGCACATTGCTAGCCGGATGTCGGGGTGCACACCTGTGATCCTTATTGTGTGGGTGGCAGAGGAGGAGAATCGGAAGTGCAGGGCAATCCTTAGCTGTATAGTGAAATCAGGGTTAGTGTGCTATATGAGATCCAGAGAGAGAGAGAGAGAATATGAATTGGTTGATTCAAAATGAATGGCAGTGCTGCGATTGCTACCTACTATGAATTGGGCCATGGAAACCTGGAGAGCAGCCGGGTGATGGTGGTGCACGCCTTTAATCCCAGCACTCGGGAGGCAGAGGCAGGCGGATCTCTGTGAGTTCGAGACCAGCCTGTTCTACAGAGCTAGTTCCAGGACAGGCTCCAAAACCACAGAGAAACCCTGTCCCAAAAAAACCAAAAAAAAAAAAAAAAAAAAAAAAAAGAAGGAAAAGAAACCTGGACAGCAGAGGAAGATCAGGGAGTCTTCTGAGTGGAGGCCACCCTTGAATCAGAAATGGGAGAGAAGGGGAATTTGGGGATGGTCTACAGGGAATTAGAAGCAAAAATGGCACAAGCATTCTTTCAGATACTCTAAATATCGCTGCAGCCAAGCTGGGGAAGAGAATGCATGGCGGGGACTAGAGGGTGGGGCCAGGTCATTAGAGGTCTGTGCATCCCAGGACTTTAGAGGGGTGTACACCTGGGGGCTACTGACTAAGGAGACACATGACCCCGTGTATTCTATGAAAAGAGACACTAGTGGGCAAAGGAGTGGGTGGGACTGAGACAGGGAGCCCAGCAAGGTGAGTGATCGATGTGCAGGTTCAATCCTGTAACTAGCCGAGCCTCTGCCTTTATGTGAATGCTGTCCCATAACATTCTTTGACGAGAAACACGGATAAAGAAGTCCATAGACACAAACAAACTGGTTGGCATTGGGGTGGGGGCACTAGAGACAGGGCTCGGGATTAGCAAAGTGCACTCTGTGCAGGCATGGGGTCCCCAGTTTGGATCCCCAGGAGCCACCTATCTGCTGATGGTGGCAGGATGCCTCTGAGACCTCAGCTGGGGTGGCGTAGAGACAGGGGATGCTCGGGCCTTGCTGGCCAGCCAAACTGGTGCACTCCAGATTCAGTGAGAGACTTTGTCTCTTAAACTAAGGCAGAACGCAGGAAAGGAGACACTTGACACTGGTTCTGGCTTTCTCACGAGCACACACAGGTGTGCACACACACACTCACACTCACACACACCAGAGAAACTAGCACTGAAGGCCCAGCCACCACCTGTAGAGAGACAGGGTGAATGGCTGTGTGTCAGTTCTCGTCTGGTCCCTATCTTTGCCATCTTGGAGCAGATGGAAACAGAAGGCTTCGTTTTTCATCACCTCCTAACAGGGAGAGATCAGATAGGAGGGAGCACGTCTGTCAGAGGCACTCATCTGAGACCCAGACGGTGGACAGAGAACATGACTCCTGTTAACTCGGTGGCTTAGTCTTCCTGGGAGGCAAGTTTAGTATGTACCGGCAACTCCGTGTCCAGATTGTGTTTTCTTGAGTAGTTCTTCTTCTTTTTCTTCTTTTTAAAATTGAAGATACAGTTTAAGCCAAATTACACCCACTGTCTGAATCTTGAATATGAGTTTGGTCTGGCTTCTCTTTCTCCCTGGGTATCGACTCATTTAGGGAAGCAGATTTCCACATACAAGCTGAAGCCTGCGTTTTCTTATATTTTTGGTTGTGAGCTTAGCCTTTAATGGCCGAGCCATCTCTCCAGCCTGAAGCCTTCTACCTTTAGTCTTCACAGTGGGGCTTCAGAAAACACTCTCAGTGTCCAGTTAAAGACGCTGTCAGTGAGTGCCATATTCAGGAAGTGCTATCAGCAAAGACAGAGCCCAAGAGTCACCTGAGATGTCACCTAGTCACGGCTTATCTCTCTGAGCACAGCTGCCAGACCTGGTGCCGTGTGCCTACTCCTCCACCCAGAGAAGCGTGGCCCGCTAGCACACCTGTGCCTAAGGAAGCAGTCCTTTACAAATCTGCCTGCAGTAAATGGCCAAGCTGGAATTGAAGTCTGACTTCAAACCTTCTTCCTCATTTCCATCCTTTCCTCTTTCAAATCAGAGCATTTGGCGATTTACTGCAGGACGGAGTGAGGGGAGAATAGAACCTGAGGGAAATAGTTCAGATAAGGGAAACAGGTTGACAGAGGAAAGCCGGAGCCCCTTCTCAATGTGGGGACACAAGGAACGGAGGAGGTTTTGGAGCAAGGATGTTGGGAGGGAGCATTCAAGTAAAATGCCTGTTGGGTGGCTGGGTGTTTAAATAGAGATAGAGCTGCAGAAAAAGGGAACGAGGCTCAAGAAGTAGACTGGGAGAGATCTGTTCCTAGGCAGTAGAGAGGATGTGGGCAGCAGGGAGGAGAAGGAGGAGGAGGAGGAGGAGGAGGAGGGGGGGGAGGGGGAGGAGGAGGATGAGGAGGAGGAAGAAACAAGTGGAGAAGAGAACCAAGAACCTTTAGGACCTGCAACATCAGGGTCCCAGCAAGAGGTGAAAGAAAGACAGCCCCGGGGTAGTGGAAGGACAGATTGCCGCAGATGCTGAGGAGGGAGGATGATTGACCAGGGAAGGATGGTAGTAGTGGCCAGTGAGATGAAGGAATTGTACCAGGTGGGAGCTGGAAGGACATCATTGAGCGTGGCATTAGATCGGCATCAAAGCAGCTGCTGCACTGGGAAGGGCCAAACTACAGCTTCTCACAAGACTCAACCCTACCATGTGGTATGATTGGTTTTGGACTTCCCGGTGTCCCCTGAGTGAGATGCATGCCCTGCAGGCTTGTTTACAGACATTTCATGCATGGTGGCCAAACTTTGGAAGCAAACAAAATGTCCTTCAATGGAAAAATAGAGGAGCAAGCTGTGGTATATCCATACAATAGAATATTATTAACTGTTAAAAAAGGAATCAGCTATCAAACCACGAAAATACATGGGAAATGGACTTTAAATAGTTCCTGCTAGTATAAAGCCACCAATCTGAAAAAGTGACAGTGCTGCCTTGATGGAGGAAGGTCATTGGTTAAATAAAAAGAAACTGCTTGGCCCTCATTGGTTAGAAGATAGGTGGGAGGAGTAAACAGAACAGAATACTGGAAGGAAGAAGAAGTGAGCTCAGACTCCACAGCTCTCCTCTCGGGAGCAGACGCCTCAGAGAGACGCCATGCTCCCAGCTCCCAGGCAGACGCACGCGATGAAGGTCCAACCCAGGATGGACATAGGCTAGAATCTTTTCAGTAAGCGCACCTAGGGGCGCTACACAGATGATTAGAAATGGGCTAAATTAATATGTGAGAATTAGCCTAGAAGAGGCTAGATAGAAATGGGCCAAGCAGTGATTAAATGAATACAGTTTGTGTGTTGTTATTTTGGGCATAAGCTAGCCAGGCAGCTGGGGTGCTGGGGACGCAGCCCCGCTGCCCTTATTACTACACTGCCTGCTTCCAGCTGTGTGGCATTATGGGAAAGGCAAAGTTGTGCAGACCTTGATGGGCAGGGGAGAGCATGGGGCTTTTAGGGCAGTGGTGCTGTTCTGTGTAATATGTGAGTGGAAGATGGAAGTGTTGGGCATTGTCACCGTTTCCGCTGAGCTCCAGGACAGGAAAGGAGCTCTTTTGTAAACCATGGGCTGGCCTCAGATTCACAGAGATCTAGGCTCCAAAGACAGAATAACCGTACAAAGGAAATGGAGACAGAGAAAGGAACCCATGTGCACACCACCATGAGAGAGAGAGCCAGCCGGTTGTTGATGAGGGATGCCCGTGTTCCGAGGAGAGCGAGTATCACTCTCTCTGTCTTCTGCCAACATCCCACCCTGAGGCAGGGCAGCTTCCTTGACACGGTGTGAGAAAATGCCACCCCCTAATTTTCCCAGTGTCCTCTCTGATCATTGCCCTTGAATGATAACCGCTGATGGCAGCTGCCCCTTTTCTCCTTGTTCTTAATTTTTCGGTCCTTCAGACCACCCTACCTGCGCTAGCCAGCTGTTGCCTCGTCTCTCTCAGAACCCCCTCCAGCACTTTCCGAGTGGAAACTTGGCTGACCTCTTTTTCCTTACTCATCCAAGAAGAGGGATTTCTCTCCCAGTTTCTGCTGTTCCTTTTGCTGTTACATTTAAAAAAAATAAACACTTAGTACATCACACAGTCAATTTATTTATTTTTTAAAAAATATTTATTTATTTATTATGTATACAATATTCTGTCTGTGTGTATGCCTGCAGGCCAGAAGAGGGCACCAGACCTCATTCCAGATGGTTGTGAGCCACCATGTGGTTGCTGGGAATTGAACTCAGGACCTTTGGAAGAGCAGGCAGTGCTCTTAACCTCTGAGCCATCTCTCCAGCCCACACACAGTCAATTTAAAAAACAAAAATTGAACAAAGATTTTAAGGGATGCAATGTGATTGCATGCAAGGGGACATTCTTGGGAGGCTTTGTTTGTTTGGGCACTTTCCTGGTTTTTTTCTTGAGCATCTGTGGGTTTATCCAGGAGAGTTTGAAGGTGGCAGTTTGCAGTGACTTTTGTTCTAATAAACTGGATGGGTTGACGTCACTAAGGGCTGCCTCCAGCTTGGTAACTCTTCGGGTCCAAGGAGCTGTGGTCCTCCGCTGTGTGAGAAAGGAGAGAGGAGAATTGCATACCCTACTCCTATTATCTCTGAGGGCTAGAGCCATGGCCTGCTTCCTCTGGAACAGATTGTCTAGGTGTCCCGTCCTCTTGATCTATAGAATTCATGGACCCAGGCACAGTGAGAGGCACTGTATACAGTATGATGGGGACAGGGTTCCTGCTTGAGGTGCAGGAGGCCAGCCGGCACTATATAGCACTTTTCACAAGGGGTGCTGTAGAGTCCACTTGGGCCACCCTCACACCCCATAGACTGAAGTTTCTTCTAGGGCCCAGAAGGTTTAGATCAAGAGGATTCAGTTTCTCATGGAGTCCTTTCCCTCACCGCAGGTGGCTATTCTGTCCACATGTCCCGTGGCCTTTCAGCGAGGCGAGGGAGATCAAGGGAAAGAAAGTACATTTAACTCTTCCGATTTTTTGGAGTCTCTTCTATAGCAACAGCATCCCATCGGCTCAATGCTCCCCATTATTTTCTCATTAATTGACACTTATTTTCGGTGACAGTTACAGTGAGGCTTAAGGATTAGTCCATCACCAGAACCTGCAGAGACTGGCAGGTGGAGGATGGCATTTTGTTCGCCGTGGTAGACGGTGTCTGTGGGGATGGCAATGGGCTGAATTTTGAGCACAGGTCGTGTCATTTGTTATGCGACGGGCAAGCACAGCCCCAGTTGGGAGATGCTGGTGGTCTAGCCAGTAAGCAATCGTCCTTCAGGAGAAAAGCATGCCGGGCCAGCTACGGCTTTGCCCAATAGTACAGCTTTGGCCCACCAAGGTAATGATTTTTTTTTTGTTTTTTTGGTTTTTTATTTATTTATTTATTTTTAGTGGAGTCATGTGACACGGGTTTCCTGGACAATGTACATATGTCACCCAACTTATAGCAACAGCTTGTGTCTCCTGCCAAGGTGGCTCCTTGATTCAGTAACTGTCACATTCTGCCTGTCCTTGAAATGGCTCAAGAAATAATTGTCCCTCTTGTTCTGCAATGGTGGGGTGAGATGAGGCTTGCTAGGAGTGGCGTTTCTGCCCTGCTCTTTCCCCCTTTATACTAATCACCTTCTGTGAGCAGTACACCTGTCCCTGTACCTCTGTCCCTGTACACCTGCCCCTGTACACCTGTCCTTGTACACCTGCCCCTGTACACCTGCCCCTGTACCTCTGTCCCTCTACACCTGCCCCAGTACACCTGTTTCTATACACCTGCCCCTGTACACCTGCTCCTGTAACCTGTCCCTGTACACCTGTCCCTGTACACCTGTCCCTGTACACCTGTCCCTGTACCTCTGTCCCTGTACACCTGTCCCTGTACAACTGCCCTTGTACACCTGTCCCTGTACACCTGCCCTTGTACACCTGTCCCTGTACCTCTGTCCCTATACACCTGCACACCTGTTTCTGTACACCTGTCCCTGTACCTCTGTCCCTATACACCTGCACACCTGTTTCTGTACACCTGCCCCTGCACACCTGTTTCTGTACACCTGCCCCTGTACAGCTGTTTTTGTATACCTGCCCCTGTACAGCTGTTTCTGTACACCTGCCCCTGTACAGCTGTTTCTGTACACCTGCCCCGTACAGCTGTCCCTGTACACCTGCCCCTGTACACCTGCCCCTGTACACCTGTCCCTGTACACCTGCCCTTGTACACCTGTCCCTGTACCTCTGTCCCTATACACCTGCACACCTGTTTCTGTACACCTGCCCCTGTACAGCTGTTTCTGTACACCTGCCCTTGTACACCTGTCCCTGTACCTCTGTCCCTATACACCTGCACACCTGTTTCTGTACACCTGCCCCTGTACAGCTGTTTCTGTACACCTGCCCCTGTACAGCTGCCCCTGTACCTCTGTCCCTATACACCTGCACACCTGTTTCTGTACACCTGCCCCTGTACAGCTGTCCCTGTACCTCTGTCCCTATACACCTGTACACCTGTCCCTGTACACCTGCCCCTGTACACCTGTCCCTGTACCTCTGTCCCTATACACCTGCACACCTGTTTCTGTACACCTGCCCCTGTACACCTGCCCCTGCACACCTGTCCCTGTACACCTGCCCCTGTACACCTACCCCTGTACAGCTGTCCCTGTACCTCTGTTCCTGTGCTTATACTGAAGACCTCTGCTATGAGCATAGCTATTAGGAGGAGGAGAAACTGTTACAGATCTTTGAGACAATGGACTTTAAACTGGTTGCATTGGTCTGTTTCTGGCACCTGGTCTTTTGGGTCTTCAT
The DNA here is from genome assembly GCF_018167655.1 of Microtus oregoni. Lineage (NCBI taxonomy): Eukaryota > Metazoa > Chordata > Mammalia > Rodentia > Cricetidae > Microtus > Microtus oregoni. The sequence continues at coordinate 13,840,767 of NW_024543076.1, forward strand.
TGTGACCTAAGGGTGGCCCGGTATTGGTTTCTTCAAAGTCGGGATCCAGCTGTGTTCATCTTTGCTGTAATCTCACTTGGTCCTCAGTGGTGACTGCAGTAGGAAAGGAATGATTGGGTTTGGGTGAACTAAGATGAAAAACTATCTAGTCCAGAAGAAAAGGGGAAGATGCTGCTATCGTCTCCTGGCAATTGTTTCCCTGGTATATTTCCACATTTGTGCAGTGTGTAGGCCAGAGTCCATGGTCTCATCTTTCTGTGCCAAAAGACTGAAGCAGGATCCCAGCCCCATGGCCACAGGGGCTGCTGTCCTGGGGGGGGGGGGGGAGGGATAGGGAGAAGGTGTGGGGCAGAATGGCAGTCAGAAGTGTTGTTGACCAAGCTCTTCTCCTACCTCTAGAGCCACTGATCCTATTTTCACACAAACTCTCTACTGTCCTGGCTGCTGGTGCTTGAGGAAGTAGGCAGGGAGGCTCACCTGCGACGCCTAGAAAGGGGGCATCACGCATCATCTGCTTCAGAGGGGCCTCGGCCCTCCACCTCCCCACCCTGCTCCCTTGCGTGCACTGTGGAGGAGTTTCTGAGCAGACTGCGTTTACTGACATCTCAGTGGCCACCCTGCCAGACCCTGTCTGCTCTGCAGACGCCGCAGTCCCCGTACGGGACTCTGCTCCAGCAGCTGTGTCTGGGTTGCTGCGCAGGATGCCAGCATTTCTGCAGTCATATCCGTGAGGACAGTCGGTGATCCTCTCGCCCCTGCCTGTGGGCCCCTCTTCACGGCAGGCTGCAAACTTTGCTGCTTCATCATCGGCTTATCCATCTGAAGCGCTCGCCTTGGCTGGGAACGGCTCCCTGACTTGTCGGCAGGGCTACAGGTCCTCTGCTCCTAAGAGAGAGCGGTCTCACAGCAATCAGAACAGTGACAATAGAGCAGCATCTGGAGCCGAATGGATGCCTTAATAGTCTGGTGATGCAGCTAGCATCGCGGCCAAGGAGGCTAAGGAAGAAGGCTTATAATTGCTGTGGGTAAATCCCTGAGCCTCCGGAGCGGCAGCCCTGGGAAGCTTAGAATCCCACCAGGAGAGAATTGACAGCATTTCAGAAAGAACACGGAGGACAGCCCCATGTGTGAGTAATCCCTCCGGTGGGAAAAGCTAGTTATTCTAACTATGTGTGCTCTCCAACCACGGCTCTGATGGCCTGATCGCGGTGTGCTGCACAAAGCCTGGCTAGGACTTTTCTTAGAAGGGCTCGTTTAGAGGAGTTAGTGCATTGGGAGGAGACTAAACGTAGCGGCTTTCAGATATTGACTGGCACCGGGAGAGTTGGTTGTAAATCTGCAATAAAGCAGCAGAATCCAACCTCGTAGACTCTTTGCCGTGTGAAGCAAAACAGGAAAACAAACAACTATCGCCTCACAGGTAGAGCATCTGTGGAATCCTCTGACCCCGGTGATGAGACACAAAAGGAACTGCAGACTAGGGAGCAATGCATGCAGAAGGGATAGGGCTGGGAGGAAAGGAGGCAGGGGGTCCCTGGAGTCCGCCCCCACCTGCGTGTGTTGTGCTCTCTGTGGGCCGACTGTGTGGCTGCTTCCTTCCTGCCTGAAGACCCGGCAGCAAGTTTGCCTTTAAGCTTTTCCCTCTGGAGCACTGTGAGAATGCACACCGTGACAGAGGCTGTGATTGACAGCTGTGAGGCAGACAGACTCCCTTCCAGCAGCAAGGCTATCTTGAAGGATGACTACGGAATAGAAGAGGAGGCTGGGATTTAATGAGAGGCCAAAGGTGTGACAGCCAGGGCACCCAACAGGTTAGCAGTGAAGACTAACTCAGCCTGCAGGCTGGTCACACCCTTCTGTTTCCTTCCTCTCCTGGGTGCTCTCCAGCCCTCCCTACCTCTGCCTGCCTCCATCTGGCCTAGTTTGCTGGTTCCCAGACAGGGAGGAAAGCATCCTCTAACTCCACGCGAGGTCGTGAGGAGAAACAGGAAACAGAGCAGCCTCAGCACCTGCTGGCGTAGGTCCTCACAGTGAGGTGATCCCAGCATCGACACTGAGAATGACTTTGAGAAGTCCAAGCGTGAGGGGATGGTGTTAGCTGCAGATAGGAGCTGATAACCCAGGGTGGTGTTTCTGCCGCTGATCCTGCAGGCAGTTTCCTGTGCCAGCATGCTGGGGGGTGACAGGGCGTATCCAAGATCTGTTGTGAATGACCACTGTCCTGCAGGTGTAGTGGTGGTTTCCTGGGGCAGAGGTATAAAGGATTCTTATGTAGCTGCCACAGAAAAGCAAAAAATAAAATGGCATTGCTAGCTGGTCAATATTTTCTCACCAATGGGGTGTTTTGATTTGAAAACAAAACAGCGATGGTGGCTGGACTTGCAAAGGGCTCTTTACCCAGTTGTTATCTAAGCAGAGCTATCTCAGCCTGCAGCTGTAACCACAAGAACTTCTGGCTTTAGTTTCATTGTCTGGGGGGCGTCATCTGTTGCATGAGACCGGTGGCTGGGAGGGAGTAGTAATCCATTTAGCAGAAGCCGGTTGGGCCTTGTGTCTGTTGCTAAGGGGGCTGCATCGCTGTGGTTGTGGGGCTGGTGGCAGGGACCGTGCAGGTGAGAGGCTCACCTTTTCCAGCAGGCTTTGGAGTAGACCGGGTGGGACTCAGCAATGAGGATAGCTGTGTATGAAGTAGGCTGTCTCGGACTCAGATGTCCTGTGTGGGAAAGGTGCTGGAAGGGACAGGTGGAAATGGAGCCAAGTGCAGAGAGAGCAAACAGGTAGATGAAGGGAAGGGGGTGCAAAGGGGAGGGACTCGCAGGTGGGAGGGAGATCTTAGGGGAACTGGCGGCTAATGCCGTGCGTTTTCCTGCATTTGGCAAAGAGTGATGTTCTAGTATTTGACCCGAAGGAGCAGCAAATCGGAGCAATGTGTGTGAATGGAACACAGCCCACCTGCAGAAGAAGAAACAGTACACCCCATGTTGATAAAGACAATGCGTGTGTGTGTGTGTGCATGTGTGTGCGTGTGCGTGTGTGTATGTGTGTGTGCAGGCAGGAGATAAAGCCCCAAATATAGTCATGTGACTTTGGGCCCTTCCAAAGGCATTTCTAGCTGTTTCTCTCACTGCTGAGTCTTAACTCTGTACTTTCATTGGGCAGGGGATGTAACTTTGTGATAGCATACTTGCCTGGCATGTGACAGGCCCTGGGCTCGATGCCCAGCACAGGAAGGGAAATGCACATCTCAGGATCTCAGGGCCAACTAGCTGGGGCGCTGTGCTTCCTGGCATCACCCTCTCCAGACTTGTACTTCCGGTGACCTGGTGAGCAAGAGCAGACTGGGCTTGCCAGGTTTCTCTCTCTTTCCTGATTATCTTTTGCCCATATCTGGGGCAACAGATGGAGAACAACATGAAATGTGGTAATAAAGAATTGGGGGTAGGTAAGAATTATCGTTCTAAAATTACAGTGTTTACAACTGGCTAGATTTCTTATAATGAAATACCATTTCACTCCCTGCTGCTGTGGGAATGGAGTTGGTTGGTGTCTGTTCTGCATATGGGACTCTACCCCAGCCTCCCAAGGGTCATGTGAGCTGAGATAAAAGTGATCATCAAGTTACTGGAAGCACTTATGAAAGATGCCCGTAGATTCCTGAACACCAAAGCATGATCCAGTGTTGGGTTGAAGAGTGGACCTTTGCTGCAGCATTTTCTGCGGTATGGGGGCGGGGAGGGGCAGGGAGCAGGCAGGTGCAGGGGACTGAGCCCAGGGCTTCAGGCTTTGCTGCAAGTGCCTATACCTGTTGAGCCATCTCCGTGACAACTATAAACATATTTTAAAATGCAAAGACGTCCTTCCTCCCCCTCCTGCCGCAGAACTGAAGTCAGTACCCCGACTTGGCTTGTTCTAAGAATATGCCCACAGCTACTTGGTCCTTTCATGAAAGGAGAGCTTAAGTTTGTAGTTACTGCCTCCAGCCCACTGCACACCGGAAGGCTTTGTCCCCAGTGGTTTAGTGGCCATTGATTTTCCTCCAATTTAGCAAGGGCATGTGAGGTGTTTGTGGAGGAGGTGACCCTAAACGATAGTGCTAGAGCTGGCTGCACCTTTAGGGGCGTCATTTTCCTCACAAGGTGGAGTGTTTCATCATTTTGGAACTGGAGTCGGCCTGGGTCTGTTCTCAGAACTCCATCTGAGCTCCTGGCTCCAGAACTCAGAAGGCTGCACCATTTCCAGAAAGGAAAGGATGGAGAAAATCACGTGCACTGTGTGTGTGTGTGTGTGTGTGTATGTGTGTGTGTGTGTGTGTGTGTCGGGGCTTGGGGGGAGGTTTCCTCAAAGAGACACCCTGCCTACCATGGTCTCCGAGTGCCTGCTAGCCATGGTGGATTCACAGGAACCAGGTCCACAAGGCTAAGACTGGTCATTCACAGTACATGTTGTTATGTAAATGACCAGGAGGTGTGTAGGGAATCATATCAGGCCTCTTTTTTAAAGTTAAAAACAATTAATTACATCATTCTCCCCACCTTCCCTCCCTCCAGCCCTGTGTTATATCAGGCCTCCTTCTCCCTGGTAAAAATGCAACCTCCCAGCTCTGCCTATGCTGTGGAGAATGGTCCTGAGGAGGGAGGAAGTGGAGAGATTGACACACTCTGATCGCTGTGGAAACATGCTTTTGATGTCCTGTCTCTCTAGGTTCCCTCCCCTGTGCTGTGCACCCAGAAGAAAGCCCTGCGGTCAGCAGAGGTGTGTCTGTCTGTCCTTGTGTGCTGAGTGGCACTGATGGCCGCTTTGTTTTGTGACCCCCCCCCCCCAGGACCTGAAGATGGAGTAGTAACCAAGGCATGCCCCATGATTCTGAGCATCTTTCCCTGTGGACTCCAGTCCTAGCCAGAGGCTGCACGTGGAGCTGATCCCCTGCTTTCCTGAGAACCCCTTTCTCTACTGATTCATGAGCCAGCAGGATGCGGTCGCTGCGCTTTCAGAACGCCTGCTCATAGCTGCATACAAAGGCCAAGCGGAGAATGTGGTTCAGCTCATCAACAAGGGTGCCAAGGTAGCGGTTACCAAGGTAACAAGGAAAAATGCCATAGCGATTCTCTGGGAATAGCTCACCTCTGGTCTGCAGAACTGTTGTTTGGTTCATAGTCTTTAAAAGAACTGGCTTTGGTAAAGAGATGGAGGCTTGGGAAGAAACAGGAAGCATTGAAAACATTTCCGTTGTCATCTTTCAAATGGAGCGTTTGTAATTTGCATTTGACAGTCTTTAAAGTCACATGGGACTTTCCCCCATCTATCTTTATAGCCAGTAGGCAAGATATTTCTTTGGAGAAGTTCCTACACAGAGACTGACTAAACAGTGAGCTGGGGTGGGGTGAGGGTTGGTAATCATGTTAGGCAGGCCTTCTAGCAACGTAGACCAACCTTTGGTCAGGAAGCCCCTGCCCCTCGTCTCATTGTCCTTATCTGACAGATTGGACCAGATGACTGCCGTGTCTGTTGTGGGCACTGTTTTCATGTGGGCTTTGCATGACGTTGCTCATACGTCATCAACCAGCAATACAATGGCAGATCAGGGAACATTTGGTTGAAGGCGATTTTATAGCAAAATCCAAAGAAAAGTAGGTCCTGGCCAGGTGTGGTTGTGCCAGCATTAGGGAGGGAGAGGAACGTAAGTTTGAAGATAGCCTGGGCTACATAGATAGTATCAAAAATAAGCAAGAAATAAACCACAAAATGTGTCAGGCCCTGCGTAGTTGAAGTGCTGGTGCAAGCTTAATCCAGCTGCTGGTTGCTGTGAGGACTGTAAAGCCTCCTGGCGAATATTCTGTTCTCACCCTCATTTTGGAGATTAGGAAACTGAAGGCATAAATGCACCTTATATCCATGGTGCCCCAGTCTGAAGCTCTCCTGCCATCCACCCCAGAGAGAGAGCTGTGCAGATGGAGACATGGCCTTAGAGTTTCCTGTGGTATCGTCTGTTAATATCTCTTTCTCCTGGGCCGGATGTTGGTCATTTGTCCGTCTCAGTCACTCTGTGCATTTGGGTTCCTGCCCTTCGAGCACCCGGTGAGAGCTGTGCTCAGCAAGCTAGAGATGGAATTCACCAGGACCCAGCCGTGTGCGTGCTCTAGTCTTGGACTTCCTTCTGGGGAATAAATTTCTGTTATGGCAGCCTGAGCAATACAGCCATATTCTGATTTTAGAAAACTTTGTCGTCCGGTAAAAGACTATATATCCATTCACTATGTCCCTATCCCCAGCTCAGGCAACTATGAGTCTCCTTTTCATTTATGAGTCTTCTTTTCTTGGTTATTACATAGAAATGGAACTACATGCTGTCCTGGATAGTTTTATGCCAACTCGACACCAGCTAGAGTCATCAAAGGAGGGAACGTCTATTGGGATAATGCCTCCATACGATTGGGTTGTGGGCAAGTCTGTAGGGCATTTTCTTAATTAGTGCTTGATGGGGGAGGGCCTAGCCCATTGTGGTCCTGGGCTAGTGGTCCTGAGTTCTATAAGAAAGCAGGCTGAACAAGCCATGTGAGCAAGCCAGTCCCACCTCCTCCAAACACTCCTCCACAGCCTGTTCATCAGCTCCTACCTCCGAACTGTGCCCTGTTTGAGTTCCTGTCCTGATGTCCTTCAATAATGAATAGCAATATGGACGCATCAGCCAAATAAACCCCTTGCTTCCCCAACTTGCTTTTTGGTCATGGTGTTTTGTCTAAGCAATAGAAGCCCTAACTAGATGTGTGGCCTGTGGTGTCCTTCGTGATTTCGTTCATGGAGCATAGTATCAACAAGAGTCATTCATGTTGCAGTGAATGATATTTCATCCCTTTTTATGGCTGAATAGCAGCAACACACAGTAAGAACCAGTGGTTCCCTTATCTATATTACAGATATATAGATATTCCTTATCCATATATCTATACTTATCCCTTATGTAGATATAGATTTTATATTGTAATATCTATATTACAGAAGCCCCCATGGATGCCTGATACTACCAAGCCCCATGCCTACTATGTTATTTCCTATGTGCAGATGTTTATAATAGAGTTTAGGATATAAATTAGGCATGGTAAGGGAATGGCCACAATTAATGAAGTAGACCCCCCCACACACACACATCCTGTGTATAAAGGATCAGTACACTAAGATACAGTTGTCATTGTTGTGCATTGGCACCACTGAGCGAGATAACAATACCTTCAACACAGGCACCGCAACACCACCACAGTCTATCTGATGAACGAGGGACTGCGGGTAGGCAGGGTGGAGAGCATGGAGACACTGGACAAAGCAGGGATGCGTGTCCCTGGTGGGTGGAGAGAAACAGCATGAGCTTTCGTTGTGTGGCCCAGAACAGGATGCAATTTCAGACTTCAGAATTCTTTCTCTCTTGAATTTTCCCTTTGCCGTTCCAGACTGTGATTGACAATGGTTATTACACAGAGTGAGATGGTGGGTAGAGGAGGATCATTATACTGTCCTTCAGTCAGTGGACGTTTCCGGTTGGTTCTAGTTTAGGGCTATTATGAAAATGGCTGCCAAAGCCATGCTTTTGTGTGGGCAGAGTTTGCTTTTGTGTTGGTGAATATCAGGGAGGTTTGCTGAGTCACGTGATAAATCTGTTTAAGGCTCTAAGAAAATGCCATTCCTGTTTTCAAAGAGGGCTTACAATTTCACATTCCCACCAGAATGTTTGAGGGTCCTGTTTTCTACTTCTTCACCAATGCTTCCTATATTCTATTGTTTGTAGAGATGTCGAATCATTATTATAGCCTAGGCTGGCCTTGAATTCATGGCAGCCCTCTTGTTTTCCAAACTCGGGGACTACAGTTATAGCCACCGTTCCTGGTCACCATTTACTTTTAAATCCACTTTATCTTTGACTAATAACAGAGTTACATCCCAATAAGCCCATCATAAATTAAAAATACTGCAACGCTAAATGCATTTCTTGCATCTAACCTACTAGACATATCAGCTCAGTAACACTACGTACGTGTGGTATCCTCTGCCATCTTTCTGATCATGTGACTTGCTGTTGCTTGCCCAGCATCCCGAGAGGATGCCAGACTGCATATTTCTAGCCTTAAGGGGAAAAGTCAAGATTTAAAATGATTTCTCATGAGCATGTGTTACTTTTGTATCAGTGTGAGTTGTAAGTCAAATCCCCATAAACCAGGAGTCGTTTTCATATGTCTTTACCACAGTCAAACTTATGCACAAGGAATTTTAAAACTGTCCAAGTACAGTATCCTGTGCATGTGGGTGTTTTGCCTGCAAGCGTGTCTGTACTATTGCAGTGTTGGGTGTCTGTACACGGTGTCTGTGTACTACATTTTGTGCAGTGCCTACAGAGGCCAGAAGGGGGCATCAGATACCCTGGGAACTGGAGTTACAGATGTTTGTGAGCTGCCGTGTGGTGCTGGGAATTGAACCTGAGTCCTCTGGAAGTGCAGCCAGTGTTCTTAACCACCAGGTCATCTCTCCAGTGCCTGCTAGAGACCCTAAAAAAAAAAGCAGTCATAGTTCATGCTGCTCTACTTGAACTGAGGCATTTCCATTCCCTAAAGGGAACAAACCAAAGGCAGGGTTCTGGCTTCATCACAGGCAGGATTCTCGGATGCACCAGTAAGCGGACACGCTTTTTAAAAGAACCTACAGCCTGGACCCTCAGCTCATAGGGGTGCTCAGAATGATGACCAGAGAAAGAATCAGACATCCCCAAGTGTGTGGGAGCGTCTCGAGGGAGACGTGTGCTCAGGGGTCTTTACAGCTGGCATGTATATGATCCGGTGGCTTTCTAAGTTACATGGCTCAGAATATAATTGACAACAAGGCTTAAAGGCTGAAGATTTTTTCCTTTTGTAAGCAAACTGTGAGCTTTCTGGAAGGCGCTCTTGAGATTTGGAATGGGAGAAGAGCACTAAATTCCAGGGTGTGCATCATTTTGGCACTAGGCAAGCATTTTATTTACTGCCCTTGACACCCCTGTCTGCGATAGCTTTAGGAGACCGTGCCCTTGGTGGGCAGTTTGGCGCTGATTAGTGTCTGAGGTTTCCTGACTCTGCCAGCAGGACAGGAGAACAAGGTCTAGGACCAAGGGCCTCTCTCCCTTCCCATCGCCCCAGGATGTCTTCAGTCCTCTTGTTTCTCTTGAAGAAACACATCTCCTCCCTGTTTCCTTCCCACCCACTTGGTTCCACATTCTTAGAATATATGCATACTATTGATTGACCAGTTTAATTTTTAAAATTGAGTCAATTAAATTGTTTGCAATACTTACAAAAGAACAGGTTTGCATCTTAACTGTTTGTAGGAGGTGTGAGCTTCAGTGGTTCTTTGGAGTCACACCATGCCCAGCTGTTGCCAGCATTTACTTCCAGATCTTTTCCCACCTCTCCAAGTGGAAGCTATATGTCCCCGTTAAACGCTGACTCCCCAGTTCCACCCTGAGCACCTGGAACTCTCTTTTGTTTTGAGACAAGGTCTCACAATGTCTCTCTGACTGGCCTGGAACTATTTCACAGTGTGACTGTTTGGCCTTAAACTCGAAGCTGCTTTCCTGGCTATTTTTGTGGCCCATGATATTGCTTTAAGTGCTTCAGACCAAACCTGCATGTCCCCAGCTGGAGCCTGTCACTCTTCTTAGGGTCTCTTTTGTATTGAGTGGCACCCCTGCCTGTGATTCCATACCATCCTGTTTTCTTTTAGGTTCCCATTGTCCCTCAACTTGCCACCCTCTTAGTGGGCAGGCCACTCATCCTGCTTCCTGAATTTCTTCCTGATGTCTATAGTTGCCTATAGGAGATATTTTTTAGAGAACAGAAAGGTAGGATTAGCTGGGCGATGGTGGCGCACGCCTTTAATCCCAGCACTCGGGAGGCAGAGGTAGGCGGATCTCTGTGAGTTCGAGACCAGCCTGGTCTACAGAGCTAGTTCCAGGACAGGCTCCAAAGCCACAGAGAAACCCTGTCTCGAAAAACCAAAAAAAAAAAAAAAAAAAAAGTAAAAAAAAAAACAAAACAGAAAGGTAGGATTTTCTTTTGAGAAAGCCTTGGCTTCATATATGATCACATTATCTCCAGAGTTACCTTATGTCAGAAGTGTTGAAATTTTTTTTTTTTTTTTTTTTTTTACTATTTTGGCTTTTTGAGGAGGGTCCACCACCTAGCTCTCAAACCACACACCGAGGCTTATTCTTAGTTATGAATTCCAGGTCTTGGCTTGGCTTGTTGCTCACAAGCTTTTCATTTTGGTTTTTTAGAACAAGGGTTTCTCTGTAGCTTTGGAATTTGTCCTGGAACTACCTCTTGTAGACCAGGCTGGCCTCGAACTCACAGAGATCTATCTGCCTGCCTCTGCCTCCTGAGTACTGGGATTAAAGGCATGCGCCATCACTGCCAGGCCCTCAAAGCCTGCCTTTAATACCAGTCACTGGCCCTGAGTAATAGGGACTTAGATAACAAGAAACAGAACCAGCTGTGTGAGAGTGGTGTGCACCTGTGGCCCCAGCACTCAGAAGGTGGCAACAAAAGATCAGGGCTTCTACAACTGGACGAGGTGCAGAGAGTCAGAGACCTTGGAACACTCAGCCCTAAATGGGATCTCCATCAAATCCCTGCCCTCAGGACTCAGGGACCTCTGTAGAAGGGGAGGCAGGAAAGGGATAAGAGTCAGCAGGCCCGATGCATACATGAGCTCACAGTGTGGCAGCGTGCACAGGACCACACGGATAAACCAGGAGGGGTCCCAGTGCTGAGAGGGGCATGGACCTGTCTACCGTCTCCAACCCAGCAGCTCTCTCCAGTTGACAGCCACAGGAAAGAACTAGTTCTCTCCAACGGAATCTCACAGGGTACACAAACCACACTAAAAGGCAGGCCCGTGCCCAGCAGTAGATGGTCATCTGAAAATAAACTCAATGATATTTTTGGAGGTTTTTTTGTTTGTTTTGGTTTGTTTTGTCTTTTTTATCTTGTGAAACTTTGGGCATTTTTTTTTACCTTATTGATCTATTTATATATTATGGTTTCAGATGTGGTTTTTATGAGCTTTCTGTGTATACATGCACATGTACTTCTCATGCTTCTGTGTGCACATGTGCTTCTCATGCTTCTGTGTACGTGCACATGTGCTTCTCATGCTTCTGTGTGCACATGTGCTTCTCATGCTTCTGTGTGCACATGTGCTTCTCATGCTTCTGTGTGTATGTGCACATGTGCTTCTCATGCTTCTGTGTGCACATGTGCTTCTCATGCTTCTGTGTGTATGTGCACATGTGCTTCTCATGCTTCTGTGTGCACATGTGCTTCTCATGCTTCTGTGTGTATGTGCACATGTGCTTCTCATGCTTCTGTGTGTATGTGCACATGTGCTTCTCATGCTTCTGTGTGTACATGTGCTTCTCATGCTTCTGTGTGCACATGTGCTTCTCATGCTTCTGTGTGCACATGTGCTTCTCATGCTTCTGTGTGCACATGTGCTTCTCATGCTTCTGTGTGCACATGTGCTTCTCATGCTTCTTGTTTTGTTTTTTTTTCTCTGATTGTTTTACCTATTCTTGTTTGTTTGCCTGTTTGTTTTCTGAAGAGAAAGAAAAATAGAAAGGTGGGCTATTGGGGAGGATGTGAGAGGAGATGAGGGAGAAGAAACTGTTATCAGAATATATTATATGAAAAAAAATCTTGTTTTCAATTAAAGAAAAAAAGATCAGGGGCACCAGGTCGTTCTGAACTTAGTGTAGTGAGCCTCAACCAAACCAAACCAAAGCAGAACCCTTGATCTCCTGGAGGCTGTGCATAGAGTTGTCCCAGAGTGCCAGAGGGTAGACCTGAGGGGGAAGGGTGATGTTCAGGAGGGCTGGGGGGCTGCTTAAAGAAAGAGGGCTCTGTGGGTGCCTTCATGTGTGTCTTCACTATAAAAGGTCGCCGGCAGGTGACATGAAGTCAAGTCACCTAGAAAAGACCTGGGAGAGACAGTAGAGGAGGCACAGAGGCCACATGCCAGCCTAGCTTCGGACCTTGCCCCCAGTTATAGCCATGTGACCTCTGCCAGCTCCTTACTCTCACCCTCCCTTGGTGTCACACCCCTGCAGGATAGCAGTCCACTGCATCTGTATCTCCTGCTGTTCGTAACAGCAGTGCCTAGAATAGGGGGTGGCGGGGCTCAAGGAGAGAGAGTGCGGAGGCCACAGAAAGCACTGCCTGTAATGCCTGGCATGTCACAAGCAGTCAGCTTGCCACTTCCCTTCCCCTTTCCTCCCTTTCTTCCCTGTGTCCTCTTCCTGTCCTCAAGCCCTGCTCCCAGGACCAGGAAATACTTCTGTGCGTTTTCAAACATATTTGCACGTGTAAAAGCGGGTCTTCATCACTTAGAATTGTAGGTAGGCCATCCTCGCCATAATGACCTATTCCGGGCTATTTCGGAGCTTTGTGGTGTGGAGCTAGGTGTCTCTTGGAAAGGCTCTGCATCACTATGTGGCTAGACCGTAACCATTTGAACAGTTGCTTCCTGGGAGGCCAATTGTTTGCCATCCTGCATGGTCTGCTGAAGTGTGTACACTTGGATATCTCCTCCAGATACAGACCAGATACAGAAGATCTCTACTGAGCAAATTCCTAGAAAATTCCTGGAGCAAGAAATGTACTGTTAAAATTATAATGATCCCACTGAAGGGACATACCAGCTCACCCGCAGAGAGCTTTTGGGAATAAGGATCAGTGGGTAAAGAGACAGAGCTAGGGTAAGAGATTGTGTACTTGGATTTTTCTTTGGGCCACTAAACAGTCAAATAATGACACGGAGACTTATCATTAATTATGAAAGCTCGGCCTTAGCTTATGCTTGTCCTGCTAGCTCTATAACTTAATTTAACCTGTTTTTATTCATCTACATTTTGCCTCAGGGCTTTCTATGTTTCTTTTATTCTGTATGTCCTGTTTCCTCTGTGTCTGTCTGTCTGTCTGTCCTCTGGTATTTGCCTCTCTCCCTCTGTCTTTCCAGAGCCTGGATTCCTCCTCCTACTTCCTCTCTCTGCCCGGAAGTCCTGCCTGAACCTCCTGCCTAGCTATTGACTGTTTAGCTTTTTATTAGGTCAATCTGGTGCCTTATGCAAGCAAGGTAAACAAATGTAACACATTCTTTACATAGTTAAACTAATGTTCCACAAGATTGTGCAGGCTTCCCGTAGCTGCCCTAACACACTCTCACAGGCAGGGACACCCAGACTAAGGGAATGACTACCTTCCCATCTCTGAGGCTGGAGTGTGAGGTCAAGCTACGCTGTCTGAACCTGGGGGTGAACTAGCCCAGCTTCTTGCTGCTGGTAGTTGGTGGTCCCGCACTTACAAGGGAAGCTCCCAATCCCCTCTTCGTCTTCACACGGGTTTCTCTCTGTGATTTGTGCTACCTTAAGCATTAAGGGCTCGGTCTGTTCCAGTACGATATCATCGCAAATCTCTTACATCTGCAAAGGCTAAGTAAAATCACGCAGGCGTGGCAGAAAGGGTCAGGGTAGAGATCACTAGGTGAAAGGGGCAAGAGAGGAGGGACTAGGGATGCTTAGGGTCAGGAACTGGAGAGACATAGGGTATATGCCCGTTTTCTGGGTGGAAGTCTGGCTGTGCTTTGCCAGAGACAAGTGGCTGTAGTTGAATGGCATGGTGTCTTTCACCCAAAGCAGCTTTGAGGGTGAAGGGCTTTGCTGCATTTTAGGCAAGTGTCCCCCAGAAGCCCGTGATAGAAACATTGGGTCTCTAGCTGTGGCACTGTGAAGTGGTATTAATCCCACCAGGCGAAATTAAGACCACTACCACAACTTTTGAGCCAAATTTGAAGCAAGCTTTATTATCGTCTTGGCTGGGACGATGGACACTGGTCAGGTCCATACCCAGAATTCCTGGAGAATGACCACGTTCTATGGATTGCCACCAGAAATCACTAGGGAGAATTGATTTATGGTGGTAGTTCTGAGCAATAATTATAATAAAGTGTTAAGATTTTGGAGCTGGAGGGATGGCTTGGAGGTTAGGAGCACTGGCTGCTCTTCCAGCAACCACATGGTGACTCACAACCATCTATGATAAGATCTGGTGCCCTCTTCTGGCGTGTAAGCCTACATGTAGTCAGAACACTGTATATATAATAAATAAATACAATATTTTACGTAGTGTATTAATGACAAACCATTAAGATATGACAACTGGCTCAAAGGATACGTGGAAAAATTCAAATATGTAGGTTATTAATAAAGTGAGAATAAATTTGCCTATTAGTATAATACTGGCCAGTATCTACAGGGCTTTCAGAGTGTATCACCGTCATTGTCTCCTACTTTGAGCCAGTAGAGGGCTTGGCCATAATCTGGAGTCACATCGTGGTTTGCTGTGGGACCTCTAAGTGGCCTCGGGCTCGCTGATTTTGTACAAGGTATACACGTGCAGCTTACCGCCTCACTGTACCCAGCACACAGTTCAGGGCTGTGACGTCCACCCTCTTCCTCTCTATCTCCAGAACTGCTCTATCCCTCACACTGAAACTCTGTCTGTATTGGAGACTAACGCCTGTGTCCTCTTCCCGGAGCCCCTGCTGACCGCCACTCTCGTCTTGTCTCTTTGACGTTGTTACCTGTTTTCAAGTCTTTCACAGCCCCTATTAAGGGTGGAGAGAATGGATCACAGCCTCCCTCTCTGCAAGCCTGGCCAGCTTATTAACCTTCTCAGGCTTTCATTGCCTGACTGTGAAGTAGCCATCGGTTCCTTTTGATAAATGGAGTGATGTGATCCATGCACTGTGCACACAAAGGGTGGTCCAGGGGGAGGATGGGGCTCAGCTGATGGTGGCTGTGGTCAGCATTGATGACCAGGTCCCCACTGGAGTTCATTGTCCTCAGTGGTTCCTTTGGGTCAGTGGTTCTCAGTATCGACGGCAGTAGAAGCATGTGAACAGCCTTAAAAAGTATCAGTGCCCAGGTGTGGTTCAGGAGACACTTGATTTAACGAGTCTGAGGTGTGGCTGGGCTTGAGGAGTTCCCAGGTATTCAGGGGGAGAATACAAATTGCTCTAGGAACTTTCCTTGTGGGGGGAAGCTATAGAGCTTGGTGAATATCATGAAATACTGATATTCCGAATATCATAATTCAAAACAATGCGTTTAATAGGAAACACATGGATCAATTATGGAATTGCAGTATGTGCTATGAATTCTTATATGGCTTGCCTTATAAGAAAAGCTCAATAATAGAATCATAAGCACCAACTTACTCTTCTGAGGCTTTTAATAAGGCAGACTTCATGGGGACATGTGCTTCTAGCTAAGGTTTGTAGACACCCTCAGAAGATGCTTTCTGGAGGGAAGAGAGATGACTGCTCAGATTGGGAGGTATACTGGAAAATTAGCATGAAGGGGTTGGCGTGAACCTCTGCCTGGGCCTTGGAGGAGCTGTGCTGTGACTGAGGAGAACAAGCCTCAGGACCTAGGGATGGACCCACATGGGTTCCAGCCTCCTAGTGATCAAAGGTTGCTGTTGAAGAAGAGAAATCCAGAATTTGGTCTCTGGTCTCTTCTGTGCTCTTCCTTGCTAATCCCTTGCTCTAGGGAATTTGTGGACCTGTTCATGGGCTTTTCTGGCCTCTTGCCCTCAGTACAGGCCTTAGCTTGTGGTTCTCAGTGGGGATGGAGGCAACCTTGTTTCGCTCCAGCTCTGGGCAGGCCTGGTAGAGATACTGGCTTAGAGATAGCAGCTTCTGCCTGATAGGAAGTCGTGCATCACCCTTCGCTGGGTTTAGTCAGTGCCGCAGGTGTTTGGTTGCTTCAGCAGACTCCACAGAAGGCCTTTTCTACATATCTAAGTGTCTGGTAACCCAGATAAAGTTCCCTGAAATTTCCCCAAATCATGTAGGTCCTAAGCTCCCGGGTATATAGGCTAATAGGTCTTTAAATGCTTTTATTTATTTCCTGTGTGTGTATGCGTGATATTGAGGGGCGGTAATGGGTGTCACAGCGTGCATGTGACATAAACAAGGTAACTTTACGGAGTTGGTCCTCTTCTCCCACCTTTCCAGAGGTCAACTCAGGTTGCCAGGTTGCGTGGCGAGTACCTTTACCTGCCGAACCAATGTGGCTGTGACTATGGGTTGTAACTACTCTACATGTGGCCTTGTTGAGTGTCAGAATTTTAAAGCCCTCCCTTATGCTTGTATCTTTGTGTACAAATGCAAACCAATCATTGGCACATTGTAAGAGTCCCAAAGCAGCAGTCAGCCAGCTAGTGGTTGGTGGGTATTTATAAAAAGTTTAAGAGAGCCAGGTGGTGGTGGCGCACGCCTTTAATCCCAGCACTTGGGAGGCAGAGGCAGGCGGATCTCTGTGAGTTTGAGGCCAGCCTGGTCTATAAGAGCTAGTTCCAGGACCGGTACCAAAAGCTACAGAAAAACCTTGTCTCAAAACAAACAAACAAAAAGTTTAAGAGATAGAGGGCATGAGAAATATTCAAAAGAAATTGAAGCTGACTATGGTGACACACACCTTTAATTCCAGTACTTGGGAGGCAGAGACAGGCAGAACAGATCTCCATAGTGAGTTCCAGGCCAGCCAGTGTTACATAGTTAGACCCTGTCTCAAGAAACAACAACAAAAAGAAATTCCTTTGTAATCTGTGCTGAACACAACGTTCTTTTGTACCCTTAACATCCCAGCAACTGTCTACATAGTGTCTACCGTTGATGTAATAAACACTGCTGTTTGCAGTAGACCAGAGTGGGTGTGGGGCTCCTATGCCTGTGCTATGCCATTTTATAGATGAGTCTTGAGTATCTGAGGGAGGCCCTGGAACCTGCATTCCGGATACTGATGAAGGACTAAATGAGTGTATCAGCCGATGCTGTACTTCCAGAGGACCCGGGTTCAGTTCCCAGTACCTGGCTGGTTCCAGAGGAGCAAACACTCACACTCACAGACCCTGACTCATCCCCTCCCCCACCTGAAGGTCCTGTTGCTAACACGTGCACGCCCTTTCTTTAAGAGTTTTACACTCTCTTGCCACACTCTTCCTCTTTCCTTGATGCTGTGAATAACTACACAGAGGCACTGTCCACCTCCAGCAAGGGCAGTATGATTCTGATCTGCAGTGTTTCTTGCCCTCTCCTGGGGAAAGGGTGCTCTGCCCTTCATTTCTTCCCGTCTAGTGTTTGACCTCAGACGGGCCACACACACCCATCCATGTCCTTGCAGCGTCCCCAGTTAAAGTGGTTTAGTTGTTTCATTTCTTTGAGCCAATGAGTCTCCATTCTATTGCTTCCCTCCCCCCACCCGTCTTCAGAGTCTAGTCACTTCTGTTTGGTTCCTTTGACTTCTCCCTGGTCTCTCTGAGGCTCTGGGTGCATGGATGTCCCTGGGTGAAGCTGTGTTGCTGGAATGCTTGAATACCAGCCAATACCCATGCACCTAACTCTTCAGGTGCTGTTAGAGCATGCGGGACACTCACGAAGCCGCATTGCTGGTCTTTAGTAAGAAGGACTCAGGACTCCTAAGCAGAAGCAGGCCTGGGTGAATTAGTGACTACGGTTGTTCATGACCTGAGCACCCCAACTTCGGGAGGTTTTGCGGGGGGTGGGGAATCTTCTTTTACTTTTTTTGTAGGTTGTGGTTCTCAAATGGTCCTGAGTCACCATTACTTGGGTGAGCAGAAGTAATAAAAACTCAGAGAGAGAAATTGGGGTTCAATCTAAAGGTCAGAAAAGTAAAACAGCCAGTTCCTGGAGAGGAAGCCTCTGTAAGCAGACTTGCAAGGAGGGGCTGGCGAATAGGAGCCTTGGAAGCAAGAGCCTGTGGTCTAGCTCAGACCCATATGTAAATAGCTCACCACTCTTTGTGTGTAATATGTAAAGGAAGGGGCAGGGGACAGCCATTGGGAATATGCTAGCTTGGGGGCTGAGGACAGACAACGGCAGCAGGAAAACCCACTCACGATGGAGGATTGTATTTCATTTTTATCTCAGGTATGGGGTGAGGAGTCCATTCCTGTGTGACGGAGAAGAAAGCAGGGTTAGGTGATTGTCCTACCCAGAATCACTAGGCATTGTTGGCTCTGACTGAGATCTATTTGGCTCCAGTGACCCTAGCCTTTTACTTCTCAACTGGAAGACGCTGATGACGCTGGCTTAGGATCTGTCTGCAGTCCATGGTTTGTGTTTGGTAGTTTCTGGGTGCGCTCAGGCATGTGAAACAGACGCTGTAGACGGGCTGCTCAGGCATCAGGCCTTTGGTTCTCACAGTTCTGGGTACTGTGACGTCCAAGTCAAGGAGCCGGCACTGTGGAGCGCTGTGTCATCACCTGCCCTATCTACGAGGCACTAATCCCAATGTTGGCACGCTGCCCAGAGGCCATTCCACAGGAAGCCTCGGGCCCAGCTTTCACGCAAACATTAGGCTCCACAGAGGAGCCGCAGTGGTGTTTCTTCCTTCTGCCTGTGCTCACTTGGACAAACTTTTATCTGCTTTACCCTTCAGGAAAAGGTGGGTGCTGGCAGGACTGTCCCCATGGCTCCTTGGTCCGTGACCCTGGGTCTAACTTCTTTCCCAGCAGCCCCCACTCCTGTCCCCTGCCCTGCTCTGTTGTCTTGTTTGAGCACTTGTATTTGATGACAGTGTCTCTGTCCTCACAGCACGTACGCCCCCGTCTCACCCCCACAACAAACCGTGTAGGGAATTTTATGAGGGTCCCTTAGTCAGTGTTGAGATATGAGGTCATTCACAAGGACACATGATGACGGTTGGGGCCTGAGCCTGGGCCCAGTGATTGAAACCCGGTCACTTTCCCCCGTCTGGGGCACTGTGGACATCTCACCCAAAGGACCAAGGCGAGGTAACCCGTGAAGAGCGGAGAAAGGTCAGCCCTTTATCTCATCTCTCACCTTGTCCTTTTTATGTGAAGGGTTTTTATAGCCTAATTCTTGGGAGTAACTTTCTCCCTTAATTAAGAATTCTAATTTTAAAGCAAGTTCTGGCCTCTTTCTTTCCAGACTCATTCTGCTGTTTTGATTGGATTTCATGGCTAGGAATTAAGATCCTTATTTTGTCTGTTGTTTTTCTCCATGGTTGGTTATCGTGGCGGACTGCTGCTTTACCGAGGTCATAACATGCTTGTCTCGTTGGAATATCAATAAAGGCAGCGGGTCTTAGTGAGAGGCTAAGCCGTATGCAAGGCCCCCGTGAGCCCTCTTTTCTCAAATGCCTTAGTCCCTTGAACTTTTCTTCGTAGAGAATCCTGAGGAAAATCAGGATGTCTCTGTGAGAGCCTGGAGACTAGAAGTTTGACAAGGTCAGTTCCCTGGACAGAAGCTCGAGGACACCCAGGAAAGTGCACTTTCTTTTGGGTGTCACGCATCGTGGGTGCCCCCAAACTTCACACGGTTGCGGGGAAGGGAACGGTCCTCGCTGTGACTCGGTGACAGCACTGAAGAGCCCATCTTGGTGCCGCCCACAGGGAACACCTGGGTGGCCGGCAGGAAACCTGAGCAGTGTGCAGCATCATCAGAACAGAATGTTGGACCAAAACCCAATAACAAACAGAATCCCGAAAAGAAAAGCTAAATGATCCCCTGTTACTTAACGTGCCTGAGATCGTTTGAAACAATAATCTGGATGTTGCCCCTGGCCAGAGACAGGGAGTGACAGTGTGACTACAGGCGAAGAAAAGATAAATGCCAGATTCGAAAGAAGGGTTAGTTCTCGGGAGCCACGGAGAGATCTGGGAGGCGGTCCCAGGAGCAGCAATAATGTCTCTGATTTTTTAAATAAAAATAATTGGCAGATATGTGGATCTTAATATACCATAGTTTTCATACTTTTCAAAGCTGTTTTTTTAAAAGAGGCAGAGCCTTTTCCACCTCCACTTGGCTATGACTTTATCTTCAGGAGCCCATGGGTTTGACACTTCTTTGTCTCCTGTCCATGGTCCTGTCAGACTTGTTTGTCACAGCCTTTTACTGCTTCATGGTATCAGCACAAGTGAGGGACCGGGAGGACGAGAAGCCCCACCTTCTGCCACTTAAGTGTAGGATGTAAAAGTTGGTCAAAGTTAACAGAGGCAACTTGAATTCCTAATAAATTCATTGAGAATCTCCTTCCAGAGCAGAGGGGCAGCTGGGGTTAGAGGCAGGGGGCAGAGGTGTTCTGAAAAGCTGGTATGTCCTCTTGCCTTACTGCCCTGTCCCTTGGTGTATCTAGTTCTGAAACCAACTGTTTCCTTTGCATTAACAGCATGGCCGGACCCCCTTGCACCTTGCTGCCAATAAGGGCCATCTCTCTGTGGTCCAGATTCTGCTGAAGGCTGGCTGTGACCTCGACCTGCAGGATGATGTAAGTAGAAGCATCATTCCCTCCAGAGAAGGGTTGGCAGAGGAACTCGTCTGCAGTCACGGCCCTCAGTGCAGATGCTGGCGGTGTGAGCAGGGCGGGTACTAGATGCTTGCCAGAAGTTTCGTTTGTGTGTCTTTTGTCTCTCGCCTGGCCCCTGTTCTTGGGGCCCATTCTCAGCAATGAAGGAGCTCGCAGGAGGCTCTTGGGTTGTGGTTCTTTTTGCCCCATTAGCATCTGAGTGCAGAGTCTGAGGGCATTGGCCTAGGTCCTGTTTTAGGACAGAGGACTCTCTCTTACAGTGAGTGTGGGAAAGACCCATTGGATGTGTGCCAAATTTACTGCTGAAGAAAAGGTGAGGCTTAACACCCATCCTCCTCCTTTGTCTTAACTTCCCTTAGTGTACATGTAGCTTGAAGTTCCATCCCAACTAAAAAGGGGGAAAGGGACTTATGCAAGATCAAGGCCTCTTGAAAGAGTTTGCTGGTGGTTCTGTGCTCTTAGTGAGGGCATCCGACTCCCGTCATCACTGAGATGTCCATCCAGGTTGTTGGGGGAGGAATCCCACTGGCTCCTTCCGCATCGACTATCCAGTCTGAGTCTGTGAGCTTTGGCCAAGTAGGACTGCGCAGCACAGAGCTTGTTCTTTTGGGTCCTTGGAGAAGGTGGCGTCTCCAAGGAGGGACGGAGTAAATTGCCCTCCAGTGAGTTTTCAGGAAGAAACAGTATGGAAATGTGCTTGGAAATGATTTTCAGAAACTGTTAACTCCTTTTTTTTTCCTTTTTTTAAAAATTATTTTATTTGGGGTATTTTGCTTGCTTGGTGCCTGCACAGACTAGAATAGGGTATCGATCCAGAACTGGAGTTATAGGTGGTTGTGAACACCATATGGGTGCTGGGAATCAAATTCAGGTCCTTTGAAAGAGCAGCAATTACTCTTAATCATTGAGCCAGCTCTTCGGTGCCGCCCGCCCCCCTCATGATGTCCCAGAGTTCTAAGACGTAAAAGTCCTGTGTGTAAGCAGCATCTCACAGAGTCTCGCCTTGTCACAACTTCTTCCAATATCATTACCTAGAATATTCCTTGCAAATCCACACAGTAGCCTAAAATTTGACAAACACATTCACAGATGACTTGGTTATATAGCAAGTTTGAGACTAGCCTTGGATACGTGAGTCCTGTCTGTTTAGGCTAGCCTTGCATACATGAGACCCTGTACTCGCTAGCCTTGGATAAATGAGATCTGTCTATATAGGCAGGCGGACAGGCAGGCACACAAACTGGTTTTATGCATGGCCAGCAGAGGGTTATCAGCATCTCATATAAATCTCTGTATGGGATCACCAGGGGTGTTATTCTCAAAAATGCAGACTTAGCTCTAAGCTGTTGATTCTCACCTTGGTCATGACACTGTATTTTTCTACACTATAATCAATATAACATTCCTGACCCATATCGTCTCCTTAGAGGACAGGAGGAAAATAAAGGGAGATGAGCAAAATAAATAGTCAGAGGGAAGGTGGGATCTCGAGCTGCTGGCGCAAGAATGTTGGGATATTCTAGCCTTCTCTTTGATTATTAAGATTCTTTTTTTTTTTTTTTTTTTGGTTTTTCAGGCTGGTCTCGAACTCACAGAGATCCGCCTGCCTCTGCCTCCCGAGTGCTGGGATTAAAGGCGGGCGCCACCATCGCCCGGCATTATTAAGGTTCTTGCTTGCTATCGTGGCAAGGTCACAAAGTCAGGCCTGCCAACCCATCCAACCAAACACCCTCACTGTGGTCTGAGGCTCGCTGTGGTCTCATGCAGCAGACACCATGCTGAGGTTTCAGATATGGAAGGAAGCAGAGAAGACAAGAATTCTCACAGCGCACGAAGGAAAGCCAGCCCTGCGTTTGGGTAAAGCACCTCCCTCATCGAGTCATTGGGTCTTTTCCCTCATTTCCTGCTCTACACAGACAACACATACCTTGCTTCTTCATAGAACCACAGATAGAAAGAATACTGGAGAAGGCGGAACTGTTGCCATCCTCAGCTCTTACCTGTGTGCGTCCCACGCCTATTGACAATCGTCTTTGAGCTATCCATAAAAACGTATGAAATCACTTTATTAGCACTAAAGAAGAGGGGAACTTAACTATGGGAGAGTCGAGTTAGCAGTTCCCTATCTGGGAGTTGTGTAGAAACAGAATGTTGATGTTATGAAGATTCAATTCTAACTTCATATTCTACAGATACTGTTGTTTCTGGCATGGGAATATCTGAGAATTAGAGCAAGAATGACCTCCAGTGGCCTGGAGTGGGATTATTATGCGTTTCAACCCACAGCTCCCAGAGCAGTATCTGTCTTGCTTCCCGCTAATCCTATCAACGCTCAGTGGAGCTCAAATGCCATCTCTGATTGGTCAATGAGTAATCACGTGACTCCTACCCCAGAAATAGTCCAGGACCCTGTAAAGAGCATGAAGGAAGACAAAAATAAGAGAACGCAGAGAAGAAAGGCTAGGAAGGACCCTAGAAGATCTGAAAGAGAAGAGGTCAGCACCCCGCTTCGCGTGCCTACCTGTGTAGGGCTTGCTTACCGCAGGTTTGCTTGCAACTCTGGGGTCTTCCTCTTAAAGTGGGTGTGTCCCACCCGTGCATGACTGGGACTTCTTCCACGAGCTGGGCTTTGGAACACCCAATGCTTTTCACTACAAGGGAGATAGAAATACAAGTATTTCAGACAAAGATTTAGACCTTAAGTCCCAACGCTCTTGAGTGAGAAACACTGATGGCTCAGGAATACTGAGTGCTGTTTGCAGACAAGTCAGCATGTCAGATCCGAATGCCAACTGCAGTGTTGCTGCTGCGGCTAGTGTCTTCCTTTGCTTCCTCTCAGTTATCCATTCAACAGATGCCCTCAAGCTGCACTCTTAAACTTGCATAGTAAGGCAGCCTCCACCTCACAGAGACACCGTCTCCTTTTGGAGACCAGTGCTGAGGTTACCTGGCTTCCAAAGCTGGAAGCAGCTTGCTGTGAAGGAAAGGCACCTCGACAGTTTGAATTAGCCAGCTATCCTAGGCGAGGCTTATCAATATAACAAGAGAATTACATGGCCTGACTCCTGGCACGTAGTTAGGGGTCAGTAAATACAGAGTGAATATTGAGAAAATGTGTTGAGAGAGCTAGGTTTTCTTCTGTATTTTCTTTCAGTTTAAGAATTTTCTGGTTGATTCAGGTCATAGTCAAGCAGGGTTATGTCAGAATTTGCTGCGTGGGTCCGCCAATAGGTCAGGCATATCATTTGCATTATGTTTTAAAGAGGACATGTGGCTAGTAATATATTTGTAATATAATAATAATATATACTATGATAGTAGTTTTAATTTTGTAGGAGCCAAAAATTGATTCTCAAGTAACTGAGCGTACTTCAACCAAGGGTCTGGATTTAACTGTGCTGTGAAAGTCGTTCCATGGATGGCTGGAGGCAGCTCTTTGTCCCTGCGTTTGTCTTTCTCAGAAACTCTCACGCCCATCTTGGTCACCTAAGATGGCTGACTTATAAGAGTTGGAGGACGCGTCCTCTGGAACGGACCTAGCCACAGTTTGTCCTGCCATGGAGAGCAGGGCCAAGTGCCACAGCACAGTAGTAATAGATATGAGAAGCAAGGAGCCGAGCTCCCAGAGGGAAAAATAAAGCCGGAAGGGGACTTGCCTGCAGACAGGGCTACAATTGAACGGGCCAGCCAAGCTTGGGGTAGCTTGGCTTCTCGCTGCAGCTGAACACAAGTGTCAGATCTCCTTGAATCTTGACAATCCACTTGAAAATCTTCTGCCAAGAGCTGATCCAGGAGTTAGGTGCAGCTGCTTGTATCAAGTTAGAGTCTTGCAAAGAAGAGTTGTCTCAGAGGAAGCAAATATGTTCTAAGGCTTATCAAAGACATGCTAATCAAAGCTCCACGCTACCCCAAAGCTGCATCAGCTCTTGATTTCATGAGCAGCTGGTGGAACAGATGAAATGTTTGGTCTGAACCAAGACCTTCGTGTGATCCTTTGACAAGACCTATCTGCTTAGGGCATGGTGCTTGTACTTCATGCAGAATACAGAATGCAAGTCTCTTCTAAAAAGGTTGCTCCAAATGATCCAAGGAATGGCCGGCAGAATGCCTGTCGTTTGTGGGATGGTCAAAGGGCCTCTCCTATTGGGAGCCTCACTCAGGACTGCACTCATGGTTCTTGTCGAGAGCAATCTTTCTCATAATCATTTCGGGAAGACCCATGACTGATCTGATAGGGAAATAAGGTTTCCTAGAAACGCTAATGGAATTGTTTGGAGTCGAGACTCGGGGCACGATCCCATCTGACTTGTTTGAGCATTGAGCGCTCGTTCACCTGGAAAGACCTTCTCAGACGCCTGGCTCAGCCCATCTCTGCAGTCACTTACTGGGAGGGTAGACAGGAAGAAAAACAGTCCAGATCTAGCTTGTGAAGTGGTCAAGGACAAGGACAAGGAGAGAGTTGTTGACAGACATACCAATCACACTGCAGTCATGGGAGTGGGGATGGACGTCCTCACCCCAGCTCCGTGCAAGCCTCTTAGATCATCAAGTCAACTGTGGGAAAAGCTTGCTGAATGGGAAGCCTTTTCCTGTTGTCTTTTTATGGTTTAAGCTTGTGATTGGTGGTAGTTTTGTCTGATAGATGAAGTTATATGTGTTAAATATAAAAAATGTTGCCAAGTACTTTGACCAATTCTGAGTCTGTGTGGTCACCAGTGGCCATCACCAGCACTATTCTATAGGCAAAAACAGCGTCATTAGAAGGCAATTTAAGAGACATATCTTGTCTATGCAAACAACAGAGTTTTCCCACTGAGGGTCTATGACCTCCCTAGCTGCAGGTTCCTGACAGTTTATGCTACAGGCTGGGAATGCCTTCCTGTGGAAAATCTAGTCAGCAAGCAAGTGGTTTACCTCCCCACCCCCCTTAGTTAGTTTTCCATTGTTTCAGTAACACACCACAACCAAGGCCACTCACAAAGAAAGTGTTTAATTGGGCTTATGGTTTCAGAAGGTTGGAGGCCACTATGGGATGGTGGCAGGAACAGCCGAGAGTTTACATCTTAATCCTCACTGGAATGAACACACCAGGAATAGTTCAAGTGTTCCGAAACCTTCAAAGCTACCCCCAGTGATACACCTCATCTGGTAAGGTCACTCGACTGTTCCCAGGCAGCTCTACCAACTGAGGACCAAGTCTACAAACATATGAACCTATGGGGATGCATCTCATTTAAACCACTGCACCCCCCCACCACCACACCTGCCACTGTCACACCAATGGGCTTATCTTGCCTTGCTGGGTCTAGGCTGAGTAGGGTTATTAATGACAACTCTCTACTACCAACTCGAATGTATTCAAAAAAAGGAAGAAACTAAAAATTACTTTCTGTGATTTAAAATTTTCTAAAAAGTATGTTATGTGCATGAGTATTTTGCCTACATGCAAATATAAGCTCTCCATGCATGCCTGGTGCCCATGGAGGCCAGAAGAGGACATCAGATCCTCTGGAACTGGAGGTACAGATGGTTGTGAGCCGTGTGAGTGCTGGGAACTGAACCTGGGTTCTTGAGCCATCTCTCCAGCCCTCTTCTCTGTGAATTTTTAAAGAGAGGTTATTTTGTTTTGTTTTGGAAATAGCCTAGACTGGCTTTAACCTCATGATCCACCTGCCTTTGCCCTCTCAGCCTTGGGATTACAGGTGTGTGCCAGTGTACCCAGCCACATGTGTGTTTTGGCGTGGGTTTTCTACTGTGAAAACACACAAGCGTGTGCACACACACTCACAGTAACATGGAACACATCCTCTGAGCCATCTTTCAATCTAGTTCCTGAGTTAATCCCTGCACACCAGTCACTGCGGTCTGTTTCCAGAACTTCCCTCTTGGATTGCATGTCCTTCGTGTGTCTCTTTGAGGCCAATCTCAGTGAGGTCGGTGTGTTTCATCCAGCACCCTCCTGAAGTTGCTCTTTGTATCTGTCTTCCACAGTCTCCCCTGCCTCTCTTGGTCTGGGGTCCAGGGGAGTTCTGGAGTATGTCCCTAGCCCCTCTGTGTCTATCTGGAAATTTTGCTAATGGAAATCTTACCAGGAATCATAGAATCCAGTTTATTTAATTTTATTTTATGTGCATTGGTGTGAGGTGTCAGATCCCCTGCAACTGGATCTTCAGACAGTTGTAAGCTGCCATGTGGGTGCTGGGAATTGAACCTGGGTCCTGTGGAAGAGCAGTCAGTGCTCTTAACCACTGAGCCATCTCTCCAGCCCCCTAGGCCTACCTTTTCCTGTGAGGGTCCTGAGGCTCAGCGAGCTGATGGATCTATACCAGAGCTGTACATAAACCCGTTCTCCTGATCCCCTGGCCCTCTGCTCATCATTTCCACCTGAAAACATCCACATTGTCCACCCATCTCCCCTTTCATGCCCGGCTCTCAGGCTTGATTTGATTTGATTCCTGAACTGTGCTCCTAGAAGGCAGAGCTCAGAGCCTTCCCGTTAGCGCTCCCCACTTCTCACCTCTGGAGTGTTTATGCAGCCTCTCTGCCACAGTTAGGGGAAGAGTCAAGTTCTCTTTTGGTGCCTGAAGGAGAAACCTGTCCATCCCAGGAATCTGGTTGCTGAGAAGGGGTTAGAATGTGACATAAATCATCAAGAGGCCTCTCAGAAGTATGCGGCAAGAGGCCGCAGTCCCTGAGGCCTCCCCCACCCCCTCATCGCTCTCGGCTAGTGCAAATCAGTGAACAAATTACACACCTGTCATCAAAGCATGAGGTCCCGAAACTGCCACAGCTGGAGAGTGATTCCTCTATAATCCGGGCCTGAGGACCTAGTGGGGCATGGGATTGCAGGAGTTGCTGGTCGAAGTGTATGACGTCCACAGCCTGGCTCCCAGGCACGACTCCATTAGGTCATTGGAAGGAGCCTGGCTCTCCTTGGCAGGTAGATCTGAGGCCGGCAGTCATCCTTGCTATTGACAGAAGATCCCTTCCGGTTTATGAACCAAACTGCTCTGCCCACATGCATTCTCTACTAATGGAACCCCAAAGCTTGCCTTGCCTGTGGTGACCAAGCTCTTCTGCAAATAACCAGTCTCCTCCTTGAGGGGACAGGAGACAGCCTGGTGTCTGGCTTAAGGGAAGGAGCCATATGGTGGCCGATAAAGAAACCTGTTATTCTTCTCTCTGTGTTACTTTGCAGGGGGACCAGACAGCCTTGCACCGGGCCGCTGTGGTGGGAAACGTTGAGATCATCACAACGCTTATCCGGGAGGGTTGTGCCCTGGACAGACAGGACAAGGTGAGGAGGGTAGTAAGGGCTGCAGGACCCTGGGGAGCTAAGGAGCCAGCTTGATTCACTGCGGTGTGTACACGAGGTTGTCCTTCTCCCACCATGCGATGAGAGAGGTCAACCTAGGTTTCTCTGAAAGAGGGGTTCCAGAAGTTGTGTTTGTTTACACACCCTTCCCTCTGTTGTGAGGCTCTGTGCTGACAACTTAGTCCAGGTCAGTGCAGAAGTCAGGACCTATGAAGGTCTACAGAAGGTGGGGGAAAGGCCCCCTCAGAAGCTCTGTTTCTTAGATGCACAAGCAAGTTAAATGTTTTAGCTCTGAAGAGAGTGAACTGAGGAATTTATTTCTTCCAAGAATCCCAGCACGTATGCCAGTGTTTTTAAATTGTCAAATCTTAAAATGTGGGATTTTTTTTTTAATATTTATTATTTATTATGTATACAATAGTCTGTCTGTGTGTATGCTGAAGGCCAGAAGAGGGCACCAGACCTTATTACAGATGGTTGTGAGCCACCGTGTGGTTGCTGGGAATTGAACTCAGGACCTTTGGAAGAGCTCTTAACCACTGAGCCATCTCTCCAGCCCCCAAAAATATATTTATTTATTTATTTATTATGTATACAATATTCTGTCTGTGTGTATGTCTGCAGGCCAGAAGAGGGCACCAGACCTCATTCCAGATGGTTGTGAGCCACCAGGTGGTTGCCGGGAATTGAACTCAGGACCTTTGGAAGAGTAGGCAATGCTCTTAAACACTGAGCCATCTCTCCAGCCCCAAAATGTGGGATTTTTGCATTTAAGTGCAGTACAGACTTCGCGTCCTCCCCCTTACACACACACACAGCTTTTCTTTCTTTCTTTTTTTTTTTTGAGGTTTCAATATTTTATTCAAGTTTTATTTTAAGTGATGTTAATTACAGCATTTGAAGGGGAGGAGCTAATTCCACACAAAATGGAAGACTCTCTAATGTACCCATTAAACTGCTAAAAAAAAGAGTGGTGTGGCTTTAACAGGTCACTTTAGATCCCTAGTGTTGTCATGGTGACCATAATCACCTGCCCAGCTTAAAGCTGTCTCATACTCTAGTGCAATGGTGTGTGAGAGAGAGAGAGAGAGAGAGAAGAAAAAAGAAGAGAGAAAAGAAAAAAACCATGCCACAACACAAGGAAGAATGAAGTCCTAAATGACGGCTCCATCGGCCCACTCTCTCCACCCTAAAATGGCACAAAGGAATAGCTAACCAGAAGAGTGCTTTTCTTTAAAGTGCCTTGCATGCACAGACAGTAAAGGCAGCACCAGGTTCCTCCGCACATCCAGGGGCTCCGGGTCAGAGCCCTTCCCGGTCTCCCTGTCACTTGCTGCTGCTGCTGCTCCTATAATGGTCCCAGCCGGGCCTTGTGGCCCCGGCCCTGCCCAGCCTTGTCTCTGGAACCCTGGCTCTCCTCTCGTGGGTGCCAGGTGCATTAGGTTTAGCTCTTTGGGGCCCATCTCTAGATGGACGTAACTGGAGAATGTGGTCCTGCCCGAGCAGGCCCATGTGTGAGTTCCTACCTGCCCGTCTTTCAGCCCCTCTATCAGAAGCAAATGGGAGCCAACTTATTAGTTTGTATTTAAAAGCCATGTATCTAGAAATCTTGCTTAGCTTTTTACAATCACTGTTTCTTTGATTTTTTGGTCATTTAGAATCCTGGGGGTTTTATGCTAACTAGAGACCACTGAATTTTGTTTGTTTGTTTTGTTTTGTTTTATTTCCGAGACAGGGTGTCTCTGCGTAGTGCTGGCTGTCCTGGAACTCACTCTGTTGACCAGGCTGACCTTGAACTCACAGAGATCCATCTGCCTCTGCTTCCCAAGTGCTGGGATTAAAAGTATGTGCCCAGCGAAACCATTAAATTTTGATAAAGAGATAGGTATGGTGTTACATGCCTTTTTTTTTTTTAATTTTTAGTTTTTGGAGATAGGGTTTCTCTGTGTAACCTTGACTGTCCTGGAACTTGCTCTGTAAAACTGGTCTCTAGTTAGCATAAAACCCCCAGGATTCTAAATGACCAATGAACTCACAGAGATCAGCCTGCCTCTGCCTCCAGAGTGCTGGGATTAAAGGCATATGCCCCAGCCACCCACTTACTTTATTTTATTTTGGTTTTTAGCACTCAGATCTTTTTATGCGCTCCATGGTTCTGATGGGTCCTATTGAGGAAGACCCTGTAGCCATCGTAATACATTGTTTTAGCAAGAAGAGCCAGACCATGGGTAATGTGCTATCTTCCAATGTGTTTACTCAGGATGGAAACACAGCCCTCCATGAAGCCGCCTGGCATGGGTTCAGCCAATCAGCCAAGCTGCTTGTTAAAGCGGGAGCCAACGTGCTTGCCAGGAACAAGGTGAGGCCCAGCAGCTGACCTCCTCCTTCACAGGTGAGGAGGGTTGTGGGAGTCTTTGTCCCGGGTTGTCTCCTGCCCGTGAGAAGCACCAAGCAGAGCTCACTGGGGCATGGAGAACCCTGCAGGGCAGGTTCATCTAGGAGGCTCACTGCAGAGGTAGGAGGGCTGTGCTCCAGGTAGGGTAAGCACACCACAGTGCTGCTGAAACCCCCGCTGGTGTGAGAGACACCCCCCCCCTCCCCGGGCCACTGCCGGGAACCTGTTCTCATCATTTGACCCTGTTACAAAGAATAGCAACAGAGAGTTGGCATGAAAAATGTCGGCAGAGAACCAAAATGCTGGCAGTCAGTAGAGGCAGGTAGGGTAAGTGGGCTGGGGAAATGGAACTGGAGCAGCTGCTTTGGGGAGGCAAGCTGTACTACAAAAGTGGTTCTGTAGGATAGCGTGTCAGCTCAGGGGTAGAACACTTAGCTCTGGTTCACAAGGTCCCCAGGTCAATCCCTGGCATCACCTAATAGGAAAAGAAGTTCTTACCTATTTGTAGGGTGGCTACCATCCCAGGTTTTGGTTGGTAAAGCAGCAAAGTGTGATACAAAGTTTTGTCCTTAAGTATACCTGTGATAGCAATAAGTAAAGCGGTAGAAGATGCAGGAGAGGAACCTAATATGATTCACTCAGAGCAAACACAATATAACTTAAGTCTCAGTTTCAATGATAACGTTAGGAGCCATGAAGGAGCACGACAGAGGAGTACATGATCACACATACATGCTTCCATGCTAATGTCAGTTTACCCTTTGTAAAAACCGAGCCTGGAAAGATAGCACCGACATATTAACAGTGGCTGTCTGCTTGAATTTAGACTTACTCATTTTTAGGGTCGTTTTTGCTTTGGTCCCTTTCTCAAGCTTTCTAAACGGAAGTGGCTATCTCGTCAGCCACTAGGAGAAGAGACATGTGTTATGTTAAAAGCAAAAGAAGTACTGTCAGTACTCTGAGAATATCCGCAGTAGTGTTTGAGAAGGGGTTGCCTTTTCTTTCCTTGGACGGCCAGGATGGATCTGAGGCCAGTACGTAAGGAGCCTGGGGAATTTCCCACAATGCACTTGCTTGGCTGATGGCCTCACATAGAGAAGTGGAGTACTGAGTCTGTGCCTGGGGAGGAACAGCCTGAGAACCATGCTCAGCATCAGACAGATATGCACGTGCGCTCACAACACACACACACACACACGAGTATGGCACAGTAGAACCAGAAACCAAGATCCTGCACAGACACCATCATACAAGGTCTTCAATAACAAGTTAGGCACAAGATCGAATACTAACCAGCCAATCAGAAATAGGCTTCATCAACATCTGACTTCTCTGGGCCTCGCCTGCTATAGTGCCTTAAATGAGAACTGGAGAAACTCTACTGAGCTAAGCAGGGGAGGTAGGAATATGGGGTCCCAGAGAATCTGCTACAGCTGCTTTGAAATCCCTTGGCCGTCACTACTCTTTCCAGCCCTTTCTAGCGTATGGTGAAGCAGGATGCTCTAGCGCTCATACAGGCAGAGGCGGATTCATTGCTCCACCTCCCCCATTGTCGTGTGTGTCTCCTCTCTGATCTCTTCTCTGTCTCGCACCTTCCTTTCTCTTTCCCTGCTCATCATGATTGTCCCTGGACTGTTTCAGAAGCCTCACAGTGGAGTAACCAGCTTGAGTTTGCTGCCTTTCCACCCTGCTGTTCTGCTGGCCAGAACCCTCTCAGTGACCAGTCTGCTCTGCTCTGGTGTCTCCCTGGCACGTGCCCGCTACACTTCACTGTGTCTCAAGAGGCGTCCTGGTGCCTCCATTTTAGGTGCAGCTCCTCCTTGCCTCTGCCTACAGCCATCTAACCTGGGCCTTCCCTGACCCCACTAGGCTGTTCTGCAGCTCTGCTTGGGCAGCTTTGTGGTCACATTGCTTATGCTTCCTTCATGGACTGACGCCTGCGGGATCCTGCAGGCTGCATAACCAGCAACACTTCCCTCATGTCCTCTCAGGTGGGGCTGTTCCATTCTTCAAGATAGTGCATAGTTGCTTGGCTTTTTATACCAACTGAGAAGTGGGTTGTCTTGGTTTGTAAAGAGGTTAACTTTGAGCTGGGAGCTCGTTAAGTCTTTGATTTAGACACACGTGTTGTTTGTGACATCTTATGGTCCATAAAGCACCCCAGGTCTGTCTGCTGCAGCATGTTGTCTCCTTAGCAGGTAGGGCTCCCAGAGGACTATGGAAAGCCACAGTTCTTTCTTAGGATAAAGTGGAGAAAGCTGCAGAAATACCCATAGGGTCATTCATGTCATCCCAACGAGAGATGTTTCCACTCTGCAGACAGCTTCTGAGGGGTCATCTTGAAAGTGCTACTTATTTAGCAAAAACAGCATCATGTTGGAGAGTCAGGACCCGTCACTTTGGGTGCTGATCATGCATCTACTGGAGGCCACATTTTTAATGGCAGGCTTGGAGGTGGGGTTGACATAAAGTCTACTTTTTAGGAATGAATCGTGTCCCATGCATTCAGACAAGCGTATGTGGTTGTGAAATTGCCAGCACCAACACAGAATGTTCTGTCACTTCCAGAAACATCTTTTGTACCCTTCGGTGGCAGTCCGCTAGTCGACCCCTCCAAGCCTCTACCAACCTCTAGTCTGTGTCGCCTTTTCAAAAATAAGCTGTGTTTCCATAAATGGTTGAGATCCCAACATGTTGTTAACACATGTTAGTCCTTTCTATTGCTGAGTGGGACTGTACTATGTGGATGTATGTTGTCCGTCCATACCTATACAGTGCTTGCTCTCTCTCTTGATTCATTTTATTTTACGTGTATGAGTGTTTGCCTGCATGTATGTACACATGCATGCCTGGTACCTGCAGAGGCCAGAAGAGGGCATCGAATCCTCTGGAATTGACTAGAGTTACCGATGGTTGTGAGCTGTCTGTGGGTGTTGGGAATTGAACCTGGGTCCTCTGGAAAGGCAGCAAGTGCTCTTAGTTTCTGAGCCATCTCTCCAAGACAATGTTTACTTTTCTCGAGCCAAGCAATTTCCCACAGAACTGATATTTCCCGGTCTCAAAGGACCCTTTAGTATGCTGGATTTCTAGGGCCATTGGGTTTCTTTGATTTCACTCATTTTTTCAGCACGTATTGACCACCACCGTAAAGTCAGCAGCTCAGAGATCAAATCTTTAGCCACAAGTAGATGCCTTGCTGTGGAGAGCTAAGTCCATGGTTCTCAGCCTGGAAATTAAAACCTCAATAAACAACTAAATAAAAAATAAAGGTCACCTCTAAGCCAGGCTTGATTATCAGAGAGATTCTCAGAATGTGAGACATTGACTGCTAGGTCGGGCTTCACCCTCAGGCTGAGGAAATTCGAGTCCGGAACAGAACAGGGCCACAGTCCTGCACCCAGGAGCTTCCGGCGTGCCGCAAGGGTAACAGGGAGGGTTGAGGCAGCCGACCTCACCAGGCTGCTGGCTCGCCATCCTCCGCATCCCAAGGGATAATGCCTGGCACGGCTAATTAAGGCATGGCTAATTAAGCCACAGTTATGAAGAGTAAGTGATGATAAGGTTTTATTTGTTTGTTCATTATCTACTTCCAATGTTGCAGTGTTCTTTTTCAAAAAGAATGTAACACCTGGAGGGGAGGGGAAGGCACGAGGCTCTGGGGGGGGGGGGCACCACACCTCTTCAGGTCACCAGGACAAAGCCTCGAGCCAGCATTTGGTCAACGTGTGCTCAGACTACCTCACCTGATTTTCCCATTAAGTAAGGAGAAAACGCTTTTCTTGGGGTTTTCTGCAGCTGTTAGGATCTATTCCCCTAGAATCAAAGAGTTCTGTTCACACTATGCCATTTGCAAAATTATTGTGGACATTTTTCTGAGGTGGTATAGGAAGCTGCAGTATCGCCTCTTAGACCAAGATTCTTTCTTTCTTTTTTTGGGGGGAGTTTTTCGAGACAGGGTTTCTCTGTAGCTTTTGGTTCCTGTCCTGCTGGAACTAGCTCTTGTAGACCAGGCTGGCCTCGAACTCACAGAGATCCGCCTGTCTCTGCCTCCCGAGTGCTGGGATTAAAGGCGTGCGTCATCACCGCCCGGCTCATGTGTTTTAAAAAAGTCTTTAAAAAACACTGAAGAACAGACATCTCAATACAGGCCTACAAGACAAAGTTAGCCACCATCCCACCCCACTTCCTGGAAGTGTCCGAACCCAGCTACTGCCCATGCTGCCCAGGGCCTGAGGAAGGGGACTCAAGCTCCATTTCTGGTCAAGAAGTCAACATAAGCATGTGACGTGCTTTTCTGAATGACTCTAACCCGTGAGGGGCAGAGACAGGACTCAGAGCCAAAGTTTAGGGACAGAGCTGACTCTACAGCCTGTTTGGACTCTAGCTTCATGGTTCTTACATCTGAAACACCAGCTGAGGTCTGTCACGATGCAGAACTGTGACAATGGCTTCTCCTGGAGGAAGAATCTCTGTGTGCACGGCAGGTCTGTGCTGCTAATGCGTTCCCCTTCTCTCCTTCTCTCTCGAAGGTAGGGAGCCCGGTATGCTGCTAACTTGACCCTTCTTTCTCCTCTCTCCCAGGCAGGGAACACGGCTCTGCACCTGGCCTGCCAGAACAGCCGCTCCCAGAGCACACGCGTCCTCCTGCTGGGCGGCTCCCGGGCTGACCTCAAAAATAACGTGAGTGAATGCACCAGCTTCTGTGTTGTTTTGCCTTGGAAAGGAATCCCCAAAGCAGAGTCAGTGTTGATATCTAGAAACTAAGGCGCCAGAGTGTTTGGGGCCTAATCTCCAAATTAATTTTTTGCTGATTTTCTCAGGGGTCATTTAAGGGGAAATTCTGCTTTCTCCATTTGTGCCTTGAGTTTACTTTCTCGCCACATGTCTGTCAGACTCTGATAGCTGGTCCATCAGTGATTTTCAACCTGTGGGTCATGACCCCTTAGCAAACCTCTCCCTCACAATATATTTATACTACACTTCATAACAGTAGCAAAATTACAGTTATGAAATAGCAACGAAATAATTTAATGGCTGGCTGGGGTCACCATAACATGAGGAACTGTATTAAAGGGTCAAAGCGCTGAGAAGGTTGAGGACCACTGATTTACGTGTTTTAAGAACGTCTACCCATGTAGAGCACTGTAGAGCTACTGTCTGAGACAGTACCAGGCAGGGCTGTCCTGGGGCCCTCTTCTGGGGCAGCTGTTGACCACTGCAGTGTTCTTCCCACGAGCAGGCAGGGCAGTGGCTGTAGAAGGATGTGTCACTCAAAGGACTTGAGAGCATCCTACTTCCTGTGTTTTCTGAGGAGAGTCTGTGGCGTAAGCTTTTCTCAGAAATACTAATATCTCCCTGCTTGGGACAGACTTATATAATATAGTTCTAGAATTCCCTATGCTAAGTGGCTGCGATCTAGACAGACAAGAAACCTCAGCAGGAGCCCGTCGAGCGTCGTGACGGTCTGTCTCTGTGTTGTCACAGGCAGTGGAGTCTGGCTTTGCCCACTAAGAAGGATTCTGAGAGTCTTCTGATTCCGCAGCTCCTTAGGCTGCATTGCTCCAGAGAGGATGTTAGCATCCTTCCTGCTGGGTCTCATTCCAAAGCAACATCGTTGTCTTAACTTGATTTATTCCAGACACTGTGTTGTAGGGGAGGCCAGGGTCCGTGGAGCCTGTCACCCACATTAGCTTCTCCAAAGTGCTCATGGGGAGCAGGTGTCTAGTTTTATATACACAAAAGCAAAGCCAAGCAAAGGTTCTTGGGTTTGGAGCAGCTATGTTAAAGGGGCGGCTTGTCGTTCAGACTAACGCTTCCTACAGCATGGGCAGTTGTCTGACAGCTCTTAAGTGCTGACCTTTCTTGTTGTTAGGTTTCTATGCTGAGACTTTGGTTTCCATCCACAGGCAGGAGACACCTGTTTGCACGTGGCCGCGCGGTACAATCACTTGTCCATCGTTAAACTCCTTCTCAGTGCTTTCTGCTCTGTCCATGAGAAGAACCAGGTCAGTGCATGTACCCTCTTCACAGTGACCTGTGAATGATCTTGGGAGAGCTTGCCACGCTTTTGCTTATACTGTGATTTCATCGAGAACTCCTACAAAAACGGAGCGTGCTATAGGAAAGGAGCAAGGGATATAGGTGTCTCATGGATTCTGCTGTTTCATTTCCTGCACTGTTACTTCTGGGTGAACTGCTGGGTCTCTTGCTTCGTTTGCCTTAGTGAAGGACTGGGTACATAAACCTGAGATTAAAATTGGATTGTGGGGCAGATTAAACATGGCCTACAACAGTGACTTCAACCTGCCTATGAGAGCCATCAGGGACATGAAGATGCCACCCAAAGAGCCAAAATCTCTGTGGTTTAAGTTCAGTGGAATACTTTTGTAAATCTCCCTCCTGAAGGTGTGCCAGGTTGAGAATCATTAACTCATCAAAAGCTTCTCCCCAATAGCTTTCAGGTCAGAGGCTACCCACCTTTCCGTCCCCACCCACCAGTGTTAGCAGCGTGTGACAGCAGGGAACAAACCTCCCATCTCAAGCCCACCCTCACAAATCCCCACACCAAACCCATGCTGTACCCAAGTGAAATCAAGTCTAGGAGTATGATTCGAGTATCGATACTTCTTCAGGCGGGGAGTCACTTCCCCAACAGGACTAGTGATGGGGGTGAAATCTACCCAAAGATGGCTGAATTTCACGCTGCTGTGGCAAGGAGGGATGAGTCTCACGTCTGTGTTTCTCTCTCACTCCCTATGGAAATGACAGCCCGCCTTTGGGAGCTGGCTTCGTTTCAGGACCGATCATCCAGGAACACTTCCTATAAAGAGAATATGAAAACTTATAGGCTGGAAGGGAAAGTGGAGAAAGCAGTCAGCCTTAACCAAACCAGGCCTTTGTGTCCCCACCTAAGCCTGCAGATGAACTGTCTCGGCTCCCTGGTCCAGGCTGAAGGCCAGGCACAAGCCTTCTCTCAGCTTCTCCTCAGGCCCAACTCAGAAGCCAGGCACTAACTCCCTTGGCTAATACACGGGGTCCAGAGCTCTGGGTGAGATGGTCTCAGCACCTCAGCCTGCCTCCTAGGGGCTTGGAAGTCCTCCGTTCTCAGCAACCCAACTGGTCCTCTTCACCCCTACATACGTGACCCTGGTCTGTAGCTTCTGGACTGCATGTTATGAATGAACGTGTTAACTGTTCAGCTTTGTCCCCTCAAGGCTTTCGTTGTGAGCTTCACGTTTGCAGGACAAATTCTGCTTGGCTTTGGAGAGTGTCCTAGGCAGAGATGCACAGCTAGCCTGGGACCAATAGGCGTATTTAGCAAACTCTCTTCTGGTTGCTTACAGGCTGGAGACACAGCCCTCCATGTGGCTGCTGCCCTAAATCACAAGAAGGTGGTTAAAATCCTGCTGGAAGCTGGCGCGGACACGACCATTGTGAACAATGTAAGTTGAACGGCAGCTGTGAGTTTCACAGACTCACAGCCCTGCGCCTCCCCCCCCCCCCCCACACACACACCAGGATTCAGTGAGCTTCACACTCTTGGGTCCTCGTCTGGATTGGGCCAGCTCTGAGCAGCCCCAGGAGTTAACTCTTAGACCCTGGGCTGGTGTGAGCACAGCCTGGCGAGAAGAGAGTTCTGAAGGGTTCTCAACAAGCCGGCATGCGGGCCTCAAGATGGCCTCCTGGCCAGGTGTAAACCCATCCTGGGATTCTGCTTCTTTCTCTCGAGGGCTCTGCCTTCCCTCCCTCCCTCCCTCCCTCCCTCCCTCCCTCCCTCCCCCCCCTCCCCTCTTCATCCCTTCTGTCCGCTCTTCCTTCCTTCCTTTTCTCAGTATGCTTGATCGTTTCTATAAGTCCCATAGCCAGTACCCTTCTTCTTCCAAGAGGTCTGGGGCACTGAAGCTGACTTTCTTTATCTCTGTGTCTAGTTCACCCCACCCCCACCCCACCCCCTTCCTCCATTATATCTCTGAGCCTGCCTGGTGAAAGAGTTACCTTGTCCCTGGTGACCAGGACACACACACTCTCCTTCCCTTTGGAATCCCACTGACATCCTTTCCTGACTTTTAATCTTACAGACTACATCATGTCTGTAGCTCGCTGCTGAGACTGCTCCTATGGGAGACTTCGTGCCTAGAGGTGGATTTCCTGATCCTTTGTGTTGCTCAACAGAAATGCCCACCTCGGTCTTCCTCGTGTTTACGTCCCTCTTTGTCCCACCATCTGAGGCTAAGAGGTTTTAATGAGCCTTGCCGATGAGCTCTGCTGAGGCACTGAGGCTCAGGAGGAGTGGCCTTCTGCCTGAGTGTGATGAAGAGTGGAACTGCCCATTCCTGGGGTCCCTTTGTCACCTGCCTTCCCTGTGTCTTTCCTCAGGCAGGCCAGACCCCGCTGGAGACTGCCCGCCACCACAATAATCCTGAAGTTGCTCTGTTGCTCACCAAGGCTCCCCAGGTAGGACTTAAAGCATCTTACTGACCTGTGGGGCTACACAGTTGCCAGGATTCCTCTGGCTGTGCTCTGTTGAAGCCAGGTGAAAATAAATAAGAGTTGCTGGCTAAGAAGGGAGGCAGTGCAGAGTGTAGACGTCTGTGTGGCGCCAAGTCCAGCTCTTTATCCATCCTGCCATTCTCTCGCTGAGGTGTGAGCTTGCTATCACGAACTTCTGGGGCCCTACCCTGTCCATTCTGCTTCATGCCAGAGCTAAGACAGGACGATGTTCTGTGGTGTTTGCCATTGCTCATTCTAGTGGAAGCAATCAATTCCTTAGTGTTGGGAAAGCAGGCTCTTCCAGAGCAAGGCGTGGGAGCGCTGATTTGTCCATCGTATCAAGGCACAGAGACTTGGAAAGAATGTTCTGAGAACCATGCTGCCAGTATCCGAGCCCAGTGTGTCACATGGCCCTTTGAGAACCATGTTGCTAGTACAGTGGCCCAGTGTGTCACATGACCTTCAGAGTACCATGCCACTAAGTACCCAGGCCCAGCGTGTCACATGACCCTCGTTTCACTTAGTTTTAAAGACGTGCTCATATGGCTGGCAGCAGTTTCTACATTGCTGACAATTCTTCTCTTGTAAGAGGGACCAGCCTTGTGCACAGGGAGCGGGTGCTGCTCAGTGGTATCTGATGTGGGCATCGGGTGTGAGAAGCTGCTAGAAGCTTACTGCCCACTGTAGGGAGCCTGTGAAGTCCTGAGTGAATGTGTGCTGCTGACATGAGAGTGGCCATGCCAAGGACCCTGATGCCTCAGACCCGTGGGAGCCAGAGTCTTCCCCAGGTGATGTTGGGGGATGGGAAAACCAATGAGCCCTCAAGGCTAAGAATGGAGGGCTCCAAAGCCTTCTGGTCTATAAGTGAATGTTGAAAGAGTGTGCAAAACCTCTGCACCATAACTTTTCCCCCATAGATGCTTACAATCCGAAGACTGCTCCCATAGAGACTGCTCACACTCAGATTAGCTAAACCTTCCTGTTCAGTTGTATACCATAAACCCAGCCCCCTTGTATATAATGATCCCATACCCCTGTTCATCTGTATATAGTAAACATGCTGGACTTCTAAGGTGCAGCAGCCACCACATCAGAGGGAGCACAGCCAAGCTAATCTGAGCTTTGCTGTGTCTGTGTGTCCACGTGGTGTGGGAGGGCCTTCTGTCTGTGTGTTGCTTTTATTGGTTAATGAATAAAGAAGCTGCTTTTGAAAATATATATATATATATATATATATATATATATATATATATATGTATAGCCAGGCTGGAAAGGATATATAGCCGGGCCATGGTGGCGCACGCCTTTAATCCCAGCACTTGGGAGGCAGAGGCAGGTGGATCTCTGTGAGTTCGAGACCAGCCTGGTCTATAGAGCTAGTCCTAGGACAGGCTCCAAAGACACAGAGAAACCTTGTCTCGAAAAAAAAAAAAGGATATATATAGAGAGAGTAGGCAGAGTCAGAAGCCAGAGACAGATGCACCGAAACTTTGCCAGTAGGCCACAACCTCGTGGTGATGCACAGACTAGTGGAGATGGGTCAGTTTAGGATGTAAGGGCTAGCTAAAAATATGCTTAAGCTGTTGGCCAAACAGTATTGCAAATAGAATAATTTCTGAGTGATTATTTCATGGCCTGGGCAGCTGGGGACGAACAAGAGCCTCTGCCTACATCCACGTGTGTTCTTCATTTCCTTGTCCCTAGTCAGGGTCCCAGGACCCCGTTTCATGCAGGGATGTGGTACCTCACCTCACTCCAGCTTTGTGAAACAGAAAAATGCTGGTTTGTCACAGTCAGGAAGTAGAGAGTGTCATAGAAGTGTCCAGAGGCAGCAGTTCCGTCTGCTGTTTCAGCATTCAGCAGTTTGATCCCCACACAGCCCTGTTTATCCCCAGTCATACACACAGGCCAGTAGGGCTTGTGGGTTGCAGAATTCACCAGGCACATAGAGTGCCGTGTGTTCAGTCTACCTGTCGGTTGTCTGCCAGAGCTGGAGGATCTTCACCTTCGCTAGTCCCCTGAACTGGTCTCCATTGCATTCCTGTCTGAGAGATGGTTTGGGAGTGAGAGCACTGGCTGCTCTTGTCGAGGACCCAGGCTCAATTCCCAGCTCCCATGTTACAACCATCTGCAACTCCAGTTCCAAGGGTCCAGTGCCCTCTTCTGGCTTCTGTGGGAACTGCATGCATGTGATGCTCATCTGTAATAAAATACATTCTTTGCATATTGTAGTTTCACACACAACCTGCTTCGTCTGTCAAGAAAAATCTGTTTGTTGAAGCCCTTAGTTAAGTATGGCTTTTGGTGGCCACAGCAGCACTAAGAAGAGGCCGTTTCCCAAGGCCTCTGGACCAGTGTTCACAGAGTCCTGTGATCTGGAGAACACTGCCAATATTCTGTTTGGCCCCCGCTACTCTGAGACAGGCTGCATGCAGGCCGTACAGTCCTCTGCAGCTATTGGCATGGTCAGTGTTGGGACGTTTGCTTGCTGCTGCTGCTTGGATCAGGTGACCTTGTGTCTCTTGTCTGTGATGGCCCTGTTTGCAAATGTGAAGAATTTCAGGCTTGGGGTCAGCTGGGCCTTGATGTAAGATTCCACACAAGGGAGCAATCACCACTCTGTGAGACTCGCCGACGAGTCTGAACTCTCTGGGGCAATGGCTCTGAGACTTTTAGTATCCATTTATTTATTTATTTTTATTGTTTTGTTTTTCAAAACAGGGTTTCTCTGTGTAGCTTTGGAGCCTGTCCTGGAACTCACTCTGAAGACCAGGCTGGCCTCAAACTCACAGAGATCCCCCTGCCTCTGCCCCCTAGGTGCTGGAATTAAAGGAGTATGCCCACCACCACCTGGCAACTTTTATGTTCTTAAATACTGTGTGCCAGAGGCTGAAGGATCTTGGTGCCTCAGATCTGGGCTTGCTGGCTAAACACACTCTGCCAGCTAAACATCTTAGTGGCTAAGGACAGGCAGTGACAGCAAGTCCAGCCATCTCCTGTTCCCGGCTGATCCCGGCAGCTCCCCGTGTGATGAGAAGGAGCCCCTAATAGCCAAAATCATGTGCTAAAACTCCTTGTCTGGTTGATGCTGGGACCCCAACATCTATTGTCCTGTGCCTTTGTTGGCTCCTTCTGCTTTATTGCCTTGTTTTAGGGGCAGGTATCAGTCCTCCCTGGGGAACCACAGTTAGTCTGACGGCCTCCAGATATACCTCAGTGATGCCAGAATTAAACTGACGGGGTTTTTTTATACACCTTGATCAAGGAAACTAGAGGGTGGAAAATGGCTGTCACATGACCTGCCATTGCTTTCCTAGTTGTATGTAAGTGACATTCTCTGTTAAGCCAGGCACACCTATCTGGCCACACCAGCCCAGCACATAAATGCTTTTGTTATTATCATAGAAGCCTCTTGTGATCAGACACAATATACTTCCCATTTCTGGGTCCAGAGTTTTCCGTCACCACTAGTGTTTCCCACCATGCTGTGGGTTCTGCTAGGTCCATGTGCCACGCCCGGGGCACTCGGACACGTGTTGGTGCTGTGCCCCCTTTGCCCTTACAACGGTGGTGTTTTCTCTTTTAGATCTTGCGCTTTAGTCGTGGGCGAAGCCTGAGGAAAAGGAGAGAGAGGCTCAAGGAAGAGAGGAGGGCCCAGTCTGTGCCCAGAGATGAGGTGGCACAGAGCAAGGTATGAGGGACCCTCCCACAGACCTCAGGTACCGCTGCTGCCCTCCTTGGCCTGTCCTTTCCCCTGGGTTCAGGCTGCTGCCCCTTCCCCCTGTCCCTGTAGTTCCAGATCCTGTATCTTTGTGTGTGTGTGTGTGTGTGTGTGTGTGTGTGTGTGTGTGTGAGAGAGAGAGAGAGAGAGAGAGAGAGAGAGAGAGCATCCTTATCTTCCCTGTGTGCCCTGTGTGCCTGTGGCGTTTATTGCATGGTGGTCACAGCAGTACTGTACCCTGAATTGTACAGAGCTTCAGTTCTGCAGCTGTGCTGCCCCTGCTGTCCCCTGGGGCCTGGTTAGTAATGCAGATTCCCAGGGCTCAGCTTGGACCTGTTGGCACAGGAACTCTGGGTCAGGGCAGCCAGGTCTGTTTGAACAAGTTTTCTAGGTGATTCTGAGACCCACTAGGCTGCTTCTTCAGTTTCTAAAGAGAGAATGTGATGTGGGAGTGTCATCTATCTGTTGCTTTCATTGGTTAATTAATAAAGAAACTGCTTGGCCTTTGATAGGCCAGCCCTTAGGTGGGTGGAGTAGACAGAACAGAATTCTGGGAGAAAGAAAGCCGAGTCAGGCAGTCGCCATGATTCTCCTCTCCGAGGCAGATACAGGTTAAGAATCTCCCTGGTAAGCCACCAGCTCGTGGTGCTACACAGATTATTAGAAATGGGTTAATCAAGATGTGAGAATTAGCCAATAAGAGGCTAGAACTAATGGGCCGAGC
Source organism: Microtus oregoni (assembly GCF_018167655.1). Lineage (NCBI taxonomy): Eukaryota > Metazoa > Chordata > Mammalia > Rodentia > Cricetidae > Microtus > Microtus oregoni. The sequence goes on from NW_024543076.1 coordinate 13,883,837, forward strand.
AGTGTTTAAAAGAATCAGTTTCTGTGTAGTTATTTCGGGTAAAGATAGCCGTGCAGGAGCTGGGCAGCGGGAAGCGGCCCGGCCTGCAGCTCCTACTACAGAGTGGCACCCAACGTGTAACAAAGTCCACGTAAAACCTGAGAGAGCTTAATTTTAGACAGAGAAAAAACAGAGTTTAATGCAGATTTTTGCTGTTTGTTGGTGGCGTGCTGTAGAGAGATTTCCTGATTCAGCAACAGCAGCAGAAAAAAAAGCTGCGTCATTTTAAAACGCGGCTTCCTGGGGCTGTGCTGCCAGTGCAAACTTTGGCTTTAAAGCATTTCAATGGCTTTTATGGGACTGGATGTTTGTGTTCCCGCTTGGGATTGGAAGGAGAGTGCTCTGAGACCTTGCCGATGGCTCAACGCTCTCCACCTGAGGTGATTCTGAGACCCACTAGGCTGCTTCTTCGGATTCTAAAGAGAGAATGGAGTAAGGCAACTCTCCTGGCTTCTGTGTGTCAGAAAAAGGTGACACGGGGCAAACCAGGGTTGTATAATAGATAGAATACAAGCTTGCTGGACTTGGAGATTTACCCTTCAGTGGGTGCCGTTGTGCAGTGTGCAATATATTTGATATCCTTTGTAAGTTCCTTTTGGGGGGAAAGAGGTCTCACTGTGTAGTCCTGGCTGATCTGGATGGAGCTTGCTAGCTAAACTGACCTTGAACTCCTAGAGATCTGATCCACCTGTCTCTGCTGAGATTAAAGGCATGTGTGAGGTACCTGGGTCTTTGAGAGTTCCTGGCAGGGACTATGTTACAGAGATCTTTTTAGACACATAAGATGTTATTACTAAGCTGGGCATGGTGCCACACACCTTTGATCTAAGCACCACAGTAAGCACCCAAGAGCATACTTCATTTCATCCCAATAAAAGCCCAGCCAGCCAGAAGCTGTTGCTGAGCCTGCCCACCAGGCAGAAACGCCTGTCACTGGCTGATGTCCCTGTGGGTCCGTGATTGGGTGGGATCTTGTAAGCACAAGTTTACCCTGCTGGGTCAAAGGCCAAAGGCTCAAGTGGAACAATCTGGGGGCTTTTCTTTTGTAGGGAAGTGTCTCAGCAGGAGATACCCCCAGCAGTGAGCAAGCTGTCCCCCCAAAAGAGGAAGCTAAAAGAGATTGCCCATCTGCTTCCCAGGAGCCCAGAAAGGAGGAAAGGAGAAGAAAGTCAAGGCCGGAGGTCAGGAGCAAGCAAGGGTGGGGGGGGGGGGAGGGGGGATTGGGGGTGGCATTAGGGGTTGGCTTGGAGGAGGGTCTGGGGTTACCTCCCAGGCTGGGACACCGTGCCTCTGGCTGGCTGTTTGGGAATGAGTACAAAGATGAAATTTACTGGCTGGAGACACCGGAGAGGGTGCTCACATGTTTCTGGGTGGCTGTGCTGCTCTGAGCTCAGAAGCAAGGTGGGGTTCTTTATATTTTATTTCTGAGAGGGGTGTCTTCTTTCTTCCCACAGGTGTCAGCACTATCTGACCCCACCCCAGCAGCAGACCAACAGCCTGGACACCAAAGGAACCTGCACAGTCATCACCACCCCAAAAAGAAGAGCAGACATCGATGCTGGTCCCCACCTCCGCCCCATGGATTCAGAGCATACCAGCTCTACACACTGTACCGGGGCGCAGATGGAAAAGTCATGCAGGTATCACCAGTTCTGACGGGCTAGCAGCCTGCAAACGCCAAGGGCTGGAGAAGCCCGTGCCTGGAGGTCAATGGCCACCCAGGGCTTGACTTAGTCAGACCTGAGTCACAAGGGCCCCCCCATCCGAAGACTGCAGCTTTACCATGTCATGTAGGCCCCAGAAAAAGTCCCTGTCCATAGCATCTGTACCATCCTGAGGGGACTTCTGTCTTGAGGCCTCAGAGTAGGCATTCTGTCCTGAACCCCAGAGGATCAAGCCTCTTTAAGTTAGTTACAGTATCTCACCCTCTGAATCTCAGTCCCTTTGGACTGAGACAGGACGTTACGACATTCCAAAGCTAGGAATAATGGGGATAAGTCTGTGCTCTCAGTCCTCTGCCTCCTGCTGGTATCCTACTTGGCACAGTGGTTGCCCAAGGACTAATTTACTATTCTCTCTGTGTGTGTGTGTGTGTGTGTGTGTGTGTGTGTGTGTGTGTGTGTGCGCACTTACAGAGGCCAGAGGAGAGTGCTGGGTACCATGCTCTATCACTTTATGTCTTTTTTTTTAAGGATTTAATTATTTATTAAGCATACAATGTACTGCTGGTGTGGAAGGCACCAGGTCTCATTATAGTTGGCTGCGAGCCACCATGTGGTTGCTAGGAATTGAACTTAGGACCTCTGGAAGTGCAGCCAGTACTCTTACCCTCTGAGCCATCTCTCCAGCCCCCACATCTTTACATCTTATTCCTTTGAGACAGCGTCTTCCACTGAACCTGGAGGCCAGCAAGCCCCAGTGATCCTCCTGTTTCTGCGATTACAGATGTGCATGCCTGGATTTTTCTGTGGGTGGGAGGATCTGAACTCAGGTCCTCGGGCTTGCGCAGTGAATGCTCTCGCCCACTGAGCCGTCTTTCTAGCCCCTGATTCCCTCTTCATCCCCCCCAGGCTCCGATAAAGGGTTGTCGCTGTGAACCTCTCATCAACAAGCTGGAGAACCAGCTGGAGGCGACTGTGGAGGAGCTCAAAGCCGAGCTGGGATCGGTGCAGGATAAAGTGAACGCAAAGCTGGGACAGATGGAGAGCAAGACCCAGCACCAAGTAAGCCAGTGGCTCCGTCTCCTGATGACAGGTGTGAAGGCAGAGGCGACTCAAAGACCTCAGGGCTTGTGGTGTGGCTCAGTGCTAGAGCCCTGGCCGAGCGTGTGCCAACCGTGGGCATATGCTGGAAGTTACGTGTTCCTGCCAGGCATGGTGACGCATACCTGTAGTGCCAGCATGTGGGAGACTGAGTCAGGAGGATCACAGATTCAAGGACAGTCTGGGCAATAGTGAGATTTGGTTTCTAGAAAGAGATGGGGGAGGGGAGAAGCTGGGTGGTTGTGGCGGTGTACGCCTTTAATCCCAGCCTTTGGGAGTCACAGGCAGGCAGATCTCTGTGAATTTGAGGCCAGCCTGGTCTACAAGAGCTAGTTCCAGGACAGCCAGGGCTACACAGAGAAACCCTGTCTCAGAAAGGAAACAAAAACAAAGCAAAACAAACAAAAAAATAGTGAAAGAGAAAAAGGGAAAGGGAAAGGGAAGGAAGGAAGGAAGGAAGGCAGGCAATACATTTCCATTACAGCGTTTTTTTAAAAAAACTATTAATATTTAAGTTTATTTTCTTCATCAGTGTTCTGCTGAGACTGGGTTCATGGTTTCAGGCTCACCTCAGATGCCCTTTGTAGCTGAGGAGGCCTCGGATTTGTGGCCTTCCACCCCCCATTGCCCGAATGCTGGGGTTGCAGGTCTGCCTTCCACCTCTGGTCTCATGTGCTGGGGACTGAACCCAGGCCTTCGGGTGTGTTAAGCAAGCACTTACCAAGTGAGGTACACCACCAGCTCCTGCACTCAGCTTTCTGTCAGGAAAGCTGACGAACACAAAGAAAAGCCAAGAGAAGATGATGATGGAATAGCACTGCTTTTATACTCATAGTGAGAGTCAACCAATTTTCTGTTTTGGTTTTAAGATAAAATCACACCATGTGGCCCAGGTGGGTCTTGAACTCTGACCCCTTTCCGAGTGCTGGAAGCACGGGCCTCCCATCCAGCTTCCGCTCTTGGTCTGCCGCCGTCCCTCCTCTCACCCCAGAGGAGACCGAGTTGCCGCGTCCTCTCGCTAGTTCAGTGTGCCCACTAGGGATAAGCCCCGGATCTATCACGTCTAAAAGAACCAACAATAACTGCGTGGTATCTGGGCCAGCTTTCACGGCTGTTCATGAGTATTTTATTTAGTTGTTTTTCACGGGTTATTCTTTTATTTAATCTTTTGAGATAAGTCTTAAGTAGCCCAGGCCATCCCCAAAGTTACTGCATTGCATAGCTGGGGTGATTGGTACATGCCGTCACACCCTGCTGCTTGGATGCTGTGGTCTCTCTGAGCAGCTCCCAGTTCCTTCCAGCTTTTTGTCTTTGGAGCATCCCTGCCGGTTGTCTCAGAGCGCCTGCTGTCTTCTGGATTGGCTCCCTAGGTTTTTCATGGGTGTTTAGGTTGTGTCTTCATCCCTGCATTTCTGCCCACAGAAAGGTCTGAGGCCATGAATGGTTCACAGTTCTGAGAGTGTAGTCCCTAGGCAGGGGTAGAGAGGCTGGCGAGGTGAACTCTTGGGCCTGTTCCTGATTTGCTGAGTTGAATTTAATCACCATGACTGGAATTCTGAGTGGGACCCACAAGTCTGTGACTAGCAAGACCTCCAAGTAGCTGCTTCTAAGTCCGTGAACAACAGTTCAATACAGTTACTTAGGTGCCAATAAAAACTTGTACAGGCATAAGTCATGGTCAGTGGTGTGAACTCCAGACTGAGCTCTGCATAGAGGCTCTTTAACGTCAGGGTACTTCAGGATCACTGATGCTAAGTTGGGTACTTGTTTTCTTCCACCGTGAAAGTATACTTTTCTCAGGACTAGGAAATACTCAATGAGTAAGATTTTTCATTGAGATACATTTTAAGTAAGCATATGGAATAATAGGCTTTGGAGAAAGCCCACGCCAGTAAAGAACTGTGATTCCTAGCACCATTTCCTAGCGCTGGCTTCCTCATCTTCGTGGGGTTTTTCAGCGCTCAGGACTGCCGTGATCTTTAGAGCCTTCTTTTCCATCCTGCTGTGTGCGTCACAGTGCAGTGCCGTGCCTGTGTGGGAGAGTGATATTTATGTACCCTTTTAATTTTATATGTCATGAGTACTGTCCTGTATTTTTATCTGCATAATATTCGCCTATTAAACAACGTAATTTACTTAACCACTTATTATTAGAGTTTTCTCCTACTCATAGGAATAATGTTAATGTAAACATTTATATATGTCATTTTTGGCTACTTCTCAGACTTTAAAGTGTTTTACATATAATTGTGTGTGTGTGTGTGTGGTGGAGGGCAGAGGACGACCCGTGGGAGCTTATTCTCTGCTCCGTGTGAGTCCCAGGGATCGAATTTCGGTTCAGTCTTGGTGGCGATGTCTTTACCTCTGACTCATCTTGCTGGCCCATCCTCAGCCTTGGGTTTAGTGTTAGGATGTGTTAATGTTCGGGATGAATGCTGGCAGCTTACCTTGGAGGAAGGGCGTGCCCATTTACATCCCTCCAGTATCTGTCTCAGATTTTTGCCATCATTTAATATTTTATTTTTTTCAAGTTTACATTATGTGGACATTTTACTGTAAGTTTTATTTCCTTGTTCATAGTGAAGCTGATATCTCTCTCTTTCTCTTGCTGGGGATGCTGAATTAACACACATCCTCACTCTGTCTCTTCCTCTTTCAGACAGTATCTCACTGTGTAACCCTGGCTGGCCTAGGACTTGCTATATAGACCAGGATGGCCTGGAACTCAGAGAGACCCCTGCCTCTGCCTCCAGCATGCTGGGATAACAGGTGCACCATGATGCCCACTGAGGCAGAACATTTTTCTGATCTACTTGCCTCTTGCATTCTGGGAAAAGAATATTTGAAAACTCTTCAGGTCATGATGTATTAATCAGTCTGTACCTCCAAAGGACTGGGCCAGATGAAAGCTAGATCCTTGCCCCCACCCTCAGGTTAGTGTGGGGAGGATGGCAGGTTGGCGAGAAGGCTCAGCCCTATTTCTAAGCGGCAAGGACAGGACGTGAGCCCAGCAGCGTAAGTCAGGTGCCTGAGCCAATGCTGTCACTTTTACACCTGGCTTCTTGGTGTGGACGTCTCTGTAGCAGAAGGGGAGGAGAGGGCATCCTGGGAAATAGGGAGAGTAAGCAGTTCCCAGAAAAACAGCGGAACCCAAGAGACACAGCTGCTCACCCACCTCTTCGGGAACTGGCACAGCCCCACTGAGAAAGTCTGCCTGCATCACCAACAAGACATGGCCCTTGTGGCTGGCCTCTTCCAACACTAGCTTTTTCTCTGTTTGGGGCCCTGTGAGATCAGTGAGCTTGGTCTAGCCTAGGAGTTAGGGCCCTACAGGAAATGTTACAAGGCCCCAGAAAGGTCTTTGACTAAATGATGGTGGTCACTTGTCCTCATAGCCTGCCCTGATTGCCTTTAATGAAGCCCTGGGAAACACGTTCACCGCGGTTTTTAGTTGTTCCTGATAGCTATGGCTCTTACATTTTAGGGCCTATCAGAATCCCTGCCTACATTTGCTGATGTTGTATATTTTTGTGAACTCATGGTCTATTAAGCGCTTAGGGCTTAGAATGAGAAAAAGGGACAACAGTGACCTTATAAGAAATATGTTCAGGAATTCTGAGAAGCTAGGGTTTCATACTGTGAACCAAGGACGGAAGGAGGAGCTGAAGCTGGTTCCCTCTTTCGTGGACTCTCCTGAGTGGGAGCCGGAGTCCATTTTTAGTCATTTCAGTATCCTCTGTCTCCTTGAACCCTAGATGTGTGTTTTGGACAAACTGATGGTGGAGCGGCTGTCGGCAGAGAGAACAGAATGCCTGAATCGCCTGCAGCAGCACACAGCTGCTGAGAAGCAGGAGGGGGAGAAGCGGCAGGTAAGAATCAGCCAGCCCTTCGCCCCTGAGTCATTGCCTGTCTGCCCAACTGGTCCAAGTCCAACAGTGCAAACCCAGAGGCTGAGAGTGCATTCCATAGCCTGTTGTTTGGTAGCTCCAGTAAAGTCAGTAGCAAAGGGCACGCAGTCTTGTTTGAGCCTGTTGCTGAGTCTGCTGGCAGGACGTGGAGACAGTATGCTGGAGAAGAAGCTGTTCTGTGATTGGGCCATTCATCAGCTTCCTCTTTGGGAGTCTACTGCCTTTCCGGGTCAGCAGCAGGGCTGAGTACCTGGGAGTTTCTGAAAGCAACCAAAAACACCTGGCTTGGAAGATTTGCAAGGCATTTAGGCATCTGAGTTCTAGTGACCTTGGTTTGGTGGTAGGCATGGCCGTGGGAGGATGAACAATCCCTAACCTTTCAATGTGTGTAACCTCAAGTGTTGTAATGTGAAAGTTCCTTCTTGGGGACCAGAGAGCTGGCTTAGCAAGTGTGTTCTACTCTCCAGAGGCCCCGTTGCTGGGTTGCTCACAACTGTGTGATTCCAGCTGCAGATCTCCTCACGCCCTTCTTCCCTCCCCTACATGCATACATGGGGCGAACATTCACACAAACACACACACACATTTTTTTTTATCAAGGAGTGGGGGCAAGGAAGAGAGAAGATGTGCACCCCAAGGCACATGTGTGGCGCTCAGGACAACTTGAGGAAGCCAGTTCTTTCCTCCTGTCTCGTGGGTTCTGGGGATTGAACTGAGGTCTTCAGACTTGGCTGCCAGCGTTTTCAACACTAAGCCATCTTACCAGCCCTTGAAATACACCTTTTAAAATAATTTTTTAAAGATTATTTTATTTATTTGTATGTGTGGGTGTTTCGTCTACATGTGTGTCTATGCACCTTGTGGGTGCCTGGTGCCCTTGGGTCTCCAGGACAGGAGTTAGACTGTAAAGTGGCTGTGAACTGACGTGTGGGTGCTGGGAATAAAACTTGGGTCCTCTAGGAGAGCAGTCTGCCCTTAGCCACTGAGCCATCTCTTCAGCCCCCCAAAAGTTCATTCTTGATGATTTAATTCATAAGCCATATCAAATTCAATCTTGTACGTATTATTTGTGATTTCAGATGTCCTTGGTGGACGAATTAAAAGCCTGGTGCATGTTGAAGATCCAGAATCTGGAGCTGAGGCTGTCTGGAGAGTCTCGAACCTGTAGAGCTAAATCCACACCATCTCCTTGTGACTCCTCTGCAGGTGACCCACACTCCCTGATCTGAACATTGTCCACAGAGCAGATCTGCAGCAAGCACAGTGAGGTCGGGTGTTAGGAAGCATGGCGTATCCAGACCCGTGAGAGCAAGGAATAAAACGAGGGATACTGACAGGTGGCCTGGTGTGTCTAAAGACCATGACCAAAAGCAGCCTGCTGAAGAAAGTGTTTATTTGGCTTAAACATCCCAGGTCACACTCCAGGGTAGGAGCTTGAGGCAGGAACCTGGAGACAGGAACTGAGACAGAGCGTGAAGGAGATACTGCTCACAGACTCGCTCTTCATAGCTTACTCGGCTTGCTTTCTCCTATACCCCAGGACCACTCACCCAGGGTAACAGCTCCCACAGTGGGCTGGGCTCACACATCAACCATTAGTGAAGAAACTGTGCCCGCAGTAGGCAATCTGATGGAGGTGGTTTCCCAGTTTAAGTCCCTCTTCCCACATGACCCTAGCTTATGTAAAACTGAGAAAAACCAACCAGCACAATGAGGGCCAGTAAATCCTGAAGATGAGGGGAGATGAAGGACCAGCTTTCTTTTGGGCGTGGCTTCCCCCTCCTTATTCCTACTCAAGTAGCCTTTTGCCTTTACCTAAACCTGCAAAGCTGTTTCAAGCAGTAGCGATGTCCCAAGCTTGCCCTAGGTGATAAGACACGCTCTCAATGAACTCTTACCCTGCAGTGAGTACACGTGATTATTTTTAAAGCTAGCACATGTTCGTTGTACAAAATGATGGTTCCATATTTCCACACACTTGCATCATCCCTGGTACCTCCACATCTGATAATTCATTTCCTTTTCCCAAACAGCCCCTCTTCTATGTTATTGCTTTTTAAAAAATCTAGATTCTAGTTGGAAATGGTGGCGCATGCCTTTAATCCTAGCACTCAGGAGGCATAGGCAAGTGGATCTCTGTGAGTTCAAGAGATCTACATTTTAAGTTCCAAGACAGTCAGAACTACACACACACTTTGTTTCAAAAAAATAAAAAAATTCTAGATTCTGAATATGTAGGAAAAATATGTACCATCCTTTTTCACCTGAGTTATTTCACTTATATTAATCTCAGGCTGTATCCATTTTCCTATAGATGATATCATTTTTTCTTTATGGCTGAATCAAACTTCATTGTGTGTGTAAGCCATATTTTATTTATACGGTAATTCTAAAGACATTAAAGCTGAGTAATTAGGTCCTACTGGGGAGCTTTGATAGGTCAAGTACTTCCTATAGCCCCATCTGTCTACATAGCTTTATCTTCATACCAACATATCGAGACAGCTGTGAGCCAACTCTTCATGCTAGGACTAGCTATGGAACTGCTGTAGTGAATGGAACATAGGTCAAGTGGATCAGGAGTGCTGCATACCTTCCTCTCAACTCTGCTGTACCCCGAAAATCATTCCCCCTCAAAAAGAGTTGCTGGTGGGGTGTGGGATAGTGCATACCTTTAACTCCAGCATTTAGGGTTAGCTGGTGGGGTGTGGGATAGCACACACCTTTAACCTCAGCACTTAGGTTAGCTGGTGGGGTGTGGGCTAACCTCAGCATTTAGGAATCAGTGGCATGTGGATCTCTGTGAGTTCAGGACGATATAGTGAGACCTAGTCTCAAACAAGCAAAGAAAAGGTCCAAAAAACAAATTGGTATATAGTTTTATGTCCCAGAAATGAAGAGCATGGGCATATTCCCCATCGTAGATCAGCACTCTTTCTGTGTGCTGAATTTACAGCACTGTAAATTCTGTCATTTTTAGGCATTAGAAACAAGACCCAGAGCTTTCTAGGGCAGACAAAACAGGATAAAGGCAAGGCCAGAAATTTACCCTATATGCTCTTCCTGTGGCTAACACAGAATCCAAGAGCCCTGCTGAACTAAGATGAGAATCCTGGAGAAAAAGATGAAAGAAGCTCAGAGAAGGGGTAGGAGGTGCCTAGAAAGGCTGAGGCTCTGCGCACCCCAGGACTCTCGAGTGAGGGAGACCCCAGATCTGTGGCTAAATAAGGACATGCTCTGACACTGTTTCTCCTTTGTAGATCAACCAGTGGTAGCTGCAGGGCCACTGGCAGCTTCCAACAGCTCCTCTCAGGTTGTGAGGCCCAAGGAGAAGGCACACAGTGCCACTGCTGCCCAGAGACAGCAGCAGGAACTGCTTCCCTCTGAGGGCACAGGCTCCCGGTTGAGGAAGATCAAGGCCCCGGCAGCCCCCTGCCCCTTGAATGGGGCTCCCAAGTGTGATCAGCAGACTGGGTCCTGTGTCAACAGAGGCACTCAAACCAAGAAGTCTGGCAGAAGTGGGCAGACCAAGCATCGAGGCCAGCAGCCCACGGCCAGCAGCCCCTGTGGGCAGCAGTCCTCAGCAGCGGGCGGTGATGTCCGAGATGCCTCGCAAGCCCTGGAGCTAACCCAGTACTTTTTTGAGGCTGTTTCTACCCAGATGGAAAAATGGTATGAACGGAAAATCGAAGAAGCACGAAACCAAGCCAGTCAGAAAGCCCAACAAGACGAGGCCACCCTGAAGGAGCACATCAGAAGCCTGGAAGAGGAGCTTGCCAAGCTGCGGACAAAGGTGCAGAAGTAAAACCCAGACCCTGAGGGGAAGCAACGGGACTTCTGGCTTGGTAACAGGGAAGTAACTGTGTCCCGGGAGCGAGGGATTGTGAACAAGGTGGAACTGCCCCTTGGAGTCACCAATCTGCTGTGGACACCTGCTTCTGTGCTCTCAAGTTACACCCAAGCCTGGGAAGCTTGAGGAGTTGCAGGTCTTACTCCTAATTCTAAACCTTAGGCCAGGTTTATAAAAGCAAACCACCCCAAGAAGAGAAGGTGTGTGCCTAAGTCTGTGATTCAGTGACATGGAATGTGTTAGGGGCAAAGATTACTCTCTGGGAAATCTACAAGTAGTTATTCGCATCCACGTCAACACACCTGCTGTGCCTAGCCGGTCCCAGCAGAGCCGGGACTCAGATGCAGGAAGCTTCTTTCTCCCCTGTAACTCTCAAAATGCTCATCTCTTAACTGGGTAAAAATCTTTCAGATTTTGAGGGTAAATACATTTTAATGATCTCAGTGTCCAGTATGTCTTAAAATAATTTTAAAGGTAGTGTAAATAAGGAGTAATTGCTGACTGAAAATGTTTGTCAGATGAGAAAAGTTTAAACCATTGGTCAGATACTGTGTTTTTAGTCAAAATAATTGCGACTGTTAGGAAAACATTCATGAAACAACTCCAGCCAGTTACTTAGACTTCCTTTCTGAATACAAGACTTTTGTTCTGTATTTTGTAAACAAAGCAATTTCACGGAAGTTTAATTTCTAATTGACTTCTCTCACTGAAGAACATCAAGGTAAAAAATTGACTAACTCGACTTCCGGCTTTTCTTGATTACTGAATGAAATGTACTAGAGACGGAGGAGGTGAAGATATCTCGGTCAAGACCTTGGATTTCTCTAGTAATCTTTTGGATCATGGATTATATCCGTCTCCACGTGCTCTACATATGCATAGAAAATTCAGTTGTTTCTCTAAGCCTAAAACCTAAAAACTACTGACCATGAATTGTGACTAAAATGCTGTTCATTGAGCCAAAGAGAAGTGATGATATTTCAGGAATTGTGTAGTTAGCCCTTTGTCAAGCCAAGTTTTTGTTTTTCCTTCTAGTGACAATCCATGAATACAGACATTCCTGTAAACGTGACAGGGATTTTGAGTACAGAGTCCAGTGAGTCCTAGTTCATGTGACGGACCTGTCTCTATCCTCTGTGTCTTGGGAGGTGCAACCCTTTCCCAATAAGATGTCGCTCACTCCTGAAGGGTCATTCCTTATTATACACCAAACTATTAGGAACTGCCTAATACTAAAGCGATGAAACCCTGAGCTCAGAGAGTTATGCTCCAAGCAGGAGTTATTTTCACTATTAGAATACTTCTTACCTCAAGACATCCCTGTTGAGAACTGCAGACGACAACTGTAATTGGACACCAGGTCTCTACCAGAGTATCTTGGTGGCTGTACTTTGATGATATACCTCCTACCCGTCAGAAGCAGGCAGCTTATCACTGTGAACTGGATATTTTGTCAAGTCATTAAGCATAGAGACCAGGCTACTGAATAAGGGCAGTCAGCCCCTTACCCACAGGGCTGACTTCCTAAGTGGTGGGTGTTTGTTGTTGGTTGACTGTGTACTCCTAGACTGGCTTTGAATTCATGATCTTCCTGTGGCGGCCTCTGAAGTCTGGGGTTAAAGGAGTGAGCCCCATAGCCAATCACGTTTTGTCTGTAGCACCAGGGTTAGGTTTGTCGCCGTTGTTCCTTAGTGTTGTGCGGCACTGCAGATCTGGTGTGCATTGTCCCCTGTGCCATGTGCTACAAGAAGCAAGTACCCCAGCCCTCCTTGACAAATCACTGTTTATACCATGTATTCTCATGCAGCTCATGTTTCAAACAGAGGCCTAAAGTGTCAACAGCTGTGGAAAAAGTCATAAAACAGTGAAGTTGTACATTATTCATGTCCTTTTTAAAAAACGAGTTAGCACATCCAGTATACTGTACACTAAATATCTGTGATAGATGTGTTAGCCCTCACATTGTTTTTGACTTGGGGATTCCAAAACAGGCTTTTCACATGTCTTTTTTAAAATTTTATTTTTGGTGAAAGGCATGTTGTCTAATGTTTTTCTCACCTTGAACTTGTGTTTCCTGCAAGCATTAAACATTGTTTTCAGTTCTGTTGGTTCTCTACTCCTTATTTATAGTCATTTGTTCTGCTGGCGGCATTCAAGAGTTCCTGAAAGAGAGCCTGCACCCAGTATTTTACTTACTTAGAGCAAATGCATCTAACGTCAACTTCAGGTGTCTTGCATCCTTTAATGTTGTTAATGCAAGCATATTAACACCACAAGGTACAAGACAGGATAGCACTTTTAAAAAATACAAGAACAAATTGATTTTCAGTAAATGCAAATGGTAATCAAAAAGGCTTAATCTTGTGTGTTGGGGGTGGGCACGTGAACATGAGTGCAGGTACTTGCTTGGCTCTGGGTCCCCTGGAGCTGGAGTAACAGGCAGTCAAAGCCACCCCATGTGGGTATTGGGACCCGAACTCGGGTCCTCTTCAAGGTTAGTATGCTCTTAACTGTTGAGCCACCTCTCCAACTCCCTAAAAATCTAAAACGAATATAATTTCTCAAAATCCTAAATCCTGTGATCTCTGATTTATTAGGATGACTTTTGTTTTTTAAATCTGGGCCTGATTCTATATAATCCTTTTCCAAGGCAGATTTAGGCTGCTTCTGTTCAGAATGGCCTTTTCCTTAGTTCTGCTGGCACTGCTGGTGTACCTGATGCTCACGTCCCCTTTCCTCGGTTTCCATGGACCGATGTTCAGGCACATCCACGGCAGTGCTTGCTGTGCTGAGTTTGAAAGGTGCAACCCGACGGCCCCTTTTAGAGACAGGTGATGCAGGGCAAACTGTGTGGCTTCAGCTGCTTACATGTTTCACAAAGCTTCTGTGTGAAATCTTTCTCCCGTTGGTTAATCTCTCTCTTTTGAGACAGGGTTTCAACTATGCAGATCTGGCTGGCCTAGAACTCAGGGTACTGGATTAGAGGTGTGCCTTTACAACAGGACTGATGTTGGTTCACGTGCATAGTCAATTGTTAAAACATCTTAAGTTCTAGGAACAAGTATGAGTCTGACATTCAAACAGATAACCTTACAGGAGACGCTCAGAAAGGGCGATAGGCTGTACAATCCTGAGTCCAGATAAACTGGATTCAAGATAAGTAAAACGTCACCAGCAGCTCCACCTGGCCAACATCTCAAGGAAATGTGGTCCTGTGCCCAAGGAAAACACTGCTGAAAGACCCTCCTCGTGACCCAGGTTCAATTCCTAGCACCCACATGGCAGCTCACAACTGTCTGTAACTATAGCTCTAAGGGATCCACACGCTCACACAGACACACATGCAGGCAAAACATCAATGCACATAAAATAAATAATCACACAAGAAAAAGCCAAACAAGCCTTGGCCTATTCGCCAGAGAGGGGCTATTCAAAGCACCCGAGTGAGCAAAGTAGACCTGTCCCTTGGAGATGAAGGGAAACCCGGGTACTGCACTAACCTTTCCCTCTGAAAACAATTCCATCCAAAGTGTTTTATCTGCTCTAGAAATAATTAGGCAGGGTGTGGTAGCACATACTCGGCACTCGGCAGAGGCAGGTGGATCTCTGACTCTAAGGCAGCCAGAGCTACATAGTAAGTTCAGAGAAACAAAATCAAACCCCAGCTTGCCTTAGGATGATTCGCAGCTGAATACGCTTTTAAAGAGTTCCCTGTACGCCACTTTGGACCATCATCAGCATCCACATCTCATGACTGCTGTTTAGTTCCAAGATATTAGACCTCCTCAGAGTCTGTATTTGAATTTGAATGTCAACCAACCACACGAGGTCTTCAAGACTGTTTACAGAGAGCAATGTGGCTCACATCTGCAATCCTGGCAGATGGTAGGTGGAGGATGGAGGATTAAAACAGAAGACCTGGTTTCAAAAACAAAAACCTAAATTGCTCACAAATGGTTGCTAGCTATGTCTGCACAGGCTGTATACTGGCTTAGAAAAGCATGGGATTAGCTCACTCACATGCAGAACTGTGCATGGGACCCCAGGGCTCCAGGAGGTGGCGCTGTGTTCAGGTCACATAGGTTAAGCACATTTTGCACCATCTTTCCAGGCACCCAGCACAAGAGAGTAGTCAGGTTCCCAGTCTGGAATCCCTATTGTTGACAGGACACCGACTTCTGCTTACAGGACAGTGTCAGAGTCCTCAACACGCTTCCACTTCCACATAGTTCACTCAATGTGTATGAATTTTATCTCAAGGGCCCCATGACAACTTTGTGATGTTTTCTTTCTCCATTTTTGAAGTGCAGTATACCAAGAATCTGCCTTGATGGCTCAGTGTCCACGAGGATGTTAGGCGCAGGAGTTGAAGAACTGCCCAGTCTTCCCTCCTCTTTCTGCTGTTTCAATGTTCTCAGCTTTTTCATTTCCAACCAAGCTCCAGGTGTTCTGAGGTCTTAGTGCTCTGGTCATGAAACCGTAGCACACCTGAACAAAGTAATTTCACAACCCTGAAGGGCAAAGCAGGCTTTCCAAGTTCTAGAGCAGTGGTTCTCAACCTTCCTAATGCTACCACCCTTGATACAGTTCCACATGTTGTGGGGACCCCAACCATAAAATTGTTTAATTGCTACTTCATGACTGTAATTTTGCTAATGGAAGCTTCTGGTATGTGGCCCCTGTTCAAGTTGAGACGCTGTGGTGGAGCACCTCCTAGAGTCAGTACAGTGCCCTGACAGTCCAATTTCTATTTTGGTTTTGTCTTTGCAGCTGAGGTAGGGAGGTCACACCAGACCCTTAGTCTAAAGATGATACAGCAAAACCCTCACATGCTGCACAGAGCATTAAACTGTTCACTGAAAACACACAAAGCTCTCCTGTTTCTAACAAAAACACGTATCTTCCCTGAACTGTAACCCTTACCTTCAAGCATGAGACCTGCAGATCTGGTTCTAACTGATGTAACGTTTAGACACACTGCCCAGCAGTCGTGGTGCACGCCTTTACTCCCAGCACTTAGGAGGCAGAGGCAGATGGATCTCTGTGAGTTCGAGGCCAGCCTGGTCTACAGAGCTAGTTCCACGACAGCCAAAGCTACACAGAAAAACCCTGACATATTGTGTTTATCGTAAACATATTCATTAGAACGTTTCCTGCAGCAGATGGAGAAATCGACTCTTGAGAATTACACCGCATACCCGTTTTATTATACCAAGGGTGTCTGTGGACCTAACCACATTCTCACTCAAAGTTAGTAGTCTTAGAATATTCAGAGTTGTAAAGCCATCCACTGGGAACGCTCTGTCCTAGTCTAAGCAGAGGCTCTGTTACACCTGGCTCCGCTAACTTAACAATGTTACCAAGGTCACCCACGGGGAGCATGGAGCAGTTCTTCACTCGTTTTATTGCAAAATAACATTTTACCGTACACTGCACTACATTTTAAATATCCAAGCATCTGTTCACGGATATTCTGAATCCAGTATCTGGTTAGCATGGAGAATGCTGGAACTCATAACGTGGTGGCGCACACCTTTAATCTGAGCACTCAAGAGGCAGAGGTAGGAGGATCTCTGGGTTTGAGGCCAGCCTGGTCTACAAAGAGAAAACCTGTGTCAAAAACCAAAAGAAAAAAAAAAAAAAGGTTGAATTCTGTATACACTTTTTATAGGCATGGCTTCAGTTCTCTTGATTAAAGCCTAGACTTGCTAATATACGAGGTAACTCTGTGTCACCTTTTATTTATTTATTTTAAATATTTTATTTATTTATTATGCATACAATATTCTGCCTGTGTGTATGCCTGCAGGCCAGAAGAGGGCACCAGACCTCATTACAGATGGTTTTGAGCCACCATGTGGTTGCCGGGAATTGAACTCAGGACCTTTGGAAGAGCAGGCAATGCTCTTAACCACTGAGCCATCTCTCCAGCCCCCTATTTATTTATTTTTAATCACATTTTTTCTCTCTGTTTTGTTTTGTTTCTGTGCCACAAAGACCATGTGATAGACAACTTTCTGAATTGGTTCTCTCCTTCCACCACACAGGTCCAGGGGTCAAACTCATGTTCCTGGCAGCAAAAACCTTATCCGTGGCGCCATCTCACCAAACCCTCTAGCTACCTGGCTACCTTTTCAAGAACTAACAGTCTGTTTCCCAGAGTGGCTGCTGCTGTTTTGCCTTCATCCGAGTGTACAGTTCCAAGTGCCCATCTTCACGCTAGTTCACTTGTGAATTGCAGCCACTGCAGTGGAAATGTCAGTGCTTTGACTTGCATGCTCGATTGACATAATCATCTTGTCCTATGATACCGTAGGTCCTTTGTGACAGTGGCTTTGAGCTCGTGCAAAATGCATGGGATCTGAAAACCTTCGGTTAAGACTTTGCTAAAGCGAGTGTCCTTTCTAATTCCTTTAGTTGCATATTGCCTTGAGTAATCATCATTCGGATGGTATCCTGGAGAAGAAAGGGGAAACCTGGTCATGGTTTTTACCAGGTTAACCATGGCACAGTTCTATTCTCCTATCTGCTACATTCAAGCAGCAAGAGTGGCTGGTTGCAGGTTGTAGCTGAGGGTTTACCATGCCCAAGGCTCTACATTCAATCCCAACACAAAAGAACCCCCAGCAAGAAACCAATAGTGGGAAGCGCAAGCCAGTTGCTGCTGCTGTACAACAATCGGCGGTGAGCAAAACAGACCACCTTATTGGCATATCCCAAGATGTCCGCTAACCTTGACAAGTTCAACAACACAACAGGGCAAAGGAGCCGTGGCCTCGGTATGGCCTTGCTCTCACCTCTTCTGTGGCGCTTTTGTTCCTTTTGAATTCTTCCCTGGCCCAGTCCTGAAGGTACTTTCGGTCAGCCTCGCTGGGAACTTGCCTAATCGCTCGGAAGATCTTTCTGTAGAGGAGGAGGACTTGCTGCCTTCTCATGAACTGCCCGGGGAAGGAGAAAAGCAAATTACAACTAAATACCCGCCCGCTCCATCTCAGCAAACAACTTGGGACCAGAAAAGTTCCTTTAAACGAAACAAGATAAAAAACCAAAGCTCATCCCGGCGGTTTGCTTGGGCAATGCACACCAACCCGCCCTCGGGAAGCTGCGCGCCGAGGAGGCGGTGGCTGTGGGAGCCAGGTCTCAGGGACAGTGCCTCAAAAGACCACAGGCGACACTGCTCCAGGCGGGCGCCGGGAGCCTGGGAGCTGGGGGAACCCGGGTTACCTGCTTCAGAGTCAGCGCCCCGGGAGGCAAGCGGGAGGACGCCATGGCACCCGCCTGCTGCGCAAGCTCGGAAGTGGAGCCTGGGGCTGACGGGAACACGGAAGCGGAAGTAGGAGGCGGGTGAGCCCGGTTTCTAGGAGACGGACGCTTGAGGCTTGTGTTTCTGCTGGAGTCAAAGCCTCAAGGAACTTGTCACCTAGGAGCTTAAGCGTTTTACCTGAGGGGAGAAATTGTGAGCTCTTTGAGCACCCTTGATGTGTATAACGGAAAAGACCGGCGTTTAAACTAACTGTTTCTACTTGGCATCTTGAAAGCTTTTCTTTTTCTCTGAGCTTTATCCTCAGCCTGTAGCCACAGCGATCATTGTGGCTCCATGCACTTTTCCTACTCATGGAGCCTCTGGCTTTTTGTTTTGTTCCCCCACACCACACACCTCGCAGTGTCCCGTATGTAACTGCGCAGAATAGCTCCAGATGCAGGACTCTAATTCTCAGTGTTGGCTTCACAGGCATCATGAGTGATGCTCAACCCTATGTGCTTTGTCAGATTTTCTCTATTGTGGGAGCTTGAGGCTCACACTTGAGGCATCAGCGTTGGTGACAAGCACCTTTACTGTCCGAGCCGTTTCGGCGGCCCTTGGAAATTTTCTTTATACAATTATAACCGCTTTAACTCTACATTAGCATGCTTGTTTCTTTCGAGACTTTCCAGTTTCATCTTCTCCCAGCTGTTGTAAAACTGTATCGCACTGACCAGCTTTCTTTAAATATATTTACTTCGTCTACAAGTTATTTTTATTAATGGCATGATATGGATCTAAGTTCTTTTCCCGCCCCTAGACTAAAAATTCAAGGTCATTTATTAAATAATTTATAACATACCAGGCGATGGTGGCCCACACCTTTAATCCCGGCACTCAGGAGGCAGAGACAGGTGGATCTCTGTGAGTTCGAGGCCAGCCTCATCTACAGAGTGAGGTCCAGGACAGGCTCTAAAGCTACAGAGAAACCCTGTCTCGAAAAACCAAAATAATAATAACAATAGTAATAATAATTAATAACTTTCCTTGGCCATGGTGGTAATCTTTTTGACCACAGAGTCTTTTAGGGTCTGAATCTGTCCAGGCTTTTTTTTTATTATTGACTTTTATTGAGCTCTACATTTTTCTCTTCTCCCCTCCCTTCCACTATCAGGCTTGTTTTAATCTTGGACTAGTAGTACGAGTAAATTTCATTTCGCTTTGAGGGGGAGTGGTAGGGGGGGCTGTGAGTTTTGGAGCTTGGATGGAAAAGTATCCTGGCAGTCGGGGGCCAAGGATTCGACAAAGTCACTGTAAGCTTTGCAGCTCTGCTGGGGGTGGGGAAGGTTTCCAGAGGGCTCTGCTCTGCTAGGGGGAAAGTTTCGCCATTAAAGTGCTGCAGCTCCACCCTGGCTCCCTCGAACGGTGTTCCAGATGGCCTCTGCTCGGGTGCAAGGGTCACACCGCGCAAGCCTCACTTAAGAGATTTACGGGGAGGAAAATAACCAGAACGGCAGCTGCCTCTATGATGAGAAACAACAAACTAAACAACACAGAGGTTATATAGGACTTCTTGGAGGGGAGACACTCAGGGATGTTTACAGTTGATGGAGTTTTGTGACCTGATTCTGGGGCAAGCTCAGGGAATTCCGGGACTGTTATACAGAGAAACCCTGTCTTGGAAATAAAACAAAACGACATAAAAAGAACAATGTGTGAATATACCAGTTGAATACAGTGTATTTGACTATAGTATAGTATATTGACTATAGAATATTTCAAATACACTAGATTTGAATATAGTAGGATATTTAAAGCCTGTTACCCAAGCGTAGCTCCAGCAGATATCTGAATAGAGTCAGACCTGTCAGCAAGGGATGATAACACTTGGTGGTCTCTTCAATTAAACTGATTAACCTCATACACGTACATATCACAGATTGAAATTACACAATGACGTCTTGCCACGGTGATCTAACTACTCAAGAACACCAACGATCAGCCTGCTGTACTTCAATAGTTTTACTGGCTTTTGATACTAAGTAATCCTGGAACTCAGACCTACCTGCCTCTGCCTCTCAAGGGCCAAGATTCAAGGTGCCGTGGTACAGCACCCCCTTTCCAGGCTGCGGGGACGGGAAAGTTACCCGGATTAGATGATGACAAGGTGCAGATTGTGCCACTTGACCCCTGAAATATCAGAACTTCCCTTCCCGGCCAGACCAGGTAGCTGGGGATAGGAGGGAGACTAAAAGCTCATCATTTCCTTTACCATGCCAACCCAAGTGGAAATGGCACCTGTTCATCAGGATTCTGTCCCAAACCCAGGGAGCCACCCTATGGGCAAAGAAACCATTCCACGTAGGCATGATTTGTCCTTAGCTACACATGTTGATCAGAACTGTGGTCAATGCAACCGCAGTGAAGAGTTACATCATAAAACTGAATCTTTATATCACATGTGTTTCCGCCAACTTACCTTTTCCCTCTGCTGCAAAGCCTGCACGCAGCAGCTTATGGACCACGGAACAGCGAGGCCTAACCACTACCGTATGACTAGAAGTCTGTGGTCTGATTGGCAGAGAGGATCAATTCTTTAAACTGCTGTCCTATTTCTCATAGTCCGTTAAGAATGATCAGAGTATCCGGCCCTGCCCCTTGCTGGATACTGTAGCAGGAAATCTCCCCTTACCCTTCACCATGGACATGCACCTTCCCTGGGCAGCACATTAGAGCTGACCCTGTTGTCAGGAGAGCCGATACCCCCCCATCTGCCATGTGTTAGCATGGGTGAGGGAAATTTCAATACATTGCTACCTATAGGAGGCAAAAGAACTGGCCCCGTGACGACGAGAGTTGGAGAATTAGCCCTTTCCCTCACTGGCTGCAGCACGTGGGAAACTGGGCAGTACACCAGAGGGGATCCTGTTGGCGATGGGGCAGGTGAACCCACCCACCTCCTATGCCTTTTACAGCAGTTGAAGAGAGGACACTGCACTGTGCCTGGTTGGTGTGAGTGTGGGCAAGCCAGACCTGACCCACTTCTCACTGCAGGCTGCACTGGGTGGGCTGGCCAAGGCAGCGCTGGAGTTCGTTCTGATGCTGACAACGGAGGAGAGCTGACAGGCTAACCAAGCCAGTGACACCCAGGCCAAGAACCAGAGCTGTGAGTTGGTTGACATCCACCTCATCTATAAACATGTGAAGGGGATGAACCTACAGATCCAAAACAGAAGGATCTCCACAGCACAGGACAACAGGATATCCAGGAGGAGCCCCAGTGAGCTGCCTATGGATGGTAGAGCAGAAACCATTGATCTGGTGCCTAAACCAGATGACTCATGAATGGCTCCAGGCGAACTGTGACTCATTGGGTCACATCACAGTTTCTGTGACAAGTCTCCTCCTGTTTTTTTTTTTTAAATTATTATTATTATTTTGGAGGGGGGTTGCAAAGACGGCGGGAAGAACGGGGAGGGGCAGGGAGATGGTGAGATTGGGATTTGGAATGCATAATGTGAAATCCTCAAAGAACCAATAAAAGTTAAAAAAAAAGACCAAAGATTAACTCAACAATTATTTAATAGTTTTTAGAATATAAGCTGCATAGCGTTTGAGTAAAAAATAACCTAACTTTAAGTACATGCTTCAGGACACTTGGCTAAGCAGTGAGCATCTGCCTGTGATGACCAGCACATAAGGGTGAGCACACTGCAGTGTGAGCTGTACAAAGACATGGAGACGGACGCACAGCACAACACCTAGAAACAGTTAAATACAACACAGAACATGATTTCAAGTATTCAAACACTGCTCTCTGGCCAAGGAAAACCGCCCCCACATCCCAACAAACAAAACCCAACACGACTGTGTTCTGTGTGAGTGAGGCAAAGACAGAGCTGTTTGGCTCTTGTGGATACGGCGTTCTTTTACTCCTCTCCACAGAGACTGACTGGCTCAGGGTAGCTTGAAAGCAGTATAGGGATAGTTCTTCCTCTTAACACTGGGGACACTGGGGAAGGGTGGCTAAAGAAATAAATTACAGCAAGGGGCTATGGCAGTCGCCTTCCCATTATTGCATAGTCTCCCGCGCAGCCGCTGTGGAGGGCACAAACAGCTGCTGCAATCTTTGTACAGTTCTATGATCATCTTTGCTGAGAACATCCCTGCTATGTTTCCTGCTTTATATGCAGGATAAGAAGGGCCAATCAAGTGGTTCCACCTGTAAGCTTAAGGCAGGGACTTCCCCCAAAAGACCTGCAGAGAATGCAGTCCCATGCCCCTGGAAGCATTTCCTCAAGAAGGGGGTAGAGGTCACTGCCAGAGGAAAACAGGTAGCTGGACTGGGGTAGTGTGACCTCTAGCTGGTTCCTAGTCATGAGCTCTGGCACCACTTGAGAGCCTTCTGTGCTCAGGAGGTCGAGAGCTCTGCTAAGCTCTGCTACGTTGTAAATACAAACGTATAGTGCAATGTTTTTTTTTTTGTTTTTTGTTTTTAAAATAACTGCTGGATACATTTTAAAAAAAAAATCAGATCCAAGGTGAAGTAGTATCAGAGCACGGAGTTCACAAACAGTTGTCCAAAGGGAGTGCTGGGGGAAGATGCTGTGATCACGAGCTCACTACAAACTGTTTCTGCTCTATGAGTGGTCAGATGCTGTCACCAGCTCAAACCACTGCCTCAGGGCATCACTGAGGGTCTCAGGAAGAACATTCACATCTCGAAGAATGATGTAAAATGGAAATGGGAACTCTTCCATGTAAGATCGGATTTCGGGCATCTCTCCAGGTCCTTTAAATATTGGTACTTTAATGTCCAAGATAGAATCCTGTTAACAAAAGACATTTGGGAAGAAATGGGAAAAATTAATCAGATCTTTGACAAGTTCATTGGTGACCTTGCTAGTTGACAAACTTTTATTCCTACATAAGAGAAATGTCTAAAACGTTTATGAAGAAGGCAGCTCCTTCTGGGACAAGGAGCAGTTCAAGAAAGAGGAAGGAAGAAACCGCTTTCCTTTTTTTTTTTTTAAATATTTATTTATTATGTGTACAACATTCTGTCTGTGTATATATCTGCAGGCCAGAAGAGGGCACCAGACCTCATTACAGATGGTTGTGAGCCACCATGTGGTTGCTGGGAATTGAACTCAGGACCTCTGGAAGAGCAGGCAATGCTCTTAACCACTGAGCCATCTCTCCAGCCCGAAACCGCTTTCCTTGCAGCGGTGTCTCCATGCTCTACAGAGACATCCCACTCTCCTTGCCGGCCAGCTGCTGGGACGCTATGGGAAAGGCTGGTCTCTACAAGTATCACACTTTCACACAGAGGGAAACTATACCCCAGAGGCTCTGGAGTCTGTGAACCTCTGCTCTCCTATTCACGACCTATCCTTTTCAGTATTGTGCGGGATGCTCTGCACTGTGTGAGGCTGAATGAAGGAAAGTGCGCAAAGCACCAGCCCCTCAGATGACAGAGCTGCAGCCATATGTTAGAGCAAGTTCAAGGGCCCCTTTTTCTGCAGAATCACGGCTTTCGGCGAGCACTCACCCGTGCATTGGGATTATCCAACACAACAAAAATGACGAAGATGTTGGCATTCTGGGCAGCCTGGACTGCCGCCAAGACTCTATCTTTGCCTTCGAGGAAAAGGCCTCGTCCATCAGAAACTATGAGGAGTAGTTGTGCAATCTCTGTAGAAGCCGCAATTAGAGGAGGAAGGGAAAAGGGAAGCCCATTAAACAACTGAAAACCATCTGCGGGACCACTAAGCAAACAGATACCTGGAACTGCCACATTCTGCACACACACGAGAGGCCTAGATTCAGACAAGTTAGACACTCAGCTGATCAGACACTGCAGACTCTTCTATTAGTGCTCCAGGGAGGGTCAAATTTAGATCAACTTCAACTGGGAAGCAATTGATTTTTTTTTTTTTTTTAAAGATAGGGTTTCTCTGTGTAGTCCTCCTGGCTGTACTAGAACTTACTCTGTAGATCAGGCTGGCCTTGAACTCACAAAGATCCACTAGCTTTTGAATCCCTGGGATTCAAGTAATTCTCATTGAGTACATTTGCTTTTTCCTATAGAGAATGAATATATATATGGTGATGGGGGGGGGGGTTGGGAGTTGTAGGGACTCAGGAGATGGCTCAGTTGGTAAAATGATAAAATGATGTTATGCAAGCATGGACCTGACTTAGGGTTCCCAGCACCCACATCAAAGTCAGGTGTGACAATGAACGCCTGTAATCCCAATGCTGGAGCGAGGGAGACAGGAGGAAGCCTGGGGTCTGATGGGGTCTCACTGGGAACTCCAGGTTCAGTGAAAGACCCTTTCTCAAATAAACAAACAAACAGACAAACAGCATGATCAAGGAAGACTCCCAGTGTCAACCTCGGGTTTGTACACACACGGAACACATATACACACACCCACCAATTAAAAACCAAAAAGATAGTGAAGGGCAGAGGATGAGAGCAGTCATTTGTTAGCAGAGGGAAGACGGTGGCTCACCTGGACTGACGTTCTGGGATAGCTTCTGGGCAGCTGCAAACATTTTGGCTGCAGACTCTAGAAACTAAACAGAAGCAGCACAGATTACTGCTACCCCCTTCCTAGCCAGAGATCCCCATGGCGCCTGACATAGTCTGTCTTCGTACTGTGCAGCACTTCCCACGGAGCACCGACGTGCTTCATACAGAAAGACTGCCACTCGCTAGTGCCCTAAACACTCCAAAGGGAGAAAGATGACGAAAATGTGAAAGCCAACAGTTTCCTTCTTTCAAGAAGAGCAAGAAAATAAACCTGCTGAACAAAATAGAAGGCAGACTGAGAGCAAGGACTAAGAATAGAGGCTGTCATCTTCTTAGGAGTCCCTAACTTTGCTCCCCATCATTTTATCTTAACGGAGAGAGCCTGGGCAACACTGGGCAAGAACTCTGTTTTTCAAACTACTCAACCGTGCTAACATCAACGATCTTTGAGGACCGAGGAAAAGGAGCCGTACCCTGGCTAAAGGATGCCAAGGCAACAGTTCTGGCAACATACAGACCGAAGTTGCCATACTACCTGTTCTAATTCCAGAAGGCAGATGGAGGTTTCTAAAAATTGGTGTCTCTTAACATCAGCTTTAGATTAAAAAAAAAAGCATGAGTACTCTATCTGCATTTCCACCACTATCAGATCCCACTATAGATGGTTGTGAGCCAACATGTAGTTGCTGGGAATTGAACCAAGGACCTCTAACCAGTCCTTCTAACTGCTGAGTCATCTCTCCATGCCCCAGCTTTAGAATTCACGCAAACAAATACTGACTTCACGAGAATACCTGTGCAATCTTAGTCTTCCTCTGTTGGAATTTGCAGAGCCGCAGAATCTGAGACCCAGAAGAATCACCGAACTGCTCGTGGAATGGGTGCAACAGCTTTACTGACTCTCCAAAACTGGAAAAGAAAACCAGATACAAAATGATTTTTCCACAGTCATGTGATCAAATCAATAAAGGCTAGAAACAGAATTTCCCCACTGGGATTTAAAGGCAATGTTAGAGCCAGGCGGTGGCGGCACACATCTTTAATCCCAGCACTCGGGAAGCAGAGGCAGAGTTCGAGGCCAGCCTAGTCTACAAAGCGAGTTCAAGGACAGCCAGGACAAGAAACCCTTTCTCAAAGACGGCTCAGTGGTTAAGCCAAGAGGTTAAAGAGCACCTCTTTCAGGAGACCCAGGTTTGGCCCTGCCATCACAAATGCCTGTAAATCCAGTTCAAGGAATCAAGCGCCTCTCCTGGCTTCCAAGGCTATTGCATGCATATTTGATGCACAGCCATACAAAAAGGCAACCACCCATACACATACAATTTAAAAAGGCTTTAAAAGGCAACATTACCTGCACACAGCAATCTGACCCACTTCCAGGAGGGTTAGCGCATTACCAATCACAGCCAGAGACTCAAATGCAAGCTATGAAGAAGAGAGAGTTGAAGGCATCAAATCTCCTCTAAACCAGTTTGCTTTAAGATGTCACAAAACATTATTTTTTCTGGATGGCAAACAGTGAACAACACTCCCGAAATGTCATACAACCCCCCCAGGCTGAAGTGCCCCTCAGACTCTCCTCTGTATCGTAGATGCTTCAACTCCAATGCATCACACTGATAGGAATGGTTTGCTTGCTATACTACTGAGAAATGTTTCATAAATGCAACTTTTCTTTCTTTCCACAGCAGAGACTACATAAAATCTTCCCCGCCCCCCAGACACAGTTGCTTTGTATAGCTTTGGAGCCTGTCCTGGAACTTGCTCTGTAACTTCAAGCCAGAGGCCTTGAACTTGCCTCTGCTGGGATTAAAGGTGTGCATT